>NC_059129.1:51521953-52125078 GCF_020740605.2 Lemur catta
TGTCTAAACCCTCATAAACTTCTCTCTGTCACCTGGCACGGCTCACGCCCGTAATCCCAGCACTTTGGGAGGCTGAGGGAGGAAGATCACTTGAGTCCAGGAGTTCGAGACCAGCCTGGGTAACATAGTGAGACTCCCATCTCTACAAACATTTTTTAAATTAGCTGAGCGTGGTGGTATGCAACTGTAGCTCCAGCTGCTCAGCAGGCTGGGGTAGGAGGATTACTGGAGGGGTCTCTTAAAAAAAAAAAAAAATCTCTGTACATGTCCATCCCTTAAATATCCATGAGGCCAGAACTCTATCCTTATATCTCTTTTCTTGTTCCTTTCACCTTCTCCTTTGGCAAGCTTACCTTCTGTCCATGTGGTGATTGACTCTCAGATCCCCAGCTCCTCCTTCTGCCTCTCTTCTGAGCCCAGACCTGAAATTCTAACTGCTTTCTAGATATTTCCATGTAACCATCTACAGTCCAAAACACCTCGTACTTGAGATGGCCTAAAAGACTTTATTGCCCCAGAGATCTCCTTTGTCTTCTATATGTAAGCCTCAGTTACTGATTGTTGTGTAACAGATAACCCCAAAACTTATTAGTTTAATGCAGCAATAGTTCATAATTTCTCACGATTCTGTTGGGGCACCTGGGCCTGGAGCCTCCAAGGTGGCTTCACTCACACATCTGGGGCCTTGGTGCTGGCTGTGGGCTGGGGCACCTGGCTTCCTCCCCACGTTCTCTCTCCCTCTTCCTCTCACACACACGCACTTGGTCTCTGGTTGTTCAGTAGTTGAGGTCAAGCCTCTTTCCGTGGTGGCTGGCTTCCACGGGGTAACAGCAGGTGCTGGCAGGCCTCTTGTGGCTTGGGCTGGAATTAGTACAGTGTCACTTGTAGTGCATGCATTTGGTGAAAGTAAATCACAAAGCCAGCCCAGATTCAAGGGAAGGGGACACAGACTGCAATTCTTGATGGGCAGAGCAACAGGCGTTCAGAGGGAGGGAAGGAATTGTTGGCAGGCATCTTTGCAGATAATCCACCGTTGTTTCTAAATAGTTTTGCTAACTCTTGCGTGGCATTTACTGTGTGCCAGGCAATGGCTAACCATTTCCATGTATTATCTCATTCAATCTTCACAACATCCCTGTGATGTAGCTACTACTATTATCCCCACTTAACAGATGAAGAACTGAATAAGTGAAGCCAGCTTCTCCAGGACTGAGAGCTAGTTAAGTAGTGGAGATAAGATTTGAATCGAGGCAATCTGGCTCCTGAGTCCAGGCTTCCGACACTGCCTGTGTAATCGTGATACCGCATCTGATCACATGCATGATATCACATCCATAGTCTTCCAAACAGGCAACCACAGAGTCAACCACAACGCCTCCCCTCTCACTGGTCCACCCCATCTACAAATACTGTTCATCTCTGCGTGAAACCCCTCTCCCTCCAGTCTGGCTCCGTCTCTTCATGCCTTGACCCCTCCTCACCTTCTCCCTGGGCTGTTGCTGTACTTTCCCATCTGGTCTCTCTACCCTCCTGCTTCCCTGAATTCCCTCCCCCAGCCCTTCAGGCTGCAGCCAGTTATTGCCCTAAAAATTCAAGCTGATTCAATTTACCTAAAACCTCTGCTGGCTCCCCATTGTATAATACCATTCAGACTCCTTGGCATGGATGCCAGGCCTCTCACAGCCTGTCCCCAGTGCACGGCACCAGGCTTATCCGTTGCCTTTACTCCAACTACACCATGCTTTGCCATTGCCCAACATACCATGTCCATTCGCCACACTTTTAAAATCAGCACTGACTCTATGCTAGGCACCTTGCTAAATGACGCAGGAAATTTAGGGAGTACACAGACAGGGCTCCCTCAGGGCTTACAGGCTAAGTAAGAGATACAGTGTAGTGGGATATGTTAATATATCATCATGCGGGAAATCTTGGGTGCTGGGATCAGATAGAGTAACCTATCCCAGACCAGGGGAACAGAGGAATCTTTTGGGAAACCTAAGCTGGGTCCTAAAGAAAGACCATGATCTAACCAGGTGAAGGGAGAAAGCAGAATCACTTACTCCTTCGTCCTTGCTGCAAATATTTATGGAGCACGCACTATGTTCCAAGCACTCTTTTAGGTTTGGGAATATAGCAGTGAATAAGAGAGACCAAAAATGCCTGGCTTAGCCAGGCACAGTGGCATGCACCTGTGACCTCAGCTACTGAGGAGGCTGGGGCGGGAGGACCACTTGAGCCCAAGAGTTTAAAACCAGCCAGAAAAACATAGTGAGACCCCATCTCTAAAAAAATATGTGTGTGTGTATCTTAATATATATATCCCTGGTTTGATAGGCAGAAAGCTAGGAGAGCTCCAATGCCTCTAGCAACAAGCATGTGCAACAAACCTCGGCAAGAGAAAAAGATGTGTCAGACTAGAGCAGTGTTCTCAACCCTGGCAGCACTTTGGTATCTCATGGGGCCTTTATAACATTCTAATGCCCCTTGAGTAATTAAATCTGAGTCTCTGGGAGTGGGGCCTTGGCATCAATATTTGTTAGAGTTCTCCAGGTGGTTCTAATGGGCACAGGGTCATAAGTTACTGTGTTAGAGAATTCGAGGCACGTTGACACTGGAAGTGAGATCAGCGATGAGGTGAGAGTGAGCAGAGGCCAGCCCACCAAGGGCTTTGTAAATCCTGGTAGGAAGTTTTGGCTTAATCTTGAAGGCCCTGGAGCTTCTGAAGGGTTTTAGCAGGATAAGGAGAGGATCATATTATTTTTCCTTTTTTGCCCCTTTAACAAAGGCTCAATCTAGATGCTCTTTGCAGAGCGGATTCACATGGAGCAAAAGTAAACAGATGTCAGTTTGGAGGGTTGTTGCGGAAGCTGGGGAGAAATGATGGTCCTGGCTGTGGTGAGGGGAGTAAGGATAGAGAAAGAACGGGGAGTGTCTGAGAGACATTTGGAAGGAGACTGGACAGGACTCCGTGATTAATTGGAAGGAAGAGTTGTAGAAGGTTCTGGCTCTGGTGTGATCTTGGTGCCCAAGACGGTAAACCAGGAGTAGGTTTGCAGAGCGCTGGTGGGTCTGTTTAGATGAGCTGCCTGCTCCTTTGTTCCTCTGCCTGTGATCCTCTCTCTCGTCATCTCTGCGCGGCAAGGCACTCACTTCCTACGAAACCTGTTTTAAACATCTCTTCCTCCTCTGGGAAGCCTGTCTGGGTTCTCCCTTCTGTTGGTTCTGGGTAAGTTTTATCAGGTTGTGAAGTCAATATCTGTTTACAGGTATCTCTTCTGCAGCTTGGGCTCTTCCAAGCAGGGGTGTGTTTCATTCCACACTGTATCCTTTGCATGGCGCCTAAGACACAGGAGGTGTCCAAGTGCTTGTTAAATAGATGCATGAATGGATGAAGAGCTGGACCAGAAATAAGGGGCTTCTCCTAGGAGTGTGATTGGAAGTGGGTCGGTTTCTCCAACTTAGCTCTGTGTAAAATAAAATAGACAAAAAAAAAGTGAGTCAGGGACATTTCTGGGGTAAGGGACAGAGGGAGTCTAGGGGTAGAGGATATTTGCTGAGCTGATCAGGAAAGAGGCCTAAAGAGGTACCTAAGCTGTTGACTCTAAGATACAGTGATATATAGTCAGCTATTTAAATTGCCTTTTAAAAAAACTTTTGGGGGATAGGGAGGGAGATAAAAACAATAAGAAAAAAAAACCCGCCGGGCGCCGTGGCTCACGCCTGTAATCCTAGCTCTGGGAGGCCGAGGCAGGTGGATCGCTCGAGGTCAGGAGTTCGAGACCAGCCTGAGCAAGAGTGAGACCCCGTCTCTACTTAAAATAGAAAGAAATTATCTGGCCAACTAAAAAATATATATACAAAAAAATTAGCCGGGCATGGTGGCTCATGCCTGTAGTCCCAGCTACTCGGGAGGCTGAGGCAGTAGGATCGCTTAAGCCCAGGAGTCTGAGGTTGCTGTGAGCTAGGCTGATGCCACGGCACTCACTCTAGCCCGGGCAACAAAGTGAGACTCTGTCTCAAAAAAAAAAAAAAAAAAAAAAAAACCTTTTTTTAGAAACCAGGTCTTGCCATGTTGCCCAAGCCGGTCTCCAACTCCTGGCCTCGAGCTATCCTCCCGCCTCAGCTTCCCAAGTAAATGGGACTATAGGTGTGCACCACTGCACCTGGCTTATAAATTGCCTTTTGAATATAGTTTCAGATTCCTTTCACATCAAAAGACACATAAATCTCGTAAAACTTTTCTGGACCTGTTCTTTCTCTCATGCTTCTTCCCATCGTCAGTGAGGTGTGGTAGTGGTAGTAAGTGGGCAGATCTGAGTTGAAATTCTGATGACCTGGGTGACACTAGCTGTGTGACACTGGGCATGATACTTAACCTCTCTGAATTCAGTTTCCTCCAACTATAAAGTACGGATAAAGAAATATATATTCTCCTCTCAGGATTACTGTGATGTAAATAAAGTACTATATGGAAAAGTACCAAGTATTGGGCCAGATCTGTAGTAGGCCCTCAACACTTGCCGGGTTCCTTCTGCCTTCTAGTCACCATGACCTTCATTCCTTTGCATAGCCCAGCCCTCAAGCTCAGTGGTGGAGCCTGAGTTTGCTGTGTGCTCTCTGACCTTCTCAGAAAGAGGGCTTTAATGATCCTCCTATGAATAAGTCTCTGGCCTTTCTGTAATTCTTGGGAGTATTTGGGCAGAATTTACATGTAAATAGTGCTGCAAAACAAACAAACCCAAAAACCAAAGAATCCTAGAAAGACAGAGCTGGGGCCAGTCTGGTGGCTTATGCTTGAAATCCCAGCACTTTGGGAGGCTGAGGCTGGAGGATCCTCTGAGGCCAGGAGTTCAAGACCAGCCTAGGCAACATAGTGAGACCCCCACTGTTGGGTCGCAGTCAGAAATGTTGGCTCTTGGTGCGTTCATGGCCAAAGAATGACCAGACACACCAAAGTAAGACAAGCAAGAAATGAGGTTTATAGAGGAGAGAAAGACAGAATTACAGAGCAAGAGCAAGATACAGGTTTACAGAGCAAGATACTAACAAACACACCACAGATGACGACCAGACCCATTGTTGTAGCAAAAGAGAGCTTGATTATGGTCTGGGTCTTGTTTTACAGTGTCTGGATAGGGACCTCCCTGTGGTTCAGACATCTTCATGGAACCACTTTGATTGGACAGTTGGGAATTGTATGACCTGAGTTTTACTGTGCATGAGGATCTCCCATGAGCCTCTCTGAAATCCCATTTTGGGGGGGGGTGAACTGCAACAGCACCCACTTTCGTCCCTAGGAGACCTGAAATCCCTCGCTATCTACCTAACACCCATCTCTATAAAAAAGGAGAAAAATTACCCAGGCATGGTGGCACACACCTGTAGTCCCAGCTACTGAGGCAGGAGGATCACTTGAGCCCAGGAATTTGAAGCTACAGTGAGCTGTGATGACACAACTGCACTCCAGCCTGGGCAACAAAGCAAGACCCTGTATCAAAAAAAAAAAAAAAAAAGACAGAGCTGGGCAAACCGTGAGGGTTCCTTTAATACCAGCACAAAATTTAATTGGCTTATAATAAAAGGAAAAACTAACAATATATAGTGATTTTTTAATGGCAGTTAGTCTAAAAATCTGTATTGTAAGACCATATCCTTTTTCTCTCTTTCTTTAGCATTTCTTTTATGAAAACTTTACTATCTGTAAAATCTTCAATTTGGGGAACCATTAATCTAGTCTTTACAGAAAAGGGCATGTAAAATACTCCTATGTTATGTAATATTAATAGACTATGCAATGTCATCACAAACACCAAGTGCTTATTTAACTAACTGTAAACTCCAAGAGGGCTGTGGCTGTGTCTACTATTTTTTTTTTTTTTGAGACAGAGTCTCGCTCTGTTGCCCGGGCTAGAGTGAGTGCCGTGGCCTCAGCCCAGCTCACAGCAACCTCAAACTCCTGGGCTTAAGCGATCCTGCTGCCTCGGCCTCCCGAGTAGCTGGGACTACAGGCATGTGCCACCATGCCCGGCTAATTTTTTCTATATATATTTTTTAGTTGGCCAGATAATTTCTTTCTATTTTTTAGTAGAGACGGGGTCTCGCTCTTGCTCAGGTTGGTCTTGAACTCCTGACCTGGAGCCATCCACCTGCCTCGGCCTCCCAGAGTGCTAGGATTACAGGCGTGAGCCACCGCGCCCGGCCTCTACTATTTTTTTTTAAGAGACTGGGGTCTCACTGTGTTACCCAGACTGGTCTTTAACTCTTGGGCTCAAGCAGTCCTCCTGCCTCAGCCTCTCAAGTAGCTGGGACTACATATGTGAGCCACCACACTGGGGGATGTCGGTTTTTTTATGCCCCATAATCCCAATGTACAGCATCATACCTGGCATGGAAAGTTTTCAGTAATTATCTGTTAAATGAATGGATGAAATACTCAGACCAGGCACTCTAGAATCCTAGTTTGTAATATTTATTCTTATCGATGGAGCCAGTAAACTCCTTGAGGGATCTTCTGTCCTTAGTTGCCCAATAGAGCAGGTGCTCAGTGAGTAAATGAGCCCACAGGTCACATGGAGATCAATCATGTTGAGGAAAAGATAATCAGAGAACCTGAATGGTAGCAGGAACCAGGTACCTCACTTACATTATCTCATTTAATCTTCACAAGAACCTTGCCAGGGGGGTAATCATTGGAAGCAACAACAGTTTTAAGATTCTTTAGAAGACACAGATGTGAGTCTTTCGTACAGATGTAGGGGGTGGATTACTTTTTCCGTCTCAGTTTCTTTCTTCTTCAGTGTAGAGGGAGAAGTGATCGGCAAGGTTTGACATAGTTTTAAAGCTTTTGTATGCTCACTAGGTCAAATGCTTTTAAAGTGTCCTGGCAGTTGAAAGTTAAATAAGAAGCAAAACATTATTCTTGTTCAACTGCCTAGAAGTTTTAAGGTTCTCTTCTTTAGGGAGGATTTCATTGTTTGCCAGGACATGCCACTTTTCTTTGAAATGCTATAAACTAGTGTTTTTCAAACTGCAGGTACCAAGGCAATGAGGTCATGAAATCTATTTAGTGGATGCCATCTGCAATAAAAAAAAAAAGACAAAAGAAAATAGAATATAAAATGTCAGAGTGCTTTATGTTGCATAAATAGGTTTATATTATTAATATATGAATATATTATATATACATGACTTGTGGGATAAGATGTATTTCTTTTTATAGGTTATGTCAAAAAAGTTAGAAAAACAGTTTTGTGAATGATGCCTTGCACATGATTGTGGCACTCAAAAGTGTTTGTTGAAATGGATAGAGAGCTATCTTTTTTTATTTCATTTTATTTTTTTTGGAGACAGGGTCTTGCTCTATTGCCCAGGCTGGAGTGCAGTGATGAGATCATAGCTCACTGCAGCCTTGGACTCCTAGGCTCAAGCTATCCTCCTGCCTCAGCCTCCCAAGTAGCTGGGACTACAGGTACGTACCATCCTGCCAGCTAAGGTTTTTTTTTGGGGGGGGGGTTGGTTTTTGGTAGGGATGAGGTCTCACCATATTGCTCAGGCTGGTCTTGAACTCCTGGCCTGAAGAGATTCCCCTACCTGGGCCTCCCACAATGCTAGGATTACAGGCATGAGCCACCACGCCCAGTCAATTTTCTTATTTTTTGTTTTTTGTAGAGATAAGGTCTTGATATGTTGCCTAGGCTGATCTCAAACTCCTGGCCTCAAAGGATCCTCCCGCCTGGGCTTTCCAAAGTGCTGGGATTACAGGTGTGAGCCACCCTCCCCAGCCTTTTGTGTCTCTCAATGAGGAAATATGCATGTTGAGCTGACTCCTGAAAAATGTCAAGTGGGAACCTATTTGTGCTACAAAGACTTTTCGCTCCTTTTGTTTGTAAGAATAATGAAAGTTTGTTTGTAAAAAGTGAAAGATGCTGATTTGGATGAGGGAAGAATGGCAGGTAAAGTTTAGGAATGTGATGTGTAACAGGACCACGGGATAAGGCATTTGTGGCCCTAATAATTGTGAGCTGTTCTCCCTGGGAGGGATCCCGGCAGTCCATGACATACAGTAATTTGAAATTTGCTGAGGCACAAATTCAAGTACATCCTAGGAGACCTAGGGGGAGGGAGACTGTCATTTAGCTAGTGAGCAAGCCACGCCTCCTGCCCTGCATCTGCATTTAAATAGGCCATGCTATTTTTTCTATTCTTTGTCTTAAGAGCATGACTCCCTTAAGGTAACAAAAACTTTGTCTCTGTCTGAAGAGTGACCATGAAGTGAAAGGTAAAGCTTCAGTGGAACTTGTAATGTAAAGATAAGGCAAGGAAGATAGGCTCTTGACAAAGGTGTGATGCCTCAGAGAGCCAGGGCCACTACAGGGCTTCCTGCGTGTGCAAGTGACCATTCCTGGAGCTCCCTTGTAGGTAGCTCTATAGGCTGTCAGGGGTCTATGCAATACCTTTTGCTGCTTTTTTGGAACCTGTGGGGGTGAGCACTGAGGCAGTATTGGTTTATTGTATGGCCTCCGGAAGACAGAAACTTAGTGTGTATAAATCTTTGTGTTTGTTTAAAAAGAGGAAAGAACATGTGTGTCGGTGGTTTTTTTTTGCTTATTGATTCCAATACTTGATCAACTGCTTTAGGAATGACTTTGTAAAGTTCTCTGATATTATCTGAGTGGCCAGGCCCTTTAGGATTCTGTCATCTGTCTCAAGTTTGCCCAGAGCTGGCATTTCCTCAGTACTGGGGATTTGGAGGGGAGAGAGGAAGAGTTGGAGGCAGGACAAGGATGGTCCGTGGGCAAATCAGGACCAGATCCTGCTTCTATCTTCACTTATAGATGCTGACTCTTTTGAAAGAACTACAATAAAGTCACTTGTGGATTGATCCACGTGCCTTTGTTCTAAAACACACAAACTGAAGCAGTGTGAGGTGGCGCGCCTGTAGTCCTAGCTACTTGGGAAGGTGAGGTGGGAGGATTGCTGGAGGCCAGGAGTTCCAGCTCACAGTGTGCTATGATTGCATCTGTCAATAGCCACTGCGCTCCAGCCTGGGCAACATAGTGAAACCCCATCCCTAAAAACAAATAAAAATAAACAAAAATTTAAAATAGGTGGGTGCAGTGGCTCTCAGCTGTAACCCCAGCTACTCCCAGTGGGGCGAGGTAGTGTGTCTGCACTCCCAGCTACTTGAGAGGGTGAGGCAGGAGGATCACTTGAGGCCAGGCGTTTGAGACCAGCCTGGGTGACATAGGCTGACCCCTTCTCAAACAAAAGAAAACAAAACACAAATTGGATAACTGTGGGGGTTTCACCCCCATCCCATTCTCCAGTATTTGTTGACCTAAACCTAGCAGTCTGTTGTGTGTGTGAGTTATAACTGCAACTGTAGAAAGAGAGGGAAAGAGAAGAAAAGGGGAGAGGCACATTAACTTATCAGGACATGAGAAATTATGCCTCATTTTTTATTTAAGAAGAGAGGTTAGATTGGTATTTATTCATTGCTGTAGCATGGATGCCACCACGAGTCTAACTCTGCTCCCTTAGCTCTGCACACACAGAGGCCAGCAGAGCGTCTTACCTGAACATCATTAGGTCCAGGGAAAACACCTGTGCCATCCCAACCAACTGTAATCCATTCAGTGGCCAATTGTTGAGTGTCTGCTACCTCCAACACCAGCCAGGTGCCATAATACAGTAAAGACTCAAGAAATGTTAGTTTAACATGTTGCTGCAAGGTGCTGTAGTTGGCCCTGGGGTGAGGGAAGGTATAAAAATTAACAAAGTGTATCCTTTCTTCCTCGAGGCTTATAATCCAGGGACAGACCTGAAGACAACTGATTACTAGTCAAGCCAACTGTGGTGTGTGTTATCAAGGAGGGAGGAGTTCTACGGAAGTACAAAGGAAAGAGGGAAAAGTCGGCAGGCAGGGGAGGTGCCCAGAGGAAAAGAAATGCCAAGCAATAGAAAGAACCCAGGCAGAGCTGGGTGGGCACCGGTTGTATCAGAGAAATTCTGAGTGAGGCCATGTGGCAAGAATGGAGAGTCTGGAGGAGCGTGCAGGAGGAGCTGGCAGGAGACGCAGTGGAAAATACGGTTGGAGCCTGAGTCATTCTGAAAGTGCTTGGGGTTTCGAGCAGGGAGTGAGACATCAGATTCGTGTTTTAGGTGAAGAGAATGGATGGGAGTGGGGGAAGTGCCGTTGGGAAGCTATTGTAACGGTTCATTGGATAAATGACAGGGCTTGACCAAGAGCAAGAGAAATGAAATGGAGGTTACTCAAGAATGATTTGTACTTGAAAGCCAATCTGTGAATTTAGAATGGACATGAACTGACCCAACCACCAGAATGATTAAGTCAGCTGGCCAGAACACTGCTTTTGAAATTGAAGGACATTAATAATCAAAAGATTACTTGGTGAAAATGGACCTTTTACTCAATCTATAGCAGTTTTGCATAGCAATAATAATAAAGCTTTAGTCTCTAGTGAATTGCCATTCTCTGGAGAGATACTTGGCCTTCCACGCTGCTCCCCTGGCCAGTGCTGGCCAGCATATTCAGGGATCTTTGGGTTGCAAGAAAGGGAACTTGCTCAAAGACAAGCAGTTAAAATGAGGAATAATTATAAGGAAAGGGAATCTTCCAGCCTCCAAGCTAGAAAGCCAGCCAGGCACTTTCTCCTCCCTTCTTCCCTCCCACCTTGCCCCTTGAGAATCTGCTTTTTTCTCCCTGATACACTGGCCCCTCTGTGCCCTTGCACTTCCCCCCAGGCCCATGGCAGCGGCAGCCTTGACCTCTGGTTGTGCCAGCCTTGTAAGCTGCTCCCCACACCTGATTCTGTTTCTGGGTCCCAAGTGCCAAGACCAGAAGAGAGGGTTGATTGGTCCAGGTTGAGGCAGGTGCCTTTCTGTAATCTAGGCAGGCTAAAGATGTTATGTGACAGATTCTTTGAGAAAAAACAAATGGCAGTAGATGATGAATAACTCTAGCATACTTTAAACTTTTCTAGAGTTCACGTTAACCCAGTGTGTCAGTTGTCTATTGCTATATTACAAAGTACCCTAGAATGTAGCAGCTTAAATCAACAAGCATTTATTATGTCACAGTTCTGTGGGGCAGGAATCCAAGAATAGCTTAGCTGTTTCTATTTCAGTGTCTCTCCTGAGTCTGTTGTGAAGCTGGCCCCTGGGGCTGCAGGTGGGCTGGGGGGTGATCTGCTTCTAAGCTCACCCGTGTGGTTGTCTGGCTGTCAGCTGGAAGCCTAGTTTCCTCACCGGGTGTTGGCTGGAGACCCAGTTCCTCACCACGTGGGTCTCTCTACAGACCGAGCGTCCTTGTGATATGGCAGCCAGCTTCCTCCAGAATGAGTGATCCAGGGAGCACCCCAGATGGAAGCCGGAGCTTCTGCCCGATTCTGTTGGTCACACAGACCAACCCTGGTACGTTGTGAGAGGAAGGATGTACAGGGTGAGAATATCAGGAGGTGAAGCTCTTTGGGGGTCCTCTTGAGGGTTAGTTACCACACTCAGTCAACAAACATTTCTTTAGTGCCTACTATGTGCCATGTGCTGGGAATTGAGAGCTACATGACAGTTTCTGCCCTTGAGGCGCTTGATGTCTAGGGTGGGGAAGCCTCAGGCAAACACAATGCCAAGTGTCCTCGGAGCCCTCACCTCCGCCACTCACCTTTCATACTGCTACCATGCTTGTCCCTGTGGAAGGCATAGCGTTTTCTTATCGGGTCCTCTTTGTCTAGACTTTTTTTGTTGTTCGAAAATTTTGAAATCACTGTCACAATAAGAAATACATTTGCAATACCATGTACATAACATACATAGACACATTTATAACTCAAACAAATTTCACAAACGTTTACACCCTCACTAGCTGGGATGTATTCTGATATCTTTTAATCTAGGCTGTTTCAGTTTTTATAAAAGCTGGTCACAAACTCATGCATTTCACAGCCTATCGCCTTGTGACCCGCAGCGTGGAAAGCAGCAGCCTAAAGGATCACTCAGACTCCTCCCATGGTGTGCAAAGCCCCTCACCATCTGCCTGTCAGCAGTTCCCCCTCATCTGCATTTAAGGACTTCCCCACATAGACTCTCTTAGGTTCCTCTGCCTGGAGCCCTCTTCTCTCTTTCCCCACAGTATTTGGAGAACTCTTACTCATCCTTTAAAACCCAGCTTTAAAGAAAGTACCTCCCCTTCTCCCCTGTCCTTGGACGGGATTGCCTGCTCTCCCCTCCAACTCCCAGGGCGTTTCACTGACACTTGAGGACAGCCGGGTCCCTCCTCCTCTTCTGGCCTGCCCCAGGGCCAGCTCCCCCAAGCCGCCAGAGATTTTCATTTAATCTCTGTAAGAACGTTTACAAGGACATTGAGCAAATTAGCATCACACAAATGACGATACTGCAAATGGGCGGTGTGCAGAGTTGGGGGGTGTTGCAGGCAGGTTTCCTGTCGATGGAGCCACGTGCCACAGAACAAGGATCCCTCCCCCTGCGGGCCGCTGTCTCGCCCGCGCATCCATCGCAGGTACAATTCGCACCGGAACTTGCCGCCCGGGTTCATTACCGCGGTTCATTTTTAGCTGCTCTGCCTTCCTTTTGTTTTTCCTACTTTTCTCATGTGTTTGTGTTGATGGGGACAGCTAGTGAGAAATGGGGCTCAGGCAGCACGGAGAGAGGCCTCTGTGTCTGCACCCCACCTCCCCGCGGGGGTTTCCTTTCTGAAGTGGTACGGAAGGAGGGTTTTGAGGTTTTTGAGTATTTGCTTCTAAATATCTAAGTGAGAGATTTGTTTGCCACATTTGCACTATCTTGGCAAGTTAGCAACTCGACAAAATATTTTCTGATGGTTTTGCGTGTATGTGGTTTTTATTTTTGGGGGGGAGAATTTACTCCTTGGTTAAATTGTACTGAGATAACAAACGGCTGTTTTCAAAAATTACTGTTAACTGAAGGGCTGACGCTGATATAATCCCAGGCCCAGCCTCTTCTGAGTGCCAATAGAGTATTCTGTGAACTGTAACCAGAAAGGAAAAAAAAAAAGGATTAGAGGGGAGCAAAGCAAAAGCGATTAAAGTATCCTTTCTCCCCTTTCTCATTTCTGCGTTTGTCAACAGCTGTGGAACTGCGGACAATACGCTGACTTGGTTGTGGTGTGTGCCTATTTTGGGGAGGGGAGTAGGGGGTGAAGACAGACTGTAAACAGATAATTACCATAGAGTGTGATAAATGGGATAATAGAGGTATGTATCGAATGCATAGGGAAGGGAGTCATTTGCTTGTTTTAAGCAGTGTTTTTCAAATGGGAGTTACCTCCGTTAGTGGGTCGTGAAATCCTTCTAACAGCATTTTTAAAAATGAGATAGCGTAGAATAAAATATATCAAGTTGCATCCTCCATAGTAAGTTTAGATATTGGTTTTTGAAACCTTTGTTTCAATTGTATATCTATTGCATTGCAGTGTGAACTGTATTTCTTGGGATTGAGTCTCAGGCAAAGATGTTTGAAAGCCACTTGATGTAGGGGATGGAAGAAGGCTTCCGAGAGGAGGTGGCCTTTGAGCTGGGCCTTGAATGGTAGACTTGCCCAGTGGAGAAGGGCATTCCAGGCAGAGGGAAAGGATATGCCCAAATCAGGACATTTGTTCAGGGGCAGGGTATTCTCAGGGTACTAGGAGAGGAGTGGCTAGAGATGTGCCTGGGGAGGCAGGTGGAGCCAGTTACTGAAGTATTTGAAAGTACACATGGCATTCCTCAACTCTCCCCAGAAATTCCCATTCTCTGGTTATGGGTTTGGGCTTGGGAGTCTGTATTTTTTTTGGAGGGGTGCGGTGGCAGGGTCTCACTCTGTTGCCCAGGCTAGAATGCAGTAGCATCATCATAGCTCACTGCAACCTCAAACTCCTGGGCTGCAGCAATCCTCCTGCCTCAGCCTCCCAAAGTGCTAGAATTACAGGCCTTAACTATGGCGCCCAGCCCAGAGTTTGTGTTTTTAATAAGCTTTCCCAGGCAGTGAGGTGCTTATGGAGGTGTGACACAATGAGCTTCAGGATCTAGAGACGCAATTTTTGTAGTAATTTAGATAGGAGATTGATGGGAGGCCAAGCAATGGATGAGGACCTGAATGTAGGTGATGGTAATTAGTGGAGAGGAGGACCTGGATTTAAGGGAGATTTTGGAGATGGGTTTTATAGGGGCCAAAATGAACTGACAGCAGACAGATTATTAGGAGAAAAAGCATACAGATTTTTTTAACATGCAAAGCATAAGGGAGTAGCAGGAGAATGATTGCCCAATAACCTAACAAGGTCCAGGTGATTATATACTTTTCTTCACAGGGGAAGGGGAGATGGGGGTGTAGCAATTTTGAGGGGTAGCAAATGATTTTTAGGGAGAATAAATGGTCCAGGAGACAGGAATTAACTTGTAAATGATTTTCTTTGGAATGCGAGTGACAGGCAGACATTATCTTGTGAAAAAGTCCATCCAGGTATAGTTGCATTTCTCAGTCTTCTTTTCTGTGACAGATAATGAGATTTCATTGAGGGGAAAGAAATTGTGTTTCTCTTTGGGGGGTCTGGTTTCTAGGTAGATAAGAGAACTTCAGAGAACAGACTCATTCTATGCTTTGGTAGAGGCAGAAGATTAAGATGGGGTGGGAGTAGGTCAGAGAGCTCTTAAGACTATTTTTTTAGTTCAGCATGTCAGTGTGCCATGTTTTGGGCTATCATTTTTCTTAGCCCCAACAGTTCCAAGGTTTGAGGGAGATGAGAGAATGAGGAAGAATCATAGACAAACCTAAAATATCCAGAGGGTTGGTCTAGGTAAGTGGTGGGTGCTACAAACACAGAAACTAGAGAGAAAGAACAAATTCAGAAAGGAAGATGATTACTTGAGTTTTGGTGCATGCCTGTGGTGGGACAGGAATAACTCATCAAGTTTTCACCAGGCCCTACATGAACTATCCCTCCAAAGCATCAATGCTTTTGCTCTGACTGCCAATCTCTGAACATCTTGATTGTCTCAGACCTGACTCAAGTTAACCTAACTCACAAGGGACTGATCCAACAGGTGGTTGACTGGTATGACTTATGATGAGAGAAATGTATAAATATTTTGGGGTATAAGAGTACCTGTACCTTTGTTCAGGGTGTCAGTTTTATAGTATTAGGGTACCTGGGAAGTGGAATTAGTAATTGGAAGATTTAGGATAGAAAGAATTACATGGTCTGAGGAATATTTCATCATGTTCTAAAAATGCCTAATTAACTTTCTTGTCCTCCAATAAGAATGTGGCTCCTTTAGTCAAACCAGGAGTCTAAAAAAAGAAAGAAAGAAAAAGAATGTGGCTCTTTAGTGATCAAAATACTTGTGGAGGTTACACAGTGTCTCTACTCCCTCAGTTTTTGTCTTCATTGTTCGGGGATATTTCTTGCTGCCTGCTTAGTACCTACTGATTTCCTTGTCTTCAACTGGAATTTACAAATCATCTTTTCAAATGAGTCCTTCTTCAGATATCTTACCTCTTAGTAGTTTCATTTTCATAAAGGACACTGGCTTATTGAGCAAGTCCCTTTACATGGTGTCCTATCTTAGAGGCTGACTTTCTCACCAGGTTCCAAGGGTGCTACTAGCACTTTAAAGCCTGCTTATGTGACCTCCGTTCTACCTCCTCTACAATCCACCATCTTCCTGGGCACGGTAGAGTGGAAGAAGTCCTGTGTTTAGGAGAGGTAAGGAGTTCTGGTAGAGTACCAAGGGGGCCTGGGAGCTGTTGAGTGGCACACGCTGGGCATGCCTTCCAGCAGCATGTGGTGGCCCCATAACCTGATGGCTTCCTCCCCCTCACATACTCTGTGGGGAAACAGGCTAGATGTGTAAAACAGGAAGGCCAGTGGGAGTGCTGAATGCCTTTCTCTCTCTTTTTTTAACAGCTCTGCTATGTTGTATTAATTCCTTATCCTCGCACTGGAAGCTTGTAGGAGTTCAAATTTTTTTTAACAGTCTGTCAAGGAAAATAACCAGCTTGAAATGTGTCATGTCTAGAATAGCCTTACCCTCTACAAAGGTGATTTAAAGTGTTTATATTCATATATTAAATAAAATAATAATGTAGACAGCATATTGAAAATGTTTGTAATTGCTCCAATAAATTGCTTATCATTGCTTTGAAAACAATTCCACATTACTTCTTTTTTTAAATCATTTGCACTTTGCACAATTCCACATTACTTCTAATAATAGCAACAACCACAATAATGGCAACTATTATTGAATATTTACTATATAGCAGGTACTAAAGCAAGGGTTTTATATATATACCTACTATCATTTAAATTTCGCCCACCAACCTGAGATATAGGTATTGTTATCTCCATTTTACAGATGAGGAAACTGAGGTCTGAGAAGTTTAAAAAGTAGGCCAAGATCACATGGTTAAAGTGTGGCAATGATAAAACCAACTGGAGAGAGAAAACTAAACCATTAGGTTATACAGTACTGCCTGTGATCAGCTGGGCAATGATTTTATGTAGTTTAGGGAGACTTGCTTTACCCCCTTAATATTAACATAAAAGTGTCTAGATAGAGATACACTAATTTTTTGTATTCTTGTAAATCTTGTGGACTGGGCTGTTTTTCCTTTATCCCAAAAGTATTGATTGTGAGCTAACTATATACAAAGTACCCTGCTGGGCCCTCAGAGACTATAAAGATGGAGATGATGACTTGGTGCCCTTGAGGAGCTCCCGATCCAGAAAGGAACGTAAGAGAAATATATTAGATTGAATCATCCGGTATTCACATGGGAAGATTTCACATAGCTCAACCTGACACATAATAAAATAAGGCAATATAATGTTAGCTGAATGTATTGAACTCTCATTATGTTTCAGGCACTGTGCTAATAAACATTTTACATGCACTTGTTCCTGAATCCTTAAAATAACTCTCAGAGGTAGGTATTATAATTACCCCTGTTTCATAGATGAGGAAGTTGCTTTGAGGGGTGAAATGACTTGCCTAAAGCCACACATCTGGTGAGTGACAGCAGTGGAATTTGAGCCTAGATCAGTCTGAGTACAGAGACAGTACACTTAAACCCTGAATATAAGTACCTCTAGGGGTACAAATAAAGATGTATACCTTATTTATGCACATCAAATTTAAATTTTTTATTTTACAAACACTCTATAAAACACTAACTCTGCTGGTATGTTTAGTATTTCTGTGATCTGGACACCTTTGGTCATGCATGTCATTACTTAATCTTCAGCATTTGCATTCTCCCCTCCGAGAATGGCCAACCAACCAAGGGGAACATTTGGAGGGAAAAAACCCTCTTTCACTTTTCATTGTTATATGGACATTGGGCTTGTTTATTTGGAGGCCCAAACACACGCTAGAACATTTCAGCTATAATTACATCCCTTTTTTTCTTTGTCCAATTGCCCTTCTTTCTAGGTCACATACAGGAATGGGAATCATAGGAGTGACCATTTAATTGCATATAATTAAGTTGCAAACAATACAATTAAAGTTATTTGCATAGAGTAACACCATTTTAAGAACTTTCCTCTTAAACATTTCCTAATCTTACATTCACATACCAAAATCCTGTCTCTGTAAATCATAATTTAAAATTTTACATATAAAGGCATATCCCTTATTTAAAATGTTGTTTTGTTATCATATGGGGGAAAATTTAAGAAGCTGTTTTTTGTTTTGGCATGTTATTAAATGATTACAATTTTAGTGGTTCATGGGAAATCTGAGATTCTCCCACTGCAGTCCCAGTATTTTGCAAACCCCTCCCCCAGATTTAAAATTAGATTGGTAAACTGGCATTCTCAAAGTAGGTCTTCACTAATTAGAGGGTTGTCCCCTTTGTCTATGCCACACCACTGGACTCTAATGTTTACAATGAAACAGCAAGGACTGCTTGTTCCCAAGATCCTTTTCAAGCCTGACAGAGGGCAAGTTTTGTAGTCAACCAGACCTGGTTCTCCCATCTGTCCTTATTAGACTGATAACTCCAGGCAAATTGCTGAAAACACTGGGAGCCTCATCTGCAAAATCAAGATAATTAAAGCTCATCCTACGGGTTTGAGTGAAGGTTCCTGTGATAATACATATAAGTATCTAGCATAATGCCTGGAGCCACTTAGTAGGCCCTCAATAAATGTCAATGTTCTTATATTTGGGCATTCTCTAAAAAAGCCTGCAATGTCCTAGACTCATGAATATATAAATTCAGCTTTGTTAGGTCATCTTTTAAAGTCAGATTTCGTATTTCCTTGGGGTTTTGGCCAACTTGGAAAGATCTTTCTGAAATCCATTAATATTTCATTGGAGCTGTGGAGCAACAGCTGTAAAACTTGCTTGGTGGGCCCTAATTGCAATGAATAATCCATGGACGCTTTTGAAATGTAATTCTTTGGAGTGGGTATTATAATTAAATTCCAGCCAATCCAAAGGCACTTTAAAAGGTGTTTAAAAATTTCCCAAGCCAATTAGAAAACTGGTTGGTCCAACCATCAAGTGTAGAGAAATATGCTAATTTATGCAAAGACTACTGTTCCAGGAAGGCCTTGGCTGCATTTGAAGCAAAATGTTTGAGACAACACCTTGATGATACTATGGGATACTAAATCACTGAATGTATTTTTAAGGCATATTTAAATACAAAACATAGGTTACAAATGACAGAGTGACTGTATCAAAACAAGATATGGTTTGTTTTTAAAAAGATTTTCTATGTTGAATATGACAACATTGTATGCCAGGCTTGACACATTTATTTCATACAATATAGTTTAGTTGTAGTATCCTTATATGAGCAAGAAAGGTGCACTACCATTAAGTTTTTTAATGTTAAGGGGATATACAAACCAAACAATAATTTCACCCAAATAATTTAAATCTAGGGATAATTTTATTTAGAATTTACCAAATATCTGGGGGACACGGATTTGAGCATTCTGTTTTCAGCAGGATACCATTGCTATACGCATTACAAACGAATTTTTTAAAAAATTAGAACATTTCCAAGGCTTGCATATGTATTTTCTTAAACTTGAATTACATTCTTGTACAACTTATCTTTTACCTATTCTTGATATTTATTTAAAATAAAAGACAACACCCCCCCCCCACTATAGTTTGTGGGCACTTGTATTTAACCTAGACTACAGAAGCACACATTCCTACTCCATACTACCATAATTTAAACACTTTGGGTACTAGTTTATGGAGAAGTCTCAACAATTTGAGATTTGAGATTTAAGACGGGTGGTAATTATACTTGGACCCCAAAGAGTGTTAAAAGGTTTGGTAGCTTTTTTTTTAAGAATGGGGATTATGTAATGAAAATTCCATAAATATGGAGATAAAAGATACCTACATAAAGAGAAGGCAGTAGGAAGTGAATGTTTTGAGAGTGATTTACTCAGCTCTTCACCTTCATTGTAGTAGCTAAAGTTTTGTTTTGTTTTCCTTTTTAATGTTGACTTACAGGTTTCACGGCATTGTGGAATGGAAAGGAAAGCTTAGTACATTTAAAAGTTAGAAGGAAACCAATTGTTTGCCAAATAACTAAGTTAAAAGCGGGTTTGGTTTTTAAAAAGCATATGCAAAAAAGTATTTACTGAGACTTTCTCTAATTAGAGTTCTAAACAAATATCGTGGTTTTCAATTTTTTTTTTTAAATTTTTGGTCTTTAACCTCTTCCCCACCCGTGTCAAGCTAAAAGTGGAGAAGTGTGTGAGTGAGTGTGTGTGTGTGTGTGTGTGTGTGTGTGTGCGTGTGTGCAGGGCGCCTGCAGAGAATTAGCAAGCATCTTGTAGATCTTAATAAAAATAAAAGAAAGAGCCAAATAAACCCGTTTCTTGAATAAACCAATACATTTCTGAAGTTAAAAAGAATACCAAAGGAAACAGGAATTAACATCCTTGAAGCTTGATTTTTTTAAAAAAAGAATTTTTTTTTAATTAAAATCCTAATCTCCACATTTTTTGCCAGGCGAGAACCGAAGTTTGGAGGTAGACGAGCAGGCGAGCGGTTTGCCCGGGCGCAGAGCATGAAGGCCGGGCGGGCGCGGGGAGCGGGCGCCCGCCGCCCGGCGCGGGGGTGAGCGAGAGAGAGAGCGGAGCGCGTGTGGCCGGCGCCGCTCGGCCGGGAGCTCCCGCGCCCGCGCCCCGCGCCCCGCGCCCGCCGCCGCCGCCGCCGCCGCCGCCCCTGGTGCGATGGCGCAGAAACCCCGTTGACAAGGCACTGCTTTTTCATGACGGTGAGTTTCCCTTTGAGTGTATTATAATTTTGTGATAAAAATTTCAAGGAGAAAAAAAAAACACACAACCTCCTTCCTCTGCCTCTTTCCTTCGGGGAGGGTAAAAGCCAGGGCGGGGGGGGCTGGAGATCTATCTCCAGACGGACAGAAAAGAAAGAGGAGCAAATTAAACACCGAGTTGCCAAAACCAGGATATTAGGTTTCAGCCCAGAGAGCTATTGGCTAAGGCTGTGTTTTTTTTTTGGGGGGGGGGTGGGTTTGTGGGTGGGTGATGGTGGTGGTGGGTGGATGTTTAATGGACACGGAGAAAAGGGGAATCGAGTGTTTATGCCTTTCCTAGCGCCGCCGGGGCCCCGGGAAGACCAAGTTCAGTGACTGCGGCGGGGCCAGGCCGGGGGCGCCTCGGCGGGGTGGGGGCCCCGGCGCCTTTCTTTTTTTTTTTTTTTTTTCTTTTCCGCGGATGCAAATTTCTGGAGCGGGGAGAGGGAGAGCCCGGGAAGGGGGGTGGCGTGGCGGTTGGTGGTGGGGAGGGGAGGGGAGGGGAGGGAAGCCTTTTAATGACTCATTGATTGAGCCGGTTTAAAATTAGTTGTGTGCGCGAGTGTGAGTGTGTTTTCCGCCCCCCGGAGCCGCCGGGAGCCGGGAAGGAGGGAGCGGGGCTCGGAGAGGGGAGGACGGCGCGGCGGGGCAGCGAGCCGGGGGCAGGGAGGGCCTGGAGTGACGGCGGGCGAGGAAGAAAAATAAGCTTTTCCAATCTCCTCCCCTCTGTTTTCCCCCCCTCGTTTCTTTTCTCTCTCGCAAGCTCTAGGGTGTGAATCTCATTTTCTTTCTTCTCGGCAAAATGGACCCCGTGTCGGAGGGGGAGGGGATAGGGTGGGGAGGGAGGCGGCGAGGACAGGGTTTATTTTTCATCCTGGCTTCTTCCTTCGCGCCGCATCTTCGGGCGGCTGCGGTGAGGAGAGCTCGGGGCGGCCGGCCTTCGCGGCCGGGTTCCCGCTCTGGCCCCGGCGCACACCTGCCCGCGGCACTGCCCCCTTCCCGGCCGCCTTGCTGCCTTCCCGACGCACCGCCGAGGATCCGAGGCCGGGGTCGGCCGAGCCCCAGCGCTTCGCGGAGGACCCGCGGCCCAGCCAGGCGCCTCCTGCGAAGCCCGCGCCGTCCGCCGGGCCGGCCGGAAGAGACGGGCGCTGTGGCGGCGCTTTTTTCGCCGAGAATGCGCTGGCCTGACGCCGTTCGCGCCCCCCACCCCCCCCCCCCAGTCGCCCCGAATGCGGAATCTTGGGCGGGGGGGGTTGCGGTTGGACGGCGCTAAGATGGCGCTGGGCCTGGCCCGCCGCCAGGGCTGGTGGCGCAGTTGCTCGGCGGGCGCCATCTTCCCTCGCGGCGCGGGCGGCGCCCTCGGTGGACGCCTTGCGGGCCGCGGCGCAGCGGGGCCTGGGGCGAGGGGGAGCCGCGCGCGGGGTGCTGAATTCTGTAGTTGGGGCCTGGGCCGCCCAGCCTTCTCCTTCCCCACGCCCCCAGACCCTAAGACGAGGCCGCCGGCTCGGAGCAGAAAGGGCCTGGGGCTGGCGTCCCGCTCCTTCACGCTTTTTTCGGGGGGGAACATGTTGGCCGGGGTCGGGCCTCGCGGCTGATGGGTCCCCTCCCTGACCCCGCATCCCCCTGGTCAAAATTGGAGGTGAACATCTCCTGACATCGTTTCTCCTGCGGCCTGAGAGTGGATGGCTTTGTCTTCCCTGGCCCGGCATTATTATTATCAATAATATGTTCCCGTTATTATTGAGAATAGACTTAAAATTTTGGTCACAAAATTGAGTCGAGGACGGTGTCTGTCTGCTTTCCGGTAAACGTGGTTCTGTGTAGGTATTCCACGTTGAAGGTTTTTAGTTGTATCGTGAAACAATGCCGGAGAGGCATCTACCTTGTCAGATTGTGGGAAGGTAATGGGTTCCAGTGATTTGAAACTCCTTGTTGGTTTTCATATTATTTCAAATGTTAGTAAATTAAAACAGTTTTTTAGAACTTTGATCTGAAAAGTTAAACACGCTTTAAAATACTCGGAGACATTTCCTTTCCCTTTCTAAAAAGGGTAACTATATTGTGTTTTCTTAAAAGCATCCATATAAGTATTTATCTGTCGGGTAATAGCTCTGTATTAGAGATGGGGAGGGGTTAACTTTGTTTTAAATTGTTACCGAAAAGAGAAAGGGAAACGTCTGTAAAGCTCTGATCTCTCCAGGCATCCACAGAGATGGAAAGTAAATAGTTAATTTCTAGTGAATAAAAGTAACACTGGTACCAGTAGGTGTATCTTTGTGTGCATGAACATAATATAGTGAATATTTCAGATCGTTTAATAAGACTTACCATACCTTGAGCACCTGCTGTATGCTGGGAGCTGCGCTTGGTGCTTTATGTAATTACCATTTATCATATCAGCCCTGCAGTATTGATTTTATTATCTTTTTTTACCAGGGAAGGAACTAATGTTCATGAAAATACACTACTTATTCAAGGTCTTGCAGCTTTAAGTGGTAAAATTGGCATTGAATCCCAAAAGCTGTGTTCTGAGCTCTACGCCTATGGTTCTAAATCTGAGTATCAGAATCAGCTGGGGAGATGTTTTTAAATATAGGTTTGTCACATCACCTCTTCATTATTTGCTTGGGGTCCTTTAATAATGTGTTAGGCAATCTCAGTTTTAACCTGTGACTTCTAGCTTCTTGATGTCCCTAATCCCCTTCAATATTGAAATTCTGGTCCACCCCCCTAATCTGAATATCTAGGAGTTTGTGTTATTCCAAAGTTCTCTAGGTGATTCTGGTGTGATACAGGCATATTTGGAATATCTCCTGCTACACCATGCACTGTGCTGCTGGCTTTTTTTTAAGAATCGGAACATGAGAATTGAAGTCCATATAACTTCGAATTTCAGCACAGTTTTATTGCTCACTTTTTTTCTTTTGTTTGGTGTTTTGTGTGTGTGTGTGTGTGTGTGTGTGTGTGTGTGTGTGTGTGTTTGAGACAAAGTCTCACCCTATCACCCAGGCTAGAGTGCAGTGGCATGATCATAGCTCACTGCAGCCTCAAACTCCTGGGCTCAAGCGATCCTTCTGCCTCAGCCTCCCGAGTAGCTGGGACTACAGGTGCAACCCATCACACCCAGCTAATTTTTTTATATTTTTGTAGAGATGGGTCTTACTATGTTGCCGAGGCTGGTTTTGAAGTCTTGGGCTCAAGCTATCCTCCTACCTAAAGCACGTTTGTTTTGTTTTGTTTTTTTACTGGTGTGAGCTACTGTGCCTGGCCTATTCTTTTCTGTTTTTTTTGTAGAAACATGGTCTCCCTATTTTGCTCGGGTTGGTCTTGAGCTCCTGACCTCAAGTGATCCTTCTGCCCTGGCCTCCCAAAGTGCTGAGATTACCGTTGTAAGCCACTGAGCTCAGCCCATTCTCATTTTTATTTTTCCCCTTCCAGTTGCCATTTATGAAATTATTGAAATTATTTTCTTACAGAGAGAAGGCTTAGGTATCCTGAGACTTTACAATCTCATTACGTTGTAAAAAGTATATTGTCTCATTGTAGTGAGAAGTTATATAACATACAGGCTTCTAGATCGTCTAGCCAGGCCATCTAGTTTAGTCAGGACAGCTGTGTGACAAAAATAGAATTGAATCCAGGATTGATATAGAAATTAAGAACAGGGTAGAAAAGACCCTGAAGTAAAGACCTGGAGATAAATCCTTGTAAGAAAGGATTGTTTCCAGAATTTTGAGTTGTGGACATATCTTTTGGGTTTGGGGAAGTAGGAGGGGCAAGTTATCCTAAATATGAAATCTTATAAGAACAGAATGTGAATAAAAACACAGAAGGTCAGGAAGAAACATCTAGAGTAATGAGTAGATGACCTGACTAAAATGAGAACCTAGTCAGTGATGAAATCATTAACTTCTCTGGAGCGAGAATCATGTATTTTACTTACTTTGTGTTGCTACTTTATTCTTCTCAAATCACTGTGGTGTTTAGTAATTGCTAAAGGGGGAATGGTTAAAAACTTAGGTTTTTTTAATTAGCCGGGCATGGTGACCCATGCCTATAGTCCCAGCTACTGGGGAGGCTGAGGCAGTAGGATCGCTTGAGCCCAGGAGTTTGAGGTTGCTGTGAGCTAGGCTGACGCCACAGCACTCACTCTAGCCTGGGCAACAAAGTGAGACTCTGTCTCAAAAGAAAAAAAAAAAACTTAGGTTTTTGGTTGGGTGCAGTGGCTCATGCCTGTAATCCCAGCATTTTGGGAGACCAAGACGGGAGGATGGCTTGAGCCCAGGAGTTTGAGGCTGTAGTGAGCTATTATCACACCACTGCATTCTAGCCTGGGTGAGAATGAGACCCTGTCAAAAAACAAAACCAAACCAAAAAACAACTTAAGTTTTTGATGCTCTTGTCAGAATGATACCATCTTTGCATATGTCCACATTTCTCTTTCCTTTCACATTTGGAAAATTTTGTAAGGAGCATCTGTTGAGTGTCTGTGTGCAATCTCTGTCCAGTCTAGACCACTAGATGGGTGGAGTACGTTCCAGTTTTTGAAGTGTCTCTTGTGATTTTTGTCCCCTTATTTTTCGTGGTAAATGCCAAAGTAATTCTAATCTTAACTAAAATCCAATAAAGCTTGAAATGAGGGAAAATCTAAAATAAACCTGCTTAAAAGGGAAAGAGTGGCCTCTTTATTTTAAGGTAACCGTTAGTGGAATTCAAGACAGATCTCTGCACTTACGGAATTTACAGTATAGTCGGGAAGATAGAAGATAAGTAAGCACAAATAAGTGAATGACAGATTAAGAAAATTTATAAGTGGCTGGTGGATCTAAAAGAGTGTGTTGGGAATGACTATCTTGGCTAATAAGGGTCAAGGAGAGTCTCTGTGAAGAGGTGACATTTGAGTTGAGCTTGCAACATGAGCTTGTGCTTAGCCATGTGAAAAGCTGGGGATACATTCTAGGCCTGGGAACAAGTGCAAAGACCTGGAAGGCTGAGTGTTAGAATGGAGAGAAGGCTCCTGTGAGCAAGGGGAGAACAGAATGAGATGGAGTTCCACGTGGCCTCTTGTATTAGGTCTTAGGCGGATATTTAGATTTCATTCTAATGGCAGTTAGAAGGGTTTTAACTAGGGCAGTGATATGTTTTTGTTTTTAAAGATCACTGGCTACACAGAGTAAGAGGAAGCAGAGGGAAGTTAGGATGCTGTTGCAATAGTCAGCCCAAGATTGATAGTATCTTAGGCAAGCAGAGTGGCAGTGAGACGGAGAAGAGTGGATGGCAGGTTTCAGGTATATTTTGGAGGTGGAACAAGAAAGATTTGCTTAATGGGTTGGCTGCGGAGGGAGATGGAGGAATCAAGGGTGCCTTCAGGTTTCTGGTCCAAGCCTTGGGTGGCTAATGGTCTCATTTGCTGGTTGGAGAAGACTGGAAAAGAAACAGGTGGGGAGGGGTGGGTAAGAAGAGTTTGATGTGGAAGCTGTTATGTTTTTTTAAATGTTTGTTAGAAATCCAAGTAGAGAGTAAGTAGGCAGTGGATGTTCCAGTTGGGCTGAGAGAGAGGGGTGGTCTAGACTGGACATAGATTTTGGTAGTCAGCAGCATACAGATGGTATGTTATGGAACTGGCTGAGATTTGTGATCCTAGAGGCCTGAAGATCAAACCCTAAAACACTTCCAATGGCTAAAGTTTGGCCAGAGGAGACTGAAAAGGCTTAGCCATTAAAGTGTGAGAGTGAATTTGTCCTGTTCAAGAAAGAGGGTCACCTCTGTCAGGTGCTGCCTAGAAGTTAAACAGTGAGAATAGAGAAATGTCCATTGGGGTTTAGCAACGTGAGGTGACTGTTTTGGCAAGTAGTTTCAAGGGCTTATGAGGATGGAAGCCAGATTGGAATGCGCTGGAGAGAGAATGGGAAGTGAGGTGAATGTAGGTAGCTTGTTAGGGAAGTTCTGCTGTAAAGTGAAGAGAGAAACAGCCCACTAGTGGCTGGAGACAGAGAGATGGAGTCAAAGAAGAGGGCTTTTTTTTTTTTTTAAACTATGGGAGATAGATGAGCATTTTCAAGTAGGCTAATGAGAATATCTAATAAAGAGAGAGAGACTCATCCAGAAGAAACATAAGACTACCAAAGGACAGAATTCTTGAGAAGGTGAGAAGGAATTCAAGACTTTGGTGGGAGCAGGAAGACTTGCAGTTGTAGCAGAAGAGAAGACAGAATATGGGCAGTAAGTGCAGGGAGCTTTACAAATTGTGGGTAGAATATAGGGCTTTAAATTCTGATGGCTTCTGTTTTCTCAGTGAAGTCTGAGGCAGGGCCAGGAACTTTACATAAAGGTAGTGAATGGTTTCAGGAGAGATGGACCCCTCCCCTTGGGCAGCAGGACAAGGACTCAGTGGGAGACAAGGTAGGATTGCCTGGCTGGGGCTGGGGCCATGAATTTAGGTGAGACTAATCAGCTGAGCTAGTTGTGTAGTTTTTCTGGCAGAAACATTCAGCTGTTAGGAGGGCAGCAAAGAGCAGATAGGTGAAGTTCAACCAGGATTGTAGTTTTGCACTGCAGGTGTGACGGGAATCGAAGGTGGTTGCAAGGGGTGATTTCAATGATGAGCCTTGGAATGTTAGCTGGGTGGGAAAGCAAGAGAAGAAAATGGGGTGGAGCCATGAATTTAACCATGAAAATAATTATCCTTTTAGTATGAGTTAATGGGTACAGAGTTTCAGTTTGGGAAGATGAAAAACTTCTAGAGCTAGATAGTGGTGACAGTTGCAGAACAATGTGAATGCACTTAATGCCACTGAACTGTACACTTAATGGTTAACATATGTATATTTTACCACAGTAAAGAGGAATTAACATCGTAAACATTGAAACATTTGTGGCAGGTACAGATGTTATTTGCATACTCCCTTGGACTATTTGCACTGTACTATATTTTCTATAGAAGAAAGTTGCTTTAGAAGTCAAATCTCAGATTACTGAAACTAAAGAGAAAGTATCCCCACTTACTGGACCAAACTTGAGTATGCACAACAGTCAGCTGTAGGCACAGAGGTTCTGAAATGGTACCTGTGATAATTACATTATTTGTTTCCATGTTTACTGATACAATCTAAGCCTTTAGTGCCGCATTTAAAAGCAGGGCACTCAGTAAACATAGAGAACCTAGGTAGAGTAGCCTGATGGGAATCAAAAGGAAAACAGTTTTTTGAGCTAGGTAGAGATCAGCAATGCCTTATACTATTAGAGTGATCTGTGAGAAGAAGAATCAGGAAGACCACATTGAATGTGGCAGCTGTTATAACGCATTTGACATTCTAATCTCTGCAAGCAATGAGGAAAAAATCAGATTATGGAGAGAGAGAAATAAGTGTTGAAAAAATCATGTTTTAAAGATTCAGATAATGCCAAGTGAAGGTATGTAGCACTTCCCTTAATTTTTTCCCCCTATCTTTCCTCTTTGAATCTGCTATCATTCACTTTTTCATGAGGTTCCTTTGCTCCCCAGTTGCCTGCAGAATAAGTAACAGTAAAGTGAAATTAGAGAAAAGGAGAATAAGATAAATGATGGGATTCAAAATAAATCTCTACAGTCTTCACTGAGAGGGACAGGGTCATTTGTCAGGTGCAGAGGCAAAAGGTCTTGAGTTTAAGGAGAGAGGAGCAAATCTGGAATGTACTGGACGTGGGGTGAAATGGGTAAAAATAAATGTGCTTAGCTGCAGTGAGGCAACACTTTACGTAGCACACCCGATGCATCTGCACGGCATGGTTCTGTCTTGATGAATAATGTTCTGTAGTGGAAATGGAAAGCACTGTGAGTGAGGGAGCTGGTAGAAAGGTAGGGGGTGGGGAGAGTTAAATGGATGTAGGGGAGTAAGAGCTGGCAGAAAAGGAACGGGGTGTGGACTTTAAAGGAAAGCCCTGAGGCGGAAACCTTGTGAGTGGTACTTAGGCTGAACGGTGAGGAAGCCCAGGACGTGGCTGTGCTGGGTGGGGGTGGCTTGCCCATTTGCAGTGCAGGTGAGTGAGCTCAGGGCTGTCAGTGTATGTGTCTGGGAAGGTGGAAGAAAGAGGTCCTGGGGAGAAGCAGCTGGGGGCGTTGTTCTGTTTTTTTCCCTTCCCTACCTCATATGTGTTTCCTATTCAGGGAATATCCTGAGACCTCACTGAACTTTAGATCTTCTTATATCCAGATTCCCTTAATCCTAATCAACTTTAATTTATAAAGTTTGATTTCTTTAATTATAAATTCCTTTTTAATAAAGTTGTAAAATTGAACATTTTCTGTTTTTGTGGCTTCTTTGGCTCTCTGTCTTGCAAACGCATTAAACACATCTGAAATTAAAGCCATGAATGTGAGAATGTGAAGGAATTAGGTATGGAAGGCATTGCCTTTCTAGAAATTACTTAGTTCAGCCAAAATCCAGGATACTTCCTTGTATCATAAGAAATTAAATTTTATGTCCTGGCCTATAATTGAAACATTTTCACAAGGAAGAAAATGGAGGGAAAGAGAAAGAATGTATGTTAAACCTTTACTTTGTTTCAGACCCTGATGGGTGTTTAATAAATACAGTCATGCATTGCTTAATGACAGGGATACATTCTGAGAAATTGAACACCGAGCGTACTTGCACAAACCTAGAATGTATAGCCTACTACATCTCAGCTGTACGGTGCAGACGGTTGCTCCTAGGCAACAAACCTGTACAGCATGTTACTGTACTGAACGCTGTAGGCAACTGTAATACGATGGTAAGTGTTTGTGTATCTAAACATATCTAAACACTGAAAAGGTACAGTAAAAATACGATATAAAAGATAAAAATGGTATACCTCTCTAGGGCACTTATCATGAATAGAACTTGTCGGACTGGAAGTTGCTCTGAGTGAGTCAGTGAGTGGTGAGTGAATCTGAAGGCCTAGGACGTTACTGTACACTACCGTGGACTTTATAAACACTGTACACTTAAGCTATGCTACATTTATAAAATCCTTTCCTGAATAAGTTAACCTTAGTTTGTTGTAACATTTTTACTTTATAAACTTTTTAATATTTTTAAAGTTTTTGACTCTTTTGTAATAACACTTAGCTTAAAATGATACAAAAATATTTCTTTATAAGCTTTTTTCTGTTTTTAAAATTTAATTTTTTGTTTTACTTTTTTGTTAAAAACAAAGACACACACTAGCCTAGGCCTACATAGGTTCAGTATCATCAATATCACTGTCTTCCACCTCCACATCTTGTCCCACTAGAAGGTCTTAAGGGGCAGTAACACACGTGGAGCTGTCACCTCCCATGATAACCTCCTGAAGGGCCTGCCTGAGGCTGTTTTACATTTAACTTTATGAGTAGGAGTACATTCTAAAGGTCAGGAGTGGTGGTGGCTCATGCCTGTGATCCTGGCACTTTGGGAGGCTGAGACAGGAGGACTGCTTGAGACCAGGAGTTTGAGACCAGCCTGAGCAAGAGTGGAACTCCCCACCCCTACAAAAAATAGATTAGTCAGGTGTGGTGGCACATGCCTGTAGTCCCAGCTACTTGGGAGGCTGAGACAGGAGGATCACTTGAGCCCAGGAGTTGGAGGTTGCAGTGACCTATGATGAGGCCACAGCATTGCAGTCTGGGTGACAGAGTGAGGCCCTGTCTCAAAAAAAATAAAAATAAAAAGCACAGTATAGTAAATACATAAGCCAGTAACATAGTTATTATCATTATCAAGCATTATATACTATACATAATTGCATATGCTATACTTTTATACAACTGGCAGCGCAATAGGTTTATTGTACCAGCATCACTGCAAACACATGACTAATGCACTACGATGTTGAGAATTTTTCAGCTCCATTATCTTATTGGAACATTGTTGTATATGTGGTTTACTGTTGACCAAAACATTATGCAGCACATGACAGTATTGTTAAATTCTCACAACAACCCTATGGGGTAGATTTTATCTCCATTTTATAGATTATGAAACACGTTTAGAAGGGATAAGTAACTTGCCTAAGGTTACATTACTAAGGGACAGAGCTGGTATTTGAATATATAATATAGATCGTGCATCATACATTTGGCCATTAGTATTAAACTCATATAAATTTACATCTTAAGGCCTTATATCTAGAAGCAAAAAATTAATCTATAAATGACTGCTAGCTAAACATTTTGAGGTCTTACAGATTAGAATGACCTTTGCTTCAATAGGAGGAATAAGGGAAAAGTAGTGCTTTTTAATGATAAATAAAAATTTCGACCAAAAACCTCAGAATTTTTTAAGTTTATAGTCAAACTAAATTTTAGGCCAAAGCAATTATTTTGCCCTTTTACAGATAATTCAGTTTTTATTTGCATAGTATGGTAAGTCAAACGTGGGGGCCGTTTTAGCTATCCCTCATACTTCAGCATATGTTTACTAGCAATCAGAGATTGAGTCGTAGCTTTAACTTTAAAAAATCCCAATTGGAAAAGAGAGGACACTTGGGACCTTAATTAAACATTATGTGGTGTAAATCAGGTTGTTCCCTTGCTTGGAGTGTTGTCACTGTAAGCACAGTAATTAGGGTACAGATGTGAGGGGGAAGTACTATTTGAAGTGTGTAAGGTGTGATTCACTTTAAAGAAACATTCTTTAAAGGCCATATGTAGGATGAATGTAAGGGATATTTATTAAGTTGTGGGCAATGAAATAACATCAAAAGGAATTATTTTTCTTTTTCACTCTGCAAGAAAGATTAATCATGGTAGGCAACGGTAGGAAAAGATCATGAAACATACTTCTTGTGGATTCTTGAGTTCACTGGTGCTGACCCAAAGCTCTTGAGCACTGTTGCTCATTGAACTGTTTGAGGTAGTACAGGAATTCCTCATGGATGGCTGCAAGAACTGTGAGTTTTCTACCTCATCCATTGAGAACCAACCTTCCTCACTACTTAGGAGCAGTAGGCCTAGTTTGGGGAGATGAAGAATTTCAAAATCTGGTGGTAAGTGTAATATGGGAGAAAATTTCAAAATTTGTTAGGCACACTGTAAATATTTTGGACATTACCAAGGAGTATTGTGATTGCTATTACATGTATTAAAGTCGACCATCTTTAAAAGTTGCCTATAGTGAATTTTGTATATGATTCCTTTTATTGTAATTTTTCTTAAAAGGTAAATTTTTTTTTTTGAGATAAGAGTCTCACTCTGTTGCCTGGGCTAGAGTGCCATGGTGTCCTCCTAGCTCACAGCAACCTCAAACTCCTGGGCTCAAGCAATCCTCCTGCCTCAGTCTCCCAAGTAGCCGAGACTATAGGCATGTGCCACCATGCCTGGCTAATTTTTTTTTCTATATATATTTTTAGCTGTCCAGATCATTTCTTTCTATTTTTAGTAGAGACGAGGTCTCACTCTTGCTCAGGAGGATCTCGAACTCCTGAGCTCGAGCGATCTGCCCGCCTCGGCCTCCCAGAGTGCTAGGATTACAGGTGTGAGCCACCGCGCCCAGCCTAAAAGGTAAATCTTGATTACTTCTATAAAGGAAAAAAAAGATAAATCAGTCTATTTATCTGGTTTCTTGGTTGGTTAAGTTTTGATTTTAGAATTGGCATTCAACACTCCTTAGAAAATATTTTGCAGTGTAATAGCTACTCCTTATCAGTGGATTTTTAGCAATAAGTTTTAAAACCCTAACCTAAGGTATTCCCCTGAATTAAAAAAAAATGCCATAGTTGTTAAATAAGCTTAGCTTTAGTGCAATATATGTGAAAGTTTTATGAATGTAAAACAACTTAGTTTGTAATTTATTCTTTGCAGAAGTCATTTCTCAATACTTAGTTGAACTGAAGGAACCTAGATGCCATTTGAGATATTAAATTTAAAATCTCTATACTTGTGCTTGGCAATTAAAGATATTTTGATGATATATGAAGTTAGAATTAATATCAAAGAAAGTTTTCCAGAGCAAATTTTAGTTGTATAAACTGGAATTAACCTGGGAAGTAGAATATTAGATTTTTTTTAACGTGGAGAAATGTCTTCAACTTTAGAAGTAATTCTTTCCCTGTATAGAGACTTAGAGATCGTTACCCACCCACAAAAAATCAGATTTTTAAAACTTGATTACTGAGAAGAAAAGTTGTTTTTTATTGTGTGTGTGTGTGTGTGTGTGTGTGTGTGTGTCTGTCTGTCTGTCTGTCTCTCTCTCTCTCTCTCTGTGTTTGCAGAGACGGGGTCTCACTGTGTGGCCCAGGTTGATCTCAAGTGATCCTCCTGCCTCCCACAGTATGGGATTTACAGGCATGAACCGCGATGCCCGGCCAATTGTGTGGTTTTGATTTGAAAGTATTTTTTCTTGGATTTAAAATAAGTGAATGCTGCTATATTTAGATTTCACTTAACTCTGATAATTTCCTAGAAGTGCAAATAAATATATTTAGAAATAGGCCAGTTTATTCTTATTTCCTGTTTGTATTCTCAATCTCCAGATCTGTGAGAATTTTGGGTTGGAGAAATCCGTGAAACTCCAAGCCCTGTTCTGTAGGTGTGATCACACTTAAAAGATGAAGATTTACAACTGGATATGCTTGGAGCTACTTCTACCCAAGGCCTCAAGATGGCTTTTTTTTTTTTTTTTGAGAGACAGAGTCTTGCTCTGTCACCCAGGCTAAAGTGCAGTGAGCATCAGCATAGCTCATGCAACCTCAAACTCCTGGGCTCAAGTGATCCTCCTGCCTCAGCCTCCCCAGTATCTGGGACTATAGGCGCACACCACCATGCCCACCTAGTTTTTCTACTTTTAGTAGAGATGGGGTCTTGCTCTTGCTCAGGCTGGTCAGGAACTCCTGAGCTCCAGTGATCCTCTTGCTTTGGCCTCCCAAAGTGCTAGGATTACAGGAGTATCCTATATCCAGAGCATGACATGAATTTGGTATAATGTATTTGCACCTTTAAATTTACACCTCACCCAGCCAGCTTTTTTTATTTTTAAATTTTAGAACTATATTCTTGTTTCTCTTTATAAGTCTGATTTTATATGTTCCATGATATACCTAGAATTTATTTTTTGTTATAGCATGATGATGTAGATAAAACAATCTGACAGTAAATGTCAAAAGAGAATAATACAAAGAAAAATGATATTTGGGTAACCACAATGTTTGCAAAAGAGGCACAAGGAGAACCTTAACTTACTTAGAAATGTAAAATAGATATTCTGTCATATAAAATACCTCATGCATACTAGAGAAAATTTGCTTACCTTTTTCCGTATTTTATGAGTACTAATATATTACTGTACATTCTTTTTTATTTGTACTGTCAAGTTTTAAGATTAATTTAGACATATAATCAATTAAACACTTAACACAAGTCATGCAGGGGTCTTTTTACTGATCTCTCCCCACCAACACTCACAAAGAGAATTATGCATGAACTATAGTCAAGATAACTGAAAAAGTCTGCATCTAATGTTAGAAAATTGTCTAACTTGTTTTTCCAAAATGTGCACTTTGGATATACAGAGAGATAGACTAAAATCTTAATGTAAATGAATAATTTAGACATATTTTCTTCATTATAGTTAGAAGCTCCCAGGCTAGAATTTCGGCTAGTATTAGATTTTAAAATGTGACATAAAACCTCTTTGACATTATACATTTTGTTTTTGTCATATATTACCTAAATTCCCAGCTCATAATTATTATTTAATTTATGTTCTGCATTTCAAATTACTTTACAATCAAAGTGTTAGCTAGAGCTTGATTCTTAGGAATGTCTTCAAGATGTGACATTCTTTCAGGCAATGAAAGTCACAATGCAAATATTTTCTTTCCAGAGCATGACATGGATTTGGTGTAATATATTTATATCTTTAAAATGTTTTCCACCTGGGCCAGGTGTGGTGGCTTATGCCTATAATCCTAGCACTTTGGGGACTTATTTTATCTCTACAGAAAATATAAAAATTAGCCAGGTGTGGTGGTGTGCACCTGTAGTCCCAAATACTCAGGAGGCTGAGGCAGGAGGATCGTTTGAGCCCAGGAATTCAGGGTTGCAGTGAGCTACGATGATACCACTGCACTCTAGCCCAGGCAACAGAGCAAGACCCTGTCTCAAAAAACAAAACAAAACAAAAATATTTTCCATCCTTTTAAGATTAATTTAAAATTTTCTCATTTTTTTCTTACATGATACTGCTTTCCATAATGTTTCTTTTCTAAGTGGAATGTCATTTTGAAAATTACTATCGTAATTATCTACTATGAAAGAAAAAGGTACTGCACTGATACTTTATCATCAAATATTTATTAAATGCTAATTTTGTACAGAGCACTGGGAGGGCATAGGAACACATAATCTAGGTGGGTGGATAATATGCACACACAGAAAAATAAACAACAGTATATGGGAAGTGCCAATGAGTAGTACTAGTGAGAGCAAAGGAGAGAGAATATCCATTCATTTAACAAATATTATTGAGGGCCAAGTGTGGTGGCTCACATCTGTAATCCTAGCAAGGTCAGTTGAGCCCAGGAGTTCGAGACCAGCCTGGGCAATAGTGAGACCTTGTCTCTAGAAAAACTTTGAAAATTAGCTGGGTATGGTGGTGCATTGCTATAGTCCCAGCTACTTGGGAGGCCAAGGCAGGAGGATTGTGTGAGCCCAGGAGTTTGAGGTTACAGTGAGCTGTGATGAGGTCACTGCACTCCGTCCTAGGCAACAGAGTCAGACCTTGTTTCAAAAAAATAATTTTACATATATATGTTATTTAGCACCTAATGTGTGCCAGATACCATTCTAGGCTCCTGGGATGCTGCAGTGAACAAAAGACCAAAGCCCTGTTCTCCTGGGGAAGACAGACGATAAACCTAAGTTAATTTTGTGGTATGTTATAGGGGTGAAGATATACCAAGATAAGGAAGATTGGAGTGCTGTGGGCTAGGAAGGTGATCATGGTAGGTAGGTCATGATTGTCTTTGAGCAGAGACTTGAAATAAGGGGAAAGGTTATGGAGGAATGGCCTTCCAGGCAGAGAGCAGCCAGTGCAGAGGGCTGAGACCTGAGCACACCTCTTGAGTTGTGGGCATGGCTAGTCAGCACGGGCTAGAATCATGGGAGATCATAGAGGCTGGGGGGGGAGGGAGAGCAGTTGTATAGGTCAGGTTTTCACAACTGAGCACAGAAAAGGATTTTGATTTTTACAACTGAGGGAAATGGTGATTCATTGGAACCTTTTGATTTATGTTTTAAAAAGGCCACTCTGCAGTTTGGGTTGAGAATAGATTATAAGGGGTAAAAGCAAAAGTATAACAGGTAGGAGATGCTGGTGGCTTGGAGAGATACTGCAGTGAATGTGGCACATGGTTGGATTGTGGATCTATTTTGAAGGTATAGCTGTGGGATTTCCTAATGGATGCGATGTAGGTATAAGAGAATGAGCAGTCTAGGGTTACATACAGGAAATGGAATTTGAATTGGAGCCTAAGGGAGAAAGAGGATTTTCTTGACCAGAAGAAGATGGCAGAAGCAGAGGAATTTAGGTGGGAAAGAACAAAATTCAGCAGGGATTGTTTGAGAGGGGCAGACAGTAAGGAAACTTCTTTGGATGGAGTGAGAAGTTTATAAAAGAGGAGACAGAAAAAGGAAAGGTTGGCAAGGGCCATTGGGATCAGTTTGTGAATGCACTAAATTTAAGTCCTCTAAGTATTTAAATTTTTCCCTTACAATTAAAAAATCATAAAGATATTCAAGCAAGGCAGTAATTTGACTTAAATAGAAAAAGAAAGCATTATAGTTAATAATAGCTTTGGACCAGACAGATCTGCGTTCCAGCACCTGCTTTTTTCCTTGTTGTACTGCCTTGAGTGAGTCAGGTAACCTCTCTGAGGGCGTGTGCCTTAATTTCTTCCTCTGGATTGAGAGTTCACCTTTCAGAGGGAGTTTGAAAGGGTTAAGTGCATATAAAGCACTAACATACTTCCTGACACATTTGGGTCTCAGCTATTACGGCTTTTTTATCATTAAATTGTTATAGAAAGGTAATAAGTATACCAGTATTTTGTTAGACTAGTCTGCTAAAAGTGACTAAAGAAATGAATGGCCCCTTTAGAAAACCAAATGGACTTTTTGTCTAAAGTGAATTATTCCCATCAGCCAGTGTTTACTTCAAGAACCGGGCTTCACTTCTTGAAATTCTTGTTGGTAGTCCAGTAGTATATACTTTTATCAGAGCAGCAGGGGGTAAAATGCAGAGTTTTCCAACAACATTTAGAGATCAAATCTTATAGATTCCCCTCTTGGATATTCCCATTTTAGTATAGAAAAGGCTCTGAGAAAATTAGCAGTAGACACTTGCTATCACTTTAAAACCCAGTTTCCAAAAATTAGTGTCCTGCTGAACACTGTTATGCAGAACATAGGTTTAGAAAATACTGGGAAAGTGGGGTGGGGGAAGTATGGGCTTTAATTCCATTTAAGTGTGAAAGCATGGCCAGGCTCAGTGGCCCAAGCCTGTAATCCTAGCACTCTGGGAGGCCGAGGCTGGAGGATCACTTGAGGTCAGGAGTTCAATACCAGCCTGAGCAAGAGTCCCTGTCTCTACTAAAAATAGAAAAATTTGCTGGGCATGGTGGTATACGCCTGTAATCCCAGCCACTCGGGAGGCTGAGGCGGGAGAATCACTTGAGCCCAGGAGTTTGAGGTTGCTATGAGTTAGGCTGACACTATGGCACTCCAGGTGACAGAGCGAGACTCTGTCTCAAAAAAAAAAAAAAGTGTAAAAGCATACTTATAAAAATGTACTAAATGTACCTCCAAAAGCAGGTACCAAGGCATTAACTTAACATAGTGTGCTCAGGCTGCCCTAACAAAATACCACAAGCTGGATTGCTTACACAGCATAAATTTATTTTCTTACTGTTCTGAAGTCCAAGATCAAGGTGCCAAGCATTTGGTTGCTGGTGCGGACCCTCTTCCTGGCTTGTATGTGGCTGCCTTCTCCGTGTTTCCTTACATGGCAGAGGGAGAGAGCATGCTCTGGTGTCTCTTGCTCTTCGTTATAAGGACACTAATCCTATCAGATTAGGGGCCCACCCTTATGACTTCATTTAACCTTAATTACCTCCTCATAGACCCTATCTCCAAATACAGTCACATGGGGGTTAGGGCTTTAACATGAGTTTTGGGGAGAGACAGTTCAGTCTGTAATACTTCTAGGCAGTAGAATCCAGTGATCTTCATTTTCCTCTTTATGCTTTTTTATAATTTCCTAACTCTGCAACTGAGGATGTTGAGCGAAGCACACTTTTAGATTTCATTTATATGAGATACCTAGAGTTGTCAAATTCACAGAGACAGAAAGTGGAATGGTGGTTGGGGGAGGGGCAATGGGATGGGGAGTTAGTGTTTAATGGGTGAGAGTTTCAGTTTTGCAAGATGAGCAGCTCTGGAGATGGATGGTGAGGGTTAAAAAACAATATGAATGTACTTACTAGCACTGAACTGAACACATAAAAATGTAGGTAAATGGGGCCGGGCACGGTGGCTCACGCCTGTAATCCCAGCACTATGGGAGGCCGAGGCGGGCGGATCGTTTGAGCTCAGGAGTTCGAGACCAGCCTGAGCAAGAGCGAGACCCCGTCTCTACTAAAAATAGAAAGAAATGATTTGGACAGCTAAAAATATGTATAGAAAAAATTAGCTGGGCATGGTGGCTCATGCCTGTAGTCCCAGCTACTCGGGAGGCTGAGGCAGGAGGATTGCTTGAGCCCGGGAGTTTGAGGTTGCTGTGAGCTAGGCTGACGCCATGGCACTCACTCTGGCTTGGGCAACAGAATGAGACTCTGTCTCAAAAAAAAAAAAAAAAAAATGTAGGTAAATGTAGATGGTAGGTAAATTTTATGTTATGTGCATTTTTTTTAAATTTAAAAGTTTTTTAAATTCCTAGTCCCCCCCACCCAAAAAAAACCCACCAAAAAACACTGCTAAAAACTACACAACTTTTGGAGTTAAATAGACTCTGTTCAAATGTCAGTGCTGTGTTGATCTAGCAGTTCTCAATCTGGAACGTGCATCTGAATCACTTCAAGGGCTTGTTTAACACAGACTCCAGGGCACACCTGGACTTTATGATCCAGTTGGTCTGGGGTGGCCTGAGAATTTGCATTTCTAACAAGTGCCCAGGTGATGCCCATGCTGAGATCCCCCTTTGAGAACCACTGCACTAGAGCAAGTCTTTCCTGGTTTATAAAAAATGGGGTTGTGAGCCAGTCCCTGATATAAAATGGCATAGTATTTGCATATAACCTATGCACATGTCTTATATTTATTTAAATCATTACTTACAATACCTAATATTATACAGTGTAAATGCTATATGAATAGCTGTTATGCTGTATTGTTTAGGAAATCAAGGGGAAAAAAATCTTTACATTGTTCAGGTTAGATACAACTGTCTTTTTTTTCCATCCCGAGTTGGGTGAATCCGCAGATGCGGAACTTGTGTAAATGGAGGGCCAACTGTACTCTAAAAGCTCCTTTCTACAAACCAGTGCCAATGACTGTTTCTCCCTACTCATGCATACTTTGTTATAGTGATAGATTTAAAACAATATGCTGTACTTTTCCCAGTAAAATACCTCATATTAAATTGGTTTAAAATTTTTAGAATTTTAATTGATACAGTAGTGAGGTTTTTTTCCCTATGGGAGAAAGTGTTTTAGGATTCTCAGTTGCTATCTTTTGGCATGAGAAACATTTATAGAAATCAGACTCTTCCAAAAATTATGATGTTTCTGTCCATGAAGATAAGAAACAGCATGGTCTTGGGAGTCAGAGATCTGAGTTCAAACCTCAAACCTCTGTATCACGACTCACAAACTCTGCGGTATTGAGCAAGTGTCATGTTTTCCATAAAAATAGGGGTAATAATACATGCCTGGCAGGATGGTATATGTTTATTTTCATGTGCATTGATAATGCTTTCTGCAGTTTGTGAAAAATAAAAATTTCAGATGTACATGTCTTGCCTTTCTGTTAAGATTATGAGCTGGAATGTATTACATACTTGTGTGGGTGGGGTGTTTTTTGTTTGTTTGTTTTTAGAGACAGGGTCTTGCTTTGTCATCAGGCCAGAGTGCAGTGTAGGATCATAGCTCAGTGCAGCCTCAAACTCCTAGAATCAAGCGATTCTCCTGTCTCGGCCTCCCAAGTAGCTGGGACTACAGGCTTGTGCCACCACAACTGGCTACTGCTTCTGTGGTTTTTGTGTTTCTTTAATTCTTTACATCGCCCCTTCAGCACAGACCTAATAAATAAATAATCATTGAATTGAGTCCTCCTGTCATTAGTATGACACATTACAGTAGTACTGCTCAATATATCATGCTATTTTAATGTGCTTTCTTAAAAATTTATGAAACAAAGGTTAAGAGAATTGTTAACAAAAGTTACAAGCTGTCAGAGTTTAGGAAAAAGTTAATGACAAACCTTCATAGAAAAATAATTTTACTAAGTGAGGCAAAATCTAAGAATTTGAATATTTAGAGAGGAAAATTGGGTGTTCTTAAGACAAAACTATGAAGACATAATGAAGCAAGAGAAAATCATTCTCATTTGTCCAAAGAGGTGGTACTGAGTAACTGCAATAATAGAACTACACGTCTGTCCTGTTGTAAATGGACCCACAAGTGATAGAAGATAGAGTGAAATGAAATGAAAGTCTTTATCTTTTTTCTAAGGGAAAGAGTTGTGGTATAGGTTCACGTGTCTTGGAAGATGGAACTGTGTTCTCAGTCAGGCATATAATTTCCTCTAACGCTATTTAAATCCTAGGATATGTGACTGCCATCCTCAGAATGATATTGTTTTAAATAAGTTCGTTGGCCTTAGAAGAGAAATTTATTGTTTTATTATAGGACCACCTGGAGGCTGTTTTTAAGTTACTTGATCCTCTCTCTTCCAAGAGGGATCTATAATCTATAGCATAATAGTCCAGAAATAAGTATAGAAAATGGTTTTAATTTAGATGCTTATTCAGTTCCCAAACATTCATATAAAAACTAGAAAAGTACATGATTTTTGTGACTATTTTCCACTTTGGATTTTGGGAGAATGAAGATGTAGATTTTGACTAAGCTTTCCAGAAAAGACTTGTATGTTCATCAGGTGAAATTTGCTTTTGTATCTAGGGCTGGTCAAAGGTCGAGATTTTGATGGGCTTCTCTACTGTAGTCTCAGGCTTTTGAAATGATAAAATGAATTTCTGTTGCTCTCTACTAAGCCTGCAGGAAATGAGCTTACTTGACCTTGTTCAGTCAGGGGATTCTTTTGATAACTTTTGTGATTCTGAAGACTGTGCCTCTGCACTGTGGAAATGGACAGCGTGCCGCTACCACCCCATGCATCCAGCAGCACCTTCAACATCTTTGCATTGCCAGACAGTGTATTGAAACACGGTGTAGAAATCACCATTGTGTGCTTAGCAAATACAGAAATATCTTGGGAATTATATTCAGATGTTTAGAATCCCATTGTGTTTATTACCAGGTTGAATTTATTCACTTCACATATTGAACGACTGCCTGGGACTCCAATAGTACAAGAGCTCCATGGATTGACCCCCTAAAGGATCTGTGGATAGAATTGAAGGGGACAGGCCCGGCACGGTGGCTCACGCCTGTAATCCTAGCACTCTGGGAGGCCAAGGCGGGTGGATCGCTCGAGGTCAGGAGTTCAAGACCAGCCTGAGCAAGAGCGAGACCCCATCTCTACTAAAAGAAATAGAAAGAAATTATCTGGCCAACTAAAAATATATATAGAAAAAATTAGCTGGGCATGGTGGCGCATGCCTGTAGTTCCGGCTACTTGGGAGGCTGAGGCAGGAGGATCGCTTAAGCCCAGGAGTTTGAGGTTGCTGTGAGCTAGGCTGACGCCACAGCACTCTAGCCCAGGCAACAAAGCGAGACTCTGTCTAAAAAAAAATAATAATAATAATTGAGGGGGACAGATATGAACTTAGATAAAAAAAAATTCATCTTTATTTTCGCTAAGTTCCAACTGAAATTTATAATTTCCTAAATCTATGAATGAAGGCCACAAACCACAGTAGTACTGTCATTCCTCAGTATCTACAGGGGATGGTTCTAGGACTTCCCAAAGATACCAAAATCCAGCCAGTCGTGGTGGCTTGCGCCTGTAATCCCAGCACTTTGGGAGGTTAGGCCACGGCGGGAGGATCGCTTGAGGCCAGGAGTTCAAGACCAGGCTGGGCAACATAGTGAGATCCCCTCTCTAAAAAAAAAAAAATTAGCCAGGCATGGTGGCTCGTGCCTGTAGTCCCAGCTACTTGGAAGGTTGAGGCTGAAGGATGTCTTGAGTCCGGGAATTTGAGGCTACAGTAAGTTATGATTGTACCACTGTACTACAGCGTGGATGACAGAGCGAAACCCTGTCTCAAAGAGGGAAAAAAGATACCAAAATGCGAGGATGCAAAAATCCCTTACATAAAATAGAGCAGTATTTGCATATAACCTATGCACATTCTCTTGTATACTTTAAGTCATCTGTAGAGTACTTATAATCCCTAATACAATGTAAATGCTATGTAAATAGTTGTTCCACTGTACTTTTCATTTGTATTACTTTTATTTGTTGTTTTTTTCTTTTCCTGAATATTTTCAATCTGCGATTGGTTGAATCTGGGGATGCAGAACCCACAGGTACAGAGAGCCAACTGCAGTAATGTTGCCTGGGAAATTTTTAGCCAGTGGAAATATTTTTACCTCATATTATATTTGCAGATATCTTGAAAGATTACTGTCTTACAAATGGTAGTATTACTAGACTCCCACTAAACCTTGTATTTTAATGCATTGATAAAGAATCACATGTGTAACTATTACAATGTAAACATTTTTGTAGCTGTATTTCAATAAAATCCTATTAATACATGTCTTATGTATCCTAAAATATTATTTTGAGAAGGGATCCATAGACTTCACTGGACAGCAAAAGGCACAGAAAGGGTTAGGAACCCCGTCCTTCATTAGATGATTTCTCACTACAGCTCCATGTGGCACTAGTCAGTAGGTTGAGGGTGATCCGCCTCTACCTCTCCGCCTCATTGCTTGCTGAGGTTGGTGTTAACTGATGGGCCATGGATCCCTTGTCTTCCCTCAGAGAGCACCTATCCTGAAGCTGCCAGCTTGGAGGAAGAGAATGCTTTTCAAGAAATAGACTTTTTAAAATTAAAAATGTATAACTAGGCAGGGTGCAGTGGCTCTCACTCCTGTAATCCTAGTACTTTGGGAGGCTGAGGGGGAGGATCACTTGAAGCCAGGAGTTTGAGACCAGCCTGAGCAACACATCAAGACCCTACCTCTACAAAAAATAGAAAAATTAGCCATGTGTGGTGGTGCATGCCTGTAGTCCCAGCTGTTCAGGAGGCTAAAGCAGGAGGATCAGTTGATCCCAGGAGTTTGAGGTTACAGTGAGCTGTCATGATGCCACTGCACTCTAGTCTGGGGAACAGAGCAAGACCCTGTTGCAAAAAAAAGTACAACTAGTTATATTTAAACAAATTCTTACAATCTTTTTTTATTTTTGATAAGAATATTCATAGGTATTATATTTTTTATTGTGGTAAAATATCCATAACATAAAATTGCCATTTTTAATGATTTTTTAGTATACAGTTCTGTAGTATTAAGAGCATTAATTTTTGTTGTGCAGCTATCACCACCATCTTTTTCCAGAACTTTTTTATCTTCTCCAACTTAAAACTCTATGTTATGGTCTTTTGATAGAAATAACTACAAATATAAATTTCAGTTCACATGCCATTTCTTAGGGCTTATAAAAGATTTCACCCTAGGTAGAAATGTATGTCTCTTAAAGACAGTTTAGAGAGATGAGATTAATTCAATGTCTTTAAAATCTTTGTAGAAACTCATTGTGAAATCTTATTTGGAATAATATGGGGTGTGTGTGTGTGTATATATATATATATTTTTTTTTTATCCGTGTTCTTAAAACATTTTTAAGCTTAAAAATAGTCTTCTCTCAAAAAAGGGAGTTATAAAAAAAATAGTCCTCTTGTTTTCTCATTAAAAAAATTGATTTTGTCCGCATATCTTCCTTTTGAGTCTGCCTTTAAAAAGGGAATCTTCAGCATCTCTTCTTTGGTAACATCATTGACTTGGTAAAATGGAATTTTGTTTGTGAACATTGTTAGTTATTTTCATAGGGCTTGTTTTTCTTGGAACATGCCATAAAGCCAAAATATTTTGAATGTTACTCATTGACAAAGAGCAACGAGAGTCAAGAGTTTGCAAAATAACTTTAACCAGATTGCTAACACTAATGTTTAATAAAAAGAAAAATATATTTTGTTTATGATTACTGCCATTTCCAAATATTTTTAAGCTGTTCCATACATAGGGAGAGTAATATATACAAAATATGCACTAACACTGAGCAATAGCATCCCTCTATTAGGCAGTTATCATTTTAATAGCTTAATTTTTACCATATTGTATTTTAGTAAATTTTGTGACTGTGGGATGAGAATGCAGCAGCAATTTCCCACTTTTTTTTACTATTTATGACTGGCATCATACAAAAATGTCCATTATTTTTAAAAGTAGAAAAAGTCATACTGGTAGGATTATTGCTTTTATTTCATTTAAAATATTCTCTAAAATAAATCCCCTTTTCACTAGGACAAACATAAATGACTTAGAGAAATCTCCATTACATTTTTAAGAGATATTAGAAATCAGAAAAGTGTCAGAGCAGTTTCTGTTTAATATTTAGATAGTTTGTTTTTGTGGAGAAGATATAAATAAGACATATTTTGGGCTCTTTTAGTTTTTATTCCTGTTCCTAAAATTTTTGTTAATGTGTTACTGGTTGATATATGACCAGGCTCATCTTTATGGATGGATAGCTAGTTGCAGTGTTGGCATTGCTTCCTTCCGCTGCCTAAGTCAGCTTGTCACTGAGAGCTGATTCTCTAACTGTTTGACTATTTTTAATGGAAGAAAGTAATAGATATGGCAATCAATGATTAAAATAGAAATTCAACTTTTATTTGGAAATATAATACAAAAATTAATCTTTAATTGAAATTTTGTAATATAACTGAAGAGTTAACTTATCTTTTTAATACATATTAGTCTATGTACTGAAATATTGTGAATTATCAAAAAGATAATTTTAATTTAATGTTTCTTAATATTTAATAAAAATCAGGATAGCAGCATTTCTTTGTATCATTTCCTGTGTATTGTTTTCCATAGTTATTAAAATGCACAACAGTCTCTTAGAAAACACAATACAGAAGTATAAAAACATTTTTCTTGAGGCATCCGTTTTTTTCCTCATTGTAGATTTGGTTTTCTCCTTTTCTCTACTGTTGTCTAGTGTTGGTACCCTCAAAAAGCCATACATGGCTGTGCCACAAATTGTTCAAGTCTTTACTTCTGAGTCTTTTGATGGACACAACTATTATTAGTGTAATAAATTATTGTGCTAAATATTTGGAGACCTCAAAGAATCATTTTATATGTATGTTCAGTACATAAATCTCTCCCCTCCCACGTTTTTTAAGAGACAGGGTCTTTCTCTGTTGCCTAGGCTGTTCAGATTATAGCTCACTGCAAGCTTGAATTTCTGGGCTCAAGAGATCCTCCCACATCAGCCTCTTTAGTAGCTGGGACTACAGGAGCATGCCACCATGCCTGGCTAATATTTTTTAATTTTTTTGTAGAGACAGGGTCTTGCTATGTTACCCCAGGCTAGTCTTAAAGTCCTGGCCTCAAGCAATCCTCCTACCTTGGCCTCCTAAAGTAGGAGTTATGGCCACTGTGCCTGGCCATAAATCCATTTTTAAAGAGGCTTATTAAATATTAAATGGATTATCTTAGAAGGATACACAATCTGTTGTCCTGTGATTGCTTTTTTTAAAAACCACCATCACAGGAGGATGTCCTGTGGATCTTAAAAAATGGTATTTCTGGTAAGGCCAGGTAGCTCACAGTGGCTCACGCCTGTAATCCCAGCACCTCGAGAGGCTGAGGCAGGAGGATCATTGGAGGCCAGGAGTTTGAGGCCAGCCTGGACAACATAGCAAGATCTCTATCTCTACAAAAAAAAAAAATTAGCCAGGTGTGGTGGTACTCGAGTATAGTTATGTGTGTGTAGTCCCAGCTACTCCAGAGGCTGAGCAAGGAGGATTGCTTGAGCCCAGGAGTTCAAGGCTGCAGTGAGCTATGATCCCAACACTGCACTTCAGCCTGGGCAACAGAGCAAGACTTTGTCTCAAAAAAAAAAAAAAAAAGGCTTTTCCTTATTCCTGAGAGAGTTGAGCCATCAGACCATCTGATTTGGAACCGAGGTGAGAATCAGTTGATTCCTCATAGCTTTTTCTACACTGCAGAGACACCTGGCTAGAGAACAAGGGCTTGGCATGAGCCACTTGATCCTGGACCATGGGGGACTAGCCCTGTGTCCTAGATCCTGTGCTTTATGATTATGAGAAAATGCTCATGTGTAGAGTAACTGCATGTTCTTGGAAGGTAAATAGTACTATTTACCTGATATTACCCCTAAAAAAATCGGTCCTTTGGAGACCAAAATCTTATAAAAGTAATTCAACTGAATAAACAGTTATCAGGCATTGCACTAAACTCTGGTGATACAATGATGACAAGAAACTGACCCAGCTTTTGTGGAACCTTGAACTAATGGAGGAGACAGAAAAACAAAATACAGTCATGTGTCACTTAATGATGGCGATACGTTGTGACAATGCACCATTAGGCGATTTCGTCATTGTGTGAATACCATAGAATGTGCTTACACTGAGGTAGGTGGTATAGCCTACTACACACCTGGGCTATATGGTGTAGCCTGTTGCTCCTGGGCTACAAACCTGCACAGCATATTACTGTACTGAATACTGCAGGCAACTGTCACACAATGAAAAGTATGTGTGTATCTAATCATAGAAAAGGTGCATTAACAATATGGCGTTATAATTTTATGGGACCACTATCTATATGTGGTCCTGTGGTCAGGAGTTGACTGAAACATTGTTATGCAGTGCATGGCTGTATTGTCATTCATGCGTCAGGTGGTAAGATGTCAGGTATGCTCTAGGTACATGAATAAGTCAATAATTAATTTTGCTTGGAGATTTAAATAAAAGTAAAGAAAGGCCTTAAGGATAAGTAGGTGTTGTCAGTTGTCCACTCAGAGGTGGGTGAGAAGGTCTTTTGTCTTCTAAGTAGAAAGGTATGTGCAAAGTCAAAGAATTGAAAAACTGGTAAGTTTTGAAGACTTTAAACAGTCAAGGTGCCAGAGAGCCAAGGTTTCCTCATGGATGGGTGGAGTGGGTAGAAGTACAAATGAGGCTAGTGCCTATGGTAATGAGCCAGTATATTCAGCTGATGCCAAAAAACCATGCAGTCCAAAGTTGCTTGCCTTCGGGGTGAGAGGATTAATTGCTCTCTCATCAGTACTCTCATAGCACTTTATGGTGTATTTAACTTTGGGCTCTGCTTTACTTGGGAGTGGAAGATGAACATAAGGAAGACAGCCGTACAGAGCAGTGTGTGATCTATGTCCGGAGACACAGTTGTTGCCTTCAGAATTCTGGATGAAGAATTCTAAAGACAGCCCAAGGTTATCAGAAAAGGATTCACAGAGGTAGGAGTCAAGCTAGGTTTGAATAATGGTGGGAATTTCAGTAGACATTGGAGAGGAAGACATTTTGGGTAAGGAAATTGTCACCTGGCCAAGGACAGATGCTGGGAAAGTGTGCATTGTGTTTGGAGGCTGGGAAAAGTGGCAGTTTGACTAGAATAGAGCGTAAGGGAATAGTGGGAAATGTTTAGCCCCATTGTATATATACAAAGAATGTAATTCTTTGTTTTCCACTTTAGTGTGTTTTTCCATAGGAATAACCTGATCTCCAAAGTAAGAAAAACATACTTTCTTGGAAAACTGAAGTTTTCAAGGAAAAGGGAATAAACATTCTCTCCCTGGTATGCCCAATTCTGTTGCAGGTTTGCCATCTTGTGGCCAACACATTGGGAAGGGTGATAGGTTCATTTTCAAAAATGTTTACTGAGCTCCTATTATGTGCCAGGTGCTATTCTGGGCACCATGGTTTGTTGGTGAACAGACCTCTGCCCCCGTGGAGCTGACTTTCTAATGTAAATATGAGTAAATATAGTAAACGGGGAAGGAAGACGTGGAGGAATTATTTGGTGTGAATGAGTGGAAAGGGACCAATACTGAAGGTAGCTGAGAGTGATGCATCCCCAAATAAGATTTTACCTGCAGCGTCTTCCCTGCAGCCAAATTACCAAGAAACTGAATGCTCCTTTGGGTTTGGAGAGTTGGAGCCTCAGTTTGTATCTCTGAGTCACCCAGAGGCCCTGTTTGTAGGTCCCACCCGACTGCAGTCAGACCTGGAACTGCTTCCCCTGTTTGCCTGAAATTTTCCCAAGGAAGACTAATAACCCCAGATCCAGATTCCTGGTGAATCACAGTCTCCGAGAGTTGTCATGGTGGAGGACAAGATTCCATTTATTTTTCCTTTTTTTTTTTTTTTTTTTTTGAGACAATCTCCTGCTGCCTGGGCTAGAGTGCAGTGGTGCCATCCATAGCTCACTGCAACCTCCAAATCCTGGGCTCTAAGCCATCCGTCTGCCTTGGCTTCCTGGGTAGCTGGGGCTGCAGGCGTGTGCCACAACGCCAGGTTGTTTTTTTTTTCTTTTTGGTAGAGACAGGGTTTCACTCTTGCTCAGGCTCGTCTCAAACTCCTGAGCTCAAGCAATCCTCCCGCCACCTTGGCCTCCCAGGATGCTAGGATTACAGGTATGAGCCACCGAGCCTGGGCTTGAACCAAAGTTTTATGCTGCCAATGTTAATGGTCATCTTTCCCAACTTTGAGGAATTTCTAAGTTTTTCTCCTAATAATTTTTCTTAGTCTTTTTCACCTTCTTCTCTTTGCTGCTAGAAGGCTCTACCTGGTGACAAAATGAATGAAGAAATCTTTGGTTGAATAATAACTAAAAAACTCAGAGCCAGTCATACTGAGTTTGACAGGTCCTTTTTATTACAAATGGATATAATTGTGAAAATATTATGTTTTTTATGTTATATTTTTATGTTATGACATCCTCTAGCAAGATGTCATATTATTTCACAAGAAGCCGAATAACTTCACCTGAAGCAGCTTAGAACCCCTGCCAAAAATTCTAGCTTCTCACATTGCAATGATAATCAATTGTTGCATGTCTGCTTCCAAAATAAAGTGAGTTCCTTCAAAGCAGGAACCATGCCAGAAGGTGAAGTCTTGCAATTACAAAATTTAACAGCCCAGAACAATTACAATAAGTAAAAGGTAAGCACTTACTTGCCCTGGGTAAGTGGCTATTCACAACATAAGTTTTTGATCATGACACTCATTGGAAAATTGCTTAAACACAATGGTTTACTTTTCAGCCTTGCTTTCCTAGTCCTACAAAATGTTCAGGATATTTGCATTTGTTATTACATTTATGTCATATTCATTTGCTAGTCCCAACCCCTAACATAGTACCTGGTGCTAATGTTTGTTAAATGAATAATGAATATTCTTTATACCCATTGAACAACTTTATTAAAGGTAGGAATTAAAGAAGCAGGCTTTCCCATTTCATAAGCTATTCTTCACGGTAGAAAACAAAAGGAAGCATAGGAAAAAACTGTGCAAACAATTTAAATATCTGTCCTCCTTCCTTTCTCCTCTCCTCCCTCTTTCAAGATATACTAATCCTGTAATCTGTGCTGATGAACTCATAAAGTGTTCTTTACCTCTGAAAGTGATTTTTTGCAAAACCTTAAAAATGACTATAGGGTTAAGACAGAGTAAAAGGGATTAGATTTAACTTTCTATGTAAAAAAGTTAAAAATCAGACAATATATATGAAACATGGTTTTTATTTATTTATTTATTTTGAGGCAGAATCTCACTCTGTCGCCTAGGGCTAGAGTGCAGTGGCATCGTCATAGCTCAATGCAACCTCAAACTCCTGGGCTCAAGTGATTCTCCTGCCTCAGCATCCTGGGACTACAGATGTGCGCCACCATGCCCGGCTAATTTTTTAAATTTTTCATGCAGACAGGATCTCATTCTTGCTCAGGATGGTCTCCAACTCCTGGCGTCAAGCTGTCCTCCCTTCTTGGCCTCCCAGAGTGCTAGGATTACAGGTGTGAGCCACTGCGCCCGGCCAAAACATGGTTTTTAGACACTGGCTATCAGGCAGCACTGGACAGTGACTCCTAAAAAGGGGCAGAAAAGGAGATGAGCCCTATAATCGCCCCAGTTTACTGTTAAGAGCATTCCCAGGCCATAGCTCAGGGAGGGGAAACTCAGATGGAGTCTGAAGATCTTCCTGAGCTGAGCTGCTACAGCCGGGAGTTGCAAATGGCTGAAGTTCACAGGGCAGAGTACCAGAGAGAGCGCGAGCACTGCACAGAGAAAACTCTGAGATCTACGAGTGTCTCCCTCAAGTCTTAAGCTGGTAACTGATGTGTGTGAGAAAACTACCCTGAGAATGAACCACTTGAAAGGATTAGAGGAAATACTACTTGGAGTTCACACAGGGTAGAAAATAGTTGGTGTTCCCACCTTACAAGAGTGCAAAAATTCTTGTAATTCGGGGGACATCAAGTGAAGTACTCAGAAGGGTGTTGCCTCAGTACAAGGCAAAACGAGTCCTAGAGTAAAGATTTACAGAGCTTAAAAGCAAGCCTCAAAAGATTCAAACGGTTTATAAGTAACTTAGTTTTGTCCCAGACAAAGCTCAAAAATATCTATAAGGATACAAAAATATCCCAGCACCTGATGATGTAAAATTAACATTGTCTGGCAGCCAATCAAAAATGACCAGGCATGGCTGGTCAGGGTGCCTCACACCTATAATCCTAGTGCTTTGGGAGGCCAAGTTGGGAGATAGGGTGGGAGGATCACATGAGGCCAGAAGTTCGAGACCAGCCTTGGCAACATAGTGAGACCCCACACACATATGCACAATTAGCCAGGCTTGGTGGCTAACTCAGTCCCAGCTACTCAGGAGGCTGAGGCAGGAGGATCACTTGAGCCCAGGAATTCAAGGTTATAGAGAGATCATGCCACTGCACTCCAGCCTGGGTAACAGAGCGAGACCCTGTCTCTTAAAAAAAAAACAAAAAAAACCCAAAGACTAGGCATGCAAAGAAGCAGGAAAATACCACCCTTAATGAAGACAAAGAAGTCAATCAATAGAAATAGATCCAGGAATGACACAGATGATAGAATCAGTAGAGAAAGACATTAAAAAGTTGCCACTATCACTATTTTGCATAAGTTCAAGGTGGAAAGATTAAACATATTAAATAATGACATGAAATATTTTTAAAAGGCCTAAATTGAACTTCTAGAGATGAAAACTAAAATGTTTTAAAATAAAAATACGCTGGATGGGATTAACAGCAGATTAGACACTGAAGAAGAAGAGGTTAATGAACCTGAAGACATAGGGATAGAAACTATCCTAAATGAAAGCCAGAGAGATAAAAAGACAAAAACAAAACAAAACCCAGCATCAGCGAGCTGTGGGACACTTCAGGTAGCCTAATAATATATGTGCAATTGTGGTCCCTGAAGGAGGGGGAAGGGCAAAAAGTATGTGAAAAAATTAATGGTTGAAATTTTTTAAATTGAGGGAAAACTATAAACCTATAGATTCTAGAAGCTTAAGTAACCCCAAGCACAAGAAGCATGCAGAAAACTATACCAAAGCATATCATAATCAAATTGCTTAAAACCTAGTGGTCAAGAGAAAAACTATTTACAGCATCCAGAGGGAAAAAAGACATTATGAAAAAAAAAAAAAGAATGATAGCAGACTTCTCTTTGGAAATAATGCAAATCAGAAACAGTGTAGCAAAATCTATAAAGAACTGAAAGTTAAAAAAAAAAAATCACTCTTCAACAATATGCCCAGCGAAAATATATCTCAAAAATGAAGGCAGAATACTTTTTAAAGATATACAAAAGCTGAAAGAATTCCTTATCAGTAGACCTGCCCTACAAAAAATATTAAAGGAAATCCTTCAGGAGGAAGAAAATGATACCAGATGGAAATCTGGATTTCCTTAAATGAATGAAGAACACTGAAAATTTTAAATATGTGGGTGAAAATAAAAGTGACTGCGGCTCATTATACCTTTAATAGGTCAGGCAGAGAAAACAGGATTCCAAAGACTCTGCAACTCTTCCATAGTTCATGGCTGCTTAAATAAAGTCTCCACAATCCCTTTGCTAACCTCAGCACCTTGTAGACATAAATTTGTTTGTAAATTATTGGGAAATTATGACTCACACTATACTAAGTTAATACAAATAAAGCAGATGTCAGTAACTTTTCATACTTGGGTAAGATAGCCTGTCATGTGGACTTCTGGTGGTCTTTTACATTTTCAGCTTGTAAGTCATCATCTTTGCTAGACTATGTTTTTGGAAGAAGAGAGAAACAGAAAAGGGAAGAAACAAACATTTGTAATAGTGCTCACATACCAGATTTCAGTTTGTGAAGTATTTGAAATCCTGTTTCCTGACTCTCAAAGGTCAGGCTTAATTTTCTTCCACTGCCACTGGCTTAGAACGTCTTAAATAGGCCGAATTGATTTGCTCAGCTAGCTTTCCTGAATTATCTGTTCTTGAAACCAGTATGTTTCTTATTATGAGAGCTTAGATTTTTCTCCCTCTGTGAGAAAAAAATTGAAATAGTCTGTCGTCTTCCTTCGTATCTCTGCCTTGGAGCCCTTTGAAGTCATTCTGTGACCTTAATGAAAACCAAACTGTTTTTAAGATGCAGCATTCCCTTTTAGACAGCTAGTGTAGATGATTCTTGAGGCCACTGGGCTGCTTTAAAATGTTCTGAGTATTTGGCATCTGGGGGATGCGTAATGAGAGTGAGCCTGACTTGAGGTTCTTGTGTTTCACTGATCACCCTGTCTCCTTCTTCTCCTTGTTTTATTAGATAGATATTTTAATAGTTTTACATGCATGTGGCCCAAAATTCAAAAGGTACGAAAGGACATGTAAATGAAAAGTGTATGTTCCTCTGTTCCCCAGCCATCCAGAAGGGACTAGTGTTACAGTCATTTCTGCACTTAACATTTTGCAAGATAGTGCTAAGCTGACCTCTCTCAAGGTTATGTGAGCCTATACTCTGTCAGTGTATCAAAGTTCCTATTTGCCCCCTCCCTGCCCAGCTTAGTCCTTAATCAAACTTTTTTATCCTTGCCATTCTGACAGGATAGTATCTCATTTTAATTTACATTTTTCTTATTATAAATGAGGTTGATTATTTTATATGTTTAGGAGCTACTTGTCTTTCCTTTTTTATGAATTTTTGTTGTTGTTTTTAGTTTTTTGTTTGTTTGGTTTTGGGACAGGGTCTCACTCTGTTGTTCAGGCTAGAGTGCCGTGGCGTCAGCCTAGCTCACAGCAACCTCAAACTCCTGGGCTCAAGCGATCCTCCTGCCTCAGCCTCCCGAGTAGCCGGGACTACAAGGTGCATGCCACCTGGCTAATTTTAGCCTCCTGGCTAATTTTTCTATTTTTTGTAGAGATGGGATCTTGCTTTTGCTCAGGCTGGTCTCGAACTCCTGACCTCAAGTGATCCTCCCACCTCGGCCTCCCAAAGTGCTAGGATTACAGGCATGAGCCACTGCACCTGGCCCTTTTTGATGAATTGATTATTCCTATCCTTTGACTGATTTTCCGCAAGGCTCCTGATTAAATTTTTTTATTTATAGGAGCTCTTTATGTTTTAAGGAGAAAAGCCCCCTGTGATATGAGTTGGAAGTATTTTTTCCAGTTATTTTTTGTTTGTTTGTACTTTTTTTAGTCTTTGGCTTTGTTTATGGTATGTTTTTTCATTTATCATGCAGAATTCTTTTTTTTAGCAATAAGGTCTTGCTATGTTGTCCTGGCTGGTCTCAAACTCCTAGCCTCAAGCAATCCTCTCGCCTCAGCATCCTAAAGTGCTGGGATTACAGGCGTGAGCCACTGCACCTGGCCTATCATGCAGAATATTAAAGTTTTATGTTGTTGAATTTGCTAGTTTTTTCTTTTATGACTTGTGTGTCTTATGACATACTTAGACTTTCTCCACTCCAAGATAATTAAAAAAAATTATCCCATATGTTATTCTAGTACTTTAAGGTTCTTTACTCTTAGATCCATCTGGAATTTAGTTTTGTGTAGGATGTGAGGTATGGATCCACCTTCTTTTCTCCTTATGGTTAACATCTTTTCCCCACTGATTTGAAATGTCACTTTTACACTGTGTCCTCTTTCTTGGTTAAACGCTATTATTCAAGGTATTTGTTGATATAGTTAGGAACAATTTAAATGTTAGCTTTAGAGTGGTAGTCAGGTGTCCAGAGCAGTGATTTCTGGACTCTTGGGGTACCTAAGACTTTGTGAGAGCTACAGCTCCCTTCCCTCCGTGACAAAGGCTCTTGTCCAGAGCTGCTATTACTGAAGGTCATGTGTCTTATTCACATGTGTTGGGCCAAGAAATAATTTCTAACTGCTCATCTAGGAATTTCCCCTCAGAGGGGGACTCATCTTTCATGCAGACTCATAAAATTCACCTGGTGCCAGCTACCCATCTAGTGACTCCCAGCTTATTACTTGAATGAGAAGAGAGACTCAAGAGCCCACAAGTAAAGGGAGAATCTTCCCAAAGAAAACGGAACTCTTCCCTTTTGAGTCATTAGCGTCTGATCTTCAGGTTGTCGTCCCATTACAGAATCATAGTCAATTTTTACAATTTTACTTCAGTAAATTTACTTTTGTGGACCATATGTCACCTCGGGGGTGAGGGGGGGAAGGAAACCCTGTATTGGGCTATATCGTGACTGCATTTTGGCACTATCAAAAGCTGGGGGTACAGGGATAAGGGTCATCTCTTTTCATTTGAAACTTTGTAAAGTCAGAAGAGAGTGTGGCCTTTAAAAAAGTAGACTCAGGGTGCCCTTTCTTTCAGGCTGTAACCTTGGCTGTAAAGGCTCCTAGAGTTCTGCCGACGGGGGGGCTGGAGGAGCCTGTCTGGTGGGGGCCTGATGCCGCTGGTGGGGGTGGTTATCTCCAAGCAGCCTTCTCTCAAGTCAAGTGTTTGACCAGCCTATTTTGTTTGGTAGAGGGATGTACAGTGGCTTTTAATTTCATTCAATATCATAAAATTGCTCTTTGGTTTAGGCTACTGAAGGAATAGTTTGTCACTTTGAACTTTGGGGTTGCACGTGTTCTCTGTGCTTGAAAGTGCTGGTGGCAGTGACACCTGTCTCAGAGGTTGTTTATTAGCCCATAGGGCATCTCATCAAGCAGAGGAACTAGGTAAGAGGGTAAGGGAGGGAGGGAAGCTGGGAGAGTTGCGAAAATGGTTTTTCTTTGGTGCAGACTATTTTTCACTTACATTTTTATGAATTGGTTTGTTCTAGAGACTGTTAAACACTTTAAAAAATAAATTTAAAAGGATACAGTTTAAATGGTCCTATTGAAGTAGAGAAATTATACCCACTTTATAGGCTTAATGATACATCATAATTAGCTAATTTATTCCATGTGATTGTGATGTCTGGGAGACAAGCCCGGTGTGATGATGAGCCAATGTTAATGTGATTCTATCCTACTAAGTATCATCAGGATTTAAGGGAAGACCTTCACACAGATTCCTGTATATCTATTTTATGATAGCTTTCCTGTTTTTCCCTTCCCGTCCTGTTTTTACTCCTCCAAAGTCATGTTATGCTGGTACAGTCATGCCAGTGTGCCCTTGAGTAACTCCAAGTCTGAATCCTAAAAAGCAGCTTTCACTTAGCCAGCTGCCCTTGTCAGTTTCAGCCTTGGATGTCACCTTTTGATAAGCTTTTCCCACTCTTCCTTCTCCCTTTCTCACCCATCGTCTCTCCTCTCCACCGGGTTCTACTCCAATGGGTGGTAATCTCCCAGATCATTCAGCAGCTGAACGAATGCACCCACCAAGGGGAAGCCCCACACTGGGGTTACTTACCCCTTCCAGACTCTTCCTGAGGAAAGCAAGTGACCTTCCATGTGGCAGGAGTAAATGTATCTTAGTTTAGCCTGTGTGACTGATAGAAGGGGAAGTTTGGGGGAACTGGAGAGAAGATGAATTTTTAACAGAGGAAAAACCTTTAGCAGAGACTGTCCCTTCTGCCTTCTCCGGGTGTGTCCCTCTTCTGGGCATCTCTTCAGGATTTCATTCCTCCGTCCAACTGCCGTTCACAACTGCTCTTTCCAACTGCTCCAGAACTCTTGGCCCGGGCATTCCGTGATGTAAATTATTCCACGCATGGCTCGAAATGGGTGTAAAGCAGTGTTGCCAGGTGTCGGATCACTAGTGTAAGTTTACCGGATCTCAGGGGAAAACTTCTCTTGGAATTTGTGCAGTTGTTATTGTTTCAGCCAACGCACAGTTGTTTTGCTGGCTAAGCTTGACGTTGTCGCTGGCTGGGGAGACAGCAACAGGGCCTGGAGCTGGGGTGAACTTTTGGTTGAGATTTTCTATTTTAAAGATTCTAGTGTTAGGATATAGATTGTTTGGAATTGAACGCTGGCAGTGCTGCTGCAGAGGGACCCAGGGCCTTCGGGCCAGAGCCTGTAGCAGGGCTGCCTTGGGGCGAGGGTGCCCCCTCTTCTGTCTCAAAGTGCAGGGAGAACTCGCTTTTCTGTCTTCCTTAAAGATAGCCAGAATATGGCAAGAAATCTAGATTGATCACTATGTTTAGAAACAGGGTAGCAAAATTAAAAGACCTCTATATCTATGAGATCTTTTCTAAAAACAAAAATGTTATTTTCCCTTTGTTCATTCTATAGTTTGAGGAAGTTACTGTTCGTGGTTATAGCCCTTGGGGGAGTCTGCATGTGAAGGAGGTTGCTGCCAACTGTCTTTGATTTGTCTAGATTCTTTTTTGACTTGTAAGTTAAGGATTTGTTTTCAATAAAAAGTTTCAATTAACTACTTTGTCTCTCAAATGACCACAAAATTTTAAAAATCACATGAATAATAAGCAATTAGAGGAGACGCTCACATGAATTACACAGTTATTTATCCAAATAAGTGTAAGGTATGTTTTTGTATTGCATTGATGCTACTGGCTTTAATCTGCCTTGCTGAAAATGCTCTCCTCTTCCTTTCTTTCTAGTTGTCATGGATGATGATGATGACTCGTGTCTCCTTGATCTTATTGGGTAAGATGCTCATTCCCAAACCAGAGTAAATCAAATGTGTAAGGTTTGCTGAACTAAGACAACCTAATAGCATATTAAAACCTGGTAGGTTTTTTAAGTAAAAATTAAATAATCATCGTAGATATAGTAGGGCGACAAAGAGACATGGATTAACATAGAGGTCATAATTCAATAATCCTTTATTAAATTTGCTCTCTGATAAATCCCAGAAGCCAGAAATGAGTGATAATAGGAAATGGGACAACATCAAAACAAAAACAAAATAAAAATAAAACAAAAAACTGCTAATAAAATTGTTTTAAAATAGGAAGAGAATTTCACTCAGGTTAATATTTCATTTTCTTTTTACTGTAGTAAAAATTAATCCTAAGTATAGGTAATGTATTTGTCATTTTCCCTGTTTTTTCTTTTTCTTTTCTAGAGACCCACAAGCATTGAACTATTTTCTGCATGGACCTAGTAATAAATCTGTAAGTAATACTTAGAATATCACAGACATAAATTTTGTTTCTTCTTTATAGTTAAAGTAACCACTTTCTCGAATTTGTACCTTTACAGAACAATGATGACCTGACTAATGCAGGATATTCTGCAGCCAATTCAAATTCAATTTTCGCCAACTCTAGTGTGAGTATTGGAAACGAATGCAGTGATCCAGTGGTTTCTGTCTTGTTGATGCCTTCCGAACTGAGGCTTTAATTGCCTTTGTATCTGATAAGAATCCTTACTTTGTCTTTTGTAATTTACATGGGAGGGAAGTCTGTTGAATTATATAGACATTTTCTACTTTTAACTTAGTCAATTAGGACAAGCTATGTAAGAGTCATTTTGCCATTTTTCTAAGCTTTCAACATTTTAAAAATGACTCAGAAATGTTATAACCTGAGAAAGTCCCATTAGGAAGTTTTGAACCTTATAAGCTTTAAAGAAACCATTCTCTTTTTTTTCTTTAGTGCTCCTTAAAAGAATCATTCTTTTTTTTTTTTTTTTTGAGACAGAGTCTCGCTGTGTTGCCCGGGCTAGAGTGGGTGCCGTGGTGTCAGCCTAGCTCACAGCAACCTCAAACTCCTGGGCTTAAGCGATCCTACTGACTCAGCCTCCCGAGTAGCTGGGACTACAGGCATGCGCCACCCACCATGCCTGGCTAATTTTTTTCTATATATATATATATTTTTTTTAGTTGGCCAGATCATTTCTTTCTATTTTTAGTAGAGACGGGATCTCGCTCTTGCTGAGGCTGGTCTCGAACTCCTGACCTTGAGCAATCCACCCGCCTCGGACTCCCAGAGTGCTAGGATTACAGGCGTGAGCCACCACACCCGCCCAAAAGAATCATTCTTAATCACAATAACTTACAAATTATTTTCATCTTAAACAAGAAAAAAAATGTTAACTGACACTTGTTGAGCATTTAATATGTGCTTAGCACTAAGGGCTTAACATATGTTAACCTCATTTAATCTTCACAATAATTCCATGAAGTGGTTCTGTTATTATCCATATTTTATAGATGAGGAAGCTAAAGCACAGAGTCATGCTGCCCAGGTTCGAATCCTTGCTCTGCCACTTACTAGCTGTGTAACCTTAGATGAATGGTTAAATCTCCGTGAGGTTCGATTTCCTCATTTATGAAACCAGAATAACAATTGAACTACCTCATAGGGTGGTTAAGATTAATTTGCTAGTCCATGGAAATCATTTGGTACAGTACTCAATAAATATTAACTTGCCATCATCATCAGGATCTTTATTTTCTTTATCTATACAATGAAATGGTGTTCAGAAAGTCCTTGGAGATGCATGATTCTTTTAAGTATTTGCATGTGTGTGAGACATGTCAGATCATGTCATGCAAGACCACCTGCACATGTTAGAGTGGCTTTAAGTCACAACACTGGTTTCCTGTAAGGCTTGTGAATCAGTAGCATTTCTGACACTCATTTTGAATGAATAATCATTGCGTGTGACACCACTGAGCCCATGAAGTAAATATTTAGCCCTTCCTTCCACATTGATGATTTTTATTTACCAACTCTCCTTCTTCCACGTGAATATTAATTCTGACTTTTCAGACTGCTTCATTCAGTATGTATTCATTAGGAACTTTTATTGCATCATGTCAGGTGTAGTAAAAATATTAAAAGTGCTCTGAAAATTACAGGTATTTGTTTAAATGTGTCTGTTCATTTGCGCACTGTAAAAACATTAAACTATCTAGCACCACGTGGGAGATGCTTGTTGTTGCCTTGATATTTCTCTGCCATACTTGCTTTCAGTTACTTTCTTCACTTCCTTTCAAATGATTCGTCAAGTCCTAAGACAACGTCCACCTAACTCAGACCATTTCAGCTGTTGATTGGGTATCAGGTGAACTAGTCTTGACTTTTCTCTCTAGCTCTTCCCGTCATCCAGTCCCAGTACCTGGTTGGGCTAGGGATACTAATTTCTACAGTCTTGCAAGTTGGAGTACTCATTCTTGATTAATCTATTTTTAATTTTTTTCTTCACCTTTTTTCCTTTTTAATTGTGGTAAAATAGACATAGCAAAATTTATCATCTTAACTGTTTTTAAGTGTACAGTTCAGTAATATTAAGTACATTCACATTGTCTTCACCTTATTTAAAATGGCTGTCAATTCCATATCATTTTCTTTTACAGTTTTGACATGTCCCATAAAAGACTGTGGGCCCGTGGAGTGTATTTTATTTATCATTGACTGTGTTCAGTCCTCTTCATATACCTGTGTTGTTGTCTCTAGTTGGAATGCTTACTGCGTAAGGACAGAAACTGACACATTAACTGGGTGTTTGATAAATGTTGTTTGACTTTTACTTTTGAATAGGATACCACTTGCTTTTTTTTAAAGACATTTTTACTTAAAGATATGTTGTTATATAGTTAAGTAGTTTTTAAGGCTTTTTTTTTTTTTTAATAGAGACAGGGTCTTGCTCTGTCACCCAGGCTGGAGTGCAGTGGTATAATTATAACTCACTATAACCTCAAACTCCTGGGCTCACTCCATCCTCCTGCCTCAGCCTCCCAATTAGCTGGGACTACAGGCACACACCACCATGCCCAGCCAATTTAAAAATTTTTTGTAGAGGGCTGGGCGCAGTGGCTCACACCTGTAATCCTAGCACTCTGGGAGCCCGACACAGGAGGATTGCTTGAGCTCAGGAGTTCAAGACCAGCCTGAGCAAGAGTAAGACCCCCGTCTCTACTAAAAGTAGAAAGAAATTAGCCAAACAACTAAAAATAGAAAAATTTAGCCAGGCATGGTGGCGCATGCCTGTAGTCTCAGCTACCTGGTAGGCTGAGGCAGTAGGATCGCTTGAGCCCAGGAGTTGGAGGTTGCTGTGAGTTAGGCTGATGCCATGGCACTCTAAAGCAGGCAAGAGAGTGAGACTGTCTCAAAAAAAAAAAAAAAAAAAAATATATATATATATATATGTATGTATATGTATTTTTTTTTTTTTTTTTGTAGAGACAAGGTCTCACTATGTTGCCCAGGCTGGTCTTAAACTCCTGGCCTTAAGCAGTCCTCAGCCTTCTGAAGTGCTGGGATTATAGATGTGAGCCACTGCACCTGGCCATAAGGCATCTTAATAAGCTGATTACTTCTAAGAAATCAAATGATCGTTCACTCATTTTATGTTGGAACCTTGTTTATATCTGGACTGGTCTTGCCTGGGGTGGTGGGGAATAGAGACCTTCTGAGCACCCAGAGCCCCCAAAACCCACTCAGACTTCTGAGGTACAAAGAAGTAGACATAGCTGTCTCCTGGATACACACACACTCTGGGCTGAGTACCACTCAAGCCTTGGACTGCAAGTAATCTTAAAAATATATAGTCTGTGCCAGTATCTCAAAAAAATGAAGCTAAGCTCTAGGTAGTCCTCAGTATGTGTGTGTTATTTTTCTGTTCTCTATAAAATAATTCACCAGAGCAATGAATGTGCATGCTTACAAACATAACATTAAGCATCATTACTAAGGAAATAAAATGGACAGTTTAGAGAGTTGTGCCTGGAAAGCAAACTGTTATGCTTTATTCATGTTCAAAAGTGAGATTTTTCAATGCATCTTTTTCAAAGATTGGATATGCCATGTAACATACTGCTTATTTTTTTAGAATGCTGATCCTAAGTCATCCCTCAAAGGTGTGAGCAACCAGCTTGGAGAAGGGCCCAGTGATGGACTGCCACTTTCAAGTAGCCTTCAGTTTCTTGAAGATGAACTTGAATCTTCTCCTCTTCCTGATCTCAGTGAGGACCAACCTTTCGACATTCTTCAGAAATCCTTGCAGGAGGCCAATATCACTGAACAGACATTGGCAGAAGAGGCATATTTGGATGCCAGTATAGGTTCAAGCCAACAGTTTGCACAAGCTCAGCTTCATCCTTCTTCATCAGCATCCTTTACTCAGGCTTCTAATGTTTCTAATTACTCAGGTCAGACGCTGCAGCCTATAGGGGTGACGCACGTGCCTGTTGGAGCATCATTTGCAAGCAATACAGTGGGTGTGCAACATGGCTTTATGCAACACGTGGGGATCAGTGTTCCCAGCCAGCATTTGTCTAATAGCAGTCAGATTAGTGGTTCTGGTCAAATACAGTTAATTGGGTCATTTGGTAATCACCCTTCCATGATGACTATTAATAACCTAGATGGATCCCAAATCATACTGAAGGGCAGTGGACAGCAAGCTCCATCAAATGTGGGTGGAGGGCTTCTGGTTCATAGACAGACTCCTAATGGCAACTCCTTGTTTGGGAACTCCAGTTCTAGTCCAGTAGCGCAGCCTGTTACTGTTCCATTTAACAGCACAAATTTTCAAACGTCTTTACCTGTGCATAACATCATCATACAGAGGGGTCTTGCACCAAACTCAAACAAAGTCCCAATTAATATACAGCCAAAGCCTATCCAGATGGGTCAGCAAAATACATACAATGTGAACAATTTGGGAATTCAGCAACACCACGTACAACAAGGGATCTCTTTTGCTTCAGCAAGCTCACCCCAGGGCTCAGTAGTTGGTCCACACATGTCCGTGAACATTGTAAACCAACAGAACACAAGAAAGCCAGTCACCTCACAAGCAGTGAGCAGCGCTGGGGGCAGTATTGTTATTCATTCCCCCATGGGCCAGCCTCACACACCCCAAAGTCAGTTCCTCATACCTACAAGCCTTTCCGTCAGTTCCAACTCGGTACACCACGTACAGACGATAAATGGGCAACTTCTTCAGACTCAATCCTCTCAGCTCATTTCTGGCCAAGTGGCCTCAGAGCATGTCATGTTGAACAGGAATTCTTCCAACATGCTCAGGACCAACCAACCATATTCTGGACAGATGCTCAACAACCAGAACACCGCCGTCCAGTTAGTGTCTGGGCAGACGTTTGCTGCCTCTGGAAGTCCAGTGATAGTCAATCATGCCTCTCCTCAGATTGTCGGTGGACAGATGCCCTTGCAGCAGGCATCACCAACCGTATTACACCTGTCACCCGGGCAGAGCAGCGTTTCCCAAGGAAGACCTGGCTTCACCGCCATGCCCTCGGTGACAAGCATGTCAGGACCTAGTCGGTTCCCCGCTGTCAGTTCAGCCAGCACTGCCCATCCTAGTCTTGGGTCTGTAGTTCAGTCTGGTGCATCAGGATCAAACTTTACGGGAGATCAGCTGACCCAGCCAAACAGGACTCCAGTCCCGGTCAGTGTGTCTCATCGTCTTCCAGTTTCTTCTTCCAAATCTACCAGCACCTTCAGCAACACACCTGGAGCAGGAACCCAGCAGCAATTCTTCTGTCAGGTAATGCCCCTTTTCAAATAAGTGTTTGATTGCAGAATGGAAAAATGGAATGTGTATTTACTAGAATATAATTTTCATACTAGACTCCCAATTTATTAACTTAAAAATTTCAACTTATGACTGCCTGTCTTTTTTCTTCTTAATTAAAATGTTTTATTCAGCATATCATCATAGTTTAGAGTGGATACTCTGAGTCAGACTCTTGGGTTTGAATCTAAGCTTTATGACATGGAGCAAGTTAACTTATCTCTCTAGACTTAATTTTCTTTATCAGTCAAATGAGCATAATGATACTGCCATCTCATGGAGTTATCAGGAAGATTAAATGAGATAATCCACACAAAGCACTTAGCATGATCTCTGGCAAATAGTAAATACTCAATAGTAGCCAATATTTTATTTTTACATATATATTTTTATACATACACACACACACACACAGAGACAATGAAATGTATTGTGGGCATTTAAAATAAAAGCTTATTTTAGATTATTTACTGACATTATATAGCAAGGCACTAGGTCTTGTGACTGCAGACTGGGTGAAGATGTTGTGGCTGCTTCTTGGGTGCCAATCAGAAGGGCTCAGGGGCTCAGTGTGACTCAACAGTGGGTAACTAGCTCATGCCAGAGGGAAGCAAGTAGGGAAAGATTCAGAGCACTTTCATTTGACCAAGTGCCTGAGCCTATTCTTACCATACTGGTGTGCAAATAAATTACTGTGGACAATTGGTAAAACCACACAAGGATTATGTTTCTGAAAAGGGTCTCAGGTGGTCATCAGCGTTAGGACTTTACTCTCATCTACTGATCCCTCGCGACTCTAGCTTTTGGTTCCCACGCATCCTGGGCATGCTCCGCAGTATTTGCAGCTTCTCTCCTTCCCTGCTTGGAGGCAGACGGTGCACATATATACTTATCCCTGCAATACACGTTTTCACTTAATTATATAACTTGAGGATCATTTTATGTTTGTAGGTATTGATCTGCTTTACTTTATTATAATTATTTATGCATAGTCAGCCACAGCATGGTCATTTCCCTTTTTTTGTTTGTTTTGTTTTTTGCTGTATAGTCAAAAAAAATTTAAAAACATTAGCCAGGCATGGTGGCATGCACCTGTAATCCCAGCTACTCGGGAGGCTGAGACAGGAGGATCACTTGAGCCTAGGAGGTCAAAGTTACAGTGAGCTATTATTATGCTACTGCACTCTAGCCTGGATGACAGAGCAAGACCCTGTCTCTTAAAAAAAATGGCAACAACAAGCCTACAATAGCACTTGCAAAGTAAGTTTTTGTGACTTTTTATGACAAAAAGTGCTGGGAAGTAGGCCAGTTGCGTTACATCAAGTGTGTGCTGCTGTAAGTGTTTAGGAACAAGTGAAATATCACGTTTATTAGAATAAGAGGATAGCCTTGGATGCAGCATGAGTTAGGAGAGTAGTATTTAGGTCATCTACCATTTAAATCCCCAAGACATCCAGAAACACTTATAGCAACTCTTTCACTTTCTGTAAAATTTCTGTATAAATTACTTTATAGAATGTTGTAATGAACAAAAATACCATTATCAAAGGCCTTCAGTGTTTTTATATTTGGGGAAATTTAATTCAGCAAGTTTTGATACTATAAATGGTTAATATTAGAGAAGACTATTTTATATATTATTTGTTTTCAATATAGATGATACATTAACTTGGTTCAAAACAAAAATCCAATGGTACAGAAAGAAAGTCGTATACTACAGTGAAGAATTTCCCTCCTCCTCCCATCCCCCAGCCACCCAGTTACTGGCAGGCAGCCAGTAAAACCAGCTTTTTATGGTGTGAACTTAAGTTCCCACCTCACCTTTTGGGCTTTTTTGTTTTTGTTTTTTTTGAGACAGTCTCACTGTGTTGGCTAGAGTGCCCTGGCATCAGCTGAGCTCACAGCAACATCAGACTCCTGGGCTAAAGTGATCCTCCCAAATAGCTGGGACTACAGGCGCTCACCACCACACCTGGCTAATATTTTTTATTTGTTTGTTTCTATTTTTAGTTGCTGGGCTAATTTTTTCTATTTTTAGTAGAGATGGGGTCTCGCTCTTGCTCAGGCTGGTCTCCAACTCCTGACCTCAAGTGATCCTCCCACCTTGGCTTCCAGAGTGTTAGGATTACAGGCGTGAGCCACTGCTCCTGGCTGCCCCCAACCCCACCTTTTTTATTGGGAAAACTTTCAAACCCACAGAAAAGTTGGGAAAATACAGTGAACCCGTTCACCTAGTATCACTAGTTTATGTTTTGCAACATTTGCTTTATCTGTTCAAAATGTCTGTGTGTCTTTCTCTATGCATGCACACACATGCGTTTATACACATACACTTTTTCTCTGAACCATTTGAAAGTACTTTGCAAACATCATGGCTCTTTGCCCCTAAGTACCTCAGCAGATATCTCCTAAGAAAAAGGACGTTCTTCCTCTTCTGCAAAACCACAATATCACTATCATCCCCAAGAAATTTAACATTAATAAAATTATATCAAATTTCCTCCAGTTGACCCAATAATGTCCTTTACGACAGTTTTTCACTCAAGAATCCAGACAGCATTGATTTCATTTCATTGTCATAGCTCTTTAGTCTACAACAGCCCTGATAATTGTCTTGCAGAGTAGCCTTCACCATGGCGTTGTCTGATTGTTTCTCCATGATTCAGCCTCATCAGCTAAATGGTTTGGGCAAGACACATAATGTCAGTTTTTCCCATTAGTGGTGATGCCAAGTATGAGCACTTGGTTAAGGTCGCCTCTGCTAGGTTTCTTCTGAAGATACTCAAAGGTACCTTGTTCCCTCTGTAAGGAAGGAACAGAGCCAGGTGCAGTGGCTCATTCCTGAAGTCCTAGCTACTTGGGAGGCTGAGGCAGAAAGATCACCTGAGGCCAGGAGTTTGAGGCTGCAGTGAGCTATAATTGTGCCACTGCACTCCAGTCTGGGTGACAGAGTGAGATCCTATCTCTTAAAAAAAAAGAAAAGAAAAGAAGAAGAAATGATCTCTGTCTCTAGGATGTTGCCTTAAGGCCATGTGCCTGTCCTCTTTCTCAGCCTCTCACCCAGTGATGTGAAACTCCTTTGATGACTCCCACCTGAATATTATATTGACAGTTGCAAAATGATCTTCTAATTTTATTTCCTATCTACACTTATTGCCTCAGATTTTTCCATAATGAACTTTTTCTTCCTCCTCTTCCCACTTTTTTTTAAATATTATCAACTCCTAGCTTTTTTGTTGTTTTTAGAATTTTTTTGCATTCATTTTCTAAATCTTTTTATTATGAGAAATTTTAAACATGAATGCAAATAGACAAAGCAGTATAATGAGTCCGCATACTCAGCCTCAACACCTGCCGGCTGGTTCACAGCTACTCTTTTTTTTTTTTTTTTTTTTGAGACAGAGTCTCGCTCTGTTGCCTGGGCTAGAGTGAGTGCCATGGCATCAGCCTAGCTCGCAGCAACCTCAAAGTCCTGGGCTCAAGCAATCCTTCTGCCTCAGCCTCCCGAGTAGCTGGGACTACAGGCATGCGCCACCATGCCCAGCTAATTTTTTTCTATATATATTTTTAGCTCTCCAGATCATTTCTTTCTATTTTTAGTAGAGATGGGGGTCTCGCTTTTGCTCAGGCTGGTCTCAAACTCCTGACCTCGAGCGATCTTCCTGCCTCACCTTCCCAGAGTGCTAGGATTATAGGCGTGAGCCACCGCGCCTGACCCACAGCTACTCTTGTTTCATCCATACCCTACCTGCTCTCCTCTGCCTGATATTATTTGGAAGCTCATCTAAACATATCAGTTCATCTGTAACATGTTAATGTATATCTCTAAAAGATCGTGTAGTTTTGTATTTAATGTGTTACAATCTTTTGCTTTCCCTAGTCTGTTGTTTTTGGAGACAGAATAGAGTACAGTGGTGTCATCATGGCCCACTGCAACCTCAAACTCCTGGGCCTCAAACGATCCTCCTGCGTCAGCCTCCCAAGTAGCTGGGACTACAGGTGTGTACCACTACGGCTGGCTGATTTTTCTATTTTATAGAGACAGGGTCTCACTGTTGCTCAGGTTGGTCTCAAACTCCTGAGCTCAGGCTATCCTCCTGCCTCGGCATCCCAGAGTGCTAGGATTAAAGGCATGAGCCTCCGCTCCGGCCTGCTTTCTTCATTCTTTTTGATGCTTAAATTGTCCCAAATTGGGTCAGTGGAGGCCTGTTTAAGCTAGCTCCTGTACTTTTGACATGTCTTCATCTCCTCTGAGCATTTCCTTGCTTTGTGACACAAGGTATCATAGGCTTGCCTTGAGATTACCTTGCCTCAAACCTAAAATCAGCCTTTCTCCAAGGAGCTCCGTGAAGTTAAGTCTCTTAATGCAGAGAGTAACTTAAAGGATTTACACTTTCTTATAAATGTATTAAAATTCAAAAGTCAGTGATTAAAGGTGATTTGTAAGAATTTAGCCTATCAAACAAAAGTAAACAAATTATTATAGGTCCAAATCTCTTTAGACCACCAAAAGAATTAGTGAACTTAAATTTCCTTGAGAGAAGTTGAGCCCATATGCCTGTAGCACCTGCCATGTTTTGGGTGGGAGTGCATAAGTGATTACACAGAATTTTTTGCTGATTCCAGCCCCACCCTCCCCTCCATAGCCCTGTCCCTATTTTCCCCTTTAGCTCAACCTGCCTGCCTTACTATGGAACCATTGTATTTTCAGACATCTGGACTTTAAAATCTGGCTGTTCTTGTTTTCTTCCTTTTCTTCTATACATTTAATAAGTTACCAAATCCTATAAATTCTTCTTTGAAATGTCTCATCTCCATTCTTTCCAATAGCAATGAAAATACTAACCATATCATTAAGAGCAACAGGCCAGGTACAATGGCTCACGCCTGTAATCCCAGCACTTTGGGAGGTTGAGACAGGAAGATCATTTGAGCCCAGGAGTCTGAGACCAGCCTGGGCAACATAGTGAGACCCCATCTCTTAAAATTTTTTTTTAATTAGCCAGGTGTGTTGGCATGCACCTGTAGTCCTAGCTACTCCAGAGGCTAAGGCTGGAAGATCGCTTGAGCCCAGGATTTCAAGGCTGCAGTAAGCTATGATGGCACCACTGCACTCCAGCCTGGGTGATAGAGTGAGACCCTATTTCTTAGAAAAAGAAAAATTATTAACAACAACAGGGACAGTGCCAAGGACTGTATACATTATTTCTTGTTGTTACCTTGGGTCTACAAGTATCATTATCGTTCCCGTTTCACAGCAGAAAGTAAGGAGGTTCAGAACATGGACAGATTGCTCATAAAGGTAAACCTGACCTGCTAGCTATCTATATCATACTGCTTCCCATTATCCCCTTTTCTGTGTCCCTACCCTAAGGTAGACTTTAAAGCGACTAAAATACAATGGAAAAACAGGAGGTCGATCAGGAGTCAGAACTGAGTCATAGGTCCCGCTCTGCCAGTGAGTGAGTGGTTTGTGATCTAAGCTTGTATCTGAAACTCTCTGAGCCCTAGTTTTCTCTTCTCTAAAATTAGGAATTCTAGCCGTGCAATAGAATCACCTAGGGAGCTTTTAAAAAATATGCATGCCTGGGCTTCACCCCCATAAATTCTGATTTAAACAGTCTGGAGAAAAGGCTTTAGGCCTCAGCATTTTTTTAAAAGCTCCCCAAGGGATTCTAAAGCATAGCTAGGATAGAGAACCACGGCACTAGATGATTTCCAAAGTTCATTCCAACCCTAAAGTCTCCTAATTGGACAACTATAATAATTGTCTAGGTGATTAATCTGCCTTTCAGCCTCTTCCCGAAGGCATATTTCCACCACATTAATCCTCCTAAAACATTTGCTTTGTGACCTGACCCAAATCATCTGGGAGATTCCCATTCCTACAGGACAAAGTGCAAATCCCTGATGTGACATTCAAGGTTCTCCAGTCAGAAACCTTCCACGTCAACCAGGCTAATCCCCTGTTGCTCCCTGAATACACCAGACTCATTGTGTGTTCAAGCCTTTACTTATGCGCATTGAATGTCCTTTCCTATCTTGTCTAAATTCTTCCCCTCCTTCAGGGCCCTACCCAAAGGCCCTAGAAGAATGAAGCCTTTCTCAGTCCCTCCTCTGATCTCTCTTCTGCCTATTACAATTTTTGTACTGCCCACTAGGTACACAGCCACTTGCTGTGTTAAATGTTTTCTTCATTGATTTATTCTTACAACTGCATTTGAGTACCTACCACATGCCAGTCCCAGGGCTATAACAATCTATTCCAGGAAGACAGATAAGCCAAGTCACATCGTATTTTAAGTAGTAGTCCAGAGTGCCAGGCTCCAAAAAGGATCCTCTCACCCAGATGGGATAGTCGGGGAAGGTTTCCTTGAGATACTGATCTCTGAGCTGAGACCTACTAAGGGAGAAAGAAGAGTTACCCAGGCAGAGAGGATCTGGGTAAAGAATGTTCCAGGAGGTGGAAAAACAGCTATTGCAAAGCCTGAAGAGAAAAGAGATCATGGTGCTTTGGGGGGGAAGGAAAACAAGTTGAGATGGGGTGAGGAAGACGTTAGGCGGGAGAGGTGAGCAGGGACTAAATCGTACAGTTGTACATACTGGGTGGCATGTTAACAGCCAGCGTTGCAATTTCAGTGTGAAATAGACCTACCCCAGCCCAGTGGCAGGGAAGATGGTGAGAAGTAAAGGGACTGGAGACTATTAGGTTGTGATTGATGGGCCATAGCGGAGGAATGAGGATGACTCACAGGTTCCTGACAGGGGCACCCATATTCACTGAAACAGAGAAATGGGAAGAGATTTTTGGTTTGAAGGGAAGTTACTGAGTTTAACTTAGGGTATGTCTGTCAAGTCTGAGGTACTTGTAGGACAACCAAGTTGTATGACACACAACAATCTATGCTGAAGCTTGAGACCCAAATATGGGCAGAAATGGATTGATCGGCATATAAATTGCAATCGCAGTGGGAGTGGATGAAATGGACCAGAGAGAGTATATATAGAGAGAAGAGAACCCTAAAGCACCTCAACATTTGGGGGATGGACACAGAAAGGAGTCTGCAAGTGAGAGTAAGACGACTCTAGGGAGGAGAGTAAAATTAGTAGCGTCCAGCATCCTGGCAGCTGGGAAAGGGGAATGCTGCAGGCAGCAAGACGTCGACAGAGTGAAGCCCCACTGAGAATGGAGGTGAAGACGGGGCATTTCTGATAGATTTAGCAACTAGGAGGCTACTGGTGACCTTGGTAAGACATGTTTCTGCAGAATGGTTGTGACAGACTGGGGAAAGAATGGGGTGGGGGTTGGTAATGAGCATAAACAACTTTCAGAAAAAAGAAGGAAAGTGAAGGGCAGTAGCTATGAGGTGTGTAGAGTCAAGGGAATTATTTTTCTAAGATGGGAAAGAGTTTTTTTCACAGCTGATGGGAAGGAGGAGGACCCCCATTCAGAGTTTTGGTGGTGTTCTTTGTAGACAGAAGGAGGGATGCCTTTTCCATTGTAACAAGACTGGGGGGAAGGAGGAATGTGGGGATGAGGTAAAGCTGTGGCTTTGGTGGGAAAATGTTGAAGTTCTCATCCGGCTTATGGATCTGAAGATAATATAGCATTCAAAGGAGCTGACTAGGGGAAAGAAAGGATCGCTGGACAGGCATGAGCTTGGACGCCAGTTGAGGTTGGACATCATCATTATAACACATTGATCTATCATATCTCTGTGGGCCTGAGTGTTTTCTGGATGGTAAACTTTTGGAGGATAAGGACAGTGTTTGGTATCCTTTGGCTGCCTTCTCTGTGATTACTACAGTGTTGTGTACGAAGTGGATTCCCAGATGTCTCATCAAGGTACTTTGGATTACAACTATCAGAAACTCACCCTAACGTGTTTAGGAGAGTGTGTTGTGTGAATGAGCCCAAGTCCAGGAAGTATAGTAGCATCTTACGAGAGTCAAAAATCTGGCAGATAATACCACTTTGTGTGGTTTTTTTCCTTGTTTTATTGCATTAGCTAGGACTTTCAGTGTAATGTTGAAAAGCAGTGATGAGAGGAGATATCCTTGCCTTGTTTCTGATCTTAGCAGGAAAACTTTACGTTTCTTGCCAGTTAAGTATGATGTTAGCTGTAGGCTTTTTTTGGTAGATGTTTATCAAGTTGAGAAAGTTCCCTTCTATTCCTAGTTTGCTGAAAGTTTTTTTCTAAATGGTGCATTTTGTCAGCTACTTTTTCTGCATCTGTTGATGTGATCATGTGAGTTTTCTTCTTCAGCTTGTTAGTGTGATACATTCTATTAATTGATTTTTGAATGTTGAACTAGCCTTGTGTACCTGGAATAAATCTAACTTGGTAGTGGTGTACAGTTATTTTTATAAATGTTGGGTTACATTTGGTTTGCTAATATTTTGTAGAGGATTTTTGCATCTATGTTTGTGAGAAACCTTGGTCTATAGGTTCCTTTCCTTGTAATGCCTTTGGTTTTCATATCAGGGTAATGCTAACCTCATAGAATGAGTTAGGAAGTATTCCTTCTGCTTCTATCTTGAAGAGATTGTAGAGAATTGATATAATTTCTTCCTTAAATGTTTGGTAGAATTCACCTGTGAATCCATCTGGGCCTGGTTGGTACTTTCTGTTTTAGAAGATTATTAATTATTGATTCAATATCTTTAAGCCTATTCAAATTGTCTGTTTCTTCTTGTGTGAATTTTGGCAGATTATATCTTTGAGGAATTAGTTCATTTCATCTAGGTTATCAAATCTGTGGGCATAAAGTTGTTCATAATACTCTGTTATTAACCTTTTAATGTCCATGGGATCTGTAGTGATGTCCCTTCTTTCATTCCTGTTATTAGTAATTTATATCTTCTCTTAGTTAGCCTGGCTTTACAGGTTTATCAATTTTATTGATTTTTTTTTAAAGAATCAGCTTTCAGTTTCATTGATTTATCTCTATTGATTTCCCAGTTTTCATTTCATTGATTTCTTTTTTTATTATTTACTTATATGTGTATGTGTGTATGTGTGTGTGTGTGTGTGTGTGTATTTTATTTTATTTTTTTATTTTTTAATTTTTTTTTTTTGAGATAGGGTCTTGCTCTGTCACCCGGGCTAGAGGGCAGTGGCATCACCATAGCTCACTGCAACCTCAAATTCCTGGGTTCAAGCAATTCTCCTGCCTCAGCCTTCCAGGTAGCTGGACTACAAAAAAGATAGTCCAGGAACCTTATAATAACAAAACATTACTTATTCCTCCCTTTATCTGTTTTGTCATTGCTGTCATTCATTTCATTTATATCTAAACGTACATAACCACAAATACATACATGAGCATATGTAATCAAATACATTGTTGCTATTACTATTTTGAACACGTGGTTATCTGTTAGCTTAATTAAGAATACGAAAAATAAGTTTTTTATTTTACCTTCACTTATTCACTCTGTGATGCTTTTCCTTTCTTTATATAGCTCTGTTTCTGACTTATTTCATTTTCTTTTCTCAGAAGAACTTCTAACATTTCTTGCAAGGCAAATCTACTGACAACAAATTCCCTCAATTTTTGTTTGTCTGAAAAAATCTTTATTTCTCCTTCACTTTGGAAGGATAATTTCACAGGGCATAGAATCCTAGGTTGGTGGGATTTTTCTTTCAACACTTTAAATATTTCACTCTACTTTCTTCTTGCTTGCATGGTTTCTGAGGAGAAATAGGATGTAATTCTAATCTTTGGTCCTCTATAGGTAAGGTGTTTTTATCCTCTGGCTTCTTTCAAGATTTTTTTCTTTCTTTTTGATTTTAGGAAGTTTCAATACAAGATGCACCTAGGTGTAGGGTTTTTTGACATTTATCTTGCTTGGTGTTCTCTGAACTTCCTGGATCTTGGTTTGGTGTCCAACATTAATTTAGGAAAATTCTTAGTCATTATTGTTTCAAATATTGTTTCTGTTCCTTCTTTTTTTTCTCCTTGTGGTATTCTCATTCTACATATATTACACCTTTAGTAGTTGTCCCACAGTTCTTGGGATTTGGGTTTCTGGAGGGGTTTTTGGTGTGTTTCTTGTTTTTACTTTTCAGTTTTTTAAGTTTCTGTTGATACTGGCACATCCTCAAACTTAGAGGATATGTCCAGTCTACTAATGAGTCTGTCAAAGGTATTCTTCATTTCTCTTAACAGTGTTCCTTTTACAGTCCTTACAAAAAGAAATGATCTCTAGCATTTCTTTTTTATTTTCTTAGAATTTCTATCTCTCTGCTTACATTATCCATCTGTTCTTTCATGTTGTCTACTCTTTCCATTAAAGCCCTTAGCATGTTAACCATAGTTTTTAAAAATTCCTGTTCTGATAATTCCACTGTTCTTGCCATATCTGACTCTGGTCCTGATTCTTGTTCAGTCTCTTCAAACTGTGTCTTTTGCCTTTTGGTGTGCCTCATCACTTTTTGTTGAAAGGTAGACATGATGTACTGGGTAAAAGGAACTGCAATACATAGGCCTTTAGCGATGTGACTGTAAGGTATGAGGGGAAGGGGAGCATGCTGTAGTCCTGTGATGAGGTCACGGTTTGGTGAGTTGTGGCCCTGGACTGTGAACTTCACCAGTGCTTCTCAGTTTTTTCCTCCCCCTTAGCTGGGACAGGAGGGCTGGAGGGGTCCAGAGCTGTGTATTTCCCTTCCACCACATGGAAGGCTAGAGGGAGCTGGAGTTGGGTATTTCCCTACCTCCAGGTAGGTTAGGTTCTGATATAACCCCAGCAGGTTAGGCTGTGGTGAAATAGTTCCCCCTAAAGTATGCCTTGTTAAGAACAGAATGCTCTGGTGTATTTCAAAATGGTTCCTTTTCCCTCCTCCTGCTGGAAGCACGAGGGGATTTTTCCCTGATTGTCACTGGAGGTAAAACTCACAAAATGTGAGGGCCCCTCCATGATTGGGTCCCCGTGTAGGCATAAATTCTCAGGAAAACTGAGCCTCTAGCAGTTTGTTAGTTACAGTTGTTTTCCCACCCCCAGTAGAAATTCCTGGGAAATTGTGCTCATCGGTTTCTGATCCAGTAAATTATGATTCTCTGTATCTGCCTGTCTGTCTCTCCAATTCTGAGGGCAATAGTTTGCCCTGTAACCTCACTTCTCTGAGGTTTGTTCAGGTTTTTACTTGTTAGAATAGACTTCTAACCTCCTTATGTGTTGGACCAGAAATCAGAAGTGTATTTTCCAACCTGCTGCCCCCAGACCCATTTCTGTGGCAATGGGGCAATTCCCAGAGGAGAATTACTGGGCCAACTCCAATGGTCTCCTTCATTCATAAAATGCCTGTTGTTTGATGAATATCATCTTGCTAGTATGTAACTGGCTTCTTTCAAAGTATATTGCAGAGGCAGAAATTGGTAGATTAAATATTTGAGTTCACTGGGATTTTTCTGTATATCCACATGGTTTGAAGATAATTCATAGTTCTAAAGAGTTAAAATTATCCATTGGTATTAGTGGAATTCTTGGAGCCAGGTTCTCAACACAGTATCCTTAAGTACCTTTTATATTTGTGAAGAAAATGTATTTCAAAGACAAGGCCGGGCGCGGTGGCTCACGCCTGTAATCCTAGCACTCTGGGAGGCCGAGGCGGGAGGGTTGCTTGAGGTCAGGAGTTCGAGACCAGCCTGAGCAAGAGCGAGACCCCGTCTCTACTAAAAATAGAAAGAAATTAGCCAAACAAGTAAAAATAGAAAAAATTAGCCAGGCATGGTGGCGCATGCCTGTAACCCCAGCTACTCGGGAGGCTGAGGCAGGAGGATCGCTTGAGCCCAGGAGTTTGAGGTTGCTGTGAGCTAGGCTGACACCATGGCACTCTAGCCCAGGCAAGAGAGTAAGACTCTGTCTCCAAAGAAAATTCAAAAAAAAAAAGACAAATCTTCTCTAAAATTTCAGTAAAACAAGATAATGATAAATTTTATTTCTGGAAAAGACCATCCACTGGGGACAACCTAATGTTCTGGGGAACTGGAGGAAGCTGGTGGCTCCTGAGGATGGGTGTTTCGGACTGCAAGGAGGGAGAGGCCCCTGTGGGTTATGCTTCAGGGGAATTCATTCAGTTATTTTTATCTAATAACCATTTACTCTGTGCTCGCTGTGGTGCAGGCCCTGTTCTGGTGCTGGGGGTGTGGCCGTGAACCAGACAGACAGAAGTCCTACCTAATGAAAGGACTGGGAGCACCCAGTTCGGTGAACCTCTTAGACGGTGTCGTCCCCAGCAGTGGAGCTTTCTAAACGTATAGGCCTGGTGAATGGAGGGGATTCCAATGTAGGGGCCAACCCAAGTTCCCTAGTGGATACTGATTCCTGCCACTGTGGCCCTACCCATGCCACCCACATCTGCCCTGCAGTGTAACAATTGCAGTGATTAGTTCCAAGGAAATGGGTACAGTTAGGCCCACAGGAATAGTTAGAAGATTAAAACTCACCAATACCAATGCTCAGCACCCACACAGGAAGACAAGGAGACTTTAAAAACTCTTATCCCAAAACATACTCACCTACAGAGTAGTCATCTTGTTTTAACAGAGTACAGTACTTTATAAAAATATCCTCAAATGATAGCAAATTTTCATGCTTTGACATTAGATTGTTCTGGTTTTGTTTTCTTTTAATCTTATGTATTGTGAAATAGAGCACATTTAGAAAAATGCATAAAGCATAACTGTAGTTAACAAATACTTATAAATCAATACCCATGTAACCACCATTTAGCTCAAGAAGGAGAATGTTGCCAATACCCTCAGATCTGTCTCCCAGCAGCCTCAGCTCTTCCCCTGACTTTCATAGTGAGCTCTTTTTTGCTTTTCTTTCGAGTTTTACCACTTATATATGCATAGGTTTTGTTTCATTTGTTTCTTTAATAGCCAAGAGTTATTTTAGGTCTCATGCCTCATAAATAAGGTGAGAGATCAAGCTGGCTAATGCCATTTTTATCAAAAAATGATGTATGCTCTAAAGCCACAAGGAAAACTTTCTTCTGTTTCATTGTAAACCAGGCATATTGAAAGAAATTCCAAAAATGTACACTGGTGACATTCTTGCAAAGTCCCACCTAGTATATAGCCTTACCCTGTTAAGCCACATTTTCCCAACTTTTATTTGGTTGGTTTTTCCTTCCCAGTGGCGCTTAGTGTCTGCTCTCTGGACACATTTGTGGGAAGGCCTGTACTCAGTGTTTGCCCAGGCCTGTCCACAACACGGGTGCCCCCTCCATGTGGAGAGCTTCCCTGTCCTGCTGTAGGAGAGTGCGGGGTTATCTTCTAGGGGACAGGCTGCGAAAACTGGAAGATTTTGACATTGACCTTTCCCTCGTGGTTTTCCTCCTAAAAATTCATTGCCTGTCTATGTAGAATAGTGCAGGTTTGTGCTTCCCTATTAATGGAAGAATGAGAAAGGTGACCATTTCCAACTCTAATAAATAATCTCCTCCAGTGTTTCTTGGTTGATATCAAATTCCTTTCCATTTTTATATTAGAAAATAGAACCAAATAGATAATTTATTATTTAGAACAGAAATGCTGACATGAGCTTAGTTTGCCAATGGTCAGGCATCACCAAGATCTATGTGAGCACCCACACATGAATGGTTGGTGGAAATGTTTTGCTTAGGCCAAGGTCATAGTTAAAGTCCCCTGTGTGGGTAGTCAGACTAAATCCACTCAGAGTATACATAACATAAAACTTTAAAAAAAAAACTTTGAAAACCTACTATACTATGAAATAATAATGGCATAAAGGATTAATAACTGAAGGAGTAATTTAAAAGCCTGTTATCATCTTACTTAAAATGCATTAAAGAGATAACAGATTTTTCTGGAGCCAAAAGGGACTTGTTTTTTCCTAAACAACATCTGGTTCATCTTCCTCATGTATAGAAAAGCACACAACAATTTAAACATAGGATTAATTTTTCTAATTATATTTTGCTCAGGCTAATATTAAATTGAATTTACATTTCCCAATGACATGCCACCTGATGTTGACATGACACAAACTAGAGACATATCAGATGGCAGAGATGAAATGTACTTTACATCATCTACGCAGCAAAACAATGAGTGTTGACAGTAGATTTGGGATTGGCCCTTGGTCCCTGACCAGGTACTCGGAGTCTGTGCACACAACACATAGGAACTGATAGGATTGTAATTGTAGCAGGCATGATATAAAATTACTGAGGATAGGCCGGGCATAGTGGCTCACGCCTGTAATCCTAGCACTCTGGAAGGCCGAGGCAGGAGGATCGCTTGAGCTGAGGAGTTCGAGACCAGCCTGAGCAAGAGTGAGACCCTGTCTCCACTAAAAATTGAAAAAATTAGCCGGGCATGGTGGCATATGCCTGTAGTCCCAGCTACTAGGGAGGCTGAGGCAGGAGGATCGCTTGAGCCCAGGAGTTTGAGGTTGCTGTGAGCTAGGCTGATGCCATGGCACTCTAGCTCAGGCAACAGAGCAAGACTCTGTCTAAAAAAAAAAAAAAAAAATTACGGAGGATAGAAACTGAATTCCCAGCTGCAGCCTTTGCATCTGAGCACCACAAACACAGCAGTCCCCGGAGCAAGAAAATAGTCTGGTATCAACTCAGCATCCCTGCTAAATGGCTTCAAGAAAATTCAGTGCGCCCATAGATTTTTAAAGGATATACTTTGCAATTCTGCTGATTTGATAGAAAAAAAGTTTTAAAACTTTCGTTTTGTTTTGTTTTGTAATCTAACCTGAAGGTAATGCCAGATAGGCATTAAGAGGCTTGGTTGGTGTTTTAAATATTCTATCAAAGCTTTCAGTAATGAAATTAATTTTTTCATCTTGATAATATGTTTCACAGGCTCAGAAAAAAAGTTTGAATCAGACCTCCCCCATTTCTGCTCCCAAAACTGCAGACAGCCTGAGGCACGCGCAGCTCCCTGGGCTCTCGAACACCGTGCTGCCAGGTCAGGAGCCTTTGCAGTACGCTCTCCTCTGCACTGCACGTCCCTGTCCTCCAACACCCAGGGGACACTCCTCTCACCTCCCTATTCTGCGTGAACTCCTTCTGACCTAATCTTGCTTCCACTCTGATTATCCCTGTTTTCTGTATCCTTTCCACCCAAATAACATACCACGTTGCATTAACTCTAAGATACCATCCATTGTAAGATGTACCATCATTTTAAATACTACTAAGAAAGAAAAAAGCACTTCTAATTAAAGTATGATACCTTAAATCATGTGAAAAAAATTTCCTTAGAAACAATGAAATCTGGTATTATATGACACATACGACTTTTTGTAAAAAAGACAAAAGCTTGAACATTCCGTGTCAGTTCCCTCTTTGGGCCTCCTTTTCCTTAAAGTATTTTAGGGTTCTGTAGTACTACTGATAAATTACTGGCTTGAGGCCTATTTCTCAGACTATGTGTAATTTAAAACTATAGCATTTACAGCTTTTATTTACTACTATTTATTTATTTATTTCCTAAATTGGCTTTAATAACCTCTTCCTCTAGAGCTTGTAGATAAATATACTGCTCTGCTCTCCTTCCTCATCTATAATAAAGAAACCCCTTTTATAGAATGTCCAGTAATCTATATACATCAGGCTCTAGAGATTATATGATGGATCTGATACACTGTTTCTTTTGAACATTGTCTTATGTATTCATTCTAATAGGACAGGATTCTGGAAGCAAAGTTATATCGGCATCCTTAGGAACTGCACAACCACAGCAGGAAAAAGTAGTTGGATCATCTCCTGGCCATTCAGCTGTGCAGGTAGAAAACTATTTGCATAGCTTCTTCCTAACTGAATGAAATGTAGTTGTGTCATCTGCCTTGTGGTTACTGGCTGGTATTGTGTGCACAGTTAGCCCAGTCCCCTGTGTGCCCACAAAAGGGTGGCCATTGAAGACCTTCCTGGTGAGCCAGGCCTTGTTACGTTTATGTTTCTGGGATGAATGTGATTCTATTTCTGACATGTTTACAATGCTTCTTTAATGCCTGATTTCCTCATGAATTAATAATGAGCCAGCACCTACTAGGCACTCAAAAAATGTAATTTACTTTTTAAAGATATCACTTATTATCATATCAAAGTGGATCTGTTCTACCTAGTTATGCTGAGAGATTTTTTTTTTTCTGTCATAGCAGCAAGGAGTGTATTAAGTAGACAGTCCCCATGGTCTTTTGATCCAACTTTGGCTTTTAAACCTCAGAAAATTTCAAACCATTCATCTAATCAGGAAGGAAAAATTTTTTGTTTTCAGCTAAGAACTTAGTTTCTTCTCCATCAAACTTACCAATTAGGGGACAGGCACAGTGGCTCACGCCTGTAAATCTCCGCACTTTGGGAGGCTGGGGCAGGAGGATCACTTGAGCTCAGGAGTTCAAGTTTACAGTGAGCTATGATTGGACCACTGCACTCCATCCTAAGTGACAGAGTAAGACCCTATCTCTAAAAAAAAAAAAAAAGTGTAATGAAATTTGCTACAGTCTGGGCCTGCCTGGAATACACAGTGGAGGATCTGTTCAGGTCTCAGGTTCTGATGTAAGGTATGTTTGTTCCCCTAATGTGATGCAAGAAATGCCCTGTTAGATCACACACTATATGTAACAGGAGCTTAACCATGTGTGCTCCTGTATTCACTGGTCAGAAGACAGATTAAGTAGTATATACTGAGTTTACAGATGTTAATGGAGTTGGTACCTACAAATACATTTCTTCAAAACTATAATGTCGCATTTGGAGCGAGTTAAGGATTCCGGCTTTAAAGTACAAACTGAGTCCTTCTAAGGAACTGACAGTGCAGCTTTCTGTAATCTTGACACAGTACAATTTTGCTACTGGAGTCTATGGGCTTATTTTATTTTTTAGCAGAGCATATTCTATGGTCTTAGAATATGCTCTTTTAGGTAGTTGAAAACATTTGAAATATAGTGATCTTTATGTGTAACTGTATTCTTTTTTCTATGAAAGAGAATAATAAGAGATGTGTTTTGTCTTTAGGTGGATAGTCATTCGGGAGGACAGAAAAGGCCTGCTGCAAAACAACTAACTAAAGGAGCTTTGTGAGTTATCTTTGGAAATGACCAGTCAATTTTGAACATTTCTCTAGGTCTCTAATCTTCAATAAATACACTACAGAAGTCAAGTTATAATAATGAGTATGTAGTGAGGCAGAAAACTCATTTAATGAAAAAAATAATATATTAGCCTTTTTAAAGTGTGCTTTGGAAATCTTTTTCTATAGTTTGTTTTCATTAGGACCTATAAATATATCAAATGTAGTTTGAGCCTCCTGTTTGCTCTTTTCTTCTTAAGGAGAAAAGTTCTTTGTCTTTTTAGAGATAAAGAGTCTCTGAGGAGAAGTATGATTTGATAAACTCCCGTGTTTAGAACAGAAATATTAGCATGAAGGCCGGGCGCGGTGGCTCACGCCTGTAATCCTAAGCACTCTGGGAGGCCGAGGCGGGTGGATTGCTCGAGGTCAGGAGTTTGAGACCAGCCTGAGCAAGAGTGAGACCCCATCTCTACTAAAAATAGAAAGAAATTATCTGGCCAACTAAAATATATATAGAAAAAATTAGCCGGGCATGGTGGCGCATGCCTGTAGTCCCAGCTACTTGGGAGGCTGAGGCGGGAGGATTGCTTAAGCCCAGGAGTTGGAGGTTGCTGTGAGCTAGGCTGACACCACAGCACTCACTCTAGCCAGGGCAACAAAGCAAGACTCTGTCTCAAAAAAAAAAAAAAGAAAGAAATATTAGCATGAGCCTAGTTGACCAATGGTCAGGCATGGCCGAGGTCAGTGGGGGTACCAACACATGAATGGTTGGGGGAACACTGTGCTTTTGAGGTTAGGGTCACAGTTTGAGTCCCTTGTAGAGATGGTTAGACCAAATTCCAAACCCACTAGGGTATATAATATAAAACTGAAGAACAAAATTGCTATACTATGATTAATAACATCCCTGTATGTCTTATTTTCTTTGCATGCAAATAAACATCATGATTAGATTTGATTTCCTAACATGACTCTGCATTGACATTGGCCATTTCCCTTTGAAAGCATTCTCCAGCAGTTACAGAGGGACCAAGCCCACACTGTGACACCCGACAAAAGTCAGTTCCAATCACTAAGTGATGCGGTGCAGAGATTGCTCTCCTACCACGTGTGCCAGGGCTCCATGCCCACTGAAGAAGACTTGAGGAAAGGTAAGCAGGTGGCAGCCCTAGAGTGTCACTCTGCCACCAGGCACCCTCCCATGGCCACCCCCAGAAGAGCAAGAGCCACCTCACCCCCAGCTGATAGACAGGTTATTGTTTTTAATCACAGACCAAGTTCATTCCCTATTTACTCAATTCCCAGTCCGTGTTCAGGGATGTGACTTATTCTTCTCAATATTTTGTAAAGGGAAGCTGGGCATGGTGGTGTACGCCTATAGTCCCAGCTGCTCAGGAGGCTGACGCAGGAGGATCACCTGTGCCCAGGAGTTCAAGTTTGCAGTGAGCTGTGATCATGTCACTGCACTTCAGCCTGGGCAACAGAGCAAGACCTTGTTCCTAAAAATATAAATAAATATTTTGCGAAGGGGATACCCAATGTCAGAGTATTTTATTGACAAATTGGGGGGCAGTAAATCCAAAGCTTCGCTTGGACTGCTGGCTGCAGATGGAATGGCTCCAGACTAGGTCTACACAACAGTTTAGTGTAGTCCTTGCCTTTAGGCAGAATGCATGCCTTGAGCTGATTCTATCAGTTTTATGAATCAGATAGATACTTTACCTCCCAAAAGCATTCCCTGAGGTTCCAAAGTGAGCCCAGGGCATTGATCAGACATCAAGAAACTGGCAAAAATGTTAGGGATAACAGCCCCTTCTCCCAACCTAGAACTCAGTCCATCCTGCTGCCTGGCCCTGCTGCCTCCCCCAGTTGTGTGACTTAGTTCTACCTCTCCTTCCCTGACCACCGCCAAGCCCTGACTCCATCAGTGCCCTCCACTGCTTTAATCCCTCCCTCAGCCACTGCCAGTCTTGCTCCTCCTGGCTAGGGTCCCTGACCTCAGAGCACGGTGGTTTCTGTCAGTCCACTCTGAGCTTCCCTGGGTCGTCCAGGGAATAGGGACAAGATCCAGCATTAAACAGGGGTGTGAAGACTCTAAGAAGAGTGAATTAGAAAATACAGGATCTTTAAAGACTGACAGACAAAAGACAAAGCTACAGGACCATGCCCTGCAAGGACTAGTTTGTGTCTTTACATTAAACTGGTCTGCCCAGCCCAAACAGTTAGACTTCATTGTTTCAACAGTTTTTGGTTTTCATACTATTGAAAGGGAGTGTAGGCTTAGGTCATCTAAACTAGCAAATCTTTCTCCATTAATTGATATTTATTGCTAATCTGTTATACGGTTTTATCTTATAGGTGATATTCAAAGGTATTATGTTTTTGGTTTCCTAATTAAAGTTAAAATGGGATAATATTGTAATGAGTTTCTGTGAACACATACCAGTGGGCAGTGAGGGACAGCAGTGTGGAAGGGTGATGTTTAATCAAGGAAAAGCTAATCTGAAAAGAGAAAATTGCCACAGATAAACCATGTTTAAATGATGGAGGCATAATGCATTGCAGCCTTAAGAAATAAAAGACCTAGTAGGTGATTTACACCCTCTTACTGTTTCTCTCTCTCTCTTTTTTTAAAGTGGACAATGAATTTGAAACAGTTGCCACTCAGCTCCTAAAAAGGACCCAAGCTATGCTTAACAAATACAGATGCCTTCTCCTAGAAGATGCCATGGTAAAAGTCATGTTACTGAGCATATTTGTTTTTTAAAACTCCACAGGTCACAGCTACTAAATCAGAGAGAAAAAGTCCAAGGAATTACATTTTCAGAACATAGTTTAAAATTAAGGCACAGATATTTAAGATTATAGTAAAACTTATTACACTTAGCTATTACTACAAAAACAGCAGCTAACATTTGCTGTACTGTACTTGGTGGATCAGTACTCTTCTTATCTCACAAATTGGGGAAACTAGGGATTTGGTTTATATGTTTGTGTGTGTATATATATAATTACATATAACTAGTAAGTTTGCAGTGTCATTACAGAGCTAGGATTCAGGCCAAGACCATCTGACCCCTGGCCACTGATGCTGGCTACAGCCTTTTACCAACCCAGAGATGTGGGAGAAGGACTAGAGGCCCACCTGAAAAAACTAGCTGATGACAAGTGTTAAAATTAGTTTTGTTTTTAATTGAGAGATCATGAACATACTATCAAATTTACATTTAATTTTAAAGTCTACAACTTGATGGTTTTTACTGTATTCACAAGGTTGTGCAACCATCACCACCATCTAATTGCAGAACATTTTCATCACCCCAAATAGAAACTAAAATTAGTTTTGAAGCATTGGTTAATTAGAGAAAGGAGGAAGCTATCTTGGGAAATGATGGAAAGACCAAACTTATTCTGAGATTTTAGAAGCAGTTCTAAAATCACATGGGCTTTAACCAATAAATTGGTCTCTTACATGTCATTTTCAATTTGAGATCAACTTTAAAAATGTACCTTGGGAGATTTGTTGAACTACATTGTATACACATATGGTATCAGGTAAATAAATATGTGTGTGTACATATTTACTTAAAAATATATATTTACTTTTATATATTTACTTAAAATTATGCCACCAAAGTCTATAATAGTTCTCATATTGACAAAAATTTTTGAAATAACACTCTGAGACATCAAAAAAGATAGCTCTATCATTTGTGAGGAAAGAGCCACTTATTTGGTCAAATTGTTTTATATCTGTCTTGAATTTTCATGTTAAATAAGACCAGGAAATGTAATTTAAGATTTGATTTGTTAACAGTAAGACTTTACTAAAAACGAAAGCCTTAATAAAAACATACTTAAGGCACAGCAGAATACAAAGTAAAAAGTCATCTTCATGAAAAGAGAAGGCAGAAAAAGGAAGGTACAGAAGAGTATAGTTGCTAGGATTTGTGTGCAAAAATAAAGAGGCGTATTTATGCTTGTGTATACCTAGACTATCTCAAACTGCCAGGCAGGCAGCTGCCGCCAGGGAGAGGCACTGCATGGTGGTGGGTGCACAGGGGAGGCAAAGAAGGGAGGTTTACTTTTCAGGTGCCTATAGTGCCTTTTGAATTCTGTACCTATGTATAAATTATCCTTTCCCCAAAAATATAATTTAAAAAATGCATCCTATATGACTAGGACAAACATGACTACATAGGACATGACTAGAACCTAGACACCAAATTCTCATTTCTGATTGCTTCATTTGTTGCAAAGACGCTGTGAGATGTTTGCACTTGATGAAAGGCGTAATGACTGGCCTCTCTCATTTTCAGCGGATCAATCCCTCTGCTGAGATGGTTATGATCGACAGAATGTTCAACCAGGAGGAAAGAGCTTCCCTGTCCCGAGACAAGCGCCTGGCACTTGTAGACCCTGGTAAGAAATGTCAGAGTAAAAGTAGAGAAGGGCTACTGCCATGGTTCAAGGACTAGGGGGCCTTTGGGACTCTGTCTGAACTGACCTTTGGGTGAGAAACTTGAAGGTAGAACGTGAATTCTGGGGAGAAAAAAACTCCGAGTATATAATTACTCTGAGAACATCTCTACAAAATCAAACTGGAATTTTACATTCAATTAAGTGATTCTTTTTCCTCAGTGTAAACTTAAAATTCTCAATCTTTCTCCAGTTTTTGAGAACTAAATTTAGTCAGAAGGCTTCCCAGAAGCAATTAAACCTCAGCATATTATTGAGTGTCCTGCTTTGTGTAAGTCACAGTTAGCAGGAAACATCAGTGAAACATGGTCCCTGACCTCAAGCCAGTGAATTGTAATGCTCATTGAAGTACTTTTCTCTCATCCAACTATTTTCCTGCCACTTACATGCCTTTTAAATTTGACCCATATTCTGCCCTTTAGAAATTAGTTCTCTTGGCCAGGTATGGTGGCTCACACCTGTAATCCCAGCACTTTGGGAGGCCAAGGTGAGAGGATCACTTTGAGGTCAGGAGTTCGAGACCAGCCTGGGCAATGTAGCCAGACCAAAAAGATTTATAAAATAGCCAAGTATGGCGGCACATGCTCCTGTAGTCCTAGCTGCTTAGGAGGCTGAGATGGAAGGATCACTGAAAGCCACAAGTTCAAGGCTGCAGTGAGCTATGATTATACCACTGCACTCCAGCGTGGGTGACAGAGCAAGACCTTATCTCAAAAAAAAAAAAAAAAATTGATTCACTTTAGTTTTTTCTAGCCTCTAAATTTTTTTTTTTTTTTTTGAGGCAGTCTTGCTGTGTTGCCCAGGCTGATCTCCAACTCCAGGGCTCAAGGGATCTTCCCACCTCAGCCTTTTAAGTAGCTGGGACTTCTGGCTTATACCACTACACCTAGCTAAAATTTTTTAAATTATGGAAAATAATTCATGGAATATAAATTCTAACCATACATTCACCATCCTAATGAAGGAAATGTTTTTATTTCTTCAAATTTTCTTCTAGTTCTGGTTTCATTTACAGGCATTATTTATATATAGTTATTAGACTGGTACAAAAGTAATTGCAGTTTCGGACCATGAAGTTTAAATCATTATAACTAGATTCAGATACATCTTTATTAATCAAAATAGGAACCATTACAATCAATACATTTTTGCCAACGAGGAATAAGTTTGTTTATTCCTGTAGTCTAAAACTCTGTGCTTCAGGATTCTACGGACTCTTGGAAAGCACCTTCTGCATCCTGCTGGTTGTGGAAGCATTTTCCCTGCAAAAAGTTGTCGAGATGCTTGAAGAAGTGGTAGTCGGTTGGTGAGAGGTCAGGTGAATATGGTGGCTGAGGCAAAACTTAATAGCCCAATTCATGCAACTTTTGAAGTGTTGGTTGTGCAATGTGAGGTTAGGCATTGTTGTGGAGAAGAATTGGGCCCTTTCCGTTGACCAATGCCGGCTGCAGGCATTGCAGTTTTCAGTGTATCCCATCGATTTGCTCAGCATACTTCTCAGCTGTAATGGTTTCTCCGAGATTCGGCAAGGTGTAGTGGATCAGACTGGCAGCAGACCACCAAACAGGGACCATGACCTTTTCTGGGTGCAAGTTTGGCTTTGGGGCCAGGTGCAGTGGCTCACACCTGTAATCCTAGCACTCTGGGAGGCCAAGGCAGGAGGATGGCTTGAGATCAGGAGTTTGAGACCAGCCTGAGCAAGAGCTAGACCCTGTCTCTACTAAAAATAGAAAAAAATTAGCTGGATGTCATGGTGCATGCCTGTAGTCCCAGCTACTTGGGAGGCTGAGGCAGGAGGATCGCATGAGCCCAGGAGTTTGAGGTTGCTGTGACCTAGGCTGACGCCACAGCACTCTAGCCCGGGCAACAGAGCAAGACTCTGTCTCAAAAAAAAAAAAAGTTTGGCTTTGGGAGCTTCTTTTCGATCCAACCACTGAGCTGGTTGTTGCCGGTCTTTGTATACAATCCACTTTTCGTTGCATGTCACAATCCGATAGAGAAATGGTTCATTGTTGTTGCGTACAAGAAGACAAGACAACACTTCAGTACAATGATTTTTCTGATTTTCAGTCAGCTCATGAGGCATGCACTTATCGAGCTTTTTCACCTTTCCAATTTGCTTCAAATGCCAAACAACCGACCATAGGCAACGGCAACTTCTCGTGTAGTTGTAAGAGGATCAGCTTCAATGCTGGCTTTCAATTAGTTGTTGTCAACTTCCTATGGCCAGCCACTGTGCTCCTCATCTTCAGGGCTCTCGTCTCCTTTGCAAAATTTGTTGAACCACCACCGCACTGTACATTCGTTAGCAGTTCCTGGGCCAAATGCATTGTTGATGTTGTGAGTTGTCTCCACTGCTTTACGACCCATTTTGAACTTAAATAAGAAAATCACTTGAATTTGCTTTTCATCTAACATCATTTCCATAGTCTAAAATAAATGTAAAATAAACAGCAAGTAATAAGTCATTAGCAAAAAAAAAATAAAGAAATGCACATTAAAATGAGGTATAACATAACCACATTTATTTAAGAATGTATTCCAATATCAAATGGCAAATGTCAACAGTGCTAAAACTGCAATTACTTTTGCACCAACATAATGTAATCATAGGTCATGTGTAGATATGATTTTGTATTCTTCCTTTTAACACATATGAAGTCTTTATATAGTCTTCAAAATAATATTTAATGTATTTTTAACACATTAACTTGAAAATTTAGCTAATTCATTCCCCTATTATTGGACTATTATTTTCCTGTGGCTTTATTCCCATTTCCCAATGTCTTTTTTTTTTTTTCTTAAATAACTCTTTATTTTTTTAATTTCAAAATGCTAAGGGGAAAAATGTATTTTTTTTTTTTAGAGAGAGGGTCTCGCCAGTGTCTTTTCTGATACTTAAAGGTTAAAGTTCTGCATTATTTTGTTTGTTTTTGAGACAGAGTTTCACTCTGTTGCCGAGGCTAGAGTGCCATGGCATCAGCCTAGCTCACAGCAACCTCAAACTCCTGGGCTCAAGTGATCCTCTTGCCTCAGCTTCCCAAGTAGCTGGGACTGTAAGGCATACACCACCACACCCGGCTAATTTTATTATTTTTAGTAGAGGCTAGGTCTCACTCGTGCTCAGGTTGGTCTCTAACTCCTAAGCTCAAGCAGTCCTCCCACCTTGGCCTCCCAGAGTGCTACGATTACAGGCATGAGCCACCACGCCCGGCCTGAAGTTCTACATTGTATTTGATGTGGCTCAAGAAGTTTACAAGTAGAATATATGATCCTCACACTCAGTCTAAAGGGAGAGCCTAAAAGAAATGCTGTCTACCTAGCACGATTTTTAAATATTTCTGAAAATGAAGAGAATAACGTAGGGAATCAGGCATGGTGGTGCACACTTGTAGCCCCAGCTACTTGGGAGGCTGAGATGGGAGAATCACCTGAGCTCAGGAGTTCAAGTCCAGCCTGGGCAAAATAGTGAGATACCCCATCTCTTTAAAAAAAAAAAAGAGAGAGAGAGAACAAGAGAATAACATAAGATACATTTCTGTCCCTTTTTCTTAGAACCTGAAATCTCCTATTGCCTTTTAGTGAACTGGCTTTTGTGGATAAACCTTCCTATTTTGTCACAAACCCCTCAGACGTGGGCACCACATGGACAGGGGCCATGCTGCGTTCTCCTCTGTATACTGCCCGCACAGCCAGTGGTAGTTGGATGGAATCATCTTTTTAGAGTCAAGAGCTCACATTTTGGGATTTAGTGAACAAATTCATGTTCATGCTATACATACTCTTTGTGGTTTCACAGATGTCATCAAAGTCCTATTTCACTTCCATTACTTCCAGAGTTAACAATTTTTCTGCTGTTGTATGACAGCAGTCTGCCTCCTCCATCTGTACCCTCAGTGCCCTAAATCCTCATGGATATTTCTTTTGCCATTCTCTGTCTTTTCAAACCTGGTATAGTTCATCCCTCGTTCAGACACGGTTCCTCTGTACCTCACTGCCCTTCCAAGCAGATATCATTTTGGATGCATGCCAACCATTCATTTTGTGGTCTTGGCAAAGTGAGGCCAGGTTTCTTACATGCGTCTAAAGGGATTAAAGGGGAGGGGCTTGAGAAAAATAAAGGGATTGAAGTGCCATCACCCAAAGACAAGTAGCTATGTCTACCCCCTACCCCCCAAATCCCCATTCCAGGGCCCTCTGCTCTAAGGAAGAGACCAGGCTAATACTACCACCTAATTCCTGTTTGCAGACTGTTTCAAGGCAGCCATTAACAGAAAACTCGGTGTGTTTTTTTGGTTTTTTTTTTCTTTTTTTGAGACAGTCTCCCTCTGTCGCCTGGGCTAGAGTGCAGTGGCATCATCATAGCTCACAGCAACCTCAAACTCCTGGGCTCAGGCGATCCTCCTGCCTCAGCCTCCCAAGTAGCTGGGACTACAGGTGCACACCACCACACCCAGCTCATTTTTTCTATTTTTAGTAGAGACAGCGTCTTGCTCTTGGTTAGAGTGGTCTCAAACTCCTAAGCTCAAGCGATCCTTCCACCTCGGCCTCCTAGATAGAGTGCTCGGATTACTGGCATGAGCCACCACACTCAGCCAGAAAACTAATTTTAAATAACACTTAGAGATCAGAACTAAGTGAAGCTTTTGTCCATTAGGTTTTCCCATCTGTCATCAAGCAGCTGCTTCTTCAGTGAAATTTAAGCTGCCCGTCTGGAAGCTCTGGCTGCACAGCCTTGGTTACTCGTACAGGAAGCCCTCTCTGTATCGTGCTTCTGTACGTGAAACAGACTGACTCAGTGGGCTAGGTTGGGCTGCGCTTGCCCTCAGCACCTGACCCCCTCAGGGAATGTTGTATAGTCCTTACTTTCGTTCACTCATTAATGTTTTTTTTTGTTCCCATTTCCAGAGGGATTTCAGGCTGATTTCTGTTGTTCCTTCAAACTTGATAAAGCTGCTCATGAGAGCTTTGGCAGGAATGACCAGCATGGCAGTAAAACAACCAGCTCTCTACATCTGATGGCCAAGGCCCAAAGCAGGGACCGAGCCAAACCAGGCATGACAGAACCAACAAATCATGACCAATTTCATCTAGTGCCTAATCACATTGTGGTCTCTGCAGAAGGAAACATTTCTAAAAAAACGGAATGCCTTGGCAGAGCACTGAAATTTGACAAAGTGGGCTTAGTTCAATATCGGAGCACATCTGAAGAGAAAGCCAGCCAGAGAGACCCCATGAAGGCCAGTGAGCGCTCTCCCCGCCCTGAAGGGCACCGGAAAACCTCGTCCAGACTGGATCATGGTACTGAGGGCAAACTCTCAAGTATCCTAGTAGATTCGCACTTGGAGATGACGTGTAACAATTCCTTCCAGGACAAAACTCTGAGGAATTCTCCAAAGAATGAAGTTTTACACACAGACATCATGAAAGGGTCCGGCGAGCCCCAGCCAGATCTCCAGCTCACAAAGAGTTTAGAAACCACATTTAAGAACATCTTGGAACTCAAAAAGGCTGGGCGGCAGTCCCAGAGTGACCCCACGGTTAGTGGCTCTGTTGAGTTAGATTTCCCCAACTTTTCTCCAATGGCTTCGCAGGAAAACTGCCTGGAAAAGTTCATCCCAGACCACAGTGAAGGCGTTGTAGAAACTGACTCCATTTTAGAAGCAGCTGTAAATAGTATCCTAGAGTGTTAATAGCAGCAGTCCTCCCCACCCCTGCCCTGAGACCCCGCCCCAGACAAGTTACATTCTTTCCTGGCAAAACCAAGTGGAAACGGTCTCCTGTCTCCAGCCTGCTTGATCTTTCATCACAGGTTATTCTTTCTAATCTCAACCCTGTTCTTTGTTTAAGAGCAATACTTGTCGTGGTTACACGGAGATCCTTTAGTAAAATTAATCCTGTTAGAAAGCAGTCTGATAGGCCCCACATATTTCAAGTGTTATGAAAGTGCTTATAGTCATTTTTTTGTTTGTTTATTTGTTTTATTTAAAAAAAAAAAAAACACTGTAATTCAATGAGACCACAGTATACTTGGCCCTGGGTAAAATTTTGACAATCATAAGTCATTTGAAAAGAAGACTTATTAAAGAACATCAAACAGAACTGATAGAAGCTATTTTTAAAGAATATCCCACTGCATCTCCAAATTTGGTTTTATGGGTTTTTTTGTTATTTTGGATTTTTTGTTTGTTTGTTTGTTTTGTTGGGGGAAGAACACATGGTTCTTCCCCCCTCAGCCATCTCTGAGCAGTAAGCTGCTGGCTGCTCTGCCAGGGACCCGACAGCCCTGGTATAAAAGCCAGTAGCACATAAGCAGGGCATTTGCAGGGCTTCCCTGTTGATGATTCAAGTGCTTTTCTGATGCTCCAGGAGCAAAACCTCATGCTTTTCGGCATATCAATGTTGAATTTCGTCTAGGGAATGTTCTGTTCTTAGTTGCAACAGCATGACTTGAAATAATTTCACCAGGCTAAATAAAGGAAAATGGAAACTAGTTAAGAGGCACAGTGTACAGGGGAGGCCGGGACAGAGCCATGAGGAGTATAATATGTATATATGTAAAAGCATATATATGTTAACTATTGAGAAAAACAAGAGTTTTGCATTTTATAATTGGATATAGTCAACATATGATGTATGTCTTTGTTTGTTGCTGGGTTTTGTTTTGTTTAACCTCTCTTTGCACCGTCTCCCGCAACAAATAGCCAAGCGTCAAAAGCACTTTCATTTGAAAACTATATTGTAAATTTTTCAGTTTAAACTTAAAGGGGACTTTGGCCTTGTTCATGCTTCTTGTCTGAGAACAGTAGTCACCCCGGCAGCAATCATTACCAAAATACAGACAAACCAAAGGTAACCAGCCAGCCCACCACTGAAAGAAAAGATCTGAGACACGGGATTCCCATTTGAGAGCCAAAGGTTATGCCCTATTACAGTTTGTTTGGCCCGTGTTCATATTAGTGAACATGACTTATTGCTTTATTTATTTATATTTCTTTTCAGGGAGTGTTCCCAGTTTTCCTTTCTTGTATACCTGCCCCAGTTCATCACATTTCTGTTGTTACTTTCATTCTCAATGTCATTGTAACCGTCACTTATCTCCTATCATGGGGAAAGCTACATAATAGTATTTTATACCCATTCTTCTCCCACACACACATATGCACGAATCTGAGCTGCTTGGATCCAGAGGTCATTTTGGTTACAGTGTGCAGGTGCATACTCACTCTTCCTCTTGTGTGCCCACTCTCTCATTTATTCTGTTTATCTCCCTGGCTTTAGAAGTGCACCCACTGGTCTCCACTTTCGTGTTGCCAGGATCTGCTACTGGCTGCCCCCAGCATGGGGACGACCCCCATTGTCATAATATTGGGCATTTCTTTTCCAGATTGGCCTGTGATGGAAAGGAAGGTTTCTGATTATTGGAAAACAGCAACAGAAGACCTATACCCCCCACCCCCACCCCTCTGTGCCACCACACAAAAACCCCGCAAGACAGTCTTTCTTCATAATAGCAATGTACCTTCACCCCAACCCCATACCCTGGCCAATAGAAATTGGAAAATTTGGACCATTTTAGGGTTACCATTTTTTCCTTATTTGTGCCAATGTCCAAGTTGCAGATTTCCCATTTTTCCTGTATTGTAACATATTAGAAAGATAAGTTGGTATTGCCAGTTGGAACTTTCTGTTTGGGCAGCCCTGGGGTAACACCCTGCCCTAAACTCCATGATTTCATATGCTCTTCTTCTCTTAGGGCTCATGCTCCCCTAATTCCTAGCAAGACTTAACAATAATCCCTCCTGATCAAATTCTTCTCATTGTGGAATGTTATACCTGGAAGCCTTTATGTGGGCTGCTAATTGAGTTACATTAATTACTTCGAATCAGTGGAATTCTCAAGAGACAAGATAAGCTTCATGTACATTTGTCACCTCTCTTCCCTATCCTGCCCTGCTACCCCAATCCTAACTTTTCTACATACCATCTTAAAGGGTTTTTAAGCCCTAACACTTGTCTAGCAAATGGAGAGCCTAATTTACCAAAATGAAACTTGTAAATTTTTGTGTCTTTGTATGTAAGTTTACTTTTTATGGAGGAAGGATTCTAGATAATGACAAAGATTACGAAATGTATTTTACTCCTGTGATTAGGTTATGCGCACATGGGTCATAACTCGCATGTCGAGCCCCCTCTGGTGAAGGGTAAGAGAGCTCAGCCTCAGATAGCCAACATTCATTTGTTCAGGTTCATTAGTCAAAGTTAAGTTTAACTACTTGTACTCAGTAACAAAAATCATTTTTTTTTCTGTTGTTGTGGAAAGTGTGAATTTGTTATTAAGCATTTGATTTTCTGTGTCCTTATGTACTGCCTAAAGATAAAGCAAATTTTAAACTGGCAATTACGAAAAAAAAATATTTTAGCTCTGAAGAATTTAGTAGACTCTGTTAGATTAGGGAGGCCTTACAGACTGACTTGACTTAAAGAGGATGCGTCACTCGCTGTCAGTGTGGTGTGGGCTTTATTTGCTTAAATACCTTCATTTGTATAGTATGTCTCACTTGAAATTGCTTTGTATACATTTTGTAAAAATATTTATAAAATGTTTTGTAAAAAAAAGTATAACAAATTGCAGTTTATTTTGTTATGTTGGATAAATACTGTTAAAAGAAACCAGTCAGTAACTATATTGTTAATCCATGGTTAGGAAATGTTTAGTTGGAGATTACAAAATGAAACAACCATTGCAATACAGCCAAAGATTTGGGAAAATGTGCAACTGTGATTGTCTTGATTTTGCAAATAGGAATGGCTACTTTTCCCAGAAGAAAAGGGTAAGTGTTGAGTGGGAATTCTATTTAAACATATTTGCCATTACCAAAAAGTAGCCTAACCAGTGAGGGCACAGAATTTTAATTGAATGGCCTTTCCAAACAGTTACAGATTAAACTAAGTTGGTCAGTGAGGAAATTTGGTCATGTATATTTCCAGTCTCCATCCCTACTCCTGTCACATGGGTCCCTACTAAGGAAGGAAAATGGGGGTCATTTGACAAGTTAAGTCAGTGAAACTCACTCTACAGGAAATTTTCTTCAGTTGTTTATTTTGTTTCTGCAAGGACAAGGAGGAAGCTAAAGAATAGGTAAAGAAAACATTTTACATAAGGCTTATCCCGGAATTAACATGTTTCTCTTTGGATTCACATATTTGACCAAATTTTGTATTGAGAAATACCTCTATGGCCTTATCTGTAAAATCAGCCCCACAAGGCCCTTCTGAGTTCCTGCCCTCAATAAGTGTGACTCTACCCAATGTGTTAGGGAAACTTCCAGAGGTAAAATACATTTTCGGAGGACAATTTTTTCTTTGTGGCCTAGAATTTACATTTGTACTCCTTTATGGTTTGTTTCCCCTGCCCTAATAGCAGTAGGAAATAAAGCTTCAGCCATAATCAATATATAAATAGGAAGTAATTATTATATAACAGAAGTTAGAATTACTGCTAGAATAACTGCATCAGTGGGTAGATGTCATCAATGTCATTTACTATGTTGCCCTGATGTCAAGCTTCTCTTCTTGCTAAGGATAAATATGTGACATTTTTGCCCCTCTTCAGGCCATTTGCAATGGGAGTGTCCTAGGAATGCAGAGTTAGAAGAAAAGATCATCTGGCTGCTAGGTTAGGAGCAGGGTCCCTGTGTTCCCCGGGGGGCAGGCCCAGAGGAAAGAGCAGATACCTTCTCTTAGGATGGTTAAAGCCCTCAGCCCTGTGTATGGGAGGCCACATTCCAGGAAAGGGGCCCTAGTACTCCCTGATGCAGAGAAAAAAGTAAATTACTAGGGGAAAACGTAAGGGGAAAAAAAACCCTCCACGGTCTGGGGGCACTGAAACAGCATTGCTCAGGCAGGGGCCTAGCTGTGCTGTCCTCAAAGGGCTAGGCCCTGGGTCCAGGGTCTTGCTCTGCTTGTAGCCTTCTGTGTGCTCTCCAAGACACAGAACCTCTTGAGTAGCCAGTTGAAGATGGCGATCATTAACCATTTAACATTACTTGAGCAGTTGACTGTGTGACGGAAACTATTATAGACATTGGGATATACGGATAATTCAGGCATAATTTCTCTTCACCAGGAGCTCACAGTCTAGAGGGGCGTAAAGCTCATAAATACATTACATTTGGGAACTGACTGGAGTTCAGGAAAGAAAAAAATGGGGTGCTAAAATTCTGGACTGCCACTATAAATTGCACAGAGAGGTGCAGTTTATATTTCCATGCCCTGGTTCTTAGGACAGTTTCCTGAGTTATGTTTGAGAAAAAAGTATGATACTCTCTGCAGGAATGACAATAAAGGATTTTTGTAATTAAAATGTTGAATATGTAGAGAAATCTGGTTCGGTATACACACAAATGGTAGGAGCACATTTGCAGTAACAAGTGGATTCTGTAATATGACTAGCCTGTCTATATTGCTACAGGCAAAAAAACCTTTATAAGAAACCCTAATCTGTATTCTTGGGTATGTGCTGGAGTCTGGCCTTTGAAAACATTTGCAAAGGCAAGAAGTTGTTTAGAAAAAAATCACTTTTGGTCAAGGAAAGCAGTGCAACTGGGTGGGAAGAAAGTGCCTTTATCAGCAAAACAGAAAATGAGTTCTAGTACCTCATCTAACATGTAATCAGATATCTTTATAACAAGGGTATAAAATGAGGTGTTACTGAAGAAGTATAGAAAGTTAAAAAAAAAAAAAGCTACATTCCATTCCATTGTCCCTGAAATAATTCAGAAGAGTTCTGGGTTTTTCTGTTTTGCTTTTAGTTTTACCTGCTACACACTGTCTACTTCCTACCCTAGCTTTCCTTTGTCTATCCTCGGGCCTCAAAAGGCTGCTGCCAGCCTGGGCAACAGTGAGACCTCGTCTGTATTAAAAAAAGTTAGCCAGGGGACGTGATGGCACATGCCTGTAGTTCCAGCTACTCTGGAGGCTGAGGCAGGAGGATCGCTTGATCCCCAGGAGTTGGAGGTTGCAGTGAGCTATGATGATGCCACTGCTGCCCCTCATCTGTTCTCTCCCTTTTCTGTCCCACTTTTGCTCTCTTATGCTTGTTTTTAGTCAAGATTGAAAACTGTTGTCAATGCAGTTTTCACCAACTCCAGGCTCATCTGCTGTTCTTATACTAATCTGTTTCTTTTCTGCTTCCTGATAACCCTGTGTCACTCTCTGAGAACCCAACAAGGAAAGCTTGAAACAAAACGAAACTAACTGCAAGAAATGTCATAATCCAAGAAAGGGAATGGAGCAGATGGAAAACCGTAGATGGAGCTCCCTTTAACGTGTGCTGGGTGTGGTGGTTTGGCCTTACTTAGAAGGCACTGCTCAATTATCTCAAGTAAAAGAGTACGATTCCAAATAATCCAGAAGTGCAAACAATACTGAAATAACTTACTCAGGGATATGTTAGGAAAGGGATTCTGGAGTCAATTCAGCAAACCACAAAATGTCAGTCCTGAAGGGACTAAAACCACAAAAATCTAATTACCTAGAGAGCTTTTTTTTTAAACTAATACATATGTGATAAACAAAGGGCATACCATGAAATAGAAATCTTCCTTCCTCCCATTCCAGATCCTACTATCATTTCCCCCAAATATCCCCATCAACACTTTCTTGTATATTCTTCCAAGATTGTTACAAATATATCTATAACCAAAAAACAAAAGAAAAACCTGGGATCATTCTCTTAGACCCTATTCTGTATCTTGCTTTTTTAAAACATAACCAAATGTTTAAGAGTATTATAGTATTACAGTCTTTAGTATAGTTCTTTGGTTTTAAGCAACAGAAACTTATTCTGGTTAACCAGCATAAAGGGATTTTATAGGGAGGATAAGGATTGAAGGGAAGATTGAAGAACCACCAGGCGTAGAAAGATAGGAACGAGGAAACTCCAGGGGGTTTTATTAGGTGGAAATCCTTAAAAGTCTTGCCCCAAATCTACTTTCTCCCATCGTCACTCTGCTTAAAATTCAAAATCCCAGACAAGTTTGGTGTCTCATACCCCCTCCCAATGGGGAGATTAACTCTCTTAGAGTTGAAAAGATCTTCCAAAGACCCTTTCAACTTAACTATTGGGAGGGAAAGCATTTGGATTTGACATTCCCCCTAGCCACCTCCAACAGTACATAATGAGGAAGAGATGGTTCACAAGAGGATTGGGATACTATTAGGAAAATGGGAATGGATGTTAGCAGGCCAAAAAATTTCACCACTGAGATTTCAGGACTTGAAGACCTCTATCACTGTGCATAGTTGCACAGACTTCCATAATTTATTTATCCATTCCCTAATGATGGATAACTGAAGTGGCCAAGAAGGAAAACAAAGCCATATGAGGACAGGCTAAAAAGAGTAAGATTCTTGAGGTTGTAAATGGCAATGTCTCATTCTCATTCATTAACTTCAGTTTTAAGAAAAAAAATCCTGTACCTGTCCCAGTGCTCAGGCAAATGTTCAATGCTCAGTAACCACATAGTCAGTGAACAATTGTTTGGTTGAAGAGGACTACATCTCTTTTTCTCTGGGTCTGGTGCAGCGATGGCTTTGGCACTGAGAATAAGTACTCTCCTAGCACCACCTGCTGGCAGTGGAAAACCATTTCCTGAGTCCAGGCCACCAATCGCATTTGCTAGTATTGTTAACCCTAAAATTCCTCCTCCCCTTAATATTGTCGGTACCACAGAATCTACCTTTTATTCACTGGTGAGAGAAATCACAAAATTGACTTTTGTTTTTTGCTTACTATTTAACGGATGCTTTACATTTTGGTGACCCTTCTGTTCTGCCTCTTTAAAAATAAGACACGTGGTGAGGTGCTTAAAGAGTGAGAATGAGCCTCCCTTTTAGAGTGTAACCCTGAAGATTGTATTGCCCTTTTGTTACTGAAAGCTTGGCACTTGTCTTTGAGGCCACATCAAAGGAACAAGGACAAGCAGTCTGAGGAGAATGAAAGAGGAGTTTATGGCCGGCTGCGGTGGCTCACGCATGTAATCCTAGCACTCTGGGAGGCCGAGGCAGGTGGATCACTCGAGGTCAGGAGTTCGAGACCAGCCTGAGCAAGAGTGAGACCCCGTCTCTACTAAAAATAGAAAGAAATTATCGGCCAACTAAAAATATATATAGAAAAAATTAACTGGGCATGGTGGTGCATGCCTGTAGTCCCAGCTACTCGGGAGGCTGAGGCAGTAGGATCGCTTAAGCACAGGAGTTTGAGGTTGCTGTGAGCTAGGCTGATGCCATGGCACTCACTCTAGCCGGGCAACAGGGCCAGACTCTGTCTCAAAAAAAAAAAAAAGAAAGAAAGAGGAGTTTATTAATTTGCTGGCAAATGAGGATGGAGACTCCTGTCTAAAATACCATCATCCTCCTAATAAGCAGAAATACGGAGCTTTTTAAAGGGAGGCCATTCAGCTTCAGGCAATTGCTGTTCAACTACAGTTGATAATTCTGATCCTCCCATCTCTTTCCCATTTCTCCCAAAGACAAGACCTCCCGGCCCATTCAGCTTCAGGCAATTGCTGTTCAACTACAGTTGATAATTCTGATCCTCCCATCTCTTTCCCATTTCTCCCAAAGACAAGACCTCCCGGCCCAGAACCTCTGCCCGAACAGTTCCATTGACCCATCTCCAGTAGCACAAAGAACATTCCTCTGCCCCTCCTGACCAGTGGCCTGAGGCAGGGATGCAGGTGTTAGCTCTCCAAAAAGAGTGGGGGATGTTTTAAAATGACCGAAAATATTTTTGCCAATTTTTTCAGGTCATTCCTTCTGTTACATATTCCCCACTGTCAATATTACCCTTACATAGCTATGGGAGGAGGGGTGACTATTCTGTTACACTGCCATTTATTCATTGGGTAGCGAGCTCTGTCCATGGCACTCTTTCTTGTTGGACTAGTTACATAGCACATAACAATATGATGCCTTCAGCCGCTAACCCTTTAGGTCACTGATCCTAAAGGTCACTGATCCTATGGCTCTTAGGGTTAGTGATGAACAAGGCAAGCATGGTCCCTACCTTCCTAGTATTAATGCGGGAAAAAATTTGAAATATAATAACGTGCTGAAGGAATTCAGTGAAAGGAAAGAGACGAGTCTTGCTAGTCAAAGTGCAGCCCATAGACCAGCAGCACCAGCATGACTTTGAAACTCGTTAAAAATACATAACATCAAAAACACCGCACCCCCTTCCCCGCACCTTCTGAATAAAAAAATCTGTATTTTAATGAGATCCTCAGGTGACTCCTATTCATATTAATGCTAGAGAAGCGCTACTCTGGAAGTTTCCAGAAAGGACAGGACTTGAGTTGTTTTTGAGGATTTTATGCAGACCGGGAGAGAAAGAAGCACATCCCAGGCCGTGAGGGCACCAAGGGAAGGTTCTGAGATGGCAACAATGCATTTCGGGTTTCCAGTCCAGCAGGAATGATAACCAGTGTTGACTGCTTACTATCGGACACGGTGCTAAGCGCGCTTTACACAGGCACTCTCATATCATCCTCGTAAGGCTGTTAAGCAGGTGCATTATTACTGTACATCCATTTTATGGGTAAGGAAAGCGAGGTATGGAGGGGTTAAAAACTTGCTCAAAGGACTCACTGACAGAGCCGAGCAGACGGAATCGCAGCCACCTTCTTTACCACTCTAAGTCGTCCACAAACACCTCCACTCACACAAAAGAGCCAAAGCCATAGCTTCCAGGTCTCTCCAACGAGTGAAAACGCTGTCTTGAGGTTAGACAGTCGCGCAGCACAGCGCGCGCCGGAAGTGTGGCGCCAAAGCTACGGCGGAAGCCATAGGGGCATTGTGGGAAGCCTTCCATTGTTTACAGCCAAGCTACCAGCGGGATGAGAAAATAGCTTAAATGAAAAGGGCTGGATTTTGAAAATGACACACGCTCTGAAAAGTTTGGAAGGGGTGCAAAGGAAGCTTTGTGCAACTTGTGGCAGAAATCAGAGTTAGCAAGACCCCAAGCGGTTCACTGCTGCCAAGTAGGCTCTGGTTGTCTGGGTCCTCCAACGTGAGCTAGAACGGACGCCTCTATGGTCAAGTGAACAGAACGATTCCTCTCGTCCTCGTGTGGTGCGAGTGCGCATGATCAGTAGCTGCAACCCTAGAAAGATGGCGGAGCAAGAGTGAGTGCGTGGGTCTTTGACTTTCTGGAGTGCAGTCTTGAATATCCGTTGCCATCCACAGTGTTTATGCCTCGGTGGCGGAAGATAAGGATACTTGTGGACTGTAGGAAGAGAAAAGAAAAGGGTCCAGATTACAGCGGGTAGGGCTGAGAAGCCATAGGGCTGGGGGGCGGAGAGGACCGCGATCAAGTTCGGATAATCTCGAAAATTGCCTTAAGGCAGCAGGCTGGAGTACCGGAGTCTGTGTTCACACAGCTTAACTTCAGCATAATTCGTGCAGCTGAGTCTGCAGCCGCCCGAACCCCCCGAGGTTTTACTAGACAGTCGTCGCTACTAGCGCCCAATGAAAGGCTGTGACAGGAAAAGCTCTATTAACGTATTCGAACCCAGTGACTGAGGGATTTATAACTTTTTGAGGCTTTGGGGACAGGCGAATATTAGAGGTCCATTTTGAGGACGAGTCAGAGACCACAGGTTTCAGGAGAATCTCAGTCCTCAGGAATTTGAAGATAAGTAATGTTATCCAAAGCCCAGGGTATTGAATTGGTTTGGAAATCCATTCAATGTTCATTTCCTAAATATTGTTGTCGCTGATCTATTTTCTGTATCAGGGAAAGGAAAAAAATCCCTTTGGTTCCAGAAAATCTCCTGAAAAAGAGGAAGGCTTACCAAGCCCTCAAAGCCACCCAGGCAAAGCAAGCACTTTTGGCAAAGAAAGAGGTAATGGTGGGGATCGAAAAGGAATGAATTAAGATTTGTATTTGATGAGTTGTATCCAGCATGTATTGAACTAGATTGGTTTGATATGCCAGGTATAGTCATCTCTCAGGTATCCTCAGGGGATTGGTTCCAGGACCCCCATGAATACCACAATCTGAGGATGTTCAAATCCTTTATATAAAGTGGTACAGTATTTACATATAACCTATACTCCTCTCGTATACTTTAAATTATCTGTAGATTAATTACAATATCTAACAATCTAAATGCTATGTAATTTTTTAAATTTGTATTTTTTTTTTATTGTTGTATTGTTCTTTTTTACTGTATCCGCCCTCAGCCCCGAATATTTTCCATCCAAGGTTGGTTGAATCCACAGATGAGGATGATTAACTCTATGCGGTTCTCATCTTCATTTAGCGAATATTTGTCTAACACCCTTTTGCAGGCAAAATGCTGGAGTAGAGTTTGTTAAGAAAAAGTGGGATGGATGGAGATACCTTCTCGGTTTGTGTTGAGTGATTTGAGAGACTTAACCTGGCAGAAAGCAGTTTTTTTAAAAAGTGTGCTGAAAAATTTTTGCTTTCTGCTAAATTTCTTTGGAGAAAAATAATGTAAATATTTTGTTGACAGGAAACAAACTCATGCTTTTTTGTACTTTATAGTACCTAACAGAGTGTTAGGTTCCATAAACACTTACTGGTAGACGTGAATTAACAGCATGAAAACTAATTTTTTGTTTATTTAGAGACTTTTACAAGTTATTCCCAAGTTTTCTCAACTTTACCTTTGGTTGGGTTTCTCACTTTTCCCTTACATAGAAATAGAACATGCTCATTTTCTCCCCTTTGCAGAACACAGGGAAATAAGTTCTATCAGTAGTCACTCATGAATTACTGTTCGGGAAGTAAAAATGAGTGGAGGTAGAAAATGGTAATAATGGTCTGTCTTCTCTATAGCAGAGGAAAGGAAAAGGGCCCAGGTTTAAGCGACTGGAATCATTTCTGCATGATTCCTGGCGGCAGCAACGTGACAGGGTGCGTCTCAGACGACTAGAAGTGAAACCTCATGCCTTGGAATTGCCAGATAAACATTCCTTGGCCTTTGTTGTACGCATCCAAAGGTAGGGAACTGGTATCTTTCGGGTTCCATGAGGCTGGGGCAAAACGGTGGTTCAGCTTTAGATCCCTGTCTAGGGGGATGAGATAGTAGGCCCTAAGCCAGTAACACAAGTTGTGGGAATTTGGGGTTGAGTGCAACAAACATAATTTTGTCTTCAAGGTTAGGAAGACCAACTCTGTAGATAGACTTGCAAATAGGTGCTATGAGGATGAGGGGGGTGGAGTGGTGGTGAGGGTGGCCACCATGTGAGGACACCCTCTCTAAAGCAGGAGCTTCAATCTGAAACCTGAAAGACATGAAGGGAGTTCACCAGTGTAGGGAGAGGGTTTTCCAGGCATATATGCTAAAGTCCTAAAGTGGGGGAGAGGGATCTTTCTAGGAACTGAAAACAAGGCCAAGTGGATGAGGTGTATTCAGTGCAGGGGAGACGTTTTTCCACATTTAATGGTATTTTCCTTTAGCTCTCCCCACCCTCACATACAACTCTGCCTCTTGCTGTTTCCCTTACCCAAACCAGAAACCTGTGGCTTTTAAATACTTACAAGCTCTGTCCTCTAGCCCTCCTGCCACTACCTGTAATCTTTTTGCTGGACTATTGCATTAGCTTTCTAACTGGATTTCCCTGCCAATGGTGTCACATTCCGAGATATGTCCTATGTACTACCCTTGGTGATTGTCAGGAAGAAATCTGATGATGGCTCTTTTACTTAAAATCATCAGTAGCTTTTACTGCCCATAGAAGCAAGTGCAGCTTCCTTAGTGGGACATGCATAGCCCTACATATCCCCCCACACAACAAAAATTCAGGGACCATCTCTGTGTTCCCGTAAGTGTAGTCTGTGTCTTACTGTCTGGATACCCAGTGTAGTGGCACACATTTTGTGCTTGTTAGACTTGACATAAATTGAGGGACTGACTTCTGTTACTGTTCATTTCAGGATTAATGGGGTGAGTTCACTGGTGCAAAAGACCATTGCAAGACTTCGCCTAAAGAAAATTTTCAGTGGCGTCTTTGTTAGAGTCACGCCGCAGAGCCTAAAATTGCTGCGTATGGTGGAACCTTATGTGACCTGGGGGTGAGTAAGGTTTTTCCATGTGAATTCACGTTAGATTATATCGAAATGTGTTAGGGTGCACAGGGTATTTATTTGTTCTCCAAGACTCGTGTTGCTGTGACCACGTCAACCAGAAACCGTCTGGTCATAATAACCTTGGGACATGGGGATGGGGGGGCGCTGCTAATGATGGTCTGAACAGTACCATAGGGCTCCTTCAGTTGTAGGCTAAGGCTGAGTAAGATGGGTCAAGGAGAGATTAATTCCTGTAGTCTTGAAGTAGAGCTAGGGACAGGGCTGTGTAAGAGTAGCATTCCTCAAACATTAAAACCCAACAAAGACTTGGGTTTAATTTCCAACTCTTGGACTATCTTGAGTAGAGGGTCACATAAGGCCAGAGTCCTAGATTCCAAGCCAAGACATGGTTTTTGTTTTGTGTTGTTTTTGCCTGGGAAATAAATTTTTCTGCCTGGTGAACATTTATATCCACAAATTTGAATTTCTAATTGCATAGCCAGGGCCACTTTGGTTCTTTACCTCCTGCTTCACTCAAGTATTCTCAAGCATCCCAGCTGGAATGTGATGACAGGACACTTCCTGGTTGTGGGAAGGGGTGCATAGGAGAACCTCTTCGCCTCAGCCAGGCTGCAGGACTGTTGCGTAGTGTGCCACGTGCTGGTGAAGGCTGTACTTTATTTTGTTTCACACAGATTTCCAAATCTGAAGTCCGTCCGTGAACTCATCTTGAAACGTGGACAAGCCAAGGTGAAGAATAAGACCATCCCTCTGACAGATAACACAGTGATCGAAGAGCACCTGGGTGAGTGCTGCAGCTTAGGGGTCAGTTGGGACAGGGAGCAAAGGTCTTTGCAGTGTTGCTGTGGGATGCAGGTTGTGTCCTTCTTGGGGTCCCAAGAACCTGCCAGAGTGCCCTGCTCTGGCATAAAAGAGTAGATGCTGGATAAATGATTGAATAAAGCAATCGGTCTGTGCCCTTATGTTTCTTAGGGAAGTTTGGTGTCATTTGCTTGGAAGACCTCATCCATGAAATTGCCTTCCCGGGGAAGCATTTCCAGGAGATCTCATGGTTCTTGCGTCCTTTCCAACTCTCAGTGGCCCGTCATGCTACCAAGAATAAAGTGGGCTTCCTCAAGGAGATGGGCTCACCTGGCTATCGAGGTGAACGCATCAATCAGCTCATCCGCCAGCTGAACTAGACCCAGGTGAGACAGGGCTGAAAACTGCCCTTGGGCGACTTTAGAGGGACCATGCCTTGACACTTACAAGTTCTTTTAGCATTTATTAGTATTTAGTAGTAACCATGAGATTGGGAGGAAAAAGAAGGGCTGGTATTTACAGTTCTGATGGATAGAGTCCTGCTTGGAACAATGAATGCCTGATTAGGGTATGGAGTTATGTATATCTTAACAGTTACAGGCTAGAAAATGTTAGTAATAAGAAAACTTTTGCATTGCTGTGGTCATTTAAAGTGGAAATGGGAAAGGAATAATACTAATTTCAAAAAGGATTTGATAATCTCATCCATTTTGTAGAAGGAATCTTAACTCTTTGAAATTACTTTTTACTGCCACTGTTGTCACTCTTAGGTACCAGATTCTAGTAAATTGTATTAATGCAATTGTGTTTTTCTTCCTTAGAATATCTGAAAGCACAGTGCATTGGGAGCATGTGTTTTTGGGTTTTGGAATTATCAAGTATCTTCAGAGAAGATTATTTTCTGCTCTATCTTCAAAAACGAAGGGATGGGTCAGGGAAAAGACAGTCGGTTATACTCATGGCAGGAACATCTCATCACAGTCCAGTTCCAAGGAAAAATTCCAGTGTTTTCCACTTTGGCTGCTGCCACCTCTGAAATCACATGCCATGGAGAAAGGAGTCCTGCTTTGTCAGATCTTCTATCCTGCGGTTAAATGTTGGTGAATGAATGACTCAAGCATGTGTATGAGGATCCCTAAGACTCCTGCAACAGTGGACCAAGCCCAGGGGCATACTTGAATCTGGGTATTCCCAGGGTTTTGTTTTGAAAAGACTTGAAATACAATTAGAAAGGAGAATGCAAAAACAAGTGCTCGGTTGTTTTTTTGAATCCATGTTCCAAGTTTTCAGTGATGGCTTTGAGAACTCTCAGACTTGACTGGCTCTAAGTGCATCTGGTGGCTTTTGTATCCTACTCTGCAACTGGTTTAGTCCCTTTCTCTAGTTCAGGATTTGAGGATGAAGGACCACTTTGACCGGTACATGCATATACTCAAAATTTTGCTTACAATTTTAGGGTGTTCATAGACTCTTCTCCCCAGGGACCTTTGCGCTTCATGTGAGGAAGTCCTGCTTTTCCCAGGATTGGTCACCCAAGCCTTGATCTTGCTAGTCTCTGGTTCCATTGTCTTGCGGAAGACCAAAGCTGACCAAGATACCTTTTCCCCTCCCTTCACAGTGGCAGACTGTTGCCCCTGCACCTTGAAGTCTGGGAAATGCCCACCATTCCTCCCCCTCCCCCTCGGGTTGAGGATGGAATTTCATGGTTTCTGTGATGATCTTCTCCTTAAAACCAGGATTAGGAAGGAATGAACCATTTTCTTGGTTTGGCATGGATGAGGTTAGCGCTATTTGGCTTTTTGGGCACTTGGCAGGCAGCTTAATTGACCTTTATCTTGCATATTCTGAAGTATTGCCCTTTGTCCTGCTGGTAATGTAGACACCAGCAATAGGCTTTCTGAGCATGTTAACTTTAAAGAAGTCAGTCTGATACTCCTTGTGTTTTTTCATCTGTGTCCACTTCTAAGCGGGCCTTCACTTGGTTGCCTCGATAATGAGGATGTGCCAGGCCTAGGTTAAATTTGGAAATAGGCGTGACCATTGTGTTCTGGTCCTTTCAGGTCAGCTTTGCTGCAATTTTGGCTCATGGGGCCCTCAAATATAGCTGTGAAATTAAGTTAGAGGTATAACAGTGCCTGAAATGTGCCAGGTTATGAGGTAATTAATTAGGTTGGTTGGCTCCAGAGTTAACCTGCCAGCAATAGATGTTATAGATGTTACTCTTATGTTTTAAAGCATTGTGAAATCAGATTACTTTAAAATGATGTATCACAGAGTCATGAGAAAAAAGGTGTTGTGAGAATGGAAACTCAGGGCTTAAATCCCAGCTGTCTTATATAAATATGGGAACAGTATTTCCATTCTTGCCTGTGAAATGGAGCTAATACCCTCTAGCGTGTGTGCCTCATGTGGTGGTTAAAAGGTTTGAGCAAAATAATAGTTTGTAATTTATAATTCTGTATAAATAAAAGGTTATCACAAAAACTGTACTTTTGTATAATGTTATCCAAAGAAGTTGTGGGACTATCATTATTAGAAATAAGAAAAACTAGGCATAATGTATACTCTGTGGGTTGGGATATGCTAATATGGATTGGTCATGCCAGTCAACACACACCAGGTATGTTCTAGATTTTGTAAGGAAAGAAAAATACAGTTTTAGGGAGCAAGAGTGGGCATAATGAACCACATGGCCTAGTAAAAGTACTGACTTCAGAATGTGGCTGTGGGAACTTTGCCTCTGCTCTGACCTGTCCCTGCAGTTGGCTAGGGACTGGGCGACAGAACTTTGCCAACAACCATTCCCCCACCACCACACACACCCCCACAAGTGTGGAGGGAGGGGGATTGTCTTCCCCAAAACTTAGGAACCAGGAGGCTGCGCAGCAGGAGGTACATCTGTATTTACAGCCACTCCCCATCACTTCCATCACCACCTGAGCTCTGCCTCCCCCCCCCAGGACTCCCCTCCATCCCAGGAAAAATTGTCTTCCATGAAACTGGTGCCTCATGCCAAAAAGATGGGGGACTGCTGCTCAAGCCCCTTGCTTGACTCAGCTGGTTCCAGGAGCCAAGGTTTCAAGGGTTTTTGTTAATTGGTGCTTTTTTTTTTTTTGGTTCTGAGACAAGGTCTTAGCTCTGTAGCCCAGGATACAGTGCAGTGGCGTGATCATAGCTCATGGTAACCTCAAACTGGAGGGCTCAAGCAATCCTGCCTCAGCCTCCAGACCATGCCTGGCTAATTTATTTTTTGTGGAGACTGGGTCTCTTGCTCAGGCTAGTCTCCAACTCCTGGCTTCAAGCAATCCTCCCTCCTCAGCCTCCCAAAGTGCTATGATTACAGGCATAAGCCTTTTTTAAATGCTTTGGATTTCTTTTGTGTAATGTATCTTCAAAGTCATTCTGGGGGGGAGTTTTTATCATCGAATCTTTTATTAACTGCCTATTTGGAAAATGGCTGTATAAAAGGAAAATGCCATTTGGATTGCAGATTCACTGTTCCACTACCACCAGAATAAACTGACGTTCTCAGGAATTGTTCCCAGTGGGTCAGACCCCCTTAGTGCAGCCTACTTAGCATTTTTTAAATGAAAACATACTGACGCATAGCAGGTAGTAAAAGTATGTGATTTGTTTCAATTACACATAAGGACTGAAACAGGATTTTTCTTTTTCCTAAGGATCGTGGTTCTGAAATACGAAGGATTAAGTCCAGATGAGACATCAGGGCGAATGCCCAAAAGATGAGTAAGAGTGGTCGGTATCCAGGGTCCTGCAGTCACGCCCTCCAAATCTCCCGCGCAAGGAACCCCAGGAACCCACTGTGTGCCGTTTAAGAAGGCGTAGTCGCTGCCTCCGCCGGGGCCATTCCTTTCTTGAGGGTCGGCGATGCCTGTGGCCCCGGGTCTAGGGCCGCAGGGCGGAAGGACTCGGCCAAAGCCGCGGCCTCCCAAGGCTTGGGCCTCCGCGGGAGCCGGGACGTCGTGGGTTCGCCGTGGGTCGCCGCGATGTGGCGTCTCTCCAGGCCCGGGATTTCCCGGCCCTGCTGGACCACCTGCAGGAGCTGCGCCAGGGTCACCGAGGCCGGGGCTGCGTCCGTGAGCGCGGCAGCCCGGCCGGGACTGCGGGGCCGCTCCATGTCGGGCTGCGAACCCGACCGGCGTGCGGGAGGCGAGCACTTCCGGGTGAGGTGGGTGCAACCACCGCCGGCGGAAAGGAGGGGAGGCCTTGGGCCGCGCCAAGCCGGCGCGGACTGCGGGGAGCGCTTGGGAACCCTGAGCGGCTCGGCGCAGAAACGCTTCAGACGCATACAAAATTTAGCCCACGCCAGAGCTCCCAACGTGGAATGTTTGTTTTAGAAGAAAAGGGATAGACTCGCCAAAACTCGAAGGCTTGCACAGTGGAACGTGCCTGCGAACGCGGTGTTGCGGGCAAAAAGACCCAGGTTTGCGTACCGCGCACTTCATGCACGCGGACAGGGAGTCGTTTATAACACACGGCAGGGGAGAATCCCCAAACCTCCCGGGCTGTGCAGCACACGACGAAAATAGCTGTAGAGCTGTCGCCCCGGGGCCTCAAGAGAGACACCGCAGAGCTTAGCCACTCTCTTTCCATTTCCTGCCATCCCGGGTTCCCCAGTGCTTGGAGAGAGGATGCGAGAAGGTGAAGGCAGGGCAGGTGTGCTATAGCTAGTCCGGCTACTTGGAAAGTCAGTGCCAATAATTTTCAGGTTTCTAAGTTATCAAAAGCTAGCCTGATCTAGCAAACACCGCCCTACTCAAGGAACCAAAGCTTGATTCGTATTAATAGGACAAACTGGCATCATGTGCCTCTTAATGTGATGCACTGAGAAGGACACAGCATCTCTTATATAGTATCCCTACCAAAAATGTTTACTCTGAATCTAATCTTGAGGAAATAAGAGACCAAAGTGAGAAGCAGTCTGCAAAATGATTGACAGAGACACTTTACAGATGTCATTGTCATAAAAGAAACAGAAAAGGCTGAGAACTATCCCAGATTAAAGGAGATAGAAAAAATTAATGCAGTACTCACTTTGGCAGCACATATCCTATAAAAAATAAATGCAGAGCTGGGTCTGGGCGTGGTGGCTCATGCCTGTAATCCTAGAACTTTGGGAGGCAGAGGCAGGAGGATCACTTGAGGCCAGGAGTTTGAGACCAGCCTGGGCAACATGACACAGTCGCTACAACAAACAAACACCTGGGCATGTTGGCGCACACTTTTAGCACTAGCTACTTGGGAGGCTGAGACAGGAGGATAGCTTGAGCCCAGGAGTTCAAGACTGCAGTGAGTTATGATGATGCCACTGCACTCTAGCCCAGGCCACAGAGCAAGACCCTGTCTGTAAATAAATAAATAAATGCAATGTGTGATCCTGGATTGGATCCAAGATGGGGAGAAAATCAGCTATAAAGGACATTTTACTCTTGGGGAAATTTGCATATGATCTGTATATTAGATGGTGGTATTATATCAATGTTAAATTTCTCAAGTGTGATAATTGTATTGTGGTTATATGTGAGAAGGAACTTGTTCATAGCAGATACATTCTGAAGTATTTAGGGGTGAAGTGTCACGATGAGAGAGAAAGCAACTGTGACAAAATTGCTAAGAATCAGTGAATCCAGATGAAAATTTGAAACTTGTCAAAATTAAAAGTTGGGGTTGAGGGGTTGGTGAGAGCTTGAGAAGTCAGTCTGGAGGAAACTGACCACACTGAGTGTTGTATAATATAATAAAGAGTTTGACTGACCTTTGTCCCTGGTGCTTTAGGGGAGATTAAATCTTTGGAATTTCTCAAGTATTAGAAGTGATATTCATAGGGGCCCCAATAGTTTGTGCTGATGAGGTGACTCATGGCAGCCCCTTAATAGTTTCAGGATGGAAGTTGACCACGCCAGAAAGACCAACCACGTGATTGGAGAGTTGGGGCTTTAAGCTACATGAGGTCCAGGGAGGGAAGATGGAACTCAGTCTGCAGCCAATGATCTAATCAATTGTGTCTATGCAATAAAAACCAGATTAAGAAAAAACTCTGGACACAAAGGTCAGGGGAGCTTCCTGGTTGATGAACCCCGAAGTGTCGGAGGGTGACAGGGTGACATAACCTGATTCCATGGGGAGAGGGCATGGGAGCTTGCATTCAGGACCCTCCCAGACCTTGCCCTATGCATCTCTTCATTTGGCTGGTCATGCTGATTAGTATCCTCCTTATAAAACTGTAATCATAAGAGTAGCAATTTCCTGAGTTCTGTGAGTTGTTTCAGTGAAATTTTGAATCTGAAGGGGATCATCAGAACCCCCCAAATTTGTGGCCAATCACAACTGTGGGTGGCCTGGGGATCCCCTGAACTTGCAGCTGGCATCTAAGTGAAAGCAATCTTGCGGGGCACTGTGCCCTTTAACTTATGGGGTCTGTATTAACTCCTAATGGTGAATGCCAGAATTGCACAGTACACCAGCTGGTATTTAACAGAACATTGAATGAAGGAAGAACTTCTTCATCTCTGGAGCCTGGGCCAGTTCCCTGACCAGACCCCTGCAGTTCTTGCCCTAAAGATTCCCTCCTAACTCACCAGGTTCACTTTCTTTTTCTGATTCCTTGTCCCTGGTTCTACTCCCAGCATCCTCACTGGGGGGCTTTGGTTTTCTGCTCCAACATTGCCCTCTTTGCAGGAAAGTGGGCACTTGCATCAGCGAAGTGCAAGATGAAAGCGTCTCTAGTTTAGGTCAAAACCAACCTTGTGTGTCCTCCCAGGCACAGGAAGGACCAAATTTGCTCAGAATTTGGGAGACTAACAGATTTGTGTTTGGGAAGTGTGGAGTCAACTCCGTGTCGTTCTTCTCTCACATTCTTTCATTTTGTCCCCAGCACAACCCCATAAGATGGGCAGGACAAGCTTATGAATTAGGGATTGTCAGGAAGGACCTCAAACACCACTGGGTCCAACACCCTTGATACAGTTAACCAAGCCCATGAAAGGCAGTGACAGAGCTGGGGGTGGAACCTAGGCCTCCTGACCCCTAACTCTATACCAGGCTGCCTCCCCCTTGATGGGGCCCAGAGGCCCCTGTGCTGTGGGCAGCCATCTGAGCCCTGTGCACTGCCATAGATGTGCGTGTGGAAGGCAGGGAGGCAAAAGAACGAAAACTGAATAAATGCAGACAGAGGCAACACTACTTCCCACCCAGGTATATCCAAAGCCTCTCCCTGAGTCAGCCAGGACCCTGGAGGCCAAGAGGTTGTTTCAGCAGCAGTGGCCAGGACAGGTGTCAACCTCTAAGTCTAGAGATAGGCTCCAAACACCCCTAAGCTCATTTGTAACTCATTAGACATCTTTTATCTGTGATTTAATTTTGATTGTTTAGAGACCTGTCTCACTCTGTTGCCCAGGCTGGAGTGCAGTGGCCTGATCATAGCTCACTGTAACTTCAAACACCAGGCCTCAAGTGGTCCTCCCATCTCAGCTTTCCAAAGTGCTGGGATTATAGGCATGAGCCACTGCACCGGGCCATGATTTAATTTTTTTTAAAGAATCATATCTTGGCAGGAAATGCCCTTCCCTCTTCCCTAATTATTGAAACTCAATTCATGCTTCAAAGAATTCTCCTCAATGAGCCCACTGCCTCCATCGTTGCCATCAGAATTAATTGGTCCTTTTCCTGTGCTCCCACAGCCCCTGGTTCGTCTCAGTATGCACATGCAGTCTCGTAGATTAGACCATGAGCCTTATTCATCTAATACCCACGTGCTTAGACCAGCACCTACAGAGACCTAGTAGTGCTCAGAAAATGTTAACTAAGTGACTGACTGAATCTATCCTTACAAACTCAAAGACAGACTGAATTCAATCAATGCAAGCACTGAAGGAGAGCATTTGGCCGTGCACAGTGCCAAATGCTGGCACACAGATCTCTGTCCTGTCTGTAAGGGGCTCATGGCCTCCCCAGGGAAAAAGTCACTGAAGTAAGTTATTTGATAGAGACATATCATATACTTTATTACTTAAATAATCTACTGTGGTACCTTGTACAGTAGTAGTGTTCTGTGCCAAGTGAAATGAGGAGCCTGCGCATTATACTGGTTTTTAAATGTATTTGAGCTGCTCTTATGGTCACCTTCTGAACCTGCAGGGCTGGCCCACACCTGGCTCTGGAGCCAGGCTGAGTCCGGGTCCTAATCTCGCCTTGGCACTTAGAAGCTGTGAGACTTTGCTTCCGAGATCAGACGCGATCGGGCGCATTCAGGGTGATATGGCTGTAGACAGAAGCTGTGAGGCTTTGGAGCAAGTTATTTCACTTACTTCCACTTCAGATGTCCTATCTGTAAAATGAGGTGACGACAGTGCCTGCCTCACAGGATTGTCCGGCAGATTAAATGGGACGGTGCGTGATGCTCAACACAGGCAGACATTGACATTCTGATCAGCTGGTGGTCATGCTGGATCTCTTCCTCCGGCCCTCCAGGTCGTCTCTCCACCCTGTCCACATGGATCCCCGGACGCTGACATTTACACATGCCTTCAGTCAGCTCCCTTGCCCTCTGGCTTTTGGGTTTGGCCCATGGCGGGAGGGGAGCAGAGGAAGGGAGGGGAAGTAGGTCAGAGTATTTCTTCCTCAGTTTCTCTCCCTGGCTTTGGGTCTGCCAGTGCTCCCTCCCCTCTCCCCTTCACACTTGTTACTGGTCCCAGCATGCACTGCCCCTGGGATTTCCCTTCACCCTGTCCACACCACTTCTGTAAGCAGACCCTTTATTAAATTCTCAAATTACCCAATATCAATGTGTCATCTGTTTCCTGCCCATACTCACTAATAAAGAAGCTGGTTCCAGGAGCCCCAAACAGGATACTGGGATTAGGTTGATCATAAATTCAAAGAGTACAGGGGACGCCTCTTTGCAGAGGGGAAATGTACCATGTAATCTACAGCATGCGGGGGTATCGCTATTACCCAAATTATCTTTTGGGGCGCCATGGGGTGAAGCATGGGGGAGAGCAGGGGCTCTTCATCACCATGGCATGGGGTCATTTGGCTTTTTCTGATGTCCGCAGGGACTGCTTAGGGGAAAGGAGAACTGGAAGTTATCAATGTCTGGCAGGGAGTGTGAATGAGCAGTCAGAACACCCTGATGGCATCTTAAAGGAATCCCTCCCCTCCGATAGGCACAGGGCACATGTGGCTGGGGACTGGCCCCAGGATGCCATTGTAAAGGTTGCGAAGTTTCAGTGCTAATTAAATGCTCAGCCTTCCAGGTCTCCTTATGCTAAGGTAAGGGCCTTGATGGGTAAGGACTGGGACCCTGAAGTGGCATGCAGACATTTGGGCAGACACAAACAAGGCTGAGGACTTTGAACTCCCAAATTCCCTTGACATTCTCCTGTCTGTGGAGACAGCCCATCTTGTACCACTCCCTTCTCCCAGGATACAGCCTTAGAACCCTCCCTGCCCCCATCCCTCATTGGCCCCAGGCCCTTCATGAGTTAGATCCCAGCATAGCCCGATGGAGAAGCACAAGGCCCACGCTGAGAGGAGAATGCCCAGGCTGAGTTACAGGCCTTGCCAACCTGCCTTGGCAGGAGCTGCGGAGCAGGTGTGGGAGTGGGTACTGAGGGAACTAGACCAAGGAGGGTGGAATGTAAGGCTCAGTTTGGCCAAACTCATTGCCTTGGATGCTCATCCAGGATTTGGGATTTAATGTGTTGGCCCAAGCACCTGGGAGGGTTGTTAATAGACTGCTAGGTTGGTTAATTAAGGCCTGGATTTAATGGTAGCCTACAGTTAATAAGTTTGAAATGCCAGAACTTCCCTGGCATACTGTAGAAGAAGGAATCACAAGTCTCCAGGGAGATGGGAATACTGGACTGGATTATCACGTGCAACTTTCTTAGCCACCGCTAGCTACATATTTGAAGGTGGTCTGGAAAGCACTCCCTTTACCAAAGCATTAAGAAATGTGTTGGTGGCTTGGCCCGGTGGCTCATGCCTATAATCCTAGCACTCTGGGAGGCCGAGAAGGGAAGATTGCTTGAGCTCAGGAGTTGGAGACCAGCCTGAGCAAGAGCGAGACCCCACCAATACCAAAAAGAAAAGGAAAAAAAAAAAAACAGCCACGCACTGGGGCATGCGCCTGTAGTCCCAGCTATCTGGGAGGCTGAGGCAGTAAGATCGCTTAGAACCCAGGGGTCGGAGGTTGCGATAAGCTACAATGACGCCACTGCATCCTACCCAGGGCAGCAGAGTGAGACTCTGTCTCAAAAAATGAACAAGGAAAGAAACTGAGCAGCCCTCCTCACAAAAAAAAAAAAAAAAATGTGTTGGTGAGGACCACCAGCATGCTCACCTTGCTCTCATGACTGTCCTCTAGAGACTTGAGAGCTATTGTGGGGTGCTGGATGGATGAGTGAATTTGGATTCTCCGAACTCAGTGAGAATGATGGCACCCTGGTGGTACCTGCTGCTGCAAAGGCCAAGTGGTGATGTCTAACAGTCAAAGGCAAGCTGCTAACAATGGTCCACAATACAACAAAGGGACAAAGTGATCATCAAATGGACAAGATGACAGCCCTGTAGATGATGGTCAACTTCTTTCTCCAGCACCCCCAGGGCTTGTTCAGCAAACCTAGGTATAAAATGGCCTGGTGGCAGGGATGGAAGCTATGTTTTGGCTCAAAAACATAGTCTTTCTTTCTCTGAGGTTGATCCGGCAGTGGCCAGTGATGAGTATTCAACCTCCTTACAGCCAGTGCTGAGTCCCTGATTGGGCACCATTCTTGCCTGGTTGTAGGTTGATCTGATTGGAACTTCCCATCATGGAGGGGCTGTCCTTTATCCTCACAAGGATAAACACATATTTCAGGCATGAATTTGCTTTGTCCACGTACAACGCTTCTGTCAGCATCTCCATGCATGGACTTACAGAATCCCGTATCCATCAGCATGGCATTCCACATAATATAGCCTCCAACCAGGGCATACATGTTACAGCCAAGGAAATGTACAAGTGAGCTCACACTCAGGGAATTCACTGGCCTTACCATGTGCCCTGTGACCCAGAGGCAGCTGGCTTGGTAGAATGGTGGATTAACCTGTTAGAGCACAGCTGGGAAACTATACCCTGCCAGGCGGGGGTGCCACATTGCAGGATGCAGTATACTTTTAAAAATCATAACCAGAATCATATGTAACACCAAGAGGTAGCGGTAGCGGGTGCCTCCACACTATTATACCTAAAGTCTATAACCCACTGGTAGAATTTTTGCTGCCCATTGTCACAACCTTGGGCCTAGGGGGTTTGGAGTTCCCACTGTCCAAGTAAGAAATATTACCACCATGGCACAATGGCCTGGAAGCTGAGATAGCGCCTAGCCATTTTGGTTTCTCATGCTACTGAACCAGCAGGCAGAGAAAGTGGTCACTGTAATATCTGGGCTGATTAATCCCAATTTCCAGAGGAAATTAAGTTGCTATCACATAACAGAGGTAGAAACTAGAACTGGAACCAAAGGGATTCACTGAAGTACCTCTTAATAATCCTTTATCCATAATCCTGGTCAATAATTAAGTTCAGCAACCCAACAAATTCAGGACCAACAATGACTCAGATCCTACAGGAATAAAGGTTTGAGTCACCCACCAGGTAAAGAACCTTGTCCAGCCAAGGAACCGGCAAAGAGTAAGGAGATTGTGTCATTGGCATGTGAAAGCGGGCAGCTCTGACCATGAACTTAGGCCTCATAACCCCATTTTCCTCTGCTAACTTATGTGAAGAACACTGGAGGTAGCTAACATTTTAGGCTTCAGTGGGAGTATGATCAAACTGATATTAACTCCCAGTGATACAGTAGCTGATGGGACACTGTGCATCTCTGTGCTGGGGACACGGGTTTTCACGTGGACAAAGGACATGAGGGGATGAACGATAAAGAACAGCTTCCCTGTGCCCCTCCAAATCCAGTCCCCCGCCACAGGCCCGGTGCCCTGGGAGGCTGAGCTGCGGCCAACCCAGGCACCAGCCGGGATCAAAAGTTGGGCCGATGGTGAAATCAGAGAATTTATTCTCCTGCTTCCCTCCCTGCAGGATCACCACTGAAGGTCACAGCTACTGTCAGGCACCCTCTTCACACAGCTCCCTCTGGCTCTGGGTTCCTGCTGTTGCTCCCGCTCTGCCCTCTTCCGCCCTAGGTGCTGACACCACCATTACTAGCGTCCGCTGCAGCCTCTGGTTTCCCGGTACCCTGCCACACTGCTGTAAACGTCCCCTAATTAAACTTTCTCCCATCTGCTTTCCCACTAGCACCTTGGAACATGCACTACGTGTTTTATAATAGTTAGGATTAGTTTTGGCAGTGAGCAACAGAGAACCCAAAATAACGGTAGCCTACACAAGATAAAAGTTTATGGCTTTCTCATGTGAATTAAATTCAGTGTTAAGCAATCCAAGGCTGGTGTGATGGCCCTGGCGGCTCCATGAACATCACATCACACTACATATACATTTCTTATCCTTTTTTTTGTTTTGAGACAGAGTCTTGCTCTGTCACCCTGGCTAGAGTGCAGTGGCATCATCATAGCTCACTGCAACCTCAAACTCCTGGGCTGAAGCAATCCTCCTGCCTCAGCTTTCCCAGTAGCTGGGACTATAGGCGTGAGCCACGTCACCCGGCTAATTTTCTGTTTTTAGTAGAGATGGGGTGTTGCTCTTGCTTAGGCTGGTCTCGAACTCCTGAGTGCAAGCAGTCCCCCTACCTCAGCTTCCCAGAGTGCTAGATTACAGACGTGAGCCACCACGCCCAGCCCACTTCTTATCCTTTTTAAAATTCACATTCACCCAAACATTTTTTCCACGTCATTACAAGCTCTTCAGAGAGAATCAAGACTGGGTCAGCACAGTGGTGCACAGTTGTAGTCCTAGCTGCTTGGGGAGGCTGAGGCAGGAGGATCTCTAGAGCCCAAGAGTTGGAGGCTGCAGTGAGCTATGGTCACACCACTGCACTCCAGCTGGGGGACAGAGTGAGACCTTGTCTCAAAAAAATACAAAAACCCAAGACTGGGCTCAAGTATCATCTTCTAAAGCACTTTTCCTGATCCCCCTCCCACGATCCACTTTCTACCTCCACACACGCGGGCACGTACACACGCACACACACACACACATGTACATGCTTGGTTACAGCTTCTGTTACACTCCTGGTCCCCTTCCTGTCTGTCTCCTTGCTTGACTGCTGAAAGCATCTCTTTTCTGTCTTATCCTCAGCCCCAATTCCTGGCATAAAGCCGAGACCAATAAACGGTTCTAAATGAAAGAATGAATGGACATTTTAAGGCCTGCATAATGTTTCATCCTGCAGATGCACCATACTTTATTTAGCTACTTCCTTATCATTGAACATTTAGATGATTTTTTTATTATAAGTAACACTACAGAATTTTCATTTCACCTATTTCATAGAATGGAATAGGTGCCCCTGTCAGGATTCCCAGAAAAGACTTCGTCTGCTATTTCAGTGCACCCACATGCTGGGCCCCTTGTCGGCCCTCTGTTTACAGTCTTCTCATTGGATATGTAAGATTTACAATCAATAATTATTTGGTAATATCAGCAATCTTCTCTAATATGTACTGAGACTTTTTCTTAATTTTTTCACATCCTATGTGGCTCATCTCAGCTTAACAAGGGCCCCCAGTTTTCCATCTGTACATATGAAAAAAGGGGGAGGCATAAGTTAGAGGGAGCACCTGCTGTGCGCCGGGCGCTCAGGCTGGTACTCGCATTTGCTTGAACTCTCCCAGCAGGTTTGTGAAAAGCGCTTTGGAGGGAGACAGACCTATAGACACACCCCGAACTTGCATTCCACTGCTTGCCTGCTGGAGGATCTTCAGCTGTGTAACTTAGTTTTTCTGAGCTTGTTTCCTCAGCTGCCAAACAGGGATGACAACACCTGCCGGGGTGGTTGTGAGGATTAAATGAGATGTCTGCACACAGGGCCTGGCTCTCAGTGGTGGACCAGCATATGGCAGGTGCAGCCAAAGCCAAGGTGAACAGCTCAAAGGCCATTGTGCCAGGGCATCCTCACCTTGGGCAAGGTGTCTTCAGGACCAACAAGACTGTGAGCTCCCAGGGAGATTTTTGGAGCTCCTAGAAGGAGGGAACCCGACGTGAAGAGCAGGCAAGGAAAACTTCCAAGCTGACCCGTGGCAAGGGAAGCCTGACCTGACACGGGAGCTGGGAGCCAGTAGGTGGAAGGGTTAGCAATGGCAGAGAGAGGTGGCCAAGCGGGCAGCCGCTGAGGGGGTCTTCCTCCTTCCCTTCCCTGGGAAGATCCTGAAACCTAAAAGAGGCCAGAGATCTCGCTCCCCATCTGTAATGTGGTAACAGAGCCGGTGCCCGCACTTCCCCAGGCTGGAGGGCGGGAGAGTCGTTAGGGACACCTGCCTCCCTCCCCCTCCTCCCGGCAGGAACCCACCATGACTGAGCCACTGAGTGCACCTGGCGCCAGCTGTGCCTGGGAACACGTGGAGCCCGCGGCCTCCAGGCGGCCCTTGGGAGCAAAGGGGCTTCCCTTCGGACAGCCAGGCCAGTGCAATCAACATGATTATTAAATAACCACCCATACGGAAATTGGATGAGGCTGGCACCAGAATAAAGAAGTCGAGGAGCCAGGAAGAAATAAACCTGCCCATGTAAAAGTCGTTAACTTGCAATAAGGTCTCTCTGTTCTGGAAACAAGAAAAAGAAACAAAAAAATAATAACAACAACAAAAACACACAATAAGGAATGCTTGGCAAATAATGAGGTCAAGAGGGATTATTCAATAAATACTGCAATCCCAGGATAAGTGCTTAGCTCTTTGAAAAAACTATGTAATTTATGTATGTTCTACCATACACCAAAATTAATTCCTGATAGAGTTAAGGGGGGTGCTGGAATTAAACCACACAAGCTCAAAAAGAGGAGCAAAGTGCGAATGTATCAATTCTCTAAGGGGGGAGGACTTTCTAGGCTTAAAAGGGATGTGTAACTATCAGTAGGAAAGATGGATTGTTGGTTCATATAAAACAAAAAACTATAGGTTTAAAAAATTACATTAAAAGTAGTCAGTGAATTGGGAAATGGGAAATGGCTCCAGCAACTGCAATACACAAAGGGTTGGTATCTTTAAACTGTGAAAGCTTTAACAAAACTATTAAGACACTAACACTACAAGAGAGCAATAGACAATGCAATGAAGGAAACAACTAAATGGGAAAATGTAATCAGAGAAATGAAACACTTTTATTTTAACTGATTCAATTATGATTTTTTTTAAGGAATCCCAAATGCTGGTGGGGATGAAGTGAGCCTTTCATTCATTGTGATGGGACATAAATTAATACAACAGATGTGTATCTGAGAACCTCATAATACAAAGGCTTTAGATGCTCAACATCACTAATCATTAGGAAAATGCAAAGCAAAACTACAATGAGATACCACTTCACACTCATTAGGATGGCAAGGGTGTGGAAAAATTGGGACCCTTGCATACTGTTGATGGGAATGTAAAATGGTGCAGCTGCTATGGAAAACAGTATAACGGTTCATCAAAAAACTTAAAAATATAATTAACATAGGATCCAGAAATTCCACTACTGGGTCTATACACAAAAGAATTGAAAGCAAGGTCTTGGAGAGGTGTTTGTACATCCATGTTCACAGCAGTATTATTCACAATAGCTAAAACTTGGAAGCAGCCCAGCTGTCCATTCGCAGATGAATGGATAAGCAAAATGTGCTACATACATACAATGAGATGTTATTCAGCTTTAAAAAGGAAGGAAATTCTGACACATGCTACAACATGGATGAAACTTAAGTATATTATGCTAAGTAAAACAAGCTAGTCATAAAAAGACAAATATGTATGATTTGGATAAAGTAGTCAAATTCAAAAAGACAGTAATATGGTGGTTATCAAGGTATAGAGTTTCAGTCTTGCAAGATGAAAAGAATTCTGGAGATAGATGATTGTGGTTGTTGTACAAGGACGTGAATTTTCACTGAAATGTGCACTTACAAATGGTTACCATGGCCAGGCACTGGGGTACACCTGTTGTCCCAGCTACTCGGGAGGCTGGGGCTAGGAGTTCAAGGCTACAGTGTGCCATGATCATATCTGTGAATAGCCACTGCACTACAGCTGGGGCAACATAGCAAGACCCTGCACCACCTCTCCCCCAAAAAAGGTTAAGATGGTGAATTTTACTAGGGAAAAGAAGCTTTATTCAATAAATGGTGCTAGTAAAATTGGATAGCCACATGCAAAAGAACGAAACAGGATCCATATCTCTCACCACTCACAAAAATTAATTCAAGACGGATAAAAGACTTAAATATAAGGCATGAAACCATAATAATTCTAGAAGAAAATGTTGGAAAAACTCTTCTAGATATTGGCCTATGCAAAGAATTTATGAAGAAGACCCCAATGGCAGCCAGGTGTGGTGGCTCATGCCTGTAATCCTAGCACTCTGGGAGGCCAAAGCAGGAGAATCCCTTGAGGTGAGGAGTTCAAGACCAGCCTGAACAAGAGCAAGACCCCATCTCTACTAAAAACAAAAAGAAATTAGCCAGTTATTTATTAATTTATTATAAAAGTTTTTTAAAAATTTAAAAAAAGACCCCAATGGCAATCACAGCAAGAATAAAAATAAATAAATGAGACTTGATTAAATTAAAAAGCATCTGCACAGCTAAGAAAATAATCAGCAGAGCAAATAGACAATCTACAGAATGGGAGAAAATATTCGCAAGCTATACCTCCTATAAAGGGCTAATAACCAAAATCTACAAAGAATTCAAGCAAATCAGCAACAAAAAAACCCAGCCCCATTAAAAAGTTGGCAAAAGTTGAACAGAAGCTTTTCAAAAGAAGATAAACAAATGCTCGGGCCGGTGCGGTGGCTCACGCCTGTAATCCTAGCACTCTGGGAGGCCGAGGCGGGTGGATCGCTCGAGGTCAGGAGTTCGAGGCCAGCCTGAGCAAGAGCGAGACCCCATCTCTACTAAAAATAGAAAGAAATTATCTGGCCAACTAAAAAATATATATAGAAAAAATTAGCTGGGCATGGTGGCGCATGCCTGTAGTCCCAGCTACTCGGGAGGCTGAAGCAGTAGGATCGCTTAAGCCCAGGAGTTGTGAGCTAGGCTGACGCCACGGCACTCACTCTAGCCCGGGCAACAAAGTGAGACTCTGTCTCAAAAATAAATAAATAAATAAACAAACAAACAAACAAATGCTCAATGTCACTAATTATCAGGAAAATGCAAATTAAAACCACAATGAGATATTACCTTACCCTAGTTAGAAGAGCTTTTATTAAAAAGTCCAAAAACAATAGATGCTGGCATGGATGCAGAGAGAAAGGAACGCTTATACACTGTTGGTGGGGCAGCAAATTAATACAACTTCAATGGAAAACAGTATGGAGATTTCTCAAAGAACTAAAAGTAGACCTACCATTTGATCAGCAATCCCACTGCTGTGTATTTACCCAAAGGAAAAGAAGTCAATTTATCAAAATGGCCCCTGCACTTGAATGTTTATTGCAGCACAATTTCCAATTGCAAAGATGTAGAATCAACCCAAGTGCCCATCAATTCGTGAGTGGATTAACAAGACGTGGTAGGCCAGGCAAGGTAGCTCACACCTGTAATCCTAGCACTATGGGAATCTAAGGCGGGAGGATCGCTTGAGCCCAGTATTCCGAGACCAGCCTGAGCAAGAGTGAGACCTTGTCTCTGTAAAAAAAAAAGAAATTAACAAAACAAAACAAAATGTGGTATATGTATACTATGAAATACTACTCAGCCACGAAGAAGGATGAATTAAGGCCTTTGTAACAATTTGGGTGGAACTGGAGCCCATTATCTTAACTATCCTATCCTATCTATAGAATGAAAAAACAAGCAGCACATGTACTCACTATTAAATTGTAACTAACCAATGAACACACATGTGCACAGAGGGAAGTAAAACTCAGTGGAAACTCAAGGCAGGGGGGACGGGATGGGCAAAAACCTACCTAACGGGTACAGTGAACACTATCTGGGTGATGGGCACACTTGTAACCCTGACTCAAGCATAACAAAATTTATATCTGTAACCAAAAACATTTGTACTCCCATAATATTTTGAAAAAAAAAAAAGATGGTAAATTTTATGTTAAGAGTATTTTACCACACTGTAAAGCTTTCTAAAAAGTTGAACAAACAACAAACAAAAAATTACAGAGGGCTTTTAGCCAATAATTTTAATGAAATAAATATAAATTTGAAAAAGACTTTATGAATAAAAATATCCATTGCCCCAAACTGGAAAACCCAAATGTCTAAATAAACTACAGTACACCTATAGTTTTATTTTGTAATACTCTGTATTTTCCTGATTTTTAAAATAACACAAGTTCTTGCAGAAAATTTGAGAAATAAACAATTATAAATATATAAATAAAAACTATCAAAAATCCTAGCGTACAGTGATAACCATTGTTAGCATTTGGTCTGCTTCCTCCAGAAATATTTGTATATTTCTTATACAAAATTTGGTGTATATTTTTTATTTAGATAGGTATCTTATTTGTTTAAAGTTTCTGCTGTATGTTACAATGTATACACATTCAAAAAAGAACATTTATTGACTTTTTACTATGTATAAAGACTGTGCTAAACCATGTGTATGAATTATCTTGTTTAAAAATCATAGGACCCCTTCGAGGTCTCATCCTGATTTACAGATGGAGGAAATTAACGATTAGGGAAGTAATTTGCTGAAAGTCACATAACTACTAAATGATACAGTCAGGACTGAAACACAGGTGCTGTGGCTTCACAGTCCACCCTCTGAACCAAACTCTATTCTACATCCCATGTCATTAAATAGTCTTTGAAAACAGGATTTTAAAAAGAACAATTAAATGTTTTCCAATGTTTTATTTTTAGTTCATTTTATTTTGATTTATTTATTAATTTTTTTTTTTTTTTTGAGACAGAGTCTCGCTCTGTTTCCCTGGCTAGAGTGCAGTGGCATCATCACAGCTCATTGCAACCTCAAATTCCTGAGTTCAAGCGATCCTCCTGCCTCAGCCTCCCCACTAGCTGGAATTACAGGCCCATACCACCATGCCCGGCTAATTTTTGTATTTTCTGTAGAGACTGGGTCTCACTATGTTGCTCAGGCTGGTCTCAAACTCCTGGCCTCAAGCAATCCTCCCACCTCAGCCTCCCAGAGTGCTAGGATTACAAGGGTGAGCCACCGTGCCCGACCTGTCTTGCTTTTTAAATATGATACTTAAAAGAACATCTTTGTGTATAAATCTTTGTCTTATGATGACTGAACAACTTATTATTTCATTAGAATATATGCCTAGATGTGAAATTTCAGGGTCAAAATAACAGCTATGGTTATAATTTAATGGAGTCACTGAAAATGAGTTATAAAGTTTATTTTGGCCAGGGGCAGTGGCTCACACCTGTAATCCTAGCACTTTGGGAGGCTGGGTTGGGAAGATTGCTTGAGGCCAGGAGTTTGAGGTTGCAGTGAGCTATGGTGACACCACTGCATTCTAGCCCAGGCAACAGAGTGAGGCTCTGTCTCAAAAAAAAAAAAAAAAAAATTTATTTTAGAAAGAGGTTTTGTAAGAAGTTACTGGACAACTTTTTGCCTATAAGGCCAACCACAGGAAACAGTTTAAGCCCTGGCTCTGCTACCTGCCAGATGTGTGGCCTGGGGCAGGTCATTCAATGTCTCTGAGCCTCAGGTGCCATACCTGTGAAATGGAATTCACAGTGGTTGGGTGGATCAAATAAAGTGCTGTATGCCAAGCCCCTGACATGCAGCCACCTGGTGCTCTGTGTCCTGTGGATGGTAGTTGCCCTCTAGCGAGGCCAGTGACTGGGAAAAGGCTTTGCAGACTGAATTGCTATTCAGATGGGAGGGAATGTGGGCATCTGGGTCCTGGTGTGGGAGTGGCACCCTGAGCTCCCTGGCCCGTGAGAGAGCATTGGGTTTGGGGACCAGGGTGGGTGCAGGAGGGGCCTGTCACCCAGGGAAACGGCTGTGTGGTGGAGCAGCTGAGGTGCAGCTGGGCCTGTGGCCTGGGAGGCAGCCTTGTGGGTGCCTCCTCCCCCAGCCCACACCTCAGGTCTGCAGCTGGGTCCTGCCTCCTTCTGGGTGGGCCATGGCTGGGACATGGCTGCTGCTTCTCCTGGCCCTGGGGTGTCCAGCCCTGCCCACAGGTGAGCCCCCTCTTTTTATCCCTCTCTGTCCCCCTTGGTCTGCCCAAGCCCACCCCTCACTCTGGGCCTCCCTGGGTATTGATGGGATGCAGGGAGGCAGGATAAGAGCCATTTAGGGAACCCTGGGAAGGGTCTCACCAGAAGCCTACTGTGTCCCCTTCTCCTTGTACTCTACCTCCAGCCACCTTGCTCTGAGGCCCCCAAGTCCTCCTGCCCTGGAGTCCACAGTAGTGGTAGAAAAGGCAGTTCCTCTTGGAGAGGTACAGAAATAAGAGCAAACTGGATGGGTATCCACAGAAGTTGGGGGTTGGGGTAGCCAGGACTCTGTTATGTGACATGGAGGGATAGGACATGGGCAACATTGTGAGGTCCCCTCTTTCCTGCACTCAGGGTGCCTCAACAGGACTCAGGGTGTCTCAAATTCACTCCCAGTTCCCCCTTATTAGTGGGCTCAGGAAAGGTCCCAAGATCCCTTCCCAGGTATTTATCCCTAGCCCTCCAAAGAGCAAGGCTGGAGCCGAAGGACTTAAGTTTTGAGGGGAGATTTCCAGCTTCCTCTAGAAACATGTGCGTGTTTGCACGTGTGTGGTGGGAGAAGGCCGTTGACTTTTAAGTCAGGGAGTCTCCTTGACAAAGCTGGCCCCCGGTATGTTACAGATGCACCCCTGCTAGGGACATAAACCACACCCGTGTGGAACAGGGAGAGCCCATGGCTCCAGGGTGAGGAGGAACAATCCTGCGAGGCTTCATGGAGGAGGTGGAACCTGAACTCAACTTGGGGGGTGTCTCTATCTGTATAACTGAAAAGGTTCAAGAGGTTGAGGGTGCTGGAGCTCACTCCCAGCCTTCTCTACTCCTTTCATTTGCAAAGCCTTATGAATATTCATATCAATAATAGCACTAATGCTTACCTGGCAGATCATTTTACATTTATGATCTTTACTCTTCACAGCAATTTTACTGGGCTGATGTTGTTAATCCCTTTATCTTGATGAAAACATTGAGACTCAGAAAATTAAGTGAATGAGTCTGGAGTCAACCCTTGCTTGGTCATGTCCTAGACTGTGTCGCACGGCAAAATCTTAGTCATTTTTCAAGGTGAGGTGATCTATGGGATTTGGAGTCACAGAGATCTGAGTTCAAATCCTGACTGGACAACTTATCATCCATGTGTTGTTCCCAGGCTAGTTATTTGACCTCTAAGAAATTGGCCAGGCACAATGGCTCATGCCTATAGTCCTAACTACTCAGGAGGCTGAAGCAGAAGGATCACTTGAGCCTGGGAGTTTGAGGTTGCAGTGAGCTCTGCTGATGCCACTGCACTCTAGCCCAGGTGACAGAGCAAGACCTGAAAGAAGGAAAGAAAGAGAGAAAGAAGGAAAGAAAGAAAGAAGAAAGAAAGAAAGAATGAAAGAAAGAAAGAAAGAAAGAAAGAAAGAAAGAAAGAAAGAAAGAAAGAAGGAAGGAAGGAAGGAAGGAAGGAAGGAAGGAAGGAAGGAAGGAAGGAAGGAAGGAAGGAAGGAAGAAAAGAAGGAAGGAAGGAAGGAAAGAAAGAAGGGAGGGAGGGAGGGAGGGAGAAAGAATGAGGGAGGGAGGGAGAGAGGGGAAAAAAAGGAGGGCTGGGTGAGGTGGCTCATGCCTGTAATCCTAACACTGTGGGAGGCCAAGGCAGGAGGATTGCTTGAGCTCAGGAGTTCAAGAGCAGCCTGAGCAAGAGCAAAACCCCATCTCTACCAAAAATAGACAAAATTAGCCAGGCGTGGTAGCATGTGCCTGTAGTCCTAGCTACTCGGGAGGCTGAGGCAGGAGGATCTCCTGAGCCCAGAAGTTAGAGGTTGCAGTGAGCTGTGATGATGCCACTGCACTCTAACTAGGATTCTTCACCCCTACTTCCCTATAGGATTCTCTGGCACCCTTCCCTACACTCTAGGGTACTTCTTTAGCCTGGCTGCATCTAATTCATGGTGTGAATTTGTTTGTAGGTTCTAACATTGGAGATTTATTTATTATGAAAAAAACCCAAATATTCAGAAATAACATTTTGTTATATATTAAATGAATCATATTTAATGAAAAGATTGTTGAAAATCAGGACTATCCTGGAAAATATAGGACAAATGTTTGCAGTACGTGTATGACATAGTTTTTAAGATAATTAAATAATAGACCTGTACTTTGAGTGAATTGTATGGTATGTAAATTATATCTAAACAAAGCTGTTTTTAAAAAAACCACTTACAGACCTACAGAAAAGAGCTGAGAATAATACAACAAATACCCATTGCACATTCTACCTAGTGTAACAAATGCTTAACATTTGCCATATTTGAATCAGGCCTTTTTTTTTTTTTTTGAGACAGAGTCTCACTCTGTTGCCCAGGCTAGAGGGCCATGGTGTCAGCCTAGCTCACAGCAACCTCAGACTCCTAGGTTCAAGAGATCCTCCTGCCTCAGCCTCCCGAGTAGCTGGGACTACAGGCGGGTACCACAACACCCAGCTAATATTTTTATTTTTAGTAGAGACGAGGTTTCTTGGTCAGTCTGGCCTTGAATTCCTGACCTCAAGCAATCCTCCTACCTCGGCCTCCCAGAGTACTAGGATTACAGGCATGAGCCACCCTGCCTGGCCAAGGCCTTTTTTTTAAGGAAACAAAAAGTTTCAGATATATTTGAAGCCCCCTTTGATCTCATTCTGGGTCCTATTTCCTTCCCTTCCTCACTCTTCTGAGGCTGGCACAACATCATATTATAAGTGTTTGTTTATGCATTTGCCATCTTTCTTATGGGACTGAGTTCCTTGACTTACCCAGTGTTATATCCCTAGTGCCTAGCACAGAAAGCAGCTCAGATATGATAGACAAATGGACAGAAGGATAGATGAGTAGATGGATAGACTTATAGATGGAAGGTAGAAAGAACAGTTGGAGGATAGATGGTTGATGGAAGAAAGGTTGGATAAATAGATGAGTGAATGAAAGGAAGGGAGAGAGGTTAGATGAGTAAGTGCAAGTGGGGGGGATGGGTAAGTGGGTGGAAGGTAAGTAGATGGATGGTGGAAGGATAGATGTAAAGATAGAAACCTAGAACCCTAGCCTACAATGAGATGCTGGCCTGGGAGGGCACAGACTGATCTAGCACCCATAGGTGCATACTCTTTTGCAGGTGTGGGCAGCACGCCCTTCCCTTCCTTGGCCCCACCAATCAAGCTACTGGTGGATGGGAAGCAGCAGATGCTGGTGGTCTGCCTGGTCCTTGATGTTGCACCCCCCGGCCTTCACAGCCCCATCTGGTTCTCAGCTGGCAATGGCAGTGCACTGGATGCCTTCACCTACGGCCCTTCCCCAGGAACAGATGGCACCTGGACTAGCTTGGCCCAGCTCTCCCTGCCCTCTGAGGAGCTGGCAGTGTGGGAGCCCTTGGTCTGCCACACTGGGCCTGGGCGCCACAGCAGGAGCACACAGCCCCTACAGCTGTCAGGTGAGGATGGAGCCTGGGACCCTATGGGTGTTCCCTGTCCCCTTCCACACACTCTAGAACCAGGATGTGGTTCGAGGGAGGGCAGACTCCAGTCCACAAAAGCATGATGAAGAGTGTCCAAGTGCTGACCATCCAGGTGAGGTGACACCTGAGCTCAGGGCAGAGTAGCCTCAGGGCCATGAATCCTGGGATTTGCAGCTGCAATATCTGATTTAAACCCAGGCTCTGCTGCGTGACTTCTAAGAGATAATGATGCCTCCTTCCACCTGTGGTTGATGATATACACACATATATATCACCCTACATGTATACATTCTGTAAGGACCAACCACTAATTAAATAACAGATCACTATCATTTACTCTGTTTATTCTGTGCCAGGCAATTTCTCTAAACATTTTACATTTATGAGGTAGGTCATATTATTTCCCCAATTTTATAGGCACCGGGAGTTAAATAACATGTCCAAAGTCAGCTGTTATTGGCACTGACCAGATGACTTACTTCCTCTTTCTGGATTATCTCAGTTTTGTCATCTTCCAAATGGGAATGTTTGTTGAATGAATGCCCTGACTTCCAAAGAATGTTGCTAAGAGAGTCAGTTCCTATCTGAAAGTGCTGAGGCACCTCAGCCTCCCAGGGCTCAGAATAGGGGACAGTGGAGAGTGAGGGATATTTGGGTCCCTCAGAGGACTTACGGCAAATGGGCTCAGAGTTTCTGCTGCTGGCTCTTTTGCCCATTTATCCAACATGCCTTGAAAGCTGCCCTGTGCCAGGGCCCAGGCATAGCACTGGGGATGTGGGGACACAGTGGCCTGGCCCTGCCCTCCAGAGTGCATGGCCCATCCCAAAAGACTCACTCCCTTATCCTTGGCCCACAGGAGAGGCTTCTACAGCCAGGACTTGCCCCCAGGAGCCTCTCAGGGGTGAGTATTTGGGATGAGGGGTGGGGAATAAGAGCCTGGGGACCAGGACCTTGGGCCTAGAGGGTGGGGCACCCTGATGGGTCCCATGCAGGGGGTTGACATGTATCCCATGAAGAGGCTGCCTTGCTAGGTTGGGGCACTGGGTAGCCTGGACCTCAGTCTACCCTAGGACAAGATGGGGGTAGATTCTCTGATCCCAGCCTAATTCCTGGACATCAGTTGAGAAGCACAGGTGACAGCTAACAGAAGGGTCTTTTAATTTAATTTAATTTAATTTAATTTAATTTAAATCCAGTCAAAGTTAGCAATGAGGGGTTGTATACCAATTTCAGTGACACTAATGTTAATAAGTTCTGATAACCCACTACCATCAGACCAGCCCAGAAGGGTCTTTGAAGCCCTCCTTGTGCAGCCCACGCAGATGTCAGTATTAGAGCCTGTGTAGATGGGAGACCCTCTGGGGTGGTGGAAAGAGCACTGGAAGGAGAGACATGAAGTCAGTTTCCATCCAGCTCTGTTTCCTGACCAAATAGAGAATTTTGAACATCAGACGCTAATTCCTGCCTGCCTCCCACCCCTCCGCCCCTGATTGTTGGAGAATAAAATAAGATGAAGGCTAGGAGGGTACTTATTACCAGTAAGAACTGAGGTTAAAACACCAGGAAGGACTTTCCCTGGAGGAGGGAGGCGACGGGGAGAGGGCATGGCAAAGGCAGGCGACAAGGTCCCTCTCTGGGGGACATTCTTCCCTGTCTGGGGCTGGGGCCTCCTGCAAGCTCCTAACCGGCTCCTTCTGGCGCAGGGATGCCGGGCCAGGCGCTGCGGTTGGGGGCGCTGCGGGTGCTGCTCTTCAAGCTGCTGCTGTTTGACGTGCTCCTGACCTGCAGCCGCCTCCGCGCCTGCCCGCCGCCTTCTCCTCCCGCGGCGGCCGCCCGCCTGCGAGCCCTCCGTCCCCACCGGCTGCGCCCGGCCACGGTGACCGAGGGACCAGAGGCCGCCGGCTCACCCAGCCCGCTGTGGGCGCTGCAGCCCCGCGGCCGCCGCGGTGATCACACCCGTCCGGGTCTGCAGCCCCGGCGCTCAGTCTGGCGGGAGGGGACGTTCTCTACCTGCCGAGCTTGGGGCTGGTGCTCGTGATCCGCCCTCACTACACCTTCCTCAAGTCTAGGAGCATTTTTTATACTTGACCTGCCTCCTCCTGCAGACCGGAGCTTCCTGGGGGCTGGGCTCTGCCTCCCCGCAAGACTGAGGGCTTTCCAAGGAAAAAGGCTGTGTCTCTCCCACCAGACGGGGAGCCCCTCGAGGGTGGGGATCCACCCAGGTACTGGGGCATTTGAAGTGCAGAAACTGAGAACAATTAAAGAACGTAAATGTCACAAGCAAATGAAAAATATTTGAACTCACATCTGCCCTGGGAGGAGCAATTTGGCAGTTACAGGAAGCAGAAATCGAGAAGGCTGCCGTGAAGAAGAGGGCTTCCTGAGAGTGAGAACTGGGGAACTGTGTGTGGAGTGGGCTGGCAGCTGGGGAGGAAACTGCCCCATCTCTGACTCCTTCCCCCACTGCCAGGCCCTGGGCAAGGCCCTCTCTCTGTCTCCTCACCCTGGGCCCAACCTCCGTGAGAGGTCAAGGCAGGGAGCCCAGGAAGCCAGGAAGGTGGGTGCTGGGCCTGATTGTGAAGTCTTGTACGGGCTTGACAGAAGTGAACAGGGCCAGGATTCCCAGGTAACAGGATCGTTTCTCATGCCAAAAGCATGAGATGGTAATTCCAAACTTACAGGTTATTAATCAACTAAGGGTCATTATTCATTTGACAAATATTCGTTGAGCATCAATTCTAATCCAGGTACTAAAGAGTTTGGCTTTTTTTGTTTTGTTTTATTTTCTTAAAACAAGATTCTTGCACGGATAGAACATGAGGTTCCCACAGTGGACTGTAACCTGTGTGTCCCAAGCGCTGGCAGGAAATCCAACCTTTCCCCAGGGTTCCTCTCCAGTAATTATCCCAAGAATCTCTGGGTGCTCTCGTGTGAATCCAGATCTCCCCTGGGTACCACAGGACACTCTGCTGAATCAGTGGCACCACCTTAGTACCTTCCCCCAAGATGGGGGACTCAGACTTTCTCCAGCCATGTCCCTTCCCAGAAGTCAGCCCAGATGCTGAGCCCAGGCCTCCTGCCAAGCTAATTTTTGCCTCCATAACTGTCCTCTCAGAGGCCCATTTGTCCATGCCAGAAGCAGGGTTTCCCTCTTTTCCCATCATGCTCAAATTCCCCAACCGTACTCTGCCCCAGCCTCTCCATCCCCACTGTGGCTGGCTTAATGTTATTTTCCAGGAGGGCTTCTGAGCCTAGGTAAATCAAGGGCCATGGACAGGCTTTGGGCCTATCCAAGTCTTATCAAGCCTAGAGAACACGAGGGCCTCTGGAGGGTGTCCTGATCCTGTATGCTGTGGAATTCCACATGCCACAGCCCCCGCCTATCCAATATGCCTTGTTTCCAACACAGTTGTTTTGAGCAAGAAGCTAAGGTCAGAAAATAATAAGTCATGGCATAGGCCTCAGTCCTTTGAAGTCTTCATAAGATAGCATAAATGTCCAACCTCTGGGAAGGAAACATAGGTATTGGGGAACAAAGTTTTATGAGCAATTTGCAGACAACTTCCCAGAGAAGCAGCCTTGGTCTATGTGTGTCCATAGGACACTAAGCTCAGGCAGCCTGAAGCAGCTGCAAAGACCCAGAGAGTACTCCTCTTTTTTTTGAGACAGAGTCCCACTCTGTCACCCTGGTTAGAGTGCAGTGGCATGATCATAGCTCACTGAAAGCTCAAACTCCTGGGCTCAAGCAATCCTCCTGCCTCAGCCTCCTGAGTAGCTGGGACTAGAGGTGCACGCCACCATGCCCAGCTAAGGTTTTCTATTTTCAGTAGAGATGGGATCTCGCTGTTGCTCAGGCTGGTCTCAAACTCCTGCCCTCAAGTGATCCTCCTGACTCGGCCTCTCAGAGTGCTAGGAGTGCAGGCATGAGCCACTGTGCCTGGCCGAGAGTGCTCCTCTTAGTGACACAGCAGATGGGAGTCTTACTGGGTGTCTCCTGTGCCAGGCAACCTGTTGTTGCTCGGGAGGTGGAAGGGAAATACAATCGTTCATCAGCCAAGTTCCTGCCTTCTGGAAGCTCAGAATCCAAAGAAATAAATAATAGAGCAGTAAAAGGGACTTGGATTACATACTAAAAAGAAAATTGGGGCTGGGCGCAAAGCAGTTAGGAGGATCACTTTGTCATCGTACAAATAAAAACTGGGGCTTTTAGAGTAAATTATTTGTTCTAGTTCTCATTAGGACAAATCTAGGGTTACTAGGCTCTGAGAAAGCTTGAAGGCTGGGGACTGAGTTGTCCTCCTCTCACTCTAAGCGCCTACTAGAAAGACTGGCTGTAACAACAGTACAATAATAATAAAATTTAAAAACAGGTGTTCAGTAAGTGTTGCCGCGTTATGACGCCAGGAGGGAAGTGACGTTCAAGGAGGCGGAGAAGGCTTCGAAGACGGCCTTACCCCCTATCTTCCAGGAGCAGGGCCCCTAAACCCATCCCGCTCAGGCCAGACCCGGGCTTTCCCCTGGCTCCCGCTCCTCCATCCTCTCCGTTAGTGGGTGGGAAAAGATGTTGCCATAGGTCGCTGAGGCCACCATCCGTTCTCTTACTGGCCGAGGCCGAAAACAGATCGCCTTCCCATTCGCTAGAGGGCAAACCCCGAGAAAGCCCATTGGCTGCGTCTCCCGCAGCCCTTCGTCCGCTTTGAAGGCGGGCTGAGGCCGCGAGGGGAGGGGGCGGGCAAGGGGCTCGCTGTTGCCCTGGTTACGTGGAGGCACGTGTGCAGTCCCGGAAGCGCCTCGGGGAAGCTGCTCGGCGCGCGCGGCCGGAGGAAGCGCCGCCTGGTCCGCTCGGGTCGGGGCCGGCTGGGCCATGGAGTGGCTGCCTGAGCCCGCGCCCCGCTGTCTTCTGCATCTCCCCTTGCTGCTGATGCTGCTGCTACTGCCGGCGCCGGAGCTGGGCCCGAGCCAGGCCCGAGCCGAGGAGAACGACTGGGTTCGACTGCCCAGCAAATGCGAAGGTGAGGGGGCGGGGCCCGCGGGGCGTATCCTGCCCGAGGGGCGGGGCTTGCGGAGAAGCGTAGGAGGACGGAGGGTCCTGAACTCTGGAGTCTTTTCCTTCATTGAACCTGCTGTATGCTTGGCTCTGTGCTGGGCGCTGGGACACCGGGGTGGGCAAGAGATCCCGTCTCGGTACATCTGGAGTTCACAAATCCGTAGAAACGAGCGATTATAATCCAGGGTAGCAGATGCCGTGATAGGGGAGGTACTAGGCTTTGGGAGCCTGGAGTGGAGGGTAGCGAAGGCTGTGCGTGGACGGAGGCAGGGAAGGCTTCATATAGGAAGAGTAAGTAGGAGTCAGCTGGTGAAGAGAAGTGGAAAGAGAGGGCCTACTCAGAGGAAGCTACAGATGTAGTTTCCTACAGATGTAGATATAGGGCTTGCAGGCTAAGAAGCAAAGGATGAGTTTGAGGAACTGAAAAGGTCCATATGACTCATCTTGAGGCAAGAAGAACCTGAAGCTCTTCCGTTTGTGCCCTCACCGCAACCTAATCAGTGTAGTTGTCTGTTGCCCTCACTGACAGCTCCTTGAGGACAGGGACTTTGTCTCAGATAGTTAGTCCCAAAGTATCCGGTAGGCACGCAATACATGTTTTTGGAATAAATATGATTAAGTGGGGGCTATGGGTGTGTGTGGAGAAGGGGGAGGGTCTGAGGCCTCAGAGGTCACTTTGAGGGAAGAAGAGAGCCTGGGGCGACCTTGGCGAAGGAGGAAGATTTTAGGAATATGGAGTCTCAACATAGGCGTTGAAGTGAGGAACTTCAGAGAGAGAAAGGGAGCTCACCAGTGATCGAAGGGCCTACTTCTTTTTCCTCTCCTCCATTTCTCAGTTTTCTCCTCAAACTTTTACAGTCCCTCTTTCCTTCCCACCTCCCACACAGTTGGCTATGAATCCATTTCATCTGAATTCAAAGTTTACATCAGGCCAGATGTTCCCTAAACACTGGGAATTATGTGGTTGGAGACACATAATCCTTCCATTAGAGAGATTAAAAGTGAGCTGCTCCAGTGATAGGCTGACTTCACTGGTAGAGCACCCAGTTGAGTTCTAGCTGTGCTTGCTCCCTTACTTTCTCGCATAGACCGATGCTTTTCTTCAATTCATCCTCTAGTCTTAACTGATATCCTTTGGGCATTCTGCTTCCTCTTCTTTTTGTTTTCTATCTTGTTCTGATACCAAAGCACCCATACTATTTCTCTTATTATTCTCATAGCCTAAGAAGCTCACATTTTCTTTTCCTTAGGAGGCATTCACAGACTCATAGAAGCATAGAGCTGGCCAGGATCTTACAGATCATTCTAGTCTAACCTCATTTTGTAATTGATGAAGATTAATTTAAAAGAGATTTTCAGTCACAGGATGGCTTGGCAAGCTCCAACCCTTTGGCACCTCTTAATATTTATTTGTTTATATTTATTATTATTACACCTTTGTTATTAAGTGCTGACTGTGTCTGGCCCACAAAGCGTGCCTCCTGGCTCAGTAGCTGAGTGAAACAGGCCTCAGCACAGAGAAGGAGTACTTGCCCCCAAAAAAGTGTGGGTGGATGTCCATGAGGGTCTGGGGTCTGTGCCATGAGTCTCCTCCAAGTCTGGTTCTGGGTGGGATCCCCAGAGGAGGTCTTGAAGAGGTAATGTGTGGAAGAGTTGGAAAGCAAGGTTGTGGTTGATGGCTATAAGAGAGAAATGGTGTTCTAAATCTTCTCTTTCTCCCCTCCTAGAGTACTACATGTTTGAGGGCATGGGAGAAGGGGGCAAAGGAGCTAGAAAAATGATGAGCTTGCACAGTACAGGACAGAAGAGGGAAGGGAGCCCAGATGGTTCTGGATGGAGAGCCAGGGAGGTGAGATGTCCTCAATTCATTGCAGACTCTGAGATCAGCAGCTTATGACTTGGAATTTTTTTTTTTTTTTTTTTTGAGACAGAGTCTCGCCCTGTTGCCAGGGCTAGAGTGAGTGCTGTGGCATCAGCCTAGCTCACAGCAACTTCAAACTCCTGGGCTTAAGCGATCCTACTGCCTCAGCCTCCCGAGCAGCGGGGACTACAGGCATGCGCCACCATGCCCGGCTAATTTTTTCTATATATATTTTAGTTGGCCAGATAATTTCTTTCTATTTTTAGTAGAGACGGGGGTCTCACTCTTGCTCAGGCTGGTCTCGAACTCCTGACTTGGAGCGATCCACCCGCCTCGGCCTCCCAGAGTGCTAGGATTACAGGCATGAGCCGCCACGCCCGGCCTATGACTTGGAATTTTTGTGTTCCAAGTTCTCCAAGCCTTCAATTAATGTATATGTTATAAAATTTCACCAAGTGAGCCTCCGGGGCATAAATAAATACATTTCTGTGGTAAATTGGTTTTCTACCATACTCTGCTGTTAGTGTTAAAACTGCTGAAGGCATTTAGCCTGCAGACCATATTTCATTCAGAGGCATCAGAAGCTGCTTGGCTGCAAACTCAGTCTCTGTCAGCATTATTTATCAAGCATCCAAAATATATAGAGTCTCAGACTAGGGAAATACAGAAAAAAAGTCTAATACATGAGGCACACTTTGGGGACCCTTATAGTCTAGGTGGAGAGACACAGAAGATGACTGAAGGCCCTTAGGGAGAGCATGGATCCTGCAGAGGCCCAGAATGAAACCAAGAACAAGTGGGATTAGTCCAGAATAGCTTTCTGGGAGGGAGGCTTTTAATGCACAGTTGGGAGAATGGGCAGAGAAGCACCTAGAGGGCATTAAGCTAGGGCCTCAGGCACTTCATGCCCTCATTATTTGTTTACAGTTTTGTCTTCTCCCTTAAACTGAGTGTCTGGAAGGAAAGGACCTTGTTTTCATCTCTGTATCCCCAGGCTGTGCCTGACACATAGGAGTTGCTTAACAACTGTTTGAGGAAGAGTAAGAGGAAATGAGAGTGAGAGTACAGAAACAGTAGGAGCAAGGCTTCTCCGTAGGGGGCCAGAGCAAATTAACTTGGTGGGAGTAGAGAGCTGGGGTTGGAACACATATGAAATCAAGTGAGAAAACAGCCATAAAAGATGGTTTGAGGACAATAAGGGAAATTTGGATATGGACTATTAGGTGAAGTTGGAATTGTTAATTTTCTAAGTATCATGCGTGTTTTATGGTTATGTAGGAGAAGGTCCTCATCCTCAGGGGATGCATGGTGACATATTTAGGGGTGAAAGGCCATATTTGCAACTTACTTTCAAGACGGTTTAGCAAAAACAATGTATATATTGTTGAGATGTATTATTATACATTATATCTTGGAGAGAGATTGTAGCAAATCATTAACAACTATTGAATACAAGTGGAAGGTATATAGTTATTCATTGTACTCTTTCAGCTTTTCTGTGTACATGAAATATTTTAAAGTCAAATGACAGGGTTGAGAGTGATGGGGGGGGCCCGTGGTGGAAGAAACGAAGTCAGTGGGATAAGGGCCAAGAGTAGATGTGGGGCAGTGGGTCGTGGAGCCACGGTTTCACATAGTGGACTCCATTTGGTGGTCTGGTACTAACTCCTTCCTTACCTCGAGTATTGGCTCGGTCCAGCGTAGAAAAGGATGCCCCACCTGGGTCTGTTTTGCTGGGCACTTGCCTCCCATTAGACTCACGCGCACTCAGTAGACTGTGCCGTTTCTCCCTCCTCCAGTGTGTAAATATGTCGCTGTGGAGCTGAAGTCAGCTTTTGAGGAAACCGGCAAGACCAAGGAGGTGATCGGCACAGGCTATGGCATCCTGGACCAGAAGGCGTCTGGAGTCAAATACACCAAGTCGTAAGTGAACGGGGGCTCGCTGGCCTGGCCTGCTGTGTTTGTGGAGGCTTTGGCGTTTCCTCCTCCCGTCCTGCTGGGCAAACCCACTGCACGGGAGTCAGCTCCAACAGAGACCCACCTTTGCCTGCTGGTTCCTCCCCACAAACTAATTGTGTGACCTGCGTAAATCCCTTAACTTCTTGGGGCTTCAGATTTCCCATCTGTAAAAACAAGACTGTTGGGCTATATCAGTGATTCCCAGACTCTTGGATTTCTTGGACCAATGCAATTTTTAAAAATATTGGTAACGTGTGAGTACCAACTTTTTATTTTGCCAGTTATAAATATTAAAAACAAACCAAAAAAAACCCTGTCAACTGTGGTCATCCTTTCAAAATGAAATGATGTTTTACCATCAAAATTTATATATTTTGCTTTATAAAAAAATCTAAATACTCCTGGGTACAGTGGCTCCCACCTGTAATCCCAGCACTATGGGAGGCCAACTCGAGCATCACCTGAGGCCAAGAGTTTGAGACCAGCCTGGGCAATATATTGAGACCCTGTCACTACAAAAAAAAAACTTAAAAAAAATCTAAATACTAGGCAGGAGGATTGTTTGAGCCCACGAGTTTGAGGTTGCAGTGAGCTATGATCATGCCACTGCACTCTAGCCTGGGCAACAGAGCCAGACCCTGTCTCAAAAAAAAAAATAAAATTCTAAATACTGAATCATTTATCTTTATAAAAAATTCCTTCCCTTAGAGCTGTTAAAATATTGTCTCTCTGGTCTGCATTTCAGAGCCCCCAGACCAGATGCCCTATCTTCCTTCCAGCTGTGACTTACTTCTCGTTGGTGAGATGCACAGGTGTTGGGGCAACTGGGCTGGAGGGACAGACCACTAAGCCACTGGGTCTAGGAGAGGAACTCAGTTCTTCTCGTGCTGCTGTCGTGGCAGGGACTTACGGTTAATTGAAGTCACTGAGACCATTTGCAAGAGGCTCCTGGACTACAGCCTGCACAAGGAGAGGACCGGCAGCAACCGATTTGCCAAGGTTGGATTTGTGCTTGCCCTTCATCCCCTCTGCGGCCAGGCCTGCATGTGTCTGAGTGTCTGCTGGTGAGAGTGTGATGTGAAAACCATGCCCTGGGACCCTCCCTCCTTGCCTCTTCCCATTCTTTGGTTGCCGCTTGCACTCTTCCCCTCCTGAGTGGCCTGATGTTTCAGTGGCAGTGGGCACATTCATGCTGGCCTGAGCCTGTCCATGAGGATCCTGCCTTAGTCTCAGACACACGCAGAAATGCTCCAGGATGGCAACCCCATGGGGACTTGAATGGGGAGAACTCAGCAAGGTCCAGGATGTGCAGAAATGTGGGGGTTTAGGGGAGATGTCAGAAGACACATAGGGGCAGTGATTGCCCAGTCCCTCATCTAGGCCCACACGGCTCCTCCCTACATGCCTGCCAGGGTGCCTGTGTGACATAGTGCACTCACTGTGCGCACGAATGCTTCTCTCCCTGGAGAATAAGCTGCTTACAGCAAGGCCATATTTCTCTATCTCTGTGTCATCAGTGCCTGGCACATGGTAAGATAGTTACCACCTGCATTTTTCTTCTACCTGAGTTTCCTTCCAGCAGGGGAGATCAGTCATAAACCCCTAGGATACCTAAGGCTATAGTCTCAAACAGCAGAAATTCATATGAATTTTGTACTGAATAATAAATCTGTATTTGCTTTAATAAAAGGTATTTAAAATCTTTTTCCACACTCTGGGAGGCCAAAGTGGGAGGATTGCTCAAGGTCAGGAGTTCGAGACCAGCCTGAGCAAGAGCGAGACCCTGTCTCTACTAAAAATAGAAAAAAATGATCTGGACAGCTAAAAATATATAGAAAAAATTAGCCGGGCATGGTGGCACATGCCTGTAGTCCCAGCTACTCGGAAGGCTGAGGCAGAAGGACCGCTTGAGCCCAGGAGTTTGAGGTTGCTGTGAGCTAGGCTGACGCCACGGCACTCTAACCCAGGCAACAGAGTGAGACTTTGTCTCAAAAAAAAAAAAAAAAAAAAATCTTTTTCCATAGCAAAAAAAATTGGAAACAATCGAATGTCTACCAGTAGGAGAGTGGTTAAATACATTGATGTGGCCATTTGGGGGATTAGTACGCAGCTGGAAAACAAAGAATGAGGTCGTTCTTTATGAACTGAATTAAACTGATCTTCAAGGCAGAGTGTATCCAGCCACAGTGAGCCAGGAGAGTGAAGAGAAACTTACTTCCTGGAAAAGGAGTATAAATTCAAAGTGCTCGGTGGCTCACGCCTGTAATCCTAACACTCTGGGAGGCTGAGGCGGGAGGATTGCTTGAGGTCAGAAGTTCGAGACCAGCTTGAGCAAGAATGAGACCCCATCACTACTAAAAATAGAAAAAATTAGCTGGGCATGGTGGCGCGCGCCTGTAATCTCAGCTACTTAGGAGGCTGAGGCAGGAGGATCACCTGAGCCCAAGAGTTTGAGGTTGCAGTGAGCTGTGATGATGCCATTGCACTCTAGCCAGGGTGACAGAGTTGAGACCCTGTTAAAAAAAAAAAAAAAAAAAGATCAAAGGGCCTGAAGGCAACAGCAGATCTGTGTGAAAGGATGAAGTGTGGGGAGGCAGGTCAGCGTGTGTATGTGCAGGGGTTGTGGGAAACAGGCCGAAAATGGGAGAGGACGGTAAGGTCAAGGATGAGAAGCTTTAGAGGGTCATGACTTCTCAGAGCTAGGTCCTCAGACACCACTGAGAGAGGAGGGCAGGAGGTAAAGAAGTTAGCTCCACCTCCCATGTCTGGTTGCTTCTTCCAGGGCATGTCAGAGACCTTTGAGACGCTACACAACCTGGTACACAAAGGGGTCAAGGTGGTGATGGACATCCCTTATGAGCTGTGGAACGAGACTTCTGCAGAGGTGGCTGACCTCAAGAAGCAGGTACAGGCCCTTCAGCCCTTGGGGGCTATTATGCCCAATGGGGAGGGGAGACGAGTGGGGATTGGTCTGCTCTGAGGAAGGCCATCAAGGGCTGGGTGACTTTAATCAAGTCACTTCACCTCCCCGTCTTCAGTTCCCTTGGGTGAATCACAGCCGCCTGCCTATCTTGTGGAGGGTCGTGAAGCTTCGCTGAGCTCCTCTAGGAGCAAGTCGGGTGCTGGGGCTTTGCAATATGGGGTGTTGTGGTTAACAGTGTGACGTGCTGGTGGAAGAGTTTGAGGAGGTGATCGAGGACTGGTACAGGAACCACCAGGAGGAGGACCTGACGGAATTCCTCTGCGCCAACCACGTGCTCAAGGGAAAGGACACCAGTGAGTCCAAGGGTTTGGGGAAGGCAGGGCAGGGACTTCATTGTTTGTTCTCCCTCTGGCGAGTGGGTCAGAGAGGATGGAGAAGACACACAGAGGGCATGAGAGGGCATGGGAGGATCTGTGCCCTCGGGCCTGGGTGAGACGAGGTGAGGTAAGAGGCCCTGAGCCCGGGGCAGCACACGATGTGGATAAGCCAGGGGCCCCAGGGGGCCTGGCGGCCACAGTGAGCAGGAAGATAGGGATGTTGACGTCAGGCACCAGTTCCAGTTGCTGTTCCCTGCGGCGCCTTGATTGGTGCCCCTCACCCAGCAAACCAGTCCTGAGGCACCTGTGTTGAGAGTATCTCTCCTTCTCACGCAGGCTGCCTGGCAGAGCAGTGGTCCGGCAAGAAGGGAGACACAGCTGCCCTCGGAGGGAAGAAGTCCAAGAAGAAGAGCGGCAGGGCCAAGGCGTCGGGCAGCAGGAGCAGCAGCAGCAAACAAAGGAAGGAGCTGGGTGGCCTTGAGGAAGACCCGAGCCCGGAGGAGGATGAGGGCATTCAGAAGGCATCCCCCCTCACACACAGCCCCCCTGATGAGCTCTGAGCCTAATCCAGTGTCCCCTGTACCGAGACCCTTGACTTTGAAGCTGAAGCATCTGGGGCATGGTTCTAGCGGGCAAACATGGCTCTGCCACCTTCAGGTCCTCCTGCCTTGGCTGTGCCCTCTTCTGCCAAGGAAAGACACAAGCCCCAGGAAGAAATCAGAGCAGCCATGGTCAGCCCATGCCAGCCTTTACCCTCCGCCAAGCATTCCTCTCCCGACGTGGGCTTCAGGCAGGCCATGTGCTTTCTGGACTTCAAGGACTCCGGTGTGAGGCCGGGCGCGGTGGCTCATGCCTGTAATCCTAGCACTCTGGGAGGCCGAGGCGGGAGGATCGTTTGAGCTCAGGAGTTCAAGACCAACCTGAGCAAGAGTGAGACCCCATCTCTACTAAAAGAAAAATAGAAAGAAATTAGCTGGAAAACTAAAAATATATAGAAAAAATTAGCCGGGCATGGTGGCGCATGCCTGTCATCCCAGCTACTCAGGAGGCTGAGGCAGAAGGATTGCTTGAGCCCAGGAGTTTGAGGTTGCTGTGAGCTAGGCTGATGCCACAGCACTCTAGCCCGGGCAACAGAGTGAGACTATGTCTCAGGAAAAAAAAAAAAGGACTCCAGTGTGAACTCAGGATGGGCAGGGGTCAGAACTTGGCACCAGGACTGGAGTCCTTCCAGAGCCCGTGAGGAGGGCATCCTGGGCCTCCACCTGCCCTCACTGCTGCCCTCACAGGGAAGCAAGACTGCAGCACCCCACAGCTCGTCCTCCGTGCTCACCCCTCCTGTGGACACCTTGCACTCTGCCCGGCCCTCCACAGGGCTCGCAGAGTAAAAACCTTCTGGCCTTTTGGTTCCTATTTCTGAGTCTTCCTCAACCCTCAGAGGTACCCGGGCCTCACCTTCCAGCCTTTGGGGCTGAGGAGGGGGAGGCTGCTCCCATCCTCCTCTAATTGAGGCTGACGCTGCCAATTGTTGGGAACAGCAAGTGCAGGGAAGGCCCAGGGTTGTTTGGGGTGAGGCCCAGCACAGTGTGCTGACCCTGGCTCATGCTACTCCCTTGTGTCCTGGGCACCTGGCTGCCCTCCTTTCCTCCCTCTCTCCTGCCTCTCCTCTCTCCCTGAGGCCTCCCATTTGTTGTGTGAAGTGTTTACTGGGTGTCTGCCTCTTCCTGCTGCCTCCATCTGACCCTGTCTGTTGGTCTTGAACCTTGTTCTCTGATGACCACACTTGATCACTCTGCTCTTCCCAACTGTTGTGCCTGGAACCCAGAGAGGAGGACATCCCAGTCTCCCAACCTGGCTACACCCTGTTCTTCAGGGCCAGGGGAGGAATAGGGAGGCTGGCCTCTAGGGAGAGGGGTGGGAGGTTCAGGCCCCTCCCCAGGTTGTCCTGAGGGCAGGGATCAAGGCAGTTGGCAGCAATAGTGATGACAGTTGTATGTATTCACAGTACTTTAACCATTACAACACGCTGGTGAGGTGGGTGCTGGTAGCCCCATGTCATAGAAAACAGGCTCAAGTCAAGTGATGTGCCCAAGGTCCTACTAGGTTTTTTTCTTTCTTTTCTTTTCTTTCTTTCTTTTCTGTCTTGATAGGATCTTACTCTGTTGCCCAGGTTGGAATGCAGTAGCAAAGTCATAGCTCACTGTAACCTGGAATTCCTGGGCTCAAGGGATCCTCCCACCTCAGCCTCCTGAATATTTGGGACTATAGGCACGTGCTGCCACACCTGGCTACTTTTTAAGTTTTTTGTAGAGACGGGGTCTCATGTTGCCCAGGCTGTTCTTGAACTCCTGGTGTCAAGTGATCCTCTTGCCTCAGCCTCCCAGAGTGCTGGGATTACAGGCGTGAGCCACCACTCCCAGCCGTCCTACTGTTAATGAGTGGTATAGCTGGGACTTAGACTCTGGTTTCCAGATTCCAAGTCCATTGTATTTTTACTGTCCACGGCTGCCAGCACTTCTTCCCCAACACCTGGCACTGACGGTATAGTTCACATCGAACTGGTTTGTTTTCCTGGCCTGAATCCACCACCACCACCGAGACTCTTTTAAAAGGAAAATGGGAAGCAGCAGGTGCTTCTTGGAAGGAGAGAACGGCACACAGTTCCACCAGAGCTGCGCCCTCTTTGAGCACCCACACTGAGACTCCACACTTCCCTGGGCTGGGCCTGGTGGGTGGGAGTGGATCTACTGCTCAAGGCTCCCTGAGCCTAGTGCAGGGGCCCTGGGGTCCAAACTTGTGGGAGTGAGGGCCCCCCCCCATAGCCTGGGCCCAGTCTCTCTGCTCCCCCAGGTTAGGGCAGCCAAGGCCATAGAGAGTGGAGTGAAGTAAAGTGGAAACTTTTTCTCCTTTGGCTGTTGAGGTTTAGAACAGGTGCTTGGAAGATAGTGTTTTGGTCTAGCCCCCACCTCCTCAAATCCAGGACTGATGTCCCCCGTGTTAAAGGGGCTGACAGGCCTTCCTGTTCTGGACTTTGTTCTGAGCATGGCTGGGGGTTGGGGAGTGGGGAAGGGGTGGGACCCAGGACAGGGATCTGTTTTCAGATCTGGGTTCTAGGAGTCTGATTCCCCCAACCTGTCACTAACCCATAGCACTTCAGTGCCTGGCTTACCTCTGTCCCCAGAGCTTCATTGATTCTTAACATAGGAAGAGGCAAAGACCCAACCCCTTAGTGGGGTGTTGGCCCAGTGGCCCAATCCCAGGCCCAGACCTGAGGGCAGGCAGCGCTGTGACTGCTTTGCTCTTTGGCCTGTGGCTGCTGCTTGACGAGCCCACTGCCTGTTCCCGAGGGCCAGGCCGGTGCACACTCACTGGCTCTCCACGAAGCCCACCCGAGCAGGCAGCTTCTGGCCCAGCCTAGAAAAGGCAGAATACAGGATCCATCTTCCTAGGGTTTTCTTTTTCTCTCCCCACCACACATAAAAGCCTTCTTGAATTTGGGTATTGCCTCTGACTTTCCCATTCCCCTCCCTATCCACAAGGTCAGGGGACTGTCTGAGCTCAAGTTAACCTGATTTCACTGCCCCCATCAGAAACCGTTTTAGAAAAAGATTTCCCAAACTCACCTGGACATGAGAGTCACCTGGAATGCTGGTTTGCTTGTGTTTTGTTTGTTTTTTCTTTAAACTCCCATGACAGATTATGGAAGGATGTCTGGGCCCACCTCAGACCTGCTGGGTTGGGACCTAGGAAGCTGCATGCTTGACAGACATCTCTCAGGGTTCCTATGATGAGGCCAGCTGGAACCCACTTCACCTTTTAGGACAACCCCTTGGGTTGTCCTAAAAGGAGGCAGGACTTCAATAGAGTCACATTGGATCAGGGACTTGTCCTCAGAAACATGACTTTTCAGAACCCCAGAGTGGATCCATCTCTGTTGGAGATTTCCATCAACCAGAGCCACAAGAGCTGATGGACAAACCACAAGGGCAGTTTGTTCCAGTCCAATGATGAAAGAAGCACGGGCTCAGAGTGAAATCGCAGGGGTTGTCTCAGAGGAGGCTGCACTGGGGCCTCTTCATTTTAAAGGCAGCTCCTAGAAGGCAGGCTCCTTATCTCCAGGTTCCTAGCTATTATTTCCATACATCTTTGTGCAAATTAGAAAAATGTGCTCTTTACACCTTTGACTTTCATCTGTCAGAACGTTATTTTAATATATATGTTTGGTTAGAATAAGACACTTGGCTGAATACCTGCCAGAAAATTATCGTAATAAATGTACAAACCAATGAGGTTTGTTGTGAGAATGGCAGTCCCTTAAATGCGGAGTCTCGTGTTGTCCAGATGTTCCCAGCAGCCCTGCATCACTGGTAGTTCCCAAGTATGACCAAAATTCCCCTTCTTACTTTTTGTTCTTGAAAGAAAAGAAAGCCTGTTTTTCACGGCAGATATATGGTCCATGTTAAGTCTCCTGTTTCAGTGAACTCTCCTCTTCCTCCTCGGCCTACTCAATGTGAAGACAATGAGACCTGTATGATGATCCACTTCCACTTAATGAATAGCAAATATATTTTCTCTTCTCTATGATTTACTTAAAAACTTTCTTTTCTCTAACTTTATTGTGAGAATACAGTATATAATACATATAACATACAAAACGTGTTAATCGACTTTATGTTATCAGTAAGCCTTCTGGCAATAGTAAGGCTATTAGTGTTTAAGTTTTGGGGGAGTCAAAAGTTGTTATACACACATTTCTGACTTAGGGATAGGTCCCCTAACCCCCAAGTTGTTTAAGGTTCAACTGTCCTCACCAATGCTGTCTTAGTGTTTTGGATGTGATGGCATATGCTAAGTCACCTGTTTCAATGAGCAATGCTTAGCCTGTTATCAGGGCCCAAATAGGGTATAATTTTTATGTTGAAGAATAGCTCAGTGTGCAGATCTGTGTATACTGAAGATCTGAAGATAATCTTACTGGACATTAGCACTCCTTAAAACTGCTTTTAACAAAGTATGCAATGGTCGAAAAGAATCTTCTTACACATCGCTGGAATTCTCACTGGTGCACTACTTAATAGTAATGTAGCCACCATTGTTAGTGTTACAACTCACTGATATGGAGACCTATTTTACACTCACTCAACAGGAGTTTCTTAAAAGAAAGGTCAAAAACGGACCCATTGTGATAATTCTGCTAGCAGAATCCAAGCAGATAGGTGGTTTCCCACCTCTCTCTCAGTGTCCCAGTGTCAGTGTGGGGTAGATACAGTTAGCAGAGAGGAGTTTTATTCAGTACCTTGGACTAGAGTTTGGCATTTGGCATCCATCAACTGAAAAATGAATTTCTACTTCTTATGAATCAAAACAAAAACAAGCTGGGTGCAATGTTCACCTGTAGTCCCAGCTACTTGAGAGGCTGAGGTGGGAGAATCACTTGAGTGCAGAATTTCAAATCCAGCCTGGGCAACAGAGCAAGACCCTGTCTCAAAATAAAGAAATAAACAAGATTATAAGAATTAGATACAATATTCTACCTAATGAAATGTCAATGAATAACATCATGTAAAGAAGAGTTGAGGCTAGGCTTGGTAGCTCACACCTATAATCTTAAGCACTTTGAGAGGCCAAGGTGGGAGGGATCACTTGAGGCCAGGAACTTGAGACCAATCTGGGCAACATAGGGAGATTCTGTCTCTACAAAAAGTTAGAAAAATTAGCTGGGCATGGTGGCATGTGCTGGTAGTCCTAGCTATTTGGGAGACTGAGACAAGAGGATCTCTTGAGCCCAGGAGGAGTTCAAGGTTGCAATGAGCTATGATGATGCCACTCCACTCCTGCTTGGGAGACAGTGAGACCCTGTTTATTTTTTTTTTTTTTTATTTTTTATTTTTTTTGAGACAGAGTCTCACTTTGTTGCCCAGGCTAGAGTGAGTGCCGTGGCATCAGCCTAGCTCACAGCAACCTCAGACTCCTGGGCTTAAGCGATCCTACTGCCTCAGCCTCCAGAGTAGCTGGGACTACAGGCATGAGCCACCATGCCCGGCTAATTTTTTTGTATATATATTTTTAGTTGGCCAGATGATTTCTTTCTATTTTTGGTAGAGACGGGGTCTCACTCTTGCTCAGGCTGGTCTCGAACTCCTGACCTCGAGCGATCCACCCGCCTCGGCCTCCCAGAGCTAGGATTACAGGCGTGAGCCACCGCGCCCGGCCATGAGACCCTGTTTAAAAAAAAAAAAAAAAGTTTCTGGATGAGAAAGAAATCAAACAATTACTAACTTAGGAACAAAAAATCTTGTTTTTGAAATGGAAAGTACGTACATTTAGAAGTTACACTGTTTTTAATGGAATGCTTCACAAATTTGCATGTCATCCTCGAAGAGGGACCATGCTAATCTTCTCTGTATAGTTCCAATTTTTGTACTGGTCCATGGCCTGTTAGGAATTGTGCTGCACAGCAGGCGGTGAGTGGCAGACAAGTGAGTAAGCTTCATCTGTATTTACAGCCACTCCTCATTGCTCCCTTGCATCACCACCTGAGCTCCGCCTCCTGTGAGATCAGCAGCGGCATTAGATTCTCATAGGAGCAGGAACTCTACTGTAAACTGTGCATGCGAGGGATCTAGGCTGCTCTCCTTATGAGAATCTAATGCCTGATGATCTGAGGTGGAGCTGAGGTGGTGATGCTAGTGCTGGGGAGCAGCTGCAAATACAGATTATCAGCAGAGAGGTTTGACTGCACAGAGACCATAATAAATCAATTGCTTGCAGACTTATATCAAAACCCTATCAGTGAGTGGCAAGTGACAATTAAGCTGCCTCTCGTGGCAGACTTTATAGTGGCAAGCGAGTTGATGTACTTCAATTGTACAGCTGCATCTGGTGGCAGGCTTTACATCAGAATCCAACAGTTGTTTTAGTCTGAGCGTGGCCTGTCCATTATTTTATTTACCACTTCTGTCCGTGCCTCTTTCCCACACTGTGCGCTTGTCTCAGTCACAGTTTTGTTAAGCCCACAAGCTAACCCTAGCAAAAATGAGTAAAAATCAAATGTCACTGAAGAGCTTCTTTGAAAAGGGGGAAAGACCCAATGATCAAACAGCAGGAGACTCTAAGACTGCCAACAAAATGAAAGCTGCATTTAAAAGAAAATACCAAGAGTCCTACTTAAATTACAGGTTCATTGCAACAGGTGATTCACATTCTCCAAGCCCACTTTGCATAATATGTGGTGACCGGCTATCCAACAAAGCCATGAAACCTTCAAAACTGCCTTACCACATGGAGACAAAATACTCTGCATTAAAAGACAAGCCTCTGGAGTTTTTCAAAAGAAAAAAAAAGTGAACACGAAGAACAGAAACCATTATTGAAGGCCACCACTTCATCAACTGTGTCTGCACTGAGAGCATCATTCTTAGTGGCTAACCGCATTGCTGAAGCTAAGAAACCCTTTACTGTTGATGAAGAGTTGATCTTGCCTGCTGCTTAGGACATTTGCCGTGAACTTTTAGGAGAAGCTGCAGTTTAAAATGTGGCACATGTTCCTCTTTCGGCTAGCACCATAACTAGATGAATTGACAAAATAGCAGAGGATATTGAGGCACAATTGTTAGAATTAATGAGTCACTGTGGCACACAATCCAGGTTGACGAGTCCGCCAATGTAGACAAAAAGGCAAAGATGCTTGTTTTTGTGCAACATATTTTTCAGGAGGATGTCCATGAGGATGCGTTATGTGCACTTTTGTTGCCAACCAACACCGCAGCTGCAGAACTGTTCAAGTCTTTGAATGATTACATATCAGGAAAATTAAATTGGTCATTTTGTGTAGGTATGTGCACGGATGGCTGCCATGACCGGACGGCTTTCTGGTTTCACTACTCGGGTCAAGGAAGTCACTTCTGAAACGTGTGTCTACGCACTGTGTCATCCATAGAGAAATGCTGGCTAGCCGAAAAATGTCACCTGAACCAAAAAACGTTTTGCAGGATGTGATTAAAATGATCAACCACATTAAAGCACATGCCCTTAGGTCACGTCTGTTCGTGCAGCTCTGTGAGGAGATGGACGCAGAGCACACCGTCTTCTCCTATACACAGAAGTGAGGTGGCTTTCTAAAGGAAGACCACTGGCCAGAGTTTTTGAGTGATGAGAGCTGCTCTAGAGATTTCTTTTAGAAAAACAGTCACCACTGGCAGCACATTTCAGTGACACAGAGTGGTTCACAAAACTTGCTTACTTGTATGACATATTCAGTGTACTCAGTGAACTCAATCTGTCACTTCACGGGAGAATGACAACTGTGTTCAAGTCAGTAGATAAAGTGGCTGCATTCAAAGCCAAACTGGAATTATGAGGCGATGAGCGGACATTGGCGTTTTTGACATGTTTCAAACATTAGCAGAGCTTTTGAAACAGACTGAGCCAGGGCCTTCTTTCTCCCAACTGGTGCATGATCACCTATCTCAACTTTCAAGAGAGTTTGAGCATTACTTCCCAACCACAAAAGACCCCCAAACTGGGAAGGAATGGGTCCACGACCCATTTGTGAATAAGCCAGGTGAATCGACTTTGTGCTAGAAGATCATCTGCTTGAGATCACAAAAGACGGTAGCCTTAAAAGTATGTTTGCAACAAATCTCCATACATTCTGGATTAAAGTCAAGGCAGAATATCCTGAGATTGCCACAAAAGCACTGAAAAGCCTGCTTCCATTTCCAACATCCTATCTTTGTGAAGCAGGGTTTTCTGCAGTGATGGCAACCAAGACGGGATTACGTAGTAGACTGGACATAAGCAACACACTTTGGGTGTCACTGTCTCCCATCACCCCCAGATGGGACTGTCTAGTTGCAGGAAAACAAGCTCAGGGCTCCCACTAATTCTGTAATGGTGAATTGTATAATTATTTTATTATATATTATGTTGTAATAATAATAGAAATAAAGTGCACAATAAATGTCAGGCACTTGAATCATGCCCAAACCATCCCCCCATTCCCACTCCATCCATGGAAAAATTGTCTTCCATGAAACTGGTCCCTGGTGCCAAAAAGGTTGGGGACGGCTGCTCTAAATACTAATACTTTTTTTTTTTTGAAGCTGGGTTTCATCATAGAGCACCTAAATCCATTCTTCTTTCAGTGGCCATTTCCAAATGAAAGGGTGGGCACAGATGTCTAAATTTACAAATCAATGCTCTTCTCCCAGGTTTCACTATTATTTATATGAATATTGAGAGAAGAAAGGAAAAAGGCCACAAACACCAAAATAACAAGAATACTTGTCCTTATATATTGAGACCCAAAGAGTCTAGTACATCTCACAGCCCGTTGGTCATTCTAAAGGTGACATTTCCCAACAGCTTTCTGAGCCCTAAAAAAAAAAAATCCCAGGTTTACCTCAGGTGCGTTCAGAGAGGGTGAAAAGAGTGACCCTCTACCTTCTTCAGCTTTCCTCTCCCAGGCAACACACACGGAAAAGAAAGTAATAATATGTGGGAAAAAAGATAATAAGTCGCCCTAAGCCACGTAACTTTTCAAATATTTTATTTTGTTTATTTATTTTTTGAGACAGGGCCTCACTCTTGCCCAGGCTGCAGTGCAGTGGCTTCATCCGAGCTCACAGCAACCTCCAACTCCTGGGCTCAAGCGATCCTCCTGCCTCAGCCTCCCGAGTAGCTGGGACCACAGGCGCGGGCCACAGGTCCGGCCCTGACGGCCGGGGAGCTCAGCTCTGCGTGGATTTTGAAGCTTTATTCCCTTTCTTTCCAACTGGGGTGGGGACAGAGTGGACAGTCTCACTGCTCCCCCCTGTCCTGGCCCCTCCCGGGTCCTTCCAGGGTAAGTGGGCAGAGGGCTGTGAGGGCGGCGGGTCCCCTCCCGCCGCGGGATTGCACAGAGGGCTGAGTCCCCAAGGCCAGCAGAAAGGGCCCAGTCCAGGACTGCCAGGCGGGGCCCTCCCCGCGGCTGACACAGCCGTAGGCCCTGGGCCCGGCGCCTAGCAGGGGCGTGTCCCCGCGCTCACCTGCCATTGGCCAGGTGGGGCCAGGCGGCCCGCGGCGCCCGCACTATAAGCGCGGAGCCAGTGGGTGCGGAGGCAGGCGAGCCTCAGGATGGTGGACAGCGTATACCGGACCCGCTCCCTGGGGGTGGCCGCCGAAGGGCTCCCGGACCAGTTCGCGGACGGGGAGGCGGCGCGCGTGTGGCAGCTCTACATCGGGGACACCCGCAGCCGCACCGCCGAGTACAAGGCGTGGCTGCTCGCGCTGCTGCGCCAGCACGGCTGCCAGCGGGTGCTCGACGTGGCCTGCGGCACCGGGTGAGCACGCGTCGGGGGTCAAGGGCGGGGGTACCCGGGTCCGGCTGAGCCCGGGCCGCCCCACCACAGCACCGCAGCCGGGCACGTAGGGGCAGGTGGGAGGCCAGGGCCAGGAACCGGTGCCTGCTGGGCACTGCGAGTGCACGGGCCAGGCAGCGGGGTCAAGGGGCCCGGGAGACTGACGGTGAGAGAGAGGGTGTGGGCAGAGAAGTGAGGGGTCATGGGGCTTCCGGGCCAGAGACAGGCTCCTTGGATCCTGGCGCCAGTATGGCTTCTCCTGTGATGGCCTTGGGGAGCCTTAACAGTTAACATTTGCTCAACATTTGCACATACCAACCCTGCTACATCAGTTTCTCAAACCCTCACACAACCCCATGAGGTAAGGGGTGGTATTTCCTATACACTACTGGGGAAAGTAGGCCTCAGAGAAATAGAAGTTCCCAGTCCAGTGGAGAGGAGATACAGACCAGGTTGGTTAGGGTCTGTCCCATGCTCTAAACCACCATGGGATACTGCCTCCCGTCCACAAGTTACTTAACTTCCAGGAGCCTCAGTTTACCTGTCTCTCAAATGGGAATAACACCATTTACCTTGCAGGGTTGCCATGAGGATTAATGCACATTTGTAGAGGGCCTGGCTCTGAAAAGGTGCTTTAAAAAAAGTTGCTACGTGGTGATAGCAAACAGATTTGTGAGGTTATCTGAGGTCAGTGGAGAGGGCGTGGAGAGAGGAGGCAGAGGAATGGACTCTGGAGAGTTGAGACAGAAGGGTCCCACACAGGCCCCCCTCCCTGTCCCTCTCTGCCTCTCATCCCTGGCCCCACCCAGAGTGGACTCCATCATGCTGGTGGAAGAGGGCTTCAGCATGACAAGTGTGGATGCCAGTGACAAGATGCTGAAGTATGCACTTAAAGAGCGCTGGAACCGGCGGCACGAGCCTGGCTTCGACAAGTGGGGTATGCGGGTCCTGCCCGGCCTCCCAGCCCAGCCGCCAGGAACACTGTTCGCTACCCCAGGCTCCTTTAGGTGTGGGGGTGGGGATTGAGGTATTTTGTTTTCCTCAGGAGGACAGCAAAATTACTGTCATTTCCCTGAAAAGCGAGGCTCTGGCACTAGGTGTGAAAAGCAAGTTTTAATAGTGTATAAAAGTGTCTTGTTCCTCCCCAAATAAAACCCCACAAGCATAGAGCCCTCCTTCCCAACCATGGCTCCCTTCTCCCTTGACCCCTCTTCCCTCCTCCCCCTCACTGGATGGGAGTCCCTGTGTGTCCTGAAGAAGAAACTGAGGCAGGACTGCACTTGGTGGAGGTGGGTGCTATGGGTACCATGGTGCCACCCTGATTCCTCTTCCCCTTCCTGGCCCCCAGTCATCGAGGAAGCCAACTGGATGACTCTGAACAAAGATGTGCCCCAGCCAGCAGAGGGTGGCTTTGATGCTGTCATCTGCCTTGGAAACAGTTTTGCCCACCTGCCAGACTCCAAAGGTGACAGAGGGTGTGGCTTTGGGCATGGCCCTTGCCTTGAGCTATACCCCTTGCCACAGACCCCTAGCACCTGCTCTCCTGCCAAAGCAGACTCTGCCTTTTTCCTTTCTCTGCCTTGGCTCTGGCACCCTGGGGAGGGGAGAAGTGGGAGGGAGACCGGTGCTGGGGGCCCTGAGCAGACAGAGCCTTTCTGCCCCTGCCTGGAGCTCAGGGGACCAGAGTGAGCACCAGCTGGCGCTGAAGAACATTGCAAACATGGTGCGACCAGGGGGCCTGCTGGTCATTGATCACCGCAACTATGACCACATCCTCAGCTCAGGCTGTGCACCCCCAGGGAAGAACATCTACTACAAGGTGGGGCCCACTGGGGGAGGGAGGGTCCAGGGCCCCCTGGTGGGTTACAGAGGCTAATGCGGCCTGCATCACCACTTACAGAGTGACTTGACCAAGGACATCACAACCTCAGTGCTGACAGTGAACAACAAAGCCCACATGGTGACCCTGGACTACACGGTGCAGGTGCCAAGGGCTGGCCAGGATGGTTCTCCTGGCTTGAGGTACCACTTGGCTAGGCAGGGGTGAGGTGGTGGTGGTGGGACCTGGGGCCACCTGTCCTCATGGTTGTCCTGGGGCTCTGTTGCAGTAAGTTCCGGCTCTCCTACTACCCGCACCGTCTGGCATCCTTCACGGAGTTGCTCCAAGCAGCCTTCGGGGGCAAATGCCAGCACAGCATCCTGGGTGACTTCAAGCCTTACGAGCCAGGCCAAGCCTACATTCCCTGCTACTTCATCCATGTGCTCAAGAGGACAGATTGAGTGTGGCCTCAGCTCCCACCACCCTCTGCCCAGGCACTTCCAGCTCCATCTGGGAGATGGGAACCAGCAGCTTCTAGAGCAGACCACAGGGGGCACAGGGATGTGGGTTCAGGCGAACAGAGGGTAAACAATAGAGTCCACGCCTTTTCAGTTCTGGCATGCTGTGTGTTTGTGTCAGAAGGATCAGGCTGTCACAATGCCCACCCCTGCCCTCCCTGACGGTTCACTCCTCCCCCAACCCTGCTCCTCCCCACTCCACTCTTTCACACCACACCAGCAGGGGGAGGCAAACACTTTATTTTTAGCCACAGAACTGGCCCTCTCAGGGCTCAATCCCCAGAAGCCCAGGCTCCAGCCCTCCTCCTGACCACATGGGCCTTGTCTTACAGCTGGCCTGGAAGGAGGGGCAAGAAAGCAGGAGATGCCTCTTGAGCTCTCGCCGGGCTCCCAATGCCACTCTGCACCCAGGGGATCTCCTGGAGGGGGAAGGTAGCCTTCAGGTGGGTGGGCAGCAGCCTGAGGAAGAGCCTTTCCCTCTCAGGTCCCTATGTGGGGCTAGGTAGGTACCTTTAGGCATTGTGACAGGGTCCCTGACCGCAGGGGCTCCTAGCAGGCAGCAAACTTGCACTGGATGCGCTTGTACCGGAGCAGCTCCTGCTCACTGACTGAGGGCTGCAGCCGGGCAGCAGCGTGCAGCAGGTCCTCCATGGTGAGCAGCAGTGCTGAGCTCCCAGGCTCCAGCCCTAGAAGTGACAAGGGGGAGGTAAGGCCAGGGTCCCATTCCAACTGGGAACAGAGGCTGTGGTCTATGCCTAGGCAGGGAGAGCCCTGGGAAGGCATCTTCCTGCTCAGAATCCCTCAGGTGTCAATAGTCCTTCCTCTGAAATTTAGAACCAGGCTTGTCTCCCACTAGTTTTTCGGGGTCTTGCTACATTGCTCAGGTTGGCCTGAAACTCCTGGGCTCTAGCAGTCTTCCTTAGGCTTTAGAGTAGCTGGGACTACAGGTACACCCGGCTCCCTACTAGCTTTTTGGATGGCCTCTGGGGCTGGCAAGTGGCTCACCTTCCTCCAGATCATGAACCCTGCGTTTGAGGGCAGCTGTCATGGCATCAGAGCAGAGAGAGTAGAGGTCTGCGCCTGTCAGCTGGGGCGGGCAGCAATCCAGCACGTTCACCAGGCTCACAGAGGGCTCTAGCTTGAATCTGTTTAGGGGTACGGGAAAGGAACGATTAGAGCTGGCATCACCACCCACCTCGAGAGCCATCGCTGACCAGCTCGTCATGTCGCACTTATCCCTCAACCCTCCCAAGGCCCTAGCTCTGTGGGAGTCTCCCTCTGCCAAGGCATACTTGCGTGTGATGGCGCTCAGAACACGTAGCTGGGAGGCCCGGTCCTCGCTCGCCCCCACAAACACCAGCTTGTCAAATCTTTAGGGAGATGGGCAGGGATACGTGTCAGGGAGCCCAGCCAGGAGGGTGAAGGCGGCACAGGATGGGGGTGGAGGGACAAAACCAGATGGGCCTGGTGGAGGTGAGAGGTACAGGGAGCCCACCTGCCAGGTCGCAGGAGGGCAGGGTCCAGGAGGTCTGGTCTGTTGGTGGCTCCGATCACAAAGACATCCTGAGTGCTGTGAAGCCCATCCAGCTCAGCCAGGAGCTGAGACACCACCCTGTAGAGGAGGAAGTGAGGGTGACCAAGGACTTAATGGTCCCTTTTGTCTTCCATGTACAATCTCAGAACTGGAAAGGCAGGAACCTCCATCTTTTGGCTCTAGTCTAAAGGCTGCTGTGACCTGTGTCACCTCCCTTCTCATCTGGACCCCAGACTCCACTCCCACTCAGACCCCCACCTGTCCATCACTCCTCCAGAGTCTCCACTTCGCCCCCGGCTTGGAGCCAAGGAGTCCAGTTCATCAAAGAAGATAATGCATGGCGCTGCAGCCCGGGCCCTGGCAAACACTGGAGAGAGAGAGGCCCACAGGAGAGGGACGCTCAGGAGCATTTGAAGTCCGGGGAGAGGGGAGAGGGAAACGGGGGTCTGACAGTTTAGCACTGGCACTCCAGTACTAGATCCGGCTGGACAGGAACCTGACTTGTGGAAAGGAGGACTAGGAAGGACTAAGCAGCCTGGGGGTGGGGAGGGCACAGGGACCATTGTGGTTGCTTACTCACCTTCCCGAACATTCTCCTCACTTTGGCCCACGTACATGTTAATGAGCTCTGGCCCCTTCACGCTAAGTGAGATGATGTGGGAAGGTGAGACCCGTCAGACACACACACAGTCAACCTCTCGGGCAGTCCCCCCTGCTCCCCCGCCTGCTGCCGCCCCTGATCCACCCACCATCCCTTCCAGGGCCCCCAGGCCACCTGAGGAAGGTAAGGCTGCACTCAGTGGCTACTGCCTTGGCCAGGAGGGTCTTGCCAGTGCCAGGGGGCCCGTGGAGTAGAAGGCCCGAGCGTCTCAAGCCCAGGCTCAGCAGCTCAGGGTGCTCCAGAGGGAGCTGAATGGTCTCCAAAATCTCCTTCTTCACCTCCTGCAGCCCGCCCACATCATGCCAGGACACCGAGGGGATCTAGGAGATGGAAAGTGTGAGGTTGGCATACACTGGGGGAGGGCTCCTATCCCACCTCCAGGGACTTGGAGTGGCCACCTTGGGGGCTCCGATGGCCTGGGAGTGAGCTGTCTGCAGTTGCTCTAGCGCCTGCCCAAAGTCCTCAGCCAGGAGGGGAAAGCCAGCAGCACAGAGCTCCCCCTCATCCTCCTCGCTCAAGCTGCCCACCAAACTGCAAAGAGAAACACAGAGAGGCCTCTGGAGGACCTCGTGTGAGGCGTCCTCCCCGCCACGGTCCCATTCTCCTTTCCTCGCCGGCCATCCATCCACATATGTGTCCTCTTGCGGCCTTTCCCCTCCTGTACTCAGCTCACTTACCCTGAGTTCTTGATCCGAGTGCAGGCTGCCCGGCTGCTGTGGGTCAGAAGGGCACAGAGATCCCCTACCACGAAGCCCTAGGGAATCAGGAAAGGACACATGAGCAGGGCACAGTAGTCAGGAAGCCTTGGGGAACTGGTCCCCTGGCTGGAGCAGAAGCCCACTGTTGAAGCCTTGGGGGTTTCTACCCTCACTTGCAGGGCAGCAGGACTGAGTTCCTGTGACAAAGGCCCTGTGATATCCCAGGGAGGCCTGATCTCTGATACTCACTGAACACCGCCTCGCCAGCTGTGCCAGGTTCACCTCTTGGCCCAGGGGAAGGTGGGCAGTGAGGGCCCGCAGGACGCTGAGCCGCTGCCCCTCTGACAGCACAGGCACCTCCAGCTCGTGCGGAAATGCCGTCTGCACGTCAGCAGGCAGGTCCTGGGCCCGGCTTGTGGTGGCCACAACCATCAGGGGAGGGCAGCTGCAGACAGAGGAGTGGGCACTGAGGGCAGCGACGTGGCTGGCAGCCCCCAAGCACCGCCCTGTCCGGAGGGAGGTGAGAGGGCAGGGGAGGGGAGCACCCACCCCAGTGCCTGCATGGGGTCCCTGGGAATACCTCGAGAGGGGTCCTGTGTTTCTCCCTCACATGGGGTGCTCATCGAGGGCACAGGGTGTGCTTTTTTATTAACTGAGTGTTCTCCAAGAAATACTAGGCCACATCCTCCTCCCTCGGGATCCCCCTCAGACCCCAAGCTCAGGGCCGTGGAGAAGGCAGCCAGCTGGGTGGTGGGTGTCTGAGAAGCCACTGAGGGGGTGGGGAAGCCAGGACTGCAAGGCTGAAGAGAGCTAGGCGGGCTGAGCCTTGCCCCTTTAATGAGCCCAGCCCGTATAAATACCTGCTGAGGGGGTCCTGGCTGAGGAGGAGGTGGCGCAGCGAGGCCACCACACGGGCATCCTCACCCAGCCCGTCGCGGTCCCGACCCAGAAGGTCCACGGCCGTCAGCAACAGGACTGCAGGCCGGCAGCGGCGGGCCCGGGAGAAGGCGGCCTGCAGCTTTGTCTCCACAGCTGCGCTGCTGTCTGCGCACAGGCTGGAGCAGGGCACCTGGGGAGGGGTCCCAACGAGCCTGTGAGCAAGGGGCAGGCATGATGGTGGCAGGAGAACGGCAGTGGGGGTGGGGGGTGTCATCTTTTCCCTTGGAGGGCAGGGATAGCGGAAGAAGGTACGCTGGCCAAGTCCCATCTCTTCTTTACCCTACCCCATTCCCCGGACTGTCTACCAAACTCTTCAAAGCCCCTCCTTGAAAGCACCTGTTAGTAGCTGAGCATCATGGGGATGAGTCTGACCCAGCGGGGTGAAGAGTTAGGGCCCAGCAGTAGATGGAGAGGAAGGGGAGAAGGGAGGATCTGAGCTGGGGAGGGGGGGTAGGTGGGGGTCTACTCTCCAGAGACCCTCACCTTCACTAAGTGGAGCCCAAGGCGACCACAAGCAGCAGCAACTACCGTGGTCTTCCCACTGCCCGGCGGGCCCCGTAGAAGGATGCTGCTCGTTCCAGTCAGTAAGGCACTCCTGCAGCCAGAGAACAGATACTTACCTCCTTCATTCTTACCAAACTTTACAGCAGCAGTCCCCAACCTTTTCGGCACCAGGGACCGGTTTCATGGAAGATGAGGTGGGGATGGTGAGTGATAGGAAGTGGCTGTAAATACAGACGAAGCTTCATAACCTCGACCCACCTTTCACCTCCTGCTGTGCGGCCCAGTCCTAACGGGCCACAGACCAGTACCGGTCCATGGCCTGGGGCTTGGGGACCACAGCTTCAGAGTGCCAAGTAACACAGGGACCCTTGGGTCTAGAAAGCAAACACCCTGTTTCTTTCTCCTTGAGCCCCCCACTCCCTGCCCTCGTCTGCCAAGCTCAGGGCTGTCTCCACCTGGTGAGGCCACATCGCCCACACCACCTCCAATGCTCTGGCAGCAGCAAGGAGCATACTCAACAGCTAGAGACTAGTTCCTGTGTTATCACTGTGCCCTCAATAAAGCCTTGACCATTACGTCTGGTCTGGATGGTGCTGAGAGGCGTTAGGGAGGGGTCTGTGTCTACACTGGGACCACGGGTATGCGGAGCTGTGTCCTGCAGGGCCAGGGGGGTGAAGACCAGGATGATCAGTAGGCTCCCAGGGGGGAAGGGCTGTGTCAGAGACAGCTGCCCCTGGTAGAGATTCTTCCTGCAGAGCCGACCTTGGAGGATGGGGGCTATCTCAGGAAAGGAGCATGGGAATTTGCTTACAGAAAGAGTGGCCTAATTGGACATACTGGTTTGAAGAAGGTCCTCCCAATCCCACCCTGGCCAGAGCATTAGGAACTACTTGCCTGGGATGTTCTGAGCAGGCTTTTCTCACACCCCAGAGCTATGGCTTCACTCACCCTGGCTGGAGGCGGGGCTTCAGGACAGCACAGAGCTCGGTCACCAAGGCCTCCAAGCCCGGAGGAGACAAACTGTTCCAGACAGTGGAGTCTCCTGAAGGGAGCCTTGGAACAGGGCTCAGGGTCGAACCTACCTGTGAAAGGCAGGAGAAAGCTTTAGTTTCTAAAAATTGTTTCCATCCCCTTCACCAGCTCTACTCCCGCCTCTGGGACCTCACCATGTACAAGGACGTATGGGTGGTGTCGGCCAAGTAGGCGCTAGTTGGTCCACCTGGAGCTTCCCCAACTGTTTTCTTCACTTTAAAAAACATCTCCCGCCACCTGCAGGAAAGAGACCCAATGAACCCCAGATCCAGAGTCCACACACCTCCCCTGCCCAAGGACAAGGTGGCTTTCCCAATCATAGAGGACAAATTCAAAAACAGCACAAATGAGTGCCCTGAGACATGGTGGGGGCTAGGAAGGTAGGGGAAAGGGAACGCAGACGGTCTTTCCTATCTCCCTGACTGGATCGTTCACATTTTGAGGGCAGGAGCTATGCCTGTGTCTCCACATCCATGACAACCATCAGAGAGCTTTGGGGTGTTTCTCGAGGCCTGTGGCCTACCCACCCGCTCCAATGGGAGAGGCCACTGCTGCACTAAGTGATGAACCATCTGATCATTTCCACTGGCTTCAGAATACAGTCTCTCCCTCAAATGCATATCCAATGATGATTCTCTATTCTGTCTGCATATTAGAACTATCTGTGAAACTTTAAAAAATTGGCTGGACGTGGTTGCTCATGCCTGTAATCCCAGCACTTTTGGGGGGCTGAGGGGTGAGGATCACTTCAGCCAAGGAGTTCAAGACCAGCCTGGGCAATATAGCAAGACCCCATCTCTAAAATAGAAAAAAATAAACAAAAAAATAAAATTTCTCACATATGATATGATTCCATTCAGTAGATTAGCGGTTGCCAGGGGCTGGGGGAGGGAGGGAATAGGGAATGACTGCTAATGGGTACAGAATTTCTTTTTGGGTGATGAAAATTTTCTGGAATTAAACAGTGATATTGGTTGCACAACCTTATGAATATAATAAAACCACTGAATTGTATACTTTAACAGTGTGAATTTTTTTTTTTTTTTTTTTTTTTTTGAGACAGAGCCTTGCTCTGTTGCCCTGGCTAGAGTACCATGGCATCAGCCCAGCTCACAGCAACCTCAAACTCCTGGGCTCAAGCGATCCTTCTGCCTCAGCCTCCCAAGTAGCTGGGACTACAGGCATGCACCACCATGCCCGGCTAACTTTTTTTTTCTATATATATTTTAGTTGGCCAGATAATTTCTTTCTATTTTTAGTAGAGACGGGGTCTCGCTCTTGCTGGTCTCGAACTCCTGACCTCAAGCGATCCACCCGCCTCGGCCTCCCAGTGTGCTAGGATTACAGGCGTGAGCCACCGCGCCCAGCCTCAATTTTTAAAATTAACATTTCTTCTTCCTTTGTAGGGGGTAAAAAGAGACTTCACAGGCTCCAGCCTCACCCTGATTCTGCTCCAACAGGTCTGGGGTGGGGCTTAGGTATCTCTATTTTTCAAAATCTCCCCCAGCAATTCTGATGCATAACCAGGCTGTGCCGTTATTAGCCAGTGTCATAGTGAGTTAGGGTTATTCAACCTACCAACAGGGAAGAGGGTTGGTAGCAGGTAGCAGTCGCTAACCCAATTTTCCAGATAAGAAGTGATGAGCTACTCCCCTCTGTAATTCTCAGGCAGCAAGCAATGATAGAGCCAGACTATAAGCTGGGCCTCTTTCAGGTCCAATCAGGGTACAAAGTCCTTTGCTTACACTGTCCTGTAGTCACAAAGCTGCTCCCTCTGGCAGCAAAGAGAGATGGGAGTGCCTCAAGGTACGGGGAAGCATACCAGGGTAGTATTATGAAACTCTTGTAACCATTACAGTTGGCAGTAACTGTGGTGAAAACTAGAACATAAGGAAAACTGTATCTTGCTGTAATCGATTATAAATAAGCAACATGTCAGTCTATAACATAGACTCTCAATGGAGCTGGATATCTTGAGTCAGCGCATATGGCAAGCACTGCATAGGAATGAGAGGAGGAGCAGCACTGCGGGTGTTAGGAAGAGGCCACCTTCTTTGGTGGAGGGTGGTTGGACCACCTCAGTGAGTAAAGGGCCAGAGCTCTGGAACCTATCTGGACATTGCTGAGCAACACTAGGTTGTGTTCCAGAGAGCCAGATGGGCGACAGTGGAGCCGGCTTCCATGCAGCCTGGTTTTGGGAAGTGGACAGGGGGAGAGGCTGAAGAGGCTACACCACCAACAGTGCAATTCCTTTCCAGGGATCACAGGAACCTCTGCAGGGCTTCCCAGGGCACCTAAAGCACTCATCTCTATCTGTCCTTGGACTCACCTGCCCACCCACCCCAAACCTGCTTTCCTAGGGACTTGCTGAGGGGGAAGAACCACATGCTCAGCACCCAGGAGGAAGGCAGGTTTCCACAGGGTTGGGACAGCAGAGGTTCAGGAATAGAACTGGCTTGTTAGTCTGTCTCAGGAGGTCTCAGTGCCTATTTTCCTTTGAAAGTACAAAGGGTGGGCATTCTGTAGTATTCCTACAGAAGGCTTGCTCATAGGCATTTGCCAAATTTGAGATGGGGGATGGAAGTGGGAAGTGACTGCTAAGTGACAGCCTGGCCATTTTCCACTAGACCCCAGTTGTGGACTTAATGTGGGAAATCCCAAAGATGTGCCATGGAGCCTAAATGGGGTTATAAAGGGCACTACCCAGCCCTTGATCCGGGCACCACTGCCCTGACATTAGAGGGACTGAGCCCTGGCCAGAACCAAGCTCTGGATATTGACCAAGGATAAATCAGGCACTCCAGACAAGGCATCTCTCTCCTGGCAGAGGACCCAGGCTGTGTGGCCAGAGACCTTGAACATGAAGGCTCTTAAAGTTGGGTTAGTTCTTCCATCAGTTGTGTTCCCTTTCTAGTAAACCACTACAGGAAATCAGTCCAGAATAGAGGGACTGCCTGGGGTACAGGACAGTCCCTCCTCCATTCACATAAGGCCAAAGCAGTCTCTTAATTCTTTGTCTCACCATTTTACATGGAACCTCTCTGGTCAGGGTCAACAGGAGGAGGAGAAAAGCTGGACTCCTTGTTTTGGGTTCTTGGCTCAGTTATGCTCTATTCCCCATTTTCTGTTGAGGACAGGAGAGAGAGTGGGCCTCTCAAGGACAGCAGGAATCCCTCCCTCCCGATTTCAGAGAGAGGGTTGAGAAGCAGCTTGTGCACACTTCACCAGTTACAGCAGAAATCAGAGCCTGTGTATCTTTACATTGAGATATAGTTGGTATGAGTCCTGGCTCAAACAACACAGTGGCTGAGAATGGAAAGGAAGGAATTCCATCTTGGTCTAGACCATTAAACTATTCTTATTGCTTTAATTTACTTTACTTTACTTTAATTAGGACCACTGACCAGTTGGAGGATAAACACCTCCCAAAGCCAGCAGGGAGTGTTTTTTTTTTTTTTTTTAATTTTATTTGAGACAGAGTCTTGCTCTGTTGCCTGGGCTAGAGTGCCATGGCGTCAGCCTAGCTCACAGCAACCTCAAACTCCTGGGCTCAAGCTATCCTCCTGCCTCAGCCTCCCGAGTAGCTGGGACTACAGGCATGTGCCACCATGCCCGGCTCATTTTTCTATATATATATTTTAGCTGTCCATATGATTTCTTTCTATTTTTAGTAGAGATGGGGTTTTGCTCTTGCTCAGGCTGGTCTCAAACTCCTGAGCTCAAACAATCCACCAGCCTCGGCCTCCCAGGGTGCTAGGATTACAGGCGTGAGCCACCGCACCTGGCCAGGCAGTGGTTCTTAGTCTTTCTTCAGTTACACACCTGCTTGGGAACCTGAAGAAGGAATGGACCTTCTTTCCAGAAAAATGTACATGCAAACAACAAAATATTCTTAAGCACAAAATTATTACATACAACATGTGGGGAGGGGATTACAGAATTCCTGCACCCAGGTTACCAATCCCAGCTGTAGGACAGAAGGCAGCTGCATACCTGGGCAGTTTCTCTGGACTTCCTTCCAGGATCTCTACTTGCCCAACTGTTGGCACACACAGAACGTCCCCTTCCTGGACTACCCTGCAACACAGCAGTGGCCCTGGTCAGCTCACAATGGGAGTCATGCGCATGTGCCTGACATCTCCCCCCTGCCCACCTCCAACACGCAGACTACTCCTTAGGAGTCTACTGCCCACCAGAGATTCCCAAGCAATTCTCCAGGGAACAAGTCAGACCTAGGATGAGCTGGGGGAAACGGTAGAGGGACTAGCAACGGGGATCAGAGACCCGTGAGGGGCAGAGTGAGATCCTGGTTCTTTTGCAGGCTTTTTTAATCAAACAGGTTTCTGTTTGGAGTGTCCAGATTCACCACAGCATTTAGATTTCTCTTCTGTGGTCTGCCTGACACACTGAGAGGCCTACATACAATTTGCCTAAAATGTGGCTTCTTTTAACCAGAACCTCTGGGGTACCTGGATCTAAGGCATGGGACAGGAGAGTGATGAGGGTGAGACGCTATTCTCTTTAAAGGGGTAGGTAGCTAACCTGGGTGTCTGAAAGTGCCGGTAAAGAACATGGTCATAATTTCCATTAGTGCTGTAGTGGGGAGAGGACACAATTTCAATGTGTAACTCTCTGGCAAACGGAGGCCCAGGCAGCAATGAGCAGCTTCCTTTGTCTTCGGGGGCAATGGAGCCTTCCAAGTACCTCTATTAGAGAAACAATCACCACTTTATAACCTTTTCCTAAGGAGGCAGGCTCTTCCCTGCCTTGTCTCTTAGCAGCCAATATAACTACTTTCATCCTTTACCCTCCCATAATCAATCATAAAGCTTAGGGGAGGCAGGGCCTGAGGTAGCAAAGCTGAATACTTCTATCTTCCCTAGAAAACAAACTTCTCCCTCTAATGGGCAGCAGGAAGAGATGTCACCTCCCTTCCTGACTCTGGCTCCAAAAAGTTCCCCAGTAAAGATAATCTTTCTATGATACCTTTAACTTGGCCCAGAGCCAGTGAAATGGTAAAGACGTTCATTCCCACAAGTCCTTTGAATGACACCAGGCATCCCCTGAGATTAATATTAAGTGGACATTAGTGGGGACAATCTGAAATCAGGCTGTGGGAAAAAGACATTATTTCACTGAAGTTGAAAGGGTTCCTGATATCCCATAGTATTAATTGGCTACTCCAGCACTGCCCAATAGTATCTTCTACAATGGTGGAAATAGTCTATATCTACATGTGGCTACTGATGCAATTCCTTAAGTGACAACCTGTAGTCACTTAAAATGTGACTAAAGTGGTTGGGCATTGTGGCTCATACCTGTAATCTCAGCACTTTAGGAGGATCACTTGAGGCCAGGAGTTTTGAGACCACCCTGAGCAATATAGCAAGACCCCATCTCTACAAAATTTTTTTTTTAATTAGCCAGGTGTGGTGGTGTGTACCTGTGGTCCTAGCTACATGGGAGGCTGAGCCAAACAAACAAACAAACAAACAAAAACTTTGGCTTAAGCAACTGAATAACTGAATTTTTTACTTTATTTAAAGTGGCTAGTGGATTACATATTGGACAGCACCACCCTAGACCATATATCTAAGTGCTTAATTAAACATTATACTGTATTTGTCCCCCAAACACAACTGTCTTCTTGAAGTAAAGGCAGAAAACAAAAATTTCTCTTGGATGTATTTAATAAAATATTAAAATTAAACACCAGGCTGCAAAGATGATAAAGAGCCCTTTCCTTCAATTTACAATATATAATTGAGGATTAGACAGATCACATAATCATAACCAGACCAAACAAGAAAGGTACAAATGTTATAAGAGAAAGAAGTCACGTTAAATTTGTGGTGATGAGACTATGAAAGGCTTTGTGAGGAAGGTGTCATCTTTAGATGGGTATTGAGGGAAAGGATAGGCATTGAGGGTGGGGAACCTGTGGCCTTGGGGCTGCAGGTTCCCCACGCCTTGATCTGGTAATTTGACTGAATCTCACCTTTCATCTGAACAGATGAAAGCTCATGCACCACTACACTACGGAGGCTTATGACATTTTGATTATAGAAAATGAACAAGGCTAAGAGACATTAAGTGAAAAGTCGAAGGTTGTATGGAGTAAGGGACCTAAATTCTACAGCTCTGGTCTTCCAATTCAGTTAGGACAGAGAAGAGGGCACAAGGAAGAGGAAGCACTTTTGACCTCAGTCCTGTCTCCTACCTGAATTCTGAGCTCTCCCACTTCCAGGGGGTCGCAGCCAAGATTAAAAGCCAGAGTGGCAGGCACAAGCGCCAGTCCGTCAGCGAGGGGCTCTCCCAGCTGTCCAGAGCCAGGTCCCAGCCTTTGAGAGAGGTCCCAGCGAGGTTCTAGGACCTGCACTGTGACCAAGTGCGGCCGGGAAGTGTCGGATGGCTCTCCAGCCCGGGCCACCCACACCCATTCTCCCTGGAAAAGGCCGAGGCCACGGAGACAACTCCGGCTCACTCCCAGTGAATCTCCAGTCCCTCCCAGAACTCCTTGGAGTCGCCGGACTTTGCCAGAAACCGCAAAGGAGGACACCACGGGTGGGGGTGGGGGCTGGCTGCGGTCTGCAGTCTCGGAGCACTGTCTGACTCGCCCGCGGAGCTCGGTCACAGCCAGCCGAGTCCCTGGGCCCAGCAGCCCTTGCAACGCCGGCCGCGTCTCCAGGACCCGCGGTCCGGGCACTGGCAGGGTTTCTCCGCGCCTCACTAGCAGCTGTCCGACTCGTGGTCCGAGCCCGGGCCCCGGCGAGGTGCCAAGCAGCGCCCAGCCCAGCGCCGGGGGCCGCCGCACGGGCCGCGCCCGCACCCGCGCCCCGGAACCCAATGCCAGGAGCCGCAGCAGCGCGCGGCTAACCAGCAGCTCCGGGGGCCCGGGACCTTGCTCTTCGGTCCCCGCGCCCGGCCCCTCCACGGCCGCCACTAGCAGCGCTGGCCCTGCCGGGCTCTCCCCTGCAGGCCGCAGGGCCAGCACCAGGCCCAGCCCCGCCGCCGGCCATGGGCCCCCAGGCGGCAGCAGCACGGCCAATGGGGGTGTCTCTGTTGGAAAGGGCTCTAGGAGACGCAAGACAGCCAGCGCCATAGTGACAGGAGATCAACGAGAAAGCTGAAGGAGAGTGGCTTCCGGACCAGCAAGCCAGACAACTCGGCGGCGCGAGCGCCGTTTCCGCTTCCGCCAGGAGAGACGTGAGAAAAATGAAGGCGCGTCGGGTACAGCGCGCATGCTCTGAGAGGATGCGCTGCGCCTCGGATTTATCGGGATGGTGCCCCAATAGCGGTAACCACAATCACTGCGGTTGCGTGGCCTTTACGCATGCGCCCTTTGAACCTCTGTTATAGGCATTTGCCTTTGCTTTCTAGCGGAGTGTGTCCTCTCAACTCTTTTGCCCGGTATCATGTAATTAACAGTTTATTGACTGATCAATGAACAGTCAGCATACCCCAGACAACTGGGCCCAGTGCTGGGAGCTGGAAGTGGAATGTTTAGGAAAGAGTCCACTCCTCCGTGGAATTCTGATGTTCCCCCTGTGGAACCGTGGGTACTGAGTTTTGAGTGTTGCAGGGAAGACTGCAGGAGGGAGTGGTAGGATTAGAAAACTGTCTCAGACTTGCTTATGGGTAGGTAGTGGCTGCTGACTGAATTACTACATGTGATTCATATACATGGAGTGCTTGGTGCTGCCACACCTGTGCCAACACATCTTACACAAAACCCACGTTCCAGCGCTTCTTGTCCTGTTCATTGTACTCCCACCAATCTTGAGTTCAAAACAAAGCAGTTTCTCTCTTTCATACACCCTCCCTACACACACACACACACACACACACACACACACACACACACACCCAATCCTTGCAAACTGGAGACTCATATACTGTTTCTATCCTGGAGGGGGGCAGACGCAAAGCAGGCAGAAGGGAGAGGTTCAAGGCCTAGGTCATAAGAACCAAGCCAACAGTCTGATTCTCACCTGTGCTGTTATTAATACTTAGATTCTACCCTTGTCTCCACCCCCACTGCTCTGTACAAGACACTCAGAAAGTGATAGGCCACATTTCCAATTATTAACAATTATTTTCACTTACAATCAATGGATTGGAGGATAACAATCTCTTCTTTCTGCACCTTGCATGGTCTTCCAGCTAACTGCCTACCTTTCTCCTTTCCTTCACAGCTGAGCGTCTTGAGGCAGTCTCCTATTTTGTACATTATACATTCCTGAAAATTTGAAAGCCAAATATCTACTAGTTGAATGATTTACATGTTATAAGATATTTCTTTTTCTTTTTTCTTTTCTTGTTCTTTTTTGTTTTTTTTTAAGAGGTAGGATCTCGATATTTTGCCCAGGCTGGACTTGAATTCTTGGGGTCAGGTGATTTTCCCATTTCATCCTCCTGAGTAGCTGGAAATACAAGAGTACAACAGCACACCTGGCTCTATTGTATTTCTATCCCCAGAGAGACAAGAAAAAATATTTTTTAATGTATGATTATAGTTCTTGGAGGTACCTCCAGTCCTAAATCTGAAACTGTCCACTCCCATATCTTTAGAACAGCATGCAAGAATATACCAGCTACTGGGTTCATATGGATGAAAGTTCCCATTTGGTGGCCATACTATACATGGCCCTGTCCCCTGCCTCTCAGAGGGACCAAGGACTGGCTAGATGATGGCATAGGCCCAAAAAGGATATGCCTGCTTTACACAGTAGCAGGCAAAGCTCTAAGCCTCAGGACTATGGTGCTCCTTGAGATCTTGGAGATGCGTAAATATATCTGGTATCCTACCTGGATCAGCATTCATACAGATACAAATACCAATCCACAAATAAATGTCCTTTCCTCCCAGGCTTTTCCCCCACCAAATAATGGTTGGCATGCAGTGCACTTTGTGTTACCTTGATATCATCATTAGTCACTGAAAGCCAAATACTACTTCTGTAAGATAGCCAGGATTCTTACATTTGCTGTCTTCACTTCCTTACCTTTTCCTCTTCAGCCCACTAAAAACTTTCTTCTACTCCTCTGAAACTTCCCCAGCAAAAATCACTTGTAACCTCCTAACTGCAGAATCAAGGTGATGCTGTTCCATCTTTACTAGTCTTTCTCTGACTCTACTGACCAATCGTCTTGTACTTCTTTTGCCATTATGACACCAGTTTTCCTCCTACATCTCTGATCACTTCCAGAAGTCATCCTCAACTCCTCCCTTTCCATTTACCATCCCCCTACAATCGAATGAATCACCACATCCTGTGATCCTGTTGATTCTACATGTTTCCCACTCCATCCTCTCTTCTCCATCCCCATTGCTCTCCTGGTCAGGGGATCACATTCCTTTTTTTTTTTTTTTAAAGACAGGGTCTTGCTCTTTAGCCCAGGCTGGAGTGCAGTGGCTATTCACAGGTGCAATCACAGTGCACTGCAGCCTGGAACCCATGAGCTCAAGCGATTCTCTCATCTCATCCTTCCCAGTAGGGAGGACTACAGGCGCCTGCCACTGCGCCAGGCCACAGGCTTATTCTTGATCCAGCTTCTTCAGGTAGTCAATCTGCTACTGGAGTAGCCTGTCTGAAACCTATTCCTCCATGCCGCCTCTAGGTTTGTGTAATTTATTACCTTGTATCTTAATCATCTGTTTATACAAGTATGTAAACTTCACCAGACTGCGAACTCCTTGAGGGCAGAAACTCTTATCCATTAGAACATTGGTTTGGGCAGGGTGGCAGATGGATTTGCCGGGACACTCAGCAATAAGGTTGTTTTTCCGCTGTATTCCCAACTGCTCAAATCTAGCTGGTTCCTCAATCCCAGGACATTTGTAGTAGGAACGGGACCCTGTTCCTAAAGTTACAGCAAACCAGAAATTCTCATCTCATTTCACCCAAGTCCCAGCCCTCCCAGGCTTCCCCTTTCTCCTCTGCAAGTCCTGTCTAGGGAGGCAGATGCCCTGGAGGGCTCTTGGGAGCCGCTCTCCACTAATTTTGCATCTGCAATTAGTGCTACATTACCCCAATGAATAAAGGTACCCTTCGTTTTAGGGGTTCTTTCCTCCAGTTTGGACTGGGCGGAGTAGCAGAGTGGGAAAGTGTAACAGCCACTTGAGAAGGAAAGGAAAGGAACAGAGAGCTCCAAGTGCTTAGAAGAATGGCCGAGGCCAACGCACACCAGACGCTGAAGTGCAGCACTCCTAGCCAAGCTTGGGTTTCCCCTTATCCCCGCCTCCTTCTCCAAGCCCCACCCACTTTCGGGCGGGACCTCCCACTTCAGCCAATTCTGGGAGCCGAACCCTGGCGGTTTGTACTCTTTCTTTCCAATGAGAAAAAAAGGAAGCATAGTGGCTCCAATGACCAATCGGAGGAGGCGGCGCCTGGTTGTCAGGCAGGTTTGTAAGAGTTCGGGCCAATTGGAGGCGCAGACACCGCTCGACCCGGGCGCAGCGCGCAGGCGGTGGCGAAGAGACGCGGAGCGGGCCGAGTGCGGCCGAGCAAAGCCGGAGCCGGAGCGGGGCCGCAGGAGCCGGGCCGGGTCCGGACGGGCCGAGATGCCCTATAAACTGAAGAAGGAGAAGGTGAGCGTGGCCCTTTTCCCTGCGCCTCCGCCTTGGGGCCTGCGTGGAGCTCTGGGAGGGGCCCGAGCCAGGCCCGGGACAGCCCCAGACTGACCCTCCCGTCCGGCCCCCGCAGGACTCCTGGGGCCAGCCCTCCGCCCCCGCGGCTGGCAGCACCCCCAGCTGGTGCCGCAGCTAGGACAGCTCCCCCACCTTGTCCCAGAGAGATTCACCCCACATACACCTCCCTCCCTCCCTCCCTTCCTTCTCTTACCTCTGGCCCAGGGTAACCTCCTTCCTCCAGATCCGCTCCATTTCCAGGTCACTCCCCTGCTCCCCCAACCCCGCCCCCAACCCCAATCCCCCACCGATTTGGGACAGCCCTTCATCTGAAACTGCACCTCCCTCCAGAACTGCCCCCTCCCCCCGCCCTGCGCAGCCCCTTCGCTTCTCTTCTCATCAGCTTGGAACGGCCACCCCACAATCCCCTATAGCCCCTTCTCCCTCCACGCCAAGCCCCTGACCTAGAACAGTGCTGCTTTCTCTCTTCTCCGCCCAAATCTGGCCTAGGCCCCTCCCTCTAGTTCTTCCTTCACACACAAACTTGTAAGCTAGGACTGAGCCCTCCTTTCTGTTGATGGAACCTCAGACCGTCGGTGCTGGAAGGGACCTCTGAGCGCAGGCAGTATAATCCCTAGTGGTACAGATGAAGAAACTGAGGCCCCAACAGGGAAAGGGACTTGTCCAAGGTCACACAGCCTGCTGGAGGCCCAGCTGCAATATCAGATCTCCTGACTTAAAGGCCTCTTATGTACCAAAGCCCTCCTAACATCAACTGGCTCCCAGGTTCATCCTAGACCAGTCACCTTTCCTAATATGAGCAGGCTCCTCCCCTTACTCTAATCATAGGATAACCTTTGCATTTTTCCTTTTTTTTGCATCAGTGCTGGATTTCTGCCTTTCCTGAGCCACACTATCCTCAAATCAGGAATCAGAACTGTCAGATCAGTGTTCCTTCTCACCTTGCAGGCCAGACACCCCTGGACACCCGTGCCTTTGTCATGATGTCCTGACACAAGGCCATTTCTTAATGTTGCCTTCTTTCACCTTCCTCTTCTACCTCCATACCGCCTTCCCCTGTTCCTCATCCCTGCCTTTTTCTACCCTCTCTTTCCTGCTGTTGCTGAGGTCTGACTCAGAGGTGTGGTTCCTTTGAGGTACAGACTCACACAGAGGATGCTAGGATACCAGTTCCAGCCTCCCCCAGCTTCTCCTCTCCTGGGGCTAGCCCCTCATGGTGAGGGCTGGCTTGGGCCTGGTGTTCTGGCCACCTGCTTGATGACCCCAGAGGTATATTGCTTTCATTTGCTCTCTGATTGGCTGGGTTATTGAGCTGCCATCTCTGACCCTATCAGTCTAACTTTTTATCTTGGGGCCATTGTATGTTTGCCAGGCATCTCTGATTCTGGCTTGTCCCTATAACCTCTCAGGGCCTGAGATTCTGAGTATAGGGTTGGTGATGGTGTATGAGACATTGAACCTCCTGGGCTGATGAGCTGGACAGGGTTTTGTGCCCCTCCCAGGCCCTGTCCTTGGGGAGTGGGAATGCCAAGGTGGTTTGGGCAGCTTAGTTACAAGTGATGCACACAGAAGTCAGCCACACCAGGGGCTAAGCATTGTGGAATTCAGGGGAAGCTGGTGAGGTCCCCATTCATCTGTAGTTTTTAGTCTGATGGACCCGATGTTGTCCCACTTGCAGAAAGCCGTTGCCTTTTAGCTGATTGTGAAGAAGAGAAATTCTTAATTAGACTTGCTAGAATTGTGGGTGCAAGTAATTGGTTGGGAAATGGTATTGGAAGGATTGGGGTGCATGGAGCCAGGCATAACTCTGAACTCCCTATAAGGTTTAACTTTCTGCCCTTGATTTTTGGCTGCATTTAACCACCTTCAATGGTTGGCAAGTTCTGAGGAGGAGTGGGGTGACAGTGTGACTGAGGTTTGCCTGGATGGGATGGGGGGTCAGAGGAGGGTGGGTGGGTGGAGGATCTTTACTGCTTATTCATCACCTGTCCCCTTTCTCCTTCACATCTGCTGGTCCCAATCCTGGCCATCCTTCACAGCCTCCTCCCGGAGCCTTTCTGAACCCTCAGTCAGGAGTGAGCTCTCCCTCCTTTCCTGGATTTGCAGAACTCTTGGTAGGCCACTTATGGCCCTTTTTTGTTTGGCCTTGGACTGGAATTCATTGTGGACAAGTCTCTTCTTTCCCCTTGAGATAATAACTAAGCTCCATTTTGGTTTGGCACCTCCCTTGTACATAGTTGGTGCTTAGTGGACAGGTGCTAGGTCAGGTTCTTGGGGCGATTTGCATCCCTCCCCTGCCCTCATGTTCTGATCTGGGTATTATCTCTTTTATGTTCCTGAGTGGGGTGCCCCTGCTCCCTCCCACTTTCTTCTTGTTGATAATAATAGTAATAACATTGACCAGCATTAGAGTTTTCATGTGTTAGACACTATGCTAAGGGAAGTGGGTACGATGATTGTCGTTATTTAATAGATGAGGAAACTGAGGCTCAGAAAAGCTAGAAAACTTGCCCATGATTATATGGCTAGTAAGAGGTGGGCCCAAAACACAGGGCTGGCTCCAAACCCTACCATTCTTATAACCATGGTGCTGTGCAGTGCCTTAAGTGTGTGCATTTCACCTGTTCTGCGGGAGCCAGGGAGCAAGGGTTGTGGGCCTGGTTCCCCCATGCCCACTCACACCCACACACCAAGGCAGCTGGATCTCTCTTAGGCACATTCCCTGAGAGAGATGTCTGAGACATCATGCTGAGCGCTGTGGGGTGGGTGGAGGGGTACAAAAAAGAATAAGCAGCTTGCGATCAAGTAGAGAGATGAGACATGTACTAAGATGGGTCAGCTTTGTCCAAGGGGCCTATGTCTGGGGTATATGCAGACAGACATCTCAGTGTTGTGTCCTTCCTGCACCCTCCCATCCTTTTTCTCTCCACCCCAAGCTCTGAACCACTGATAACTGGTCAGTGTGGCTAGCTGGGTCAGTAGGCAGCGGGAGAGTGCTCAGCCTAAAGAAGGGATCCTTTCCCCCTCGTGCTACTGTGTGGAGCTGCTCCACACCACACCTTTCTTCCTCCCCACCCACAAGAAGCCTTCCCCCTATTCCAGCCCACACAGAGCTCTCTTCTTCCTGAAATCCTTTTGCCCCCATAGTCACAATCACTCGATTTAACACTTCTCACTGAAGGGGCTTGGCTGCTATTGAATTGCAGAATCTCAGAGCTGGAAGTGATTTCCAAGATTCTCCAATCCAGTCCTCATTTAAGGCTTGAATCACTTTTGCAGCATGCCTTACATGAGGTCACCCAGCCTCTGCTTGAATGCTCTCAGGGTTGGGGAGCTTTCATCTTCACTAGGTAGCCAGCTTTTGTGCAACTGCTCCATGAGAAAATTCTTCCTTGTTTGGAGCTTCAGCCTGTCTTCCTGCAACTTCAGTCCACTGCTCTACTGCCTCTGGGTCCATGGACAAGTTGCATCTTCAGTCCACATGGCAGCCCTTCATTTGTTTAAGACCCATCTTGCTCCCCATCCCCCATGACTCCTCCCTTCCATTGTTAACTATCGGAGTTCCTGCAGCTGTTGCTCTTGGGACATGCTTTTGAATCCACTCCCAGTGTGGGTTGCATTTCCCCCTAAGAAAAACTGGGATTTGTCATTGCTCCTCCCAAAGCCTGATGATCACAACTGAACCAGATCCTCCAGGATCGCCCTGTCAGTGCCAAGCACTCTGCACAGGTCTGTTAACAGGATGGAAGGTCATGTAAGCTACTGTGGCACCCAGGGCACACAGATGATTTGTGTTGTGCTTCCAGTCAGACCTAAATCCCCAAGTCTTTTTCACATTTTCCCCATCCTGTCCCTGTGCAGTTGCTTTTTTTGGCCCTTAGCATAGGAAGAGATGCTGGGCAGGCCAGGGCTCTGAGCCACTGCCAGGTTCCCAAGTGAGACTTCAGACTAGTGCTCACTCTTTGTAACAATTAAGGGCTTTATCCCATCCCTGTCCCAGTGTTTGTCAACCAAAGTGCTCTTGGCATTTTAGGTGGGACAATTCCTGTACCTGTTACCATCCCTGGGGCCTCCTGATGAAATGCCAGTAGCACCCTCTTGTCTGGGTGCTATTTGTGACATCAAAAAATGCCTTCCAGTCTTCCCAGATGGCCCTGAGGGGAAAGTGCTTTTTCCCTTCCCTCCAGAATGGAAGGCTCATGCGGGGGTATAGTTCAGTGGTAGAGCATTTGACTGCAGAATGGAAGGCTCTGACACTTCTCTGACCACTTTTGCCAGAAGCCAATCTGAGCAGCTCATTCCCTGATAGTTAAGCCTTCTCACCTGGTTCTGACCTGACTGAAGGCCCTCTCAGGCCCAGCTTCTGCACCAGCCTGGTGAGGTGAAAGATGAAAGAGCATTCTCATGCTTAATTAGAGTGTGTTAGGGATGACTTCCTAACCAGATTCTAAACTCCTTGGAGGGGCTGAATCTGCCTTTGTCTCTTTGTATATACACCCCCCCACCAGGCACAAGGTAGGTTCTGACTGATTGATTGATTGATTGATTCAATTGGATAGAAGATAATTGCAACAAAGGTCTAAGGGGTCCAGATAAGGCCTCTCCCTTCCCCTGGCATCTACTAACCCTACCTCCATCTTTTCCCTGCAGGAACCCCCCAAGCTTGCCAAAGGCACGGCCAAGCCCAGCAGTTCAGCCAAGGATGGCGGAGGCGAGAACACCGAGGAGGTAATGAATGTAGGCACAGCCTTAGTTGTAGAACAGGTGCCAGCTTCAACTCTTTGATGGCTAGTGGGGTAAGGGATCCCAGGGCCCAGAAGTTACCTAGGCAGAAGGGAAAGAAGCTTCTATAGCCTAGGAGGGACCTGGACAGCCTATCTAGACTGCCCTCAAGCAAGATTTCCCTTTGGCTGGTGTAGACCACATAAGCTGTCTGAGTCTTCAAACTCCCCAGAGATTCCTATGAGAATTGTTTCTCTGTCTATCAATTCTGAGTGTTCAGAATTCCTTTTTGTTAGGGCAAAAAGCAGGGGGGTCTGGGGTCCTGGGGAGAAGGGGAAAAGTCCACAGGTGCTTGATTGGGTGATAAGTGACTTCAGCATGGCTCTAGGTGGGGCAGGGGGTTGGGAGTGGCTGGTGTCCCTGGACTACCCTTAGTCTCGATCAAATGGGAGTATGACTGAAGGACAGTCCTGAGCAGAGGTCAGTACAACTCAGCAATCTCGGGCTATAAAGCAATAAACGGCAAGCTGAGAGAGCACCAGAGTGGGGAGGGACTTAAGGAAGTCCAGAGCATGCCCATGAAAGTTTGAGGGTGTGCATAGTGGGTGATTTGGATGGCAGATCATCTCGTGAATATGTCCAGTGAGCACCCACCACATCCTACCTGGAAGCTGGTGATCGGTGCTTTCTCTGCTTCCTCCTTCCTGTGTTATGGGCAGGTCTTGTGGTTTTTTGGGAGAAGAGATTGATTAACAAGTGTTTGGGGTCAACTATTTTAGGTTTTTCTGGGTACTTCTGGTCCCTATCACCTCTAAGAAGATCCGAGTATTTTCACACCTGTGACCATTGTTTTAGGCCTCACTTGAGTAATCAGAAGAAGGATAGGTTTTCCTTGTTTTACGGATGTGTAAGTTGAGGACCACGGAAGAGAAGTTACTTCCTCTGCCTTATAGAGTAGTCTGAATGTCTGGAGTAATCCTTATCACTCGGTACTGTGGCCATTTGTTCCCATCTGCTTCTCTCCCACCACTGCAAACTGTAGGGAGGGACCTGTGTATTACTCTGTGTTGCTTCTTCCCCACACCTGTGTCATCATGCACTTGGTTCATAGTAAGTGCTTCTGGGAAGACACTCTGGGCTCTGTCTCCTCTTCAAGAATGAGGACATTTGTGGGCCCCACAGGGAAGGTGGTTGGGAGCTGGCAATTGACATTTGAAGCAGAAAGAGAGACTTAGAAACAGCATTTAAAGGGAGAGAAGGGAATATTCAGGGGGCCGTTCCTACCTTTTGCCTCACTCCTACTTCTTTAGTTATTAGATAGATTGGGTGTCATTTCCTTAAAGCAGCCTTCTTTGGCCAATCACCCCCAATCCCAAGATGTGGTCAGGGTTCCTGTTAGTTGCTCTTTTGGCACCCAGTACTATGGTAGCACCTAATCACAACTTTAATTAAATATGAATAATTCCTTGTGACTTCGTAATTTATCAGCTGTCTCCTGTATTAGCTCAGGAGCTCCATGAGGCTTTGGTTCACTGCTGACGGGCCTGGTACGGCGGGGCCACCCAGCATTTGAATGCATTAGTGAGTGAATAAGTAAATGAGTGAATGAATAAATGAACCAACTTCAGATTAGAGCTGGAAAGGACCTTAGGGTCTAACCCTCTCATTTCATAGATGGGAAAATGAAGGCTTGTACAGGTTAAGAAGTATGCTGAGGCTGGGCACAGTGGCTCATGCCTGTAATCCTTGCACTCTGGGAGGCCGAGGCGGGAGGATCGCTTGAGGTCACGAGTTCAAGACCAGCCCAAGCAAGAGCGAGACCCGTCTCTAATAAAAATAGAAAGAAATTAGCTGGACAACTAAAAATATATAGAAAAAATTAGCCCAGCACGGTGGTGCATGCCTGTAGTCCCAGCTACTCGGGAGGCTGAGGTAGTAGGTTTGCTTGAGCCCAGAAGTTTGAGGTTTCTGTGAGCGAGGCTGATGCCACGGCACTTGAGCATGGGCAACAGAGCAAGACTCTGTCTTAAAAAAAAAAAAAAAAGAAGTATGCTGAGACCAACTGCCAGTTTCTCCACTGCCTTTTGGACAAATACGCCCAAGGTAGTGGGTCTGTTTCAAGCCCTCTGGAAAAAGAAGGTATTGAGTTCACCTTGGGCTGTTTTGTGAAAGGCTGGTCAGGGCTCACCTATATGAGGCAGCTGCAGGAATTCTGCTCTGTGACTTGCCAGAAACGCACCCATACATGGGATGGAAGGGAGATACTGGAGAAGTTGGGGCCAGGCTGTGAGGCTGTGGTCTTCAGAAGTTGTTTGGCACAGTCCTTCTCTTGCCTTTTTTCTAGTCCAGAATTTTGGGCTCTTCCAGCCATATTTGCTCTGTGTCAAGCATTTACCAGCCTTTCTAATTGATCTAATAATTATAGCAGCCAACATTTATTTTACTGAGCAGTTACTTTGTATTAGTTTCATAGGGCTGCCATAACAAATTACTACCAATTGGGTGGCTTAAAGCAACAGAAATTTATTCTCTCACAGTTGTGGAAGCCAGAAGTCTGAAATCAAGATGTCAGCAGGGCTATGTCCTTCTGAGGTTCTAGGGAAGAATCCATTCCTTGCCTTTCTCCTAGCTTCTCATGGCTTTCAGCAATCTTTGGCATTCCTTCACTTGGATCACTTCAGTCTCTGCCTCTGTCTTCACACAGCATTTTCCCCATGTGTCTTTGTCTAAATTTTCCTCTTGTAAGGATACCAGTCATATTGGACTTAGGGCTCACCCTAATCCAGTATGACCACTATTTAACTTGATTACATCTGCAAAGACCCTGTTTCCAAATAAGGTCACATTCACATATTTTGAATGGACATGAATTTGGTGGGACACCATTCAACCCAGTACACTATGCACCAGGCACTGTGTTAAATACTTAGCATGCATTGTCTCATTTAACCTTTACAACACTCCCGAGGTTGTTCAGTTATTATCATCCTCATTTTACAAATGAAACTGAGGCATAAACCTCTTTAAAGATTTTGTTGTCGTTGTTTGGTTTTGTTTTTTTGAGACAGAACCTTACTCTGTCAACCTGGCTAGAGTGCAGTGGCATCATCATAGCTCACTGCAACCTCAAACCTCAAGCGATCCTCCTGCCTCAGCCTCCCAGGTAGGTGGGACCATAGGTGCACACCACCTCGCTTAGCTAAGTTTTTTAATATTTTTTTTGTAGAGATGGGGGGTCTCGAACTCCTGACCTCAAGCCATCCTCCCACCTCAGCCTCCCACAGTGCTAGGATTACAGGCGTGAGCCACCATGCCTGGCCTTAAAGATGTTAAATAGCTTTTACTGAGTAAAGGCAGAGCTGGAATTCTACCCAGGTCTGTGTGGCTCAGGAGCAGGTTCTCTTGTGGTCTTAATGAGTGATATGCTGGTTCTAAGATTCTAGAAGAGAATCCTAGAATGAAAAGGAGGCTTGGGAGATGAGTTGAGATTCCCTGTGACCTGCTTCTGCAGGTAAGGGTCTTTCCTGATCTGCCTCTGGAGAAAATAATTCAGTGTTGTGGACTCTTCTGTGTGCTGTGCCTTGTCTTAAGTTCTGGGAGCAGGGACAGAAGGAAGAGGAAATTATCCCAGTCTCCCCCACTTTAGCTTGTCCCCCCTGAGGCCAGAGTTGTTACCCTAAAAGCCTTTTTGGGCTTATCAGTCCTCTACTTAAAAACTTCTCTTGGCATGTCATTTTTTACAAGTTAAAATCCAAACTTGAAAGGCGTGGCACCCTTGGCCCTTCTGAGCTGGTCCCATCCCATTCTTCTATTACCTATCCTGGCTTCTTGTCCCACTGAACTTCCCGTCTTCTGATATGACAAGCCCTTTTATGATCAGAGCCCTCATAGATGTGGCTCCATTGGCCTGGGCTGCCTTATTTCTCTCCTTTCTATTTTTGCCTATAAAACTCATGTTTATCCTTTAAGAGCCAGGTCAAAAGCCACTTCTTCAGGGACATTTTCCCTAATTTTTCCAGGCAGAGTTTGTAACTCAGCCTTCTATGTTCCTATATCCTTTGTGGCTCTCTGTTCTTGCATTTCCCTTGTACTATTAGCTGCTATTGTATCTGTCTCACCTACTGGACTGTGAGCTCTTTGAAAGCAAGGGCCATGTCTTAGTCACTTTTTAATCTTTTTTTTAATGGTGTAGTATTTACATATAAACTTTTAATCTTTAATGCTTAACATGATGTTTAGTGAATAAATGAAGGAAGGAAAGAATTAAGCATAGCTAGATAGAGCTCTAGATGTCACCATGGGAGAGACTGCCTCTGTGATTTTGGGGGGTTTTAAGCTAAAATGATCTTCATCTATTAGGCTAGTTAGTTCATTATGGAAAAGATATAACATTAAATCTTTGCATTTTTTTCTGTTAATTTTATGTTTCATCTTTCTCCTATACTCCCTATAGTGTTTAAATTATATTTCTAGCTCTTATTTATATTTAAATATTTGGGTTTAATTATTAGTGGTGGCTGTGTTAGGATCAGGTTGGGCCAGGATTGGTTCAGAGTGGGCAAGTTTACTTGGCATTTCCTGAGTGTGAGCACGGTGCATAAATTGAGAGTGGTACTCAACTGCTGGAGGCCTGAACCTAGGAAGGCTTCTTGGAGTATGGATCCTGCTGAGAGTTTGGAAGTAGAAGAAAAAGGTACTTCAGGCAGGGGAGATGGCCTCTACAGAGTCCCAGAAGTGGGACTGGGCAGGACAAAGTAAGAAGTGGAGGGCAGATTGGCCAGCTTGCCTTTGGTCAGTGTCCACCCCTGCTGTGATGCCTGCAGACGCTTCTCAGGGGACTCACTTGGTTTCTACCCCCAACCCAGGTGGGTGGGGGAGAAGTCAGAGGCTGGAGCTTTTAGGAGAAGCAGTTGAACTTGTGAGTTGAAGTGAGTGGCTGACATATCTGCAATCTCCTTTCCGGCAAGCATGTCTCCTAGTGAAGGGTGAACAGGCAGTGGATGCCTCACTGGGGATTGGCAGCCAGGGGCTTTGCTGGCTGACCAGCCTCTCAGATGCTTCTTGTATCTGGGGCCTGGGAGCCAGTGGTCCTTATAAGACCAGGGTGGCCCAGTGGAGTTGGGGCAGGGCAGACTAAGCCCACTAAGCTGCTCCCGGCCACTCTAGCCTTCAATAACAAAATCGTAGTGTGGAAGGAACCTTAGGCATCAGCTTTTTGGGTGGCTTTTTGGACATTATTTTTTTTAGCCGTACAACCCTCTATTCTCTTTTGAAACCTTCCTTGGAGAATGGTTGGAAAACCACTGATCTAGTCCAACCCCCTCCTTAATGGCAGAGAAAATTAAAGGCCTGCTTTATCCCTTCTGGGAAGAATGCCTCCTTTCTCTGGCTGTCCCCTCAGTATGATGTTCATGGAGGTGCAGGGTGTCTGCATCTTACCTGGGAGGACAGAGACAGACATGTTCTTCCTTGGAGTCCTGTTTTCAGGCTGGCACCAAGTGCCTTACCCTAGTATCACTGATGTTGCTCCCTCCTGACTCTGCTCCTGATGCTATACAGAGCTCTATTCTGAGGGCTCCTGAGTTGGGACAGGAGAGGAAAGGCCTGTAGGGAAGAGCCTGGGCAGGAACTGAGGGCCTTGGCTCCTGGTCAGTCATCCAACCAAACATTCATTGAAGGCCTGTTAGGTGCCAGTGCTGGGGGGACCCAGAGGGGCACAAACCAGGGCCCTGGCTCTCAAGGGACTTGCCATCTCGTCAAGGGGATGGCACATGAACAGACTGAGCAAGAGGTGTCACTAGGGCATGCATAATCACAGAGCCAGTGGAATAGACAAGTAGAATTGGGGGTGGGAGGTGGGCACCTAAGGGCTGGAATGATCTGAGAAGACTTCTTGGAAGAAGGTGGGACTTAAGCTGAGTCTGGAAAGATGCAGTGATTTTTTATGTCCCCCATTTTCTTTTTTTTCCCCCAGGGGCAGGGCAGGGGGAGGGGCAGGGGTCCCCCATTTTCAAAGGAGGAGGACAATGGACTCAAAGGAACATTTGAGGTATGCTAGCTTAAGAAGGAATTTTCAGGCTACATTCCTAAAATCCAGGTATAGGAAATAATAATAATAGTATTATAGTTGTAGTAGAAGACAATCCTATAAAATGCTTCTTATGTGCCATGTACTGTTCATTTCAATCCTTATTATAGCCCTATAAGGTAGGTTCTATTGCTATCCCCATTTTACAGATGAGGAAACTGAGGCACAGAAAGGCTATATGACTTTTTGGAGGTTGCACAGCTAGTAAGCGGCAGAGCCAGGAGTCAAACCCAGGCAGGGAGTCTGGCCTGAGTGTGTTCTTGAGAACTGAGCTTCACAGAGAATGTTCTGGTTGTTCCTAAGGCAGGGAAATAGAGGCCTGAAGCAGGGGAGGGTCTGGAGGCACACCAAGCGCTGGTCCCCCAACCTTCTGCCTTCTTCCCACCATCACTCCCCAAGGTGTGACTCATCTGCCATAAGTAGACAGGGAGACCCCAGACTGTGGGGTGTCTTGCCTTGTCTAACTAGAGTCACACTGGCTTAGTGCTGGTAACACAGGAGAGGGGTGTCATGACTGACTGCTTCCAACCCCCTTCCTCGTTCCCGTAGTCAAGCTGTTGTGAGGCAGAAGAGAAAGCAAGATAGCCAGAGTAGTAATGAGCCACACTGACCCACAGTCCTGCCCAGATTGAACCTAGTGCTCCTCTTCTATTCTCTCATCCCCAGATAGGTCACAAGCATGATGTAATTGTTTTATAAAAAATTCAGAGTATGCAAAAGATAATATCTCTGTCTTCCTCCGCTCTCCCATCCCAGAGGATTTCAAATTCTTCCATTCTTATGGTAAGGAGTAAGAGTTTGGGGTCAACAATAAGTTAGGGTATACTTTAACTAGAAGAGTGGAACTGGAATGTTCCTGACACAAAGAAATGATAAAGGCTTGAGGTGATGGATACCCCAGTTACCCTGATTTGATTAATACACATTGTATGCCTGTTATCAAAATATCACATGTACCCCATAAATATATATACTATTATGTACTGATAATTACAAATAAAAGATTAACCAAAAAAAAAGAATTTGAGATAGGGTTGGAAAGAAGAGGGGATGGCAGGTATGAAGACAGCAGGTCACCTTTTCCTGTGGCATAGGTACCCAGCTGGACATGGACTTTCTCCTCCATCCTAGGGCAGTCTCTGGTTGGGGACAAGGGCTGTCCTGGAGCTCAGCCTCTCTTCTCTCCCAACAGGGGGTTACCTGGACAGTCCAGGAATGTCTGTGGGCAGACAGCCCTACAAACACCTGTGTTTAGGCTTTGGAAAATGGGCTTCATGGGGCTCTAACACCCACGTCTGGGGGATAGCTGTATTTTCCACATTATAAAAGCAGTGTCAGCTTGTAGAAAATTTAGAAAAGTGGAAAAAAGTAATCTATAATTCCGTTACTATAGGAGATAGTCATTAACACAATGGTGGACTTGTTCTTCCCTTTTCTGAACCTAGTTTTTAGTTCTGTGCATGTTTTAATGTGGGTGAGCTCATTTTGCACATATAGTTTGTATTGTCCTTATTTAACTTAGCATAGGAAGCAATTTTCTGTCAATTATGTAGTTTTAGGCTTTTTGTTTTATTATACATTTTTATCATTATAACCAGGCTCAGTGGCTCACACCTATAATCCTAGCACTTTGGGAAGCTGAGGCAGGAGGATTTTTTTGTTTTTTTTTTGTAGTTGGAGAATGAGGAGGGGGGTTCAATTTTGTTTTTTTGTTTTTTTTTTTTTTTTACCTGGAGCCATGCCCAAGAAGCCTTGAGCAGTGGACTCCTCTTTTTTTTTTTTTTTTTTAAGACAGAGTCTCACTCTGTCACCCTGGGTAGACTGCAGTGGCATCGTTGTAGCTCACTGCAGCCTCAAACTCCTGGGCTCAAGCCATCCTCTTGCCTCAGCCTCCCAAGTAGCTGTGACTACAGATGTGCACCACAGTGCCTGGCTAATTTTCTATTTTTTTTTTTTTTTGGTAGAGATGGGGTCTCACTCTTGCTCAGGCTGGTCTTGAACTTCTGAGCTCAAGCTGTCATCTCGCCTCGGCCTCCCAGAGTGCTAGGATTATAGGGGTGAGCCACCACACCCAGCCAGATCTCTTGAGGCCAGGAGTTTGAGACCAGCCTAAACAAGCAACATAGTTTGACCCTGTCTCTACAAAAAAATTTAAAAAATTAGCTGGGCATGGTAGCATGCACCTGTAATCTTAGTTACTTGGGAGGCCGAGGTAGGAGGAGAATCACTTGAGCCCCAGGAGTTTGAGGTTACAGTGAGCTATGATGATGTCACTGCACTCTAGCCCGGGCAACAGAGTGAGACTGTGTCTCTTTTTTTGTTTGTTTGTTTGAGACAGAGTCTGGATCTGTTGCCCAGGCTAGAGTGCCGTGGCATCAGCCTAGCTCACAGCAACCTCAAACCCCTGGGCTCAAGCAATCCTCCTGCCTCAGCCTCCCGACTAGCTGAGACTAAATTATCACCATGATAACTCAGACATTCAGAACATCGATAACACTATTGAGCTTGTAATGAAAAGTGCAGCCCCTACCCCAGGCCACTCTGCTTCCATTGCTCTGTGGCAGCCACTTTCCACTGCAAGCTCTTTTCTCAGAGATTGAGTTTTATATTTCCAAATTAGATTCTTTTACTACTTAAAAAAATTTTTTTTTGAGATTTAGATATTATCTATTGACTTTCTATTGTGGAAAATTAAGGCCTCAGTGTTCTTATGCCTCTACGCAGATATTTCTCCTCCTCCCAAAAAATACTTATCACCAATTTGGGGTCAATTACTATAAAATATTTTTCACAGCTGAATATATTTTTCACAGCTGTGATTACATTTATTACATGCTTTTCATAAACATAATTTTAACTCCATGATTTTCCATTTATTTATTTGTTTTATGTTATAGATGAGGCTGTTAAAAGTATTTGTGCACAAAACTTTTTATAAAATTTAGGATTCTTTTTTGGGGGGAGACAAAGTCTTGCTCTGTTACCCAGGCTAGACTGCAGTGGCGTCATCATAGCTCACTATAACCTCAAATTCCTGGGCTGAAGCAATCCTCCTGCCCCAGCCTCCCGAGTAGCTAGGACTACAGGTGCGTGCCACCATTCCCAGCTAATTTTTTTATATTTTGTAGAGATGGGGTCTCACTCTTGCTCAGGCTAGTCTTAAACTCCTGACCTCAAGCAATCCTCCTGCCTCCGCCTCCCAAAGTGCTCAGATTATAGCTGTGAGTCACTGTGCCTGGCCAAAATTTAGGATTTTTATTAAGCTAAATTTCTAGTAGTTAAACTACTGAGGCATGGGAATTAGTTTCCTTCCATTACCTTTTAATTGAAGAATGTTACACATTCAATAAAGTAATCTTAGGTGCACTGCTCAAGGAATCTTTGGGTGTGTGGTATGTATATGCTGTGCCCCACCTCCTAGATCCAGTCAAGATGTAGAGTGTTTCCATTACTCAGAGGTTCCTCATGTCTTTTTTCAGTCCGTACCCCCCACCACTGGCAAGATAACCACTTTTCTGACTTCTCTATCAATCCATCAAATAGTTTTGCCTGTTCATGAACTGGAATGGACATTTTGAAGGCTCTTGATACACAGGCACTGGGCATCATTTTGGCAGACGTGACTACTTGACTGTTTCTTGCCAGGGCTACAACCCATAGTTATCTCTATGATCCTTGCCTAAGCACCTTCAAGGCAGGAGACAGCTATTCGCTGCCCAGGCCTGTATAGGCACAAACAGCCTGGGGGGTGGGGGAGACCCAGGCACAGGGTGGGAGGCATATCTTGGAGAGTGGATTTCAACGGATTACTTGTTTCACCAGGCCCAGCCGCAGGCCCAGCCGCAGGCCCAGCCCCAGCCACCATCATCCAACAAGCGCCCCAGCAATAGCACGCCACCCCCTACACAGCTCAGCAAAATCAAGTACTCAGGGGGGCCTCAGATTGTCAAGAAGGAGCGACGGCAAAGCTCCTCCCGCTTCAACCTCAGCAAGAACCGGGAGCTGCAGAAGCTTCCTGCCCTGAAAGGTACTTACAGATGGTCAGGGAGCTGTGGTACTGAACCTAGGGGGTACAGGGCATTGGTGGGATTGAGGTTTTGGGGTATTTTGGGGGGAAGGGAGTTCCAGAGAATGTGAGGGAGCAGGATGCTGGCAGGGTGGGCTAAGGGAAAGCTGTGGAAGGCAAGCAGGGCATGGCAGTGAAGGGAGGAGAACCTGACCTGCTGGGCCCCCCACAGATTCGCCAACTCAGGAGCGGGAGGAGCTGTTTATCCAGAAGCTACGCCAGTGCTGTGTCCTCTTTGACTTCGTGTCAGACCCACTCAGTGACCTCAAATTTAAGGAGGTGAAACGGGCAGGACTCAACGAGATGGTGGAGTACATCACCCATAGTCGTGATGTCGTCACTGAGGCCATTTACCCTGAGGCTGTTACCATGGTGGGCACAGGGAAAGGACGCAGGGGGCAGTGTGGGGTGGGGGGTGGAGAAGCCTGGACAGAGCTCCAACCTGGCCCTACCCTTCAGTTTTCAGTGAACCTTTTCCGGACGCTGCCACCTTCATCAAATCCCACAGGGGCCGAATTTGACCCAGAGGAAGATGAACCAACCCTCGAAGCTGCCTGGCCACATCTCCAGGTACCAGGGCAAGTGGGCGGCCTGGTCCTGGCTGCAGGGAATGGGAGCACTCTGAGGCCTGCAGCAAGCAGGTATCTCCCAGGCCTTGGGAATACCCCCTCAGTGGATGCTCCTTTCCCCCCACAGCTTGTGTACGAGTTTTTCTTACGTTTCCTGGAGTCTCCTGATTTCCAGCCAAACATAGCGAAGAAGTACATTGATCAGAAGTTTGTCCTTGCTGTGAGTCCCTGAGATTCCTGTCCTCCCCACCTCTTTCCATTCCATGGACTCTAGCCCCAAGCCCCACTCCCCTGTGTCCCAGCTGCTCTTTCCCCTTATGCTGACTATATTGGGCTTCAGCTGTGTCTGGCACAAGACTATGAAGAGTTAAAAAAAAAAAAAAACCTACTCTGCCCTTAAGGAGCTTCCAGCATGATAGAAGGAAACCAATAAGCAACACAGTACCCTCCACTCTCCCCAGTGGGGTATGTAAACACGCATACCCAACATCACTTTGGGTAGAGCAATGTAATAGAATTACGAGACTTGTCCCCACTGCCTCTCTCCAGAAAACCTCTGGGCTTCCCCTGGCAGGACCTGTGTCACCGTAGCCCCAGCCTTTCCCTGGCTGCTGCTTCACTTGCTGCCTTTCCTCCCTCCTACTCCCAGCTCCTGGACTTATTTGACAGTGAGGATCCTCGAGAGCGGGACTTCCTCAAGACCATTTTACATCGCATCTATGGCAAGTTTCTGGGGCTCCGGGCTTATATTCGTAGGCAGATCAACCACATCTTCTACAGGTGAGGCCAGGAGCCCAGGCTCAGGAGTAAAGTGAGCTTCTGCAGAGGTGGGGCAGGAGCAGGGAGGTAGGGGGGCTCTGCAGAATGCTGGAGGGACATCAGGGGTTGTCAGGAGAGCCCTTTTTCTTCCCTCAGGTTTATCTACGAGACTGAGCATCACAACGGGATTGCTGAGCTCCTGGAGATCCTGGGCAGGTGAGAGGTGGGGTTGGAGCACAGATGCCTGAAAAAGGTTGGGGGATTGGTGCATTCAACTTGGCCCTAACAAACCTCCGTTAATTCCTAGCATCATCAATGGCTTTGCCTTGCCCCTTAAGGAAGAGCACAAGATGTTCCTTATCCGTGTCCTGCTTCCCCTTCACAAGGTCAAGTCCCTTAGTGTCTACCACCCTCAGGTGAGCTGCCTTCCTCCTGATGATCCCTAACTCAGGCAGCAAAGAGGGGTGGGAAGGTAATCCAGCTGGGATAGGGGAGACATACGGAGCAGGTGGGATAATTCTTCCTCACACCTTTCCTACCATTCTGGGATCTTGTTTCTGTGCTGAGACCTGGGACCTGCCTCACCTTTCTACCTCAAATTTTTGCAGTTGGCATACTGTGTGGTACAATTCCTGGAGAAGGAGAGCAGTCTGACTGAGCCGGTAAATCCCTTTCTGGGCCCCAAGGTCTACCTCTTACTGTCACCAGCATCACTTGCCAGTCTGTTCCTATTGAGCAGTGCCTTAAGCAGGTGCTCAGGAGCACCTGATAGGTAACATGGCTTCCTCTCTGAAGGAACAGTCAAGCCTATATATACTTACAAAACAAATCCAAGCCAGAGAAACATGAGCAGTTAGCGGAGGTCATCTAAGCTGTGCCCACTGGGGGGCGGGAAGAGTGGGCAGGAAAGCTTCCTGGGGAACCACGCAGGTGTAGAGAATTGTATCCCCATGTCCTCCTCTTTTCACAGGTGATTGTGGGACTTCTCAAGTTTTGGCCCAAGACCCACAGCCCTAAGGAGGTGATGTTCTTGAATGAACTAGAGGAGATTCTGGACGTCATTGAACCTTCAGAGTTCAGCAAAGTGATGGAACCACTCTTCCGCCAGCTTGCCAAGTGTGTCTCCAGCCCCCATTTCCAGGTGAGACTCAGACCCAGCATATCCCAGTCCCTGCCTCCCAGAAACTGAGGTCTCCAGTGAAACAAACAATGCCCTCACTGCGTGCCACCTCTCCCCACCAGGTGGCAGAGCGGGCTCTCTATTACTGGAACAATGAGTATATCATGAGTCTGATAAGTGACAATGCTGCCCGAGTCCTCCCCATCATGTTCCCTGCACTCTACAGGAACTCCAAGAGCCACTGGAACAAGTAGGTTGCTGGGGTGGGGATCTGGTTTTGGAACCTTTGCGAGTGTGAAAGAACTAAGGAGCCAGGGGTCTTAAGCCAGTCAGTCAGCAAGGGGGACTGGTGCCCACGGCATATTGATAGGACCGTGAGGGACTGACTGGAGAAGAAAGATGCCCATGTGAGAGATCTCCAGGATACCAAACAGCAGGGTAGCAGCCTGCATCCTTAGGGCAGTTATTCTGCAGGTCACATCACAGCTTCGGAGGCATAATTCTATGCTATGGGAAGCTGATGTGATCCTCTTAGACAGTATGTGTAAAGAATCCTGGAGTGGTACAGACTTTTCTGCTAAAAGCAGGTACAGTGCGGTCTATGCAGATGCAGTCCAGCATGCTGCTGGGAGGCCATTAGTGTGTGTTAGAGACTGAGAAGTGGTGGGAACAAGGTAGGCCTAGGAGCATGGGGTGGGGAAAGGATGGACAGGTGGACCAATATTTATAAAGACCATGAAATGCCAGTCTCAAGTCACGTGACTTGGCCAGAGCTATCTGCTTATACTTTATAGAGGTTTATGAGGTGGGAGTAGTAAATCAGAAAACTCCTAGGGGGTGTCTCTGCTAAGAGAGAGCAAATTGGGGTCCTGGCACTAAGGGCAGGCCCTGGCCTCCTATACCTCATCTTTCTTCTGGGTGGCAGGACAATCCATGGACTGATCTATAATGCCCTGAAGCTATTTATGGAAATGAATCAGAAGCTGTTTGATGACTGCACACAACAATATAAGGCCGAGAAGCAGAAGTGAGTATCCCTCTCCCTGGGTGACTTTCATCTTCTACCACCAGCTCACATTGCTTCTCTTAAGCCCGGCCCCAATTCTACTTTTGCTCCCTTAGGGGCCGGTTCCGAATGAAGGAAAGGGAAGAGATGTGGCAAAAAATTGAGGAGCTTGCCCGGCTTAATCCCCAGGTGAGGTTTTTCTGCCACTGCTATGAACAGAGGGGCCCATGTTGAGTTGGGGAAGTTTGCTGGAGGAGGAACATGAGGCAAACAGGCCCACAAATGTCCGAAGTGGCTCTCACCGCTCATCCGTGCCTCCTCTCGCTCTCAGTATCCCATGTTCCGAGCTCCTCCACCGCTGCCCCCTGTATACTCGATGGAGACAGAGACCCCCACAGCAGAGGACATCCAGCTTCTGAAGAGGACGGTGGAGACTGAGGCTGTGCAGGTGGGAGGGCACAGGGGGTGGGGTAGATTCTAAATAGCTCTGGGAGGGAGAGGAGACAAGAGCAGCAGAGCCAAAGACTAATGGGAGGAAACAACAGAATCCACTGGGAACTGGTCACCATTCCTCTCCTCATTATCCACACACAGATGCTAAAGGACATCAAGAAGGAGAAAGTGCTGCTGCGGAGGAAGTCGGAGCTGCCTCAGGATGTGTACACCATCAAGGCACTGGAGGCGCACAAGCGGGCGGAAGAGTTCCTAACTGCCAGCCAGGAGGCTCTCTGACCCCCTCACCTTCCCACCACAGGGCCACAGCCCACTCAGCCCTGGGACGCTGCCCTAGCCCTCTACCCTATGTTCCCTACTGGCTGACTTGGGGCAAGGCAGCGCCTCTGTAGCTACTCTAGGGAGGGGATATGGGCACTTGAAGCAGGGACACCAACAGAGTGGTCCCTCTTCTCCACAAAATGTGTTCATGCCTCCCTGTGGCTAGTACAGAGAGGCTGAGCATTCAGATGCTCAGTGCTCAGACAGCCTGGGGATGCCTGTTCTCCTCCTGCTCCTAACCCCACAGCTACTTGAGGCTGCTCCGAGAAATACACAAACAGGAATTACATACGCTCCTCTATTCTTCCCTTCATTCCCATTTGAGTTCTCTCCTCTTCTCTCTCCCCTGCAGAGGCACGTAGGGAACAGCAGGAGATTATTCTCACCAAAGTTATGTCAAGCCCCATTGGCCCCTGGAGTGAGTAGCTGGAGGGAAGCCAACCCCCAGCAGCACAAATAGGCCCCCAGCCCCAGCAGTGTGCAGGCTGATGGGGTTATATTATGTCCTCTTACCCACCGCCTGACCAAGACAACACAGGAGGTCAAAAAGAGAAAAGTATATGCTATGGACAATAAGTGATGAATATAGGGCCCAGATGGACAAGAGGGGGGATGAGAAAATACCCTACCCTGTGCCCCCTCTTTGGTGAGTAGCAGCCCTGGGATCACAAACATGGAAGGGACCACCCTGGGGCTGACTGCTTTCCTATGCTATTGGTTCCCATAGCTAGAAAGAAGGAAGCAGGGAGCAGTGCCCCAAGCATAGCTCCCGCCAACACCTATTTATTTCCTGTTTTCTGCTGATGCTGGAAGGTCCCTCACTTGTCTCTTTTAGGACCTTGGAGGGGCAAGGGGCTGAGAAGGGCTGGACCCAGGTTCCAGGGGCACAGGCAGTTTGGCTTTTGGCTGTGTACATAGGGTGCTTTATTCTCCACAGACTGATACATGCTAAGGTGGGTTGGGCTTGGGCCGATGTCCCCTTATGTACAGAACTGAATAAAGTGGGTCTCTGAGAAGAAGTCTGATTTGCCTTGATGTGGAAAGGGAGATAGGATGGAGATGGACATTGCAACCAGGGATGTGTTCAGTCCTCTGCTGGTTCTGGCATGGAATGTAGGGAGATAAGGCAGCTCTCAGTGTGGTCACTTCCAGGCAGGAGACGCCTGCCGGGCTTGGAGGGCTTTCTGTACCACATCTTCCCACTGGGCGTCTGATATCTCCCGAGCCCAGGCAGGAACTCCTGGTGCAGGCAGGCTTACTCCAGCCATCGTCCTTTTCACCAGCTCTACGTGTTCTGAAATCATAGCCAGAGACCAGTTAGGGGATAGAAACAATGGGACAAGTTGCCCTTCCCAATCCTTGAACCAACCCAGAGCCTTTGGGCTGGTGGGGATCACCAAATCCATCTTGTTATGTCTAGACAAGCCTGCCCATCCCCAAGTCTAGCACAATTGCATTTCACCTGGACACTGAAGTCTGCAGAATCTTAGTTTATAAACTATCTTTTTAGAAATAAGGTGTTCCTCTGTAACTTCCTTCTACTGACTCAGCCCAATCCATTTCCTTCATAATTATTCCAGAATGAAAGAATGATCTCTTTTACCTGGGTCCATGGGAATAGAACTGTGGTTGCTCAATGCCGTAGCTCCACCCTCCTCTTCATCCTCACTCTCTAATGGTGGGTCTGGCAAATGAAGCCCCAGGGCCTACGGAACCAGAGAGAAGACAGTTCAGGTCCAGCCTTTCAGGGATCCTAGCCTCACCTACTCAAGAACACCCTCAGCCACCATACCTGGATCCGATCCTGAATGTCAGCAACTACATCTCCATCCCCCACTGGCGCCAGCTCCACCTCTTCTTGTTCAGGATCTTGGTTGAGGGGCTGGTAGGAGTAGCCAGCTGGGCCTGCCCCCGTTTCCTCCTGCTCTTCCTCAGGCTCCTCACTGCTCCAATCCCCAGTGCCTTCTGAAGGGCCCTGATGTGGTCCCAGTTCCTCAGTCTGATTGGGGAAGATACGCTCAGGGCCCATGGTGTCTCCCCCTAGAACTACTGCTGCCATCCGGGCAGGGGCTGTAAGAACAGGGAGGCAGGAGGATAGGGATTAGATGAAACCACATTCATTCTCTCTCATCCAGCACGTTGTGGTCTCCTTTTGCGTCTACAAAACCAGCTCCCATCCCCAAGGTCCTTGCATCCCCCTCCCTTCCACCCCTTCACTCTCTTAACTCTCCCTGAGTCGGGGCTTTTATCTACAACAGAGCCCCACCCACCTTGCTCTGCCAATTCCTTAATAAGCCCAACCGGAGGCCCTGCAACCCCCTAAAAGACACCCCTACCAGAAACCCACTCTCGCTTGGGAACCCCGGGTCACCAGACTTCCCCAGACCCGCCCCTCCTCCCCTCTCCTAGGGGTTCCCTTTCGTACCGCCTGACAGACGCGCTTCAGGCCTCAGGGGCTCCGCTCAAAGGGCCCCACCTGCGGTGTCCCCCACCCGCCCCACTGAGTCTCCGCGCTGGTGTCTCCGCGCGCCTCACCCGCTCAGAGCCCGCGGCCGAATCCGCACCTTCACTTCCGGCGGGGCAGGACGTGCCGGGGCGCCTAGTCCTCCAGGCCCGCCCCATGCTCATGATTGACGCTAGCGAGGACGAGGAGTCCGCCCCTTGCCCGCCTCCGCTATCCCATCCCCAGAAAACAAAGGACTGCATTACCCAGTGACCCCTCGGGCTTGACACATCTGCACATGCGCAGAATCTCTCCTTCGGCGCCTGCCTGCTCCTCCGCCCTCACGTCCCTCGGGAAACCATCGGACTACAAGTCCCGGAAGGCTTCGATCACTTAGCCCCGACTGCACGTGCGCACACAGCTGCCCGCCGGAAGGACCGAGCCTGGCAGTGTTTATCTCGTTGGGGACCGAGGTGTCGGTTGGCGCGCAACGGGTTCCAGGCTGCAGGCAGCGCGAGGACCCGCGGCCCCGCCCCGGCCCGGCCCGGCCTGGCAGGTAGCCTGGGATGGGTTGAGGGGAAGGAAGAATTGGGGTGGGGCTGGGGTCGCGGGGGAGGGGCCTGAGAGTGATGAGGTGGGGGTGGGGAGGGAACTAGGGGGATGATGGGAGCGTGTTAATGGGGAAAGCAGGGCTGGGGGAGGATGCTGAGGAAACCAGTGGAAGAGACCTGGTGGCTGGAGGAGGCACTGAAGGAAATTGGAAGGAAGACTGGGTTATGAGGAGAACGGGGAAGCTGAACATAATGGAAGCGGAGAGAGGTGGAGGGTGGTGTCTGGCTTTGTGGGGGATGGGAGGCTGGGGTGTCTAGAAGAAAACAGGGAGAGTCATATTCAGGGAAGAATGTATGTGGTCAGTACATGTTAGTTTTTCTTCCTTTAGTGGAGGTGGGAAAATGGAGGGCTGTCGGGTGGAGCTTGAAGTGGGGGGAGAAAAAAATGGGAAAACTGCAAAGCTTTCAGGAGATGAAGAAGGGCCAGAAATGGGGAGTCTAAACTGCAAGAGACCAGAAAGAAGGGTAGATACATTAAGGGAATCGAAAAAGCTTGAAAATGCATTAGTGATGGAGGATCAGAGAGACCCAGAGATAAAAGAAGCCCGTAAGACCCTGGGGGCTTTTTCTCCTTGAGTTTGAGTTGTCCTTATGGAGGAGAAACTAAGATTTTTTTCTTCACCTTTGGTTGGCATTGCTTATCTCTTCTGTGCGTTTTTTTATTTTACCATGACCTATCGGAAAGAGGGGGAGAATAGAGGCTATGAGGGAAGATGAAGGACTTCAATTCTTAAGCCTTTGGACCTCCTAACTGTGCCCACAAGCCCAGATCCAAGATATTTTGGATTGAGAGCAGAAGTAATGAAGTGAGAGTAGCTTCCTGCTGGAATTATTTCAGGTTGGGTAGGGTGGCTATTTAAAGCATGGGGTGTGGGGTTGGGGGAGGTTGGGTGGGTGGGACTGGCAAGCCAGCTGAAAACCACATCTCTTTCCTGCAAGGGGCCTCCCTTATTTGAGCTTTTTTCTGCCTAAGTTTCTGCTTGGCCCTTCCTTGTGCCAGGGCTTCTTGAACAGGGAGCAGATGATCCACCCAAACCCAAGCAGGTGCCTGCCAGCAAAGGCATTGCCAGTTTCTAGAGGATTTGCCTGAAAGAGCCCTCAAGTGTGCCCATTATCACTAGGTTGGCAGGTTGTCTTTAAGAGACCATGACCTTTCGTGCTGGGTCTTTCTCATGTCCCGCCCAAAGGCATTTTTGCCTCCCTTCTCCTTTCCAGTGCACACCCCTACCCCTGTCCCCCTTTCATGGACCCAAGTTGGGGAAGAACTGCTGGAAATGGCTTGTCTTCTACCACAATAGCAGGGTTGGGGAAGTGGCAAGAGGAGAAAACCCTTCCTCCCAACTCCCACCCCACTGCCATTCCCAAGCAAACACATACCTTTCTGGCTTAAGTTCTTAGTCTTGGCAACATACCAGGCACAGCTGTGGGAGGAACTCCTTGTGCTTGTGGGGGGCCCTGGGTGACCCTGATGACAACAGCTCAGCTTGACAAGAGCTCCCTGTGAGGGGCTAACCAACCGTAGTAACATGGAGGTCCCTGTCCTGGATCAATCCCACCCTGTTCTGGGTAGGGGCATTGTTCCACTCTAAGAACCTAAAAGCTTTTCTGCTTTGAAGCACCCATGCCAGCTTTCAATGGACTGTCTGGGGCTGGCTGAGCTATTAATAGCTGTGAGTATTTTGAGATCCCTTTCCCCACCTTAAAGAACACAGAGATTCTTAGAGAGGTGGCAGTAAGCAGAGCAGAGACAAGAGAATATACCCGGCCTAGGAAGGGGGCTTAAAGTTTGTTCCAAGATGGGGACAGAGTGGAGCCTCCATGAGTAGGGGGCGACCGTGATCACCAGATTCTAAGCTGGCAATGAGGTTGGAGTGGCCCCACCCTTTGCTTTTGGAGAACACAGGGCCAGGGCTAGCTCCCTGACCTCAGCAGGTCCCCTGGGCCAGCTGTCTGACCTCGGCAGGTCCCTTGGGCCAGGGCCAGCCACCTGAGCTGTGACTAGTGTCCCTGCAGAGGGGTGGTGTGGGAGGGCCACCAGGGTGACACTTGGAGGCAAGTGCTAGTCCTGGACAGAGTCACCGTGAGCTGGGAAGAAGTCTTGCCTCAGAAGCCCGTGGCCCTGACTTGTATGCAGGTAGCAGAGGCAGCAGGCCGTGCCGGGGGGGCATGTTGCTGTAACCAGTGGCCCAGGGGATGTTACGGTGGACAGTGCACCTGGAGGGCGGGCCCCGCAGGGTGAACCATGCTGCAGTGGCTGTTGGGCACCGGGTATTCTCCTTCGGGGGTTACTGCTCTGGTGAAGACTATGAGACACTGCGTCAGATAGATGTGCACATTTTCAATGCAGGTAAGCCAACGTTGGGACTGTCCCTGGGTACCCACATCAGGGAGGGGAATGGGTGGCTGAATGAGGTTCGGTGGTGGTACCTGTGGCCAAGGGGATTGGTTTAGGGGAAGGTGGACAGTCTGGAGGGAGATTCCCAGGGCTGAGCAGAGCTCTGCCCACAGTGTCCTTGCGTTGGACAAAGCTGCCCCCAGTGAGGCCCGCCATCCGCGGACAGGCTCCTGTGGTCCCCTACATGCGGTATGGACACTCAACCGTCCTCATCGACGACACGGTCTTCCTTTGGGGCGGGCGGAATGACACCGAAGGGGCCTGCAATGTGCTGTATGCCTTTGATGTCAGTGAGTATGCTGAGTAAGCCTCAAGATAGGCTATATTCTGCCACATGATGCCTCTGGGGCCCAGGAAAGACTTGGGTTGGGGTGGCTGGGGAATAAGGCACCCCAGGGTTTAGGAAGGAGTGTCATAGGTTGCTTACCTGGACAATTCTCTCACCTCCTTCAGATGCTCACAAATGGTCCACACCCCGAGTGTCAGGAACAGTTCCTGGGGCCCGGGACGGACATTCGGCTTGTGTCCTGGGCAAGATCATGTACATTTTCGGGGGCTACGAACAGCTGGTAGGTCTGGGAAGACACTAGAGGTTTCTGGTGGGAATGAGAAAGAGGAACGAGAATTTAAGGTGGTGGAATGGGAGGCTTTGGCTTGTTTGCAGGTTTTGAGGGGAGAGATAGAGGGTCAGAGAGTGATTATTGGCTCCCTCGTTTCTTTCTTCTTTTCTCTTCCCACTCAGGCGGACTGCTTTTCCAATGACATTCATAAGCTGGATACCAGCACCATGACTTGGACCCTTATTTGTACAAAGGTTTGCCCTTTTTTTCTCCCAGATCCACACCCTCCATTGAAGAAATCATAGGAAGCTCTAACAGTTAGAGCAGATCCTCTTCCAGCCTTTGTGCTGATCCCCTTCCCCCATCTCTCTGCCCCTGCCCAGGGCAGCCCTGCACGTTGGAGGGACTTCCACTCAGCCACAATGCTGGGAAATCACATGTATGTCTTTGGGGGCCGTGCCGACCGCTTTGGGCCATTCCATTCCAACAATGAGATTTACTGCAACCGCATTCGAGTCTTTGACACCAGAACTGAGGCCTGGCTGGACTGTCCACCCACTCCAGTGCTGCCCGAGGGGCGCCGGAGCCACTCAGCCTGTGAGTGTTTGTTACTTCCCTGTGGAGTCCCCCTTCCTGTCCTCCTCACACTTTGACATTCCTCTCTCCTTCCAGTTGGCTACAACGGGGAGCTGTATATCTTTGGTGGCTATAATGCAAGGCTGAACAGGCACTTCCATGACCTCTGGAAGTTTAACCCTGGTAAACAGCACTACCTTTAGGGGAGGAACCAGGAGCAAATGAGGTGGGAGGAAAAGAAAACAATAATCCTGAGTAGGTGAGGGGATGGGGGGTGGGGAAGATGTCTGGACTGGGCAGGTATTGAACTTCCATATAAATTTCTCTTTAGTGTCCTTTAGCTGGAAAAAGATTGATCCGAAGGGGAAGGGGCCATGTCCGCGCCGGCGCCAGTGCTGCTGTATTGTTGGTGACAAGATTGTCCTCTTTGGGGGTACCAGGTTAGAAGGAGAGAGGGGAGGGGCGCAGGGAAGGGCCTAAGTCTGTGACTAATGGGAGAGTGGGAGGTATTTGAGCAAGAGGATCTCGTGGGTAGTTTTCCTCCTACCTTCATCTCACTTTTGATCCCTACAGTCCATCTCCTGAGGAAGGCCTGGGAGATGAGTTTGACCTCATAGATCATTCTGACTTACACATTTTGGACTTTAGTAAGTACAATTATTCCTGAAGAGCTCCTGCCATCAGGGTCCCTGTCTTTGGGTGGTGATATCCAGGACTGGATCCTTTCCTTGGCTTTGACCATCTCCTTCTTCCAACTGCTTCCTTAAAGGCCCTAGTCTGAAGACTCTGTGCAAACTGGCCGTGATTCAGTATAACCTGGACCAGTCCTGTTTGCCCCATGATATCAGGTACAGCAAGTGGCTGGAAAGGAGGGATTGGTTGAGGATAAGTGAGCAGCACAGGCATGACCTGATGAGCTTGGTCTCACTGTGAAGGAGACAGACGTTTTTATTCTGCTGGAGATGTACTTGTGGGAAATGAGATGCAAAGAGGTGAAGTTACTGCCGTCATATGATAAAATTGTCAGCTGGGTGAGTTATATGAAATTAAAAATCAATCCAGTTTTTCAAACCAAGCTCAGAAGCATTACCTTCTGAGACCTGAGCTTATAAAGTATTTGTTAACATGTTAAGAATGATTGATTAAATCTTAGAATCTAGCTGCAAACTAAAGACACATGTAGGAGCCTCTGGATCTCATTAGTTCCAGGTCCTGGCTACTTCCCTTTTGAATTCCATTCTTAGGTTCACATCAAGCACCAAAAGTTACTTTGTGTATAATTCTGCCCTTCTGGGTCATTTTGAAACATTTCCCATGCCTCCTATCAGTTCAGTTTAACTCCTGCTTGCTGAGGGTCTATGTATTCAGTATTTGGTGACATAGAATGTACAAATCTGACCTGATAAATTCCAGGCTGGCCCAAGATTGACATATGTGCCAGTACCTAATACCAAGTAGACTGTTTAGGGTCTTGGCATAAGAAGGTACTTGGTAAATCTTCATAGAATGAAAGAATTGTTGAAAAAAAGAGGGATTTAATTTTAACTTGGTGGGATAGGTAAGAAAGGCCTCAGGGAGGATAGGAGAGCTGAGTCAGAACCTAAAAAGAATGGGAGTTGAGAACAAAAATGGGCATTCCTGGTGTGGGTGAGGTGTAGGGGCTGCCTGGTTGGATCTGAGCAGAGCAAGAAAGGTAGGTTGGGATATTTACTGAGATGTGTACACAGATCCCAGGTGCTGAGACACAAGACCACATATATAAACATAAACAGGAAATCCACATGAGCTTGGAGGTAGAAGAGTGGGTTGTATTGGATTTGGTGGTGGGTGGGCCCTGACTGTTAAACCTAGTAGGGCTGTAAGGAAGAGGTGGCTGTGGGCGGTTGGGCTTTAAGAAGTTGGAGGGACTGGTGTGTTCATAGCTTTGTTCAAGCAATTCTGGGCTTGGGGTGGGGGCTCCCCCTCTGTTCTTTCTGCCTGTCATTGTTGGCCTTTCAGGTGGGAGCTGAATGCCATGACCACCAACAGCAATATCAGTCGCCCCATCGTCTCCTCCCATGGGTAGGAGGAAGTTTCTGCCACTTCCCCTCCTGAGCCTGCTGTTGTCTTCACTGCCCCTGCCCATCTCTCACCTGCCTGCCCCTTTGGACCCTGGACTCCGCATACTTCCCCGTGGAGTTGTTGGACTAGAGGTGTTTTCTGTGCTGTGAATTCAGTGGGGAGCTGCAGGGGTGGGAGGGCTTGGTTCCTCCCCTCCTTGGGCCGAGGGCCCCTTCCCCTTGGTGCTCTGTCCCCATCCACCTCCCTCCAACTGCTCCTTGGGCCTCGGCTCTGCTAGGAAGGGAATGGGGAGAAGGGAGAAGCAAGCAGTGTCTGAGCCTCAGGAGCTTCCCCCTACCCCTACCCCTACCCCCGCCCCCACCCCTTGCTTGAGCCTTGAGCATTGACTTGGGAGCTGAGAGGAGTTGCTGCTGTTGGCATGAGACCTCCTTCTCCCCGACCTGCGGAGGTGGGGACCAGCAGATAATCCCACCCTTCCCTGAGCTGTTGCTGTACCCTGAAGCTCAGCCAGGTCAGATTTTGTAAAAATGAATTAAAATCTCCAAACGTGTGATGTGTTTCTGTGGAATCCGGTGGAGTTGGCAGGAGCCTGCGGTGGGGCCGGGGTACTCGCACTCTTGAGGTTCTGGCTTCTCAGCCAACAGTGTTAGGAAACAAAATGCCAGCAAGGCCTGGCTGCAGCGTCTGGGGCGCGGAAGTCAGCGTCCTGTGACTCCAGCAGAAGGTTACGACGTTCTCTCCGACGCGGGCTCCCCTTTGGGCCGGGCTCCTGGTGGCCGCCCGAGCGCGCAGTCTGTAATTTCTGTTGGTTCATCATCACGTCGTAACCCGGCCTCCAGGGAACGCCGGAAGAGGCGGGGCAGGAGCTGCCGCGAGCGGAAGTAGCGCCATTTGTCCGGCCGGCGCTGCGTGAGGTGATGCGCCCACCGCGTCTCCCAGCCGGGGCCGTGGCCTGCGACCTGCAGAGGGGTGAGGGCACGGGGCCGGAGGTGGGGAGGAGTGCTCTCAGGAGCCTGGCGGGGGTCCCGAGCCTGGATTCTCTGAAAGAGGCAAACACTGGGAGCTTCCCCAGCACAGTGGGAAGTCGGGGTTGAGGTGCTTCCGGGATGAGGACATCCTGAGCAGTTTCTCAAAGGTAGGGTGAGGGTTTTCGGCAATGGGAAATGGCTTGTGCAATACCACGGAGGCGGGAAAGGGCTTGAGTGGCTGGTGAAGGTTTGGTAAGTTAGTATTCAAATTCCGCAGACTTTTATTCAGGCACAGTTCTAGCTGCTGGAGATACAGTAGTGAATAAAGTAGTCAGACATTCCTGTCTTCATGGAGCGTAAGGGTGGTGGCTCACACTTTGTAATCCTAGCAGTCTGAGAGGTAGAGGCGGGAGGCTCACTTAAGGTCAGGAGTTGAGACCAGCTTGAACAAGAGCGGAAAACTCCGTCTCCACTAAAAATACAAAAAATTTGCAGGGCGTGGTGGTGCATGCCTGTAGTCCCAGCTACTCGAGAGGCTGAGGCAGGAGGATCGCTTGAGCCCAGGAGTTTGAGTTTGCTGTGAGCTAGGCTGATGCCACAGCACTCGAGCCCAGGCAACAGAGTGAGACTCTGTCTCAAAGAAAAAAAAAAGGCAGACAAATAAATTAATTAAAAGACAATAAAACACTGATTTGTATACTTAACAGATGTGAGTTTCATGGTATTTGAATTACATCTCAAATTTTTTTAAAAGTGACGGGATATGGAGAGAGAAAGCAGAAGAGGGGTAACAATCTTAAATATGGTAGAGAGCCGGGCGCGGTGGCTCACGCCTGTAATCCTAGCACTCTGGGAGGCCGAGGCGGGTGGATTGCTCGAGGTCAGGAGTTCGAGACCAGCCTCAGCAAGAGCGAGACCCCGTCTCTACTAAAAAAAAGAAAGAAATTATCTGGCCAACTAAAATATACATACAGAAAAAAATTAGCCGGGCATGGTGGCACATGCCTGTAGTCCCAGCTACTCAGGAGGCTGAGGCAGGAGGATTGCTTGAGCCCAGGAGTTTGAGGTTGCTGTGAGCTAGGCTGACGCCACGGCACTCACTCTAGCCCTGGCAACACAGCGAGACTCTGTCTCAAAAAAAAAAAAAAAATTAAATATGGTAGAGAAGTCCTCACTAGGAAGGTGACATTTGAACAAAGGCTTGAAGGAGGTGAGGCAGCAGGCTATACATATGTCTGGAGGAAGTGTACCACATGGAGGCAACATGTGAAAAAGGAACCGAGGTGGGAACATACTGTTAGGAGGCCAGTTGACTGGAGAGGAATGAGGAGATTGGTAGATGAGATTAGAAATGTTACAGGGGGCCAGGTCACACAGGGGCTTAAGGCCACTGTAAGATATGGCTTTTACTCTGAGCAAGATGGAAATCTTTGGGGAGTTTTGAGTCCAGCAGTGACATGATCTGAAGTGTATGTGTGGAAGTGATAAGATCTGATTTCATTTTCTGTCCTCTCTGAGGCTGAAGTGAGGAGCTCAGCTTTGAGAGGAGTGAGGCTGGAGGTTGCAAGACCAGTTAGGACACTAGAGCACTGATTGAGGTAAGAGATGCTGAGAGTATGAACCAGGACATTGGCAGTGTAACTGAGCAAGGGAGATGGAGGCCCTTTTGGGGGAAACCTGTGAAGGAGTAACTTAAAAGAGAGCGTGAAAAAGAAGGGACTATGGTTTGGTCTATCTCTGACCTTACATGTACACCTGCTTTGTCAAGATGAGGCACCAGGTAGCTGAAATAGTTGGGGAGTTAGGTGTCAGTGCAATACCATTACCACCTGTGCTGCTAGGACTTATAATAATGATTGGTCTGAGAGGGATATTAGAAAGGATCAGCTACCTAAGGAAGGAGGATGGGATGATGTCTTTTCTGCAGTGGGACATGCTGAACTGAGTTGTGTGTCCCTCCCTTCTGCAGGCACGTCTAACATGTCATTTGAGGAGCTGTTGGAATTGCAGAGCCAAGTGGGCACTAAGACATATAAACAATTGGTAGCTGCAAACAGCACTAAGAAACGAGGTTCTAGACCACCTGTCCAAAGTACATGTGTTGCAGATAAGCACAGGTGAGAAACAATGCCTGCCTTAGGAGGTGGAACCTTGAGTAGATGTCTGTTTTGTTGGGTTGCAGATGAGAAGCCATTGACCAAAACTGGAGTCCCCTTGATTTGTCCTTTTAATTTCTCTGTAGGCCTCTGGAAATGTCAGCCAAGATCCAAGTACCATTTTTACGTCAGGTTGTTCCCATCTGTAAAAAGGTGAGGAAAAGGCAGAAAGCACTTTCTCACTTTCACTTTCAGCAAAAGGCAACTGAACAGTTCTGTTTTGTATTCTTATTCTCTCCAAAGGTGGCCCGGGACCCCCGATTTGACGATCTGTCAGGAGAATATAATCCTGAGGTGTTTGACAAAACATACCAATTCTTGGATGACATCCGAGCCAAAGAGAAAGAGGTATGCAGCATGAGACTGGCTTAAGCGGGTGGGAAGCTAGGATACAGGTTAGAGTTGGGCAGAGGGGAGCAGAAAGCATAGCAGTGAGCAGATTTGCAGATTTTTTTTTTTTTTTGAGAGCAAATCTAACTCTGTTTCCTGGGCTAGAGTGCCAAGGCATCTGCCTAGCTCACAGCAACCTCAAACTCCTGGGTTCAAGCGATCCTCCTACCTCAGCCCCCTGAATAGCTGGGACTACAGACATGCACCACCACGCCCAGCTAATTTTTTCTGTTTTTGGTAGAGACAGGGTCTCGCTGTTGCTCAGGCTGGCCTCGAACTCCTGAGCTCAAACAATCCTCTCACCTTGGCCTCCCAGAAGAAATGCTGGGATCACAGGCGTGAGCCACCCTGCCAGCCAGGGCAGATTTAATTCTCCCTAAATTGGTTCTTAACATTCAGATCCTGGCTCATCAATTTACTAGTGGCGTGAACATTGGTGAGTTACTTAATCGTTCAATGCTTCAGTTTTCTAACCATAAAAGTGATAATAATAATTACTGTCTCAGTGTTACTGAGCTAATATATGTGAATCTCTTAAAATAATGCTTGGCACAGAATTTCAGCTAACATTTACAGAGTGTTAACCATCATATTCATTTTCTAATGTGGAGCTTGTGAAAAAGCAATTGAAGAAGCACTGTTCAGGGGAGAAGCATGAGAAACTGCAGCAGCTGCTTCAGCGAATGGTGAGTGGGTAATAATTACAGGTGGGTAGTGAGAGCAATTAAAGGTGAGAGGTGTTCGCAGTCCCTCTTGTTCGTCCATCTCATCTCATCTCATCTCATCTCATCTCATCTCATCTCATCTCATCTCATCTCATCTCATCTCATCTCATCTCATCTCATCTCATCTCATCTCATCTCATCTCATCTCTGCTCTGCTCTGCTCTGCTCTGCTCTGCTCTGCTCTGCTCTGCTCTGCTCTGCTCCTCAGGAACAGCAAGAAATGGCACAGCAGGAACGAAAGCGGCAGCAGGAGCTGCGCCTGGTCCTGAAGCAGGAACGGCGGGCTCAGGCCCAGCAGGGCCATCGGCCATACTTCCTGAAGAAATGTGAGTGGGACGTAACTATTACAGGTTACAGGGACAGGGGTGTGGAGGCCATAATGGCAAGGTACTGTGTTGAAGGTCCCTGAGCTCCTTTAAGGAAGACATGAAGGCTGGACCCCACAATTATTTGGATAAAAGTACAAATAGTAGGGAGGGGTTATTTGTAACCAGTCTCGTATCCCAAATTAGATTATGGCAGGGATTGTTGCTTTTATCTCCATCTACCCCCAGCCCCTACACATATGCTGGACTAGGCACACAGAAGGAGCTCCTAGTTGGTTGGATTGAGTAAGATAGATCATATAAAAAGTTGGGTTGCTCACACATACCAGTGAGCTCTAAACAACTAATATATCCCAGCATAATGGCTGGGAGTTATTGACCTGGCTTGGGAAAGGGAACAAGGGGGGGATTCCTCCTTTGCTCACCAGCTTTCATTCTCCCTGTTATTTAGCCGAGCAGCGCCAGCTGGCCCTAGCAGAGAAGTTCAAGGAGCTGAGACGCAGAAGGAAGCTGGAGAGCTTCTTGAGTCGAAAGAGGCGCCGAAATGCAGGCAAAGATAAGAGACATCTCCCTGTGAGCAAAGAGTAATAAGGAACTATCCCCTGCTCTGCCACTGCCTCAGGGAGACATGGACTTATGGGGACAGTCTTGGGTTTGGCCTGTTTTCCTGGTTCCTTCCTGTTCAAGGGCAAGGATCACAGCTGCCCTTGAACTAGGTTGGCTCAGGAGGCTGGAGGGCTCTTGAACTGCCCACAGGACTTGACAAGAAGAGTAGCTCAGCCTTCTGCCCAGCCATACTTGCCTCTCTGTGGATCTGGTTCATCATGTCCTCATGACCTTGTCCCATCCTTGCCCTAAACCAGTGATTCTGGTACAGAAGAAGAGGGGCCAGTGAGTGACCCTGAGGCCAGTGAAGGCCATGGAATCTGTTCGTGGGTCCCAGGGCTGGGACTTTATGTAGGAGCCACTTCATAAACATTCTTGTTACTCATCTCTTTATTATTCTGCTGTTTTATGCCATTTGCAGGTGGCTTAAAACTGTTGTTTTACTGGGCTATGTATGGGATTAGGCAACAAAGCCAGAGCTTCTAGAAAGTGGAAAGTCAGATCAGAGACCCCTCCTACTTAAATCTTGGCCCTTCAAAGACAGTCATTTTAAGGGTGAACCAATCTCACAACTCAACCTACTTGGCTTGGTTTTGGATGCGAGGTCAGGTAGGTGAGGACATAAAACTCCCCTGATAATATATAAGCACAGCTGGCCCTCAGTACTGTTTGGAACTGGAATTTATACTACCCATGTGGCCTGGAAAAATCCTCAAGCTGATAACTTAGTTTAAAGTGATCTCAGATTGGTAGTGTCAGCAGGCACCTGGCAAAAGCAAATGTAGTCCTCTCTTGAGGATTGTTCTTCAAACCCAGGCCTCAAGGAATTCTTTCAGATAAAATTTCAAGGAATTTGAGCTTACAATTAAAACATAAAAGCTGTGTACACAAGGAAAGAAATCACTGTGAGGGAGAGTCATTAGGAACAATGGGCAACAGAATCAGACTGGTGAAAACTGAGATGTTAGAAGTATAAAATATAAAATGTTTTACTTATGCTTAAAGAAAAAGTATGACTAATGAATAGAGTATCAAAATGGACCCAACTATTGTGATTAAAAAGTAAAACTTCTCAAAATGAAAAATACACCATTGGAAGTTAGAAACTTTATAGTGAAGTAGCTAGAGTTCTCCCTAAAGGAGAATGAACTGGAAGTAGGTGTGAAGAAGTTACACAGATGCAACACAGAGATGTAGAGATATGGAAACTGAGGAAAAGAGGTTAAAAAACATGGAAGATAAAACACATGAGAAGGTTTGATGCATGTAATCCAAATTCCAGGAGGAGCGAGTATTTCAGAGACGCCAAGAATTTTCTAGAATTGATGAACCCTAAGAATCAGGAAGCCCAGATAATCCCAAACAGGACTTTAAAAAAAAGGCTAGGTAAGTCGTAAGAAACTATAGAACATTAGAAAGCTTACTATCTTAAAAGCAGCTCTAAAGAAAAAGAAGAGAGGTAGGGTCAGAAGGTAGGACATCTGTTGACGTCTCTGGGATGGGATGGGGAAAAAGATGTAGTTCTGATGATAGAAATGGAAACTGCAGCCTAAGAGGAGATGAAGGATAAACTACTCTTCTCCTGAGTTTGCCTTGCCAGAAGAGAGTTGAGGGATCCAGTGGTGCAGGGTCCCCAGTGTCACATGTGTCAATCCTACTTTAAAGTCAAAGAATGGATCTGGCAGATAAAAACAACAAAAATCTTCATCCAACTGTTGGACTCAGAACTAGTAAGAAGGTTGGAGAAAAGCTCTAAAAAAGTGGGGTGGGAGGAATAACGTTTAAGCAATTACAGGCATTCTTAGTTCTACCTCAGAATCAGAATGTTGATGTGAAGGTGCCACATTGCCACCAAAATGTACTCTCTGCCTTCTCTCCTGCTATACTCTGATTAACCAAGCCTTGATCACATGGCTGCAAGGTGGGGTCGGGGGACAGGGGAAGCCAGCGGCCATTTCATGTGGGAGGTGGGCCCTATGTTCTATCTAGATTTGTGGTGGGGAGTTCCCAAGGATGGGAAGAGGTGGTTACAGGATTACAAGTGTGAGCCACCATGGCTGACCTGGTTTTTATTTTTTGCTTTAGGTAACATTTTTATTGAGATAAGATTCACATACTATACAATTTACCCATTTAAGCATACATTGTTTTGGTCTGGTAGGCGGCTCATGCCTGTAATCCTAGCATTTTGGGAGGCTGAAGCAGGAGGATTGCTTGAGGCTAGGAGTTTGAGACCATCTGGGCAACATAGTGAGACCCATCTATACAAAAACTATAAAATTTAGCTGGGCATGGTGGCACATGCCTATAGTTAGAGCTACTCGGGAGGCTTAGGTGGGAAGGTTTCTTGAGCCCAGGAGTTTGAGGTTGCATTGAGCCATGATGACGCCACTGCATTCTAGCCTGGGCAACAGAGCAAGAGCCTGCCTCAAAAAAAAATAAAAAATAAAGCATACAATGTTTTTTTAGTATATTCATGGAATTTGTGCAACTATTACCACAATTTTGGAACATTTTGATACTTGTCCTCGAATCTCCCCAGCTCCAGGCAACCATTAATCTTTCTGTCTGTATAGATTTGCCTTTTTGTGACATTTCATATAAATGGAATCCATATTTGGTCTTTTATGTGTTTTTTTGGGGGGGGTTGACTACTTAATCTTGACAAGCCAAGGTCCCAAACCAGATGTAGGGATATAAGGAATTGCAACTGAGGATGGCCTCATGAGGGGTCAGGGTAGCAACCTCCTATCCCGAGTTATCTTAGAAATGAAGCCAACTGTCTGCCTTCTAGCATGGATGGTCCTGAGGGCAGAGAAAAGCTCAGGTCCTTCCTGGTGCTGGTGACAGAGGGTGGTCTGTGCCTGAAGTCAGAGCTGCTCACCTGGATTTGGGCAAATCAAGCAGGCCGGAGTCTGGGGGTGGGGTGATGTGTGCTATGGAGGGTGGGCAACACAGGAGGTGTACAGACAGCAGACAGCAATATGCAGGGTTTCTGGGCCACAGCTGGTATGTTCATCCTTTAAGAATTGCTGGAGACTTCGTCCGTTGCAGATGAGCACTCCCTATGTGAGACTGAGGGGCTGGTGACTGAGTAGGATGCATAAGGGGTTGAGCAGGTGCTGTGAATTCAGGGTGTGGTCTACAGCTCAGCCCATGCAGGAGCCTGGGGGGCAGTAGCAGCACTGGGGGTTTCAGTGCAGGGAAGTCCCATCCTTTGCCCCTGCCTGCATTGCATGCTGACCTGGCTGCCAGAGCCCACAGCAGGGAGCTAGGCTTACAAAGAACATGAGACCCTGAGAAGGGCAAAAAGCTCTGGCAACTGAGAGCCAGCTCAAGATTAAGCTGAGCAGGCAGGCCATGATGTCTGGTACAAAGGTGGAGAGGCACCCAAGTGACAAACTGCAGCAGACCCAGTGTGTCCTGGTTCTCTGTGGCCCCAGTCAGCTGTTTCCTGTCTGGATTCTGTCCCAGAGGGCCAACAGGCTGGCACCTGCTGTGAGAGCCACCAACAGCACCATGGGACCAATACTGCAAAGCAAGCATGAGCCCTCTGTCCACTGGGGTCCCCTCTGCCCTGTTTTGTGGCCTCACCCTGAACAGCTTGACTCCCAGGCCCTGGGCTTTTTTCTCCCTACAGACTGACTCTATTCTAAATCTCAGCCCTGGATGGCCCTCAGTTCCCTGTCTGGCCTCTGTGCCCTCCTCCCTTACCACCTGACTCCCCCTCCCCCCCTTTCTTCTATAGCTTTTTCCCTGTCACCTCGGGAATGCCTGGGTCATCCCTCCTTCCCTCCCCCCAGCGGCCCTGCCAAGAGGCAGGGCTCCACTCCTGGCACAGAGTCCCCTATGGCCTGACTTGCCCTGCCTCAGTGTGGGTGGGGCCAAGGGAGCCAATCATAGCAGCAAAGGCAAACCTCCCCCACAGCGGCAGGGGCTTGCCTATGCGGCTAGTTAGAGGTAGGAGTTTGAGGACAGCATGTACAGCTCTGCAGGGCCAGAGGAGGGGTGGAGGCATTGGAGTGGAAGAGGGGCAAAGTGGAGGAGCTTATGGGAGGAAGTAAGAACTGTGCTGCAGTCCCTTCTAGGTCTGCTTCTAACCCAGATCCTAAACGATCAGATGGAATACACACTCAGGCTCCAGGGTATGTGCTGTGGCCCAAGCCACCTTCACTATGTCAGCCTTACTTAGGGAAGGCACCAGTGAATGGAAGTCACTGCTGGGAATGGTGGCCAAAATAGGGATTCATTGGTAAAGCCTTCACCATGTCAAACGCTTCCATACCTGTTACTCATCAGAGTCCTGGAGTGACTGGTCCAATTCCACAAACAAGGGAAGTGATGCCCTGCTTGATCATCTGCCCAAGTAATAAATCATCTGGTGAGTGGCTCAAGTGGGCCTGGGTCTCCAGCCTGCCAGGTGAAAGAACTTCCGATGGCGCGGCCTCTGAGAAGGGGCTGAAATCCCGGTCCACTCCCTTGCCTAGAGGGGGATGCTGAGTCACACTTGACTCCCTCTACCTTTCTCCCTCTACAATCCTCACGCTAACAGGACTCTTGGCATGTCATGAGACAGCCTCAGTACCAGGGAGCTCCTTCCCCTTTCCCGTTCAGATCTCTAGCAGTTGCCAAACACACACAGGTGATACAATCAAACTCCTGTATTTTATTTCTGTAGAAAGCCCCAGCCCTACCTACCCTGGATCCCATCTCCAGGGCTACTGGAAGGTAGAGAAGCTCTGGGTGGCAGTGCAGGAGGCATAGGGCACACCCCGTGAGCGAATCTGCAGGGTGTGGAAGGTGAGGGGTGGGTTGGGGCCCAAAGAGCCTGGGTTCAGGGACTCGGTGTGAGGCTCCATCACGGTCACAGGGACTGCATAGGACAGCATCTGGGGCCGGGCATCATGGCGTCTCAGTGTGCCCTTGCCCAGGAGGTGCAGGATGCAGGAGAGGACATCGGTGCTGCTGCAGGCAGACCCCCTACCAAGGGTACTGACCAAACCCCTGGAAGGACATGGACCCTTCTGCCAAGCTTCCAGCACCTGGTATGGGAGAGGCAAGGGGGAACAGTAGGTCAGAGGCACCCAGCTTACCCCACGTCTAGCTTCTATTCCAACCACAAGCTGCTAGGACAGGAAGCCTCAAGGACATTAAAGCACCCTGACCTCACTCCTCACACACCTACAAGCTGCATAGTGAACCAGTTGCTTCAAACATGGACCCACCTCGTGTGGACTGCTCCTGCTCCCCCGGACTCCCTGCAAAGCCTCCTAACCCACTGTGCCCACCCCCACCTACCAGACAGACAAGCTGGTCAATGTGCAGCCCCTCATCCCCGTGGGACTTGAGGATTCGGACAATGAGGCAGTTCACAAGGTTCCGTCTCTTCTCCAAGTTCCGGCCCTCTTCATCCTCAGCTTGCAGGTACGTCTGAGGTGGGATGAGCCACACGTTTCCCCTCCTTGGCCTGAGTTCCTCGCTGCTATCTCGAATCTTGAGGAACCCTGAAATAAACGCTGATTGCTTGGTGGATGCCCATGACGAGCCTGGCCCTGGCTCAGAGCAGAGGACCCTCTGGCCCTCAGTGCGTACCTCCTGGTACATCCTTTGGCTCGTGAAGGTCCAGGGGGCCTCTTGAAGAGGTGAGAGGCCCAATCGCCTGATTCAGCATGTCTGGAGAGAGCCCTGAGAGCTCCAGCAGGCTCTCCACAGAGACCACCTTAAGAGATGATGAAAGACATTCAGAGCCCCCCAAGAGGTGGAGAGGAGAGGATGGAGGGGAGAAGGATAGAGAGGCAAGGATTAGGGAGGAAAGGTGAGGGACAAAGTGGGAGAGTGCAGAGAGGCGGGGCCACCTTCAGATCATTGAGATACAGTAGCAGCCACATCTGCACGGTGGACACATGCAGGGTCTGATCCCCAAACTGCAGCTCAGCCCGGCCCAGCCACGTCCACTGCAGTCGCCTCTGCGAGCCTTGCTCTAGGGCAGGGTGGCTCTGACCTGAAGAGGAACCAGGGAAAAGGGGGAGACAGGTGGGGAAAGGAGCAGTCAGGGCTTGGAATGAGGGTACACCACTGGTCAGCCTCGCCCCTGCTCATCTCTGCAGAGTGTGTGGCCCCACCATTTACGGACACTGTGGTTGCTGGTCTGAGCTTCCAGATCTCAGCTTACCCTGTGCATAGCTCCTTGGTGGGCCTCAAGTACCTGGGAACCACCCTGGTCCTAGCTTTTTGCCAGGAAGACTATGATCAGAGCCTTTGAGGATTGCCTTGTTTTATTTTTTAGGGAGATGAAACCACGAAGTGAGGAAAGACTGGGGTTCTCATCAAACTGGAGTATTGAGAGAGAGGAAACAGTCTCCCCCATAAGTCTGGGAGCTCCCTGAGGGCAGGGCCTGAGTATCTTCTTCCTTTGTTGCTGCCCAGCCTGGGATCAGCCCCCAGTGAGGAGTGTAGGGTTATAGGTGACTGACCAGGAAGGAGCCAGACACCTACAGCCAAGGGAAAGCCCTTTCAGCTGGCCTCAGGTGCCTCCTGCCTCCATCCTCCCCACCACCCACAAAGAGATTCCTGGGTCTTATTTAAGGATAGAAAAGGCAACCACCCGGGGATCCGGTGTCAGACAGCACCTGCCACCCCAGCTGAAACCTGAGCTCCTGCCCTTTCTTTTCAAATCCACTCCAGTTTTTTTCATTGCCTGAGGAATTCCTACCCCTAAAGACCATCCCTTTTCACATCAAGGCTCCCAACCTTAGGGTCTACCCCCAACCCCAGGTCTGTTCCCAGCAGCCCATACTCTCCCCAGTCCCCTCTGCCTGGCTGCTCACTCTTGTTGTAGAAGTTGGAGTATCGGTTCAAAGTGCCCCTCAGGTAGGAAGGCAGGCAGGTTCTTGGGTTCAGTGTGTGGCAGATTGAGGCGACAGGCCAGCAGCGTGGGGACAGGACGAGCACAGACACTTCTGGCATTGCCCCTTCATAGTAGAGGTCCTCATTCTCCTCCTCCTCCTCCTCCTCCTCCTCCTCTCCCTCCACCACGTCCACCGCTGCTGCTGTCCCAGCTTCCCCATCGTCCTCGCTCTCGTGCTCCTTGCCATTGGCCTCACAGCCCACCTGAAGGGGCACAGGGTTCCCAGGTGCCATGGCCTCCTCCAGTCTGCTCTTCCTCTCTTCCTTCCTACCTGCCCATTTGCTCATTCCTTCCAAGGCACCCACTTGTATTTTCCTCTCTGTATCTTCCAGCTTTAGGAGTTCCTGATCAAGCCGCTGGAGCTGATAGACATGGAACTGGCGCTGCAGCTCCTCAGAGGTGCTCAGGCTCCGCAACATCTGCTGGGGCAGGCGGTTGGGGAAGCAGGGACCGATCTGCTCCAGCACAGCCCCTTCCAGCCAGCTGGAGCCCACGCCCAGGAGACGGTCTGCCATGTAGTGCCTGCAGCACACACAGCGCAGGCCACGGCTTGGTGTGGGTGCCAGCATGGCCCAGCCTCCTGCTCCAGGGCTCCAGCCTGCCTGTATCCCAGACTCCCAGGTCCCATGAGCTGGCCCTGCCCCAGCCATCCTGCCCTACCCCTGGCTCCCATCACCCAGGTCCACACTCACTGGTAGTAATGCTCAAAGGTGGTGGCTATCTCCAGGCCAGAGAAAATGAGAACCGTTTCCAGGCATCGCTGTAGTTGCGCCAGCATCTCCATGCCCCGGGCTCCACCGATCCGGCTGCCCTGGATCCGCTGGTCAATGTGCCGGGCAAACTGCTCACTCACCTAGGTGTCAGCAGAGCACAGGAAAACCATGAACAAGCAAGCGGAGCAGGTGAGTGGGAGCAGTGAGGAGGGTCTGGAAAGTAGATGTGAATGGCTGGCAGCTTTCTAAGCTGGTCAATGCTTTTATTTTTATTTTTTCACTTATTTGTTATTTGTAAATATTCATGGGGTACAATACAATTTTGCTACATTGATATATTGCATTGTGGTGAAGTCAAGGCCTTCAGTGCATATATCACTAAAGCAACATATATTGTACCCAGCTGGTACTGCTTTATAAGATTATTAATAATTGTGGAAACCTTTTTTCACATTAACTGTGGCTAAAATTGAAACTGTTACAATAACAGTTAAAATGAGAAAGTTAAGTTCTCTGTACAAAGGTGGTCACACCGTGGTGTTACTGATAAAATAGGACTGGGAGCAACTCAAGCAGCCAGGGCTGCATGCTCCTGCTGCACTGCCCTTGCTTACCACGGTGCTTATCACGTTTTATTTAATAGTTTATCACTCGCTTAACTGCATCTTGCCCAAGAGACTGTAAACTTTAAGGGGAGGGTCTTCATCTATCCTGTTAGCTATTCTGTCTTGAGCTCTTATCCCAGTGCCTGACGCATTTTAAGTGCTCATTAAATATTTGTCGAAAAAATGGGAATGGTGAAGTAAATCACAGTATGTCCCTGGATGGTATTTGTGCAAAAATAAAAAATGAGGACAAATAGCAACATTGAAAAAGGCTTCTAATGTAACAGTCAAAAGAAAACAAGACAGAACATTGTAGCTACCTGTGAGTAAACTATAAATCATGCCTACTAATAGGATAAAGTATATGAAAACATATTAGGGTGGTATGCTGCAGGCCATTATTCTCTTCTTTATTCTATTTTTTAAGTTTTTGATATCATGGCTATATACAAATACATGTTCATCGGAGAACGGGAATGGAAGGGTGGGCCACTGTGAGACGAGGAAGGGAAAGTTTGTGGGGAGACCCGGGGTGAGGCAAGGGTGGAGGCTTACGTGGGCGGCTTTGAGGAAAGGGAGCTTCAGCAAGGCCCCTGCACAGCCGTTCTGCAGCGCCAGCAAGAAGGCTGCCCGTGGCCCAAACAGCTCAGAACTCGACTTCTGCAGATTATTAAAGTGCTCACAGTAGCGTGGCACAAAGTCATCATCCCGCCAGGATGAGGTCAGAAAATTGTTCACCTGGAAGGAAGGGGCAGGAGTGTGAAGAGGCTGGCCAGCCAACACGCCATTACAGTGCCCCCTCTCCCCGCACCTGCTCCTGCCCACCTGTTCCTCCACCACGGCCCGCCAGCAGCGGGTCAGGTTTCTCATGATGCTGCTTGGAAGGCCCCGGGTGGCCAGGGAGCTCCAGTCATGGCTTCTGTTTCTGCCCTCTGTGGAGACAGAGAAAGTGGCAGAGGCAAGGAGCAGCCCCTCGGCTCCCACGTTCCCATCTGAGGGTGAGCCCCGAGGTCTTTCCTGACATGCTGTCACCCAAAATGGTGTTCCCAGATAGGGGTGACACATTCTTGGAAGAACAGGCTAAGCACATAGGGAGGGACAGGAGCCTGCAGCGTGTGAGTGGGGGCCCCGCCTGATCCCTAGTACTCACTGGGCCGAGGAGTGGCCACCACTGGCGGGGATGCCTCGCAGGGCTCGACATGCACCAACAGGTGTGTGAGGCGGCGCACCCGTGAGGAGAAGGCTGCCGCGCGGCTCTGGGGGTTGTGTGCAGCCTCGCGACACTCCAGGTATTGGTCCAACAGCCAGCCCAGGGGGCTGATGCCATCCTCATCTAGAGATTGAGACAAACCAACCAAGCACAGCATGGGGGAGGCTGGCTGGATGGGAGTGTAGAGAAAGAGCAGCTGGACAGAATGACACAGGGGAGGGGGTGTCAAGGCCCCTCCTGACCTCACAGTATCAGCTGGCACTTGGGAGACGTGAGAAAGCGGGCAGCCCCTGGGCTGTGGGAGGAGGGCACTGGGGTGATGAATGCAGGCACCACAAGGGCCAAGAGCATAACCCAGGTGGTTCTAGGGTAGGGCAAGGAGCGGACTAGCACGCCCAAGGAATGGGATGGGATGGGATGGGAAAGGGGCCGGGTGTCCGGATGGTTACCAGGTGAGGTGATGTTCTGGACCAGGGGGCTGACCAGGGCCTCCCAGCAGGTCTTGCCCAGAGCTCGGGCAGCCTCGTTGTCAGGAAGGAAGTGGTGAGCAAAAGTCTGCTCCTGGCGCAGAGCCCCATTGAGTCTGGGGATGAGGAAGGAGGAGGAAGGTGTCAGAGGCTTGAGGCATAAGTTACCCCAGGATCCACCCAGCCTAAGATTGCTGGCTGGCCCCCAGCACCCAGACCAAAGCCCTGCTCAGTTCTTCACAACTGCCCTATGTTAACCAGCATACGTCATTCTCAGCCTGCCAGAGAAATCTTTTCTCTTCATCCTTCCTTCTCCTCCCCACACCTCAGAACACCCCCCTCACCGAGAGTATCAAACCTCCACCTCCTGGCCGCCAGCCACCTGCAATAGCCTTACCTTTCCCACAGACACACGCACACAGACATGCTCTCACATACCTAGAACTCAGGTGCAGGAGGCTCATGCGGTCCTCTGCCATGTCCTGGCTCCAGGCCTGTGCCCGAACCATGTAGAAGAGGCGTGTGTGACGACACAACTGCTCCCGAAACACTGGCCAGAATGTGGGTTTGGGGCCCAGGATCTCCAACCCCCGAATGCGCGTATCGGTGCCACCCTGAAATACACACAGGCCTGTCTGCACTTGCCACACACCCTCCTCAGGATGGGCTGGGGTCAACTATGCCCTCATGCCTCACCCCTGGAGCTGCCCAAGACCCAGGGCCATACCCCACACCCCTGGCCCCACCTGCTGGCAGCGCTTTATGCGGATCTGGATGATGGGCCAGAAGCGGTTCAGGTTCTCCAGGAGGATCACCCGGCTGGCGGAGGGCATCACGTTCACCTGGCAGGGCAGAGAAGGCTGTCACCTCCACACACGTGGATGGGGTGTTGAGAACACCCAAGTCCCCCCGCCGTATCCCTCCCTCCCCCAGCCCTGGGATATGTGGGGTCCTGATCAAGGGGTCCTAATGCCACCCCCGCTGCTCAGGGCCTGGTCACATGCGCACAGGGATAAAGGACTCTACTTTCTGTGGGGCTCAAGACAGGGAGGTGTTTGGGAGTTCAGAATCTGGGCAGGAGGGCAGAGCCTTTGAGGAGTGGGCTAATGGCACAGGGCCCCCTACCGAGTTGAGTTCCGTGTTAAGAGAGCTGGTGTTGTCGCCCCCATAGACCACCACCCGGGCTGGCATGTAGCTCGAGTCCTCGCTAGCTACCAGCAGAGTCAGCTGCCTGGGAGTGGGGAGGAGGAACCAGTCAGAACTGGAATCTGTCATGTCCTTGCAGAGCCCTGGGGACTCTTAGTTCAAGTTCAGGGGGGTGGTGCTTCCCCAAAGACAAATACAGGGAAGTCCTGAGAAAGCCTAGGAGTGTGGCTAAGCGTGTGGAAGGGAGCGTGTTACCTGATGAGGACACCCTGGTGCATGTGCAAGGTGATGTAGTGGGAGCCTGCACTGCCATTGGACTCCCAGTAGGTCCTGGGGTTGCGGTCCGTCAGCTTGCCGGCCCGGTGCGGGTTGGAGGACACCTCCACCTTCTCCCAGCACTTGTCCTCCTTCACTTCCACACTGGAGCCTGGGGGCAAATGGGAAGGGTAGAGGTCACAGCCTGATAGGGCACAAGGGGAAAACAGACACTGGGGTGGAGACAGGGAGCAATGGGGAACAGGCACAAACCCTGGCACAGATATCTGAGGAACACATCAAAGAAAGGGATGTTGATGGGCCGGTGGGTTCGTCTGTGGTCTTCGATCTGGCCTAGCACCATCTGCAGCCAGAACATCAGAGAGAAGGTGGGGAGAACACGGAGAGACACAGGGAAACATATATGGAAGGAAGACCAAGCAGCAGTGGGACTTCCTCCACAACACCAGCAAAGCAGGCCGGGACAGGGAAGGGGGTGGGGAACGAATGCCCCAGGCTCACTGGTGTCACCTGCTGTTCCCAGCTGTAGGAACACAGCCCCTTCCCCGCCACTGCTTGGGTTGCAGATTCTGATGCGGCTCGGAGCCCACACGCTTCCCCTGCCCTTCCTCCTGACCTGGATGCAGCCTCCCAAGATGTTGGTGGTGAGTTTCCGGTAGAGGTGTGCATGCTTCTCACACTTGAACACCATGTCCCGCAGCTCCTGAGCCAGCTCCAGCTTTCCCAGGTGCTTTTCCAGGGCCTTGGAGATGGCGTCTCGGGCTCCCAGCTGATTGAGCACCACAGCATAGTCCCTGCTCACCGAGGTCAGGCGGTGCAGGAAAAAAATCAGTTCCTGGAGCACCTAGGGTGGGGACACACAGGGGCAGGTGAATAATGGCAACAGGGCACGGGCCACAAGGGTATCTGTTGTAGAATATACCCAGGGTGTGCTGGGTGCTGGGGATGCCGCAGTGAACAAGACAGAGTGAGGAAGTAAAAAGACAGGGATGGAGAGACGCGAGAGCCAGGTGCAGTTAGAGAACCAAAGGCAAACTGAAATGGAAAGAGCCAAGAGGTGGCCTGCCACCCTGGGGTTCCAGGCTCCTGATTCCCTTGGCAGCAGGTGCAGAGAGCATCCTGGGTTCTTTCATTCAGGCCCAGCTGTCCCAAGAACCAGCTGTGGGGCTGCATTTTAAGATGTTCAGGCCCCAAACACAGATACTTGGATGGCTGGGAGGGGACTGAGAAGGACTGGATTTGTGTGTGGACACTCAGTGAGTCCACTTCAGAAACCACAATCTGGGTAACAGCCAAAGGTGACTGCAGACACCCACTGCCACCATTACTCTAGTTTTCTGACCCCTTCTGAAGCCTCTTGTAGGGGACTCTGGTATGTGATGGCCCCTCTGCCTCCTTGATCCCCTTTCTCCCATAGGCCCAGCCAAAAAAGGAGCCCTCAAAGCTCTTAGTGTTTATATATATACATATATATATCTCCGTATCTTCTTTTGTGTAAGAAGAGGGTGGTGAGTAAGAACACATATTGGGGTTTCTTTATATTTGCATAAGGGAACCCAGGGAGAACACATAAATTAATATAAGTGGGTATGTGGGGGGTGGTAGGAGAATAGGGATTCAGATGAGAATGAGAATTATCAATGTGTACCTGGTTATAGCATTATGATTTGTGAACCATGTAAATGTATTATCTATTTAAAAAAAACATAATTCACTTTCAAAAGCAAAACTGAAGCCAAGAGCACAAAGGCTCCATCATACCCCCCAGAGCCTTGCCAGGGATCTGCCTCACCAGTGGCTGCCTTGTGTTCTCTCCCTCCCAGCATGTCCCCAGAGCAGGGCAGGGCTACCTCTCGGTCAGTGTTTGGGGACCGCAAGCAGGCCATGCAGGCGTCCATGGCCTCGTGCCAGGGAAGCAGCAGTGCCTCGGGGAAGTCCACCAGCTGCATCAGGATTCTGCGGGACAGAGGCGGGAGGACAGAGCAGTCAGCCTCAGAGACCCCCTTTGCCCAAGCCCGCCTCTCACCACGCCCTCACCTCAGAGAGGTCAGGTGCAGTGCCCTGTTGGTCTCCGGAGTGTCCAGGCTCTGCATCAGCGTGAGGAAGGGCTGGGGCTGCCGCTGCAACTGCAGCAGGAGCGGCTTGACTTTGCTGTCCTGGGTCCCTCCCGAGCTGAGGGCTTGCTCCAGATCCAGGAGGATCTTCCCAGCAGGACCATAACCCTCCACCAGTTGCTGCAGGGGAGTGTTGAGGCTCTGAGATGGGGGTTCTTTCACTACAGGAAGTGGGGAGTTCCAAGAGTTAGCCACTGTTAGTGATGTGAAGGCTCAGAAAAGGATAGACAGATTTATAACTCTCACTCTTTTTTTCTAAGTTCTCCTAAAAATGGTTTTAATTTCTTTTGTCCTCCTAGAAGTTACATTTGGGGATCTCATAATATCTCTTAATGTACTTTTAGGACAACTTTATGACAAATTTTATATTTTAAATTCTGAAAACAACAAAGTAGCTTTCTGGCTGGACGAGGTGGCTCATGTCTGTAATCCTAGCACTCTGGGAGGCCAAGGCTGGAGGATCGCTTGAGGTCAGGAGTGCAAGACCAGCCTCAGCAAGAACAAGACTCTGTCTCTACCAAAAATAGAAAAAATTAGCCAGGCGTGATGGCACACGCCTGTAGTCCCAGTTACTTGTGAGGCTGAGGCAGGAGGATCACTTGAGCCCAGGAGTTTGAGGTTGCTGTGAGCTAGGCTGATGCTATCACACTCTAGCCCGGGCAACAGAGGAAGACTTTGTCTCAGAGAAAAAACCCAAAAACCAAAGTAGCTTTCTGTCTGCAAAGAGCAGAGCTTTCCACTACAGTTAAAGGCATGTAATTTGTCTTTCTCTATAATAGAAAAAGTTAAATGTGTGGGCTTCTTTAAGGCTTCAAAATTCTCTTGCAATTTTCTTACTTTACATCCTCCTTCATTCTTTAAAGGAACACGTCTTCTTCTCTATTGGTTACTTATTCCTAAGTTTCAGATTTTTCATAAGGTGCCATCTCTTCCAGATAGGACTGTACAAAAATCAGCACAGACATCTGTCCTGTGCTAATGCCCTAAAGGCAAGTCTGCTCAGCTGCTGTGTCTGTCTGGCACCTACCTTCCACTCTGGCTGCATCTTCTGATTCCCGAGCCTGGTCCTGGGCTTTCAACAGGAGGACATCTTGCTGGGCTTCTAGAAGGGATGGGTAGGCTTCAGGCCCATACTTCCTATAGACACGGCAGTTGATCAGGTCCCTGAGGGCGCTGTCATCAAGTCGCTGTGGTAGAGACAGCAGCAGGTCCTGGGCCAACTCTATGGGCACAGCCAGCTCAGCCAAGATCTCATCATCCAGGATGTGCTGTCAGGGAGAAACTCTCACTGCAGGCAGCCCTGCCACCATGGAGGCTCCAGGGGCCCTTGGTAGGGGTGGGGATCTCTCTGCACATACGTCCTCTCCTGGCTGGCACCTGGCTTCCCCCAAACAGCCCACCAACACCTCCCACCTCTGAACATTCCAGACGCCCCCCTCCCCAGATAGCCCCTTATGCTATCTGACCTCCACTTTCATCCTGAGCCTTCCAAATGCTCTACACAGTCCAGCCCTTGCAGTGGAGCCCTCCAACCTCTGAGTGTCTCCATGCTGGCTCTACCTCCCCATCTAGGTTCTCCTGGAGGATCTCGAGAACCTCCTGATGGCCGGGTCCATCCAGCTTCTGGATGAAGAAAAGGAGCTCCCACCACTCAGCCTGGGTCAGGTGTTCACTCTCCTCAGTGTCCTCATCCTCAGGCAGCACATAAGGTACAGCATAGAGCTCCGTCATCGGCTTCCAGCGCCAGGAGGGCAGGGCTGTTGAAATGGGCCGTGGGGCACAGGGATGTCACTGCCCACCCAGCCAGTCACTGCTCCCCTGCCCAGAGCTGATCCCTGCTTCCTCTCTGAGCTCACCTCTACCCAGGGCTCCACTGACCACTGCCCCCTGGTGCTCATCAGCTGCGACCACGTCCTCAATGTCTTCCTCAAAGCCCAAGATCTCCAGCATGTGCCAGTGCACCCAATAGGTGCGGCCCGTTGACTCCCAGAACACCTGGAGGACAGGGAACAAAAGAGAGGGAAGGGGAAGAGAGGTCACTAGTCACTGCCTGTGGCTCAGTTAATGAGGACTTACAGCCCTCGAGGTGACCACCAAATAGCAAAACACTGGCATGTGGAGAACACATAAACACAGATGGATGCCTTCCCTCCTAGGGATGAGACTGCCTCTCTCTCACCCAATCCTTGATGGCTTATGCTCCTACACTTCCTCCTGACTTCAACCACCCCATCTCCTGACCTTGACCTTTAAGGGAGTCTTGCTATGTTAGTTTCTTCCTGAGTGTGAGTCTTCTTGACCTCACAGCTTCCTAAACCAGATCTTCCCAGCCCTCCAAATGGCCCCTCTCTTACCCACTGACCCCTTTTCACCACCCCAATCTTACCGAGGGTTTTCTCCTTGGGTGGCCTGCCCGAGTCCCCTGTATGGAAGTCCAGCTATGCCCCACTCAACATAGATCCCCAGCAGCATCCCGCCACTGTGACCACTCACCTGTGCAGGGGGCACACCACTGTTGCTCTGCCGGAACTCGCCTTCATCCCCGGCACTGATCTCCTCGTAGTCAGCCAGCATCCGCACTCGCATCCCCGGCTGCAGCGTGTCCCGCACATACAAGGCATAGGTATTGCCACTTGCAAACTGAGAACGGGGGCGAAACCGCTTTGACCTCCTGAGGGAGGGCTGGGCCTGGGTGGGTGGAAGCCCTGCACCCGCATCTGCCAGCTGAGGCTGGAAGATGGAACCGGGAGCCTGTGCTGAGCTCCCTGGTCTGCTTGAGGCCCGGTCCCAGCGCATGGCCTGCACTAGCTCCGAGATCAGGGTGCCCATGGCCATACTGAACTCCAGCTCCAGCCGACCCCTCTCCCCACTCAACTCTTCAGGAGCAGAGTTGTTCTGGGCTCCTGGTTCTGTAGCACTGTCATTCAGCTGATCCAGGAGTGAGGTGACATTCAAATAATGCTTCACCAGGGAGAAGAGCAGCCTTCCTGGGACCTGTGGGATACAACCTTTGGCTTACATCCACCCTGTCCCATATTTGGCCCCTCCTTCCACACTGTCCTCTGTAAGCAGGTGCAAAAACCTGGTCTTTAGATCTTGTTCACAGCTATCCCCACCCTGCACCCCCACAGGATACCTGTGGCAGCTGAATGCCCTCAAAAGACATGGGATGTTCAGAGAGTGTGGCCTGTGCAAACAATGCCAGCAGAGCACAGCGGCTGTCAAAATCCAGGTGCTTCTCAATGGCCTCTTGTTGGCTCAGTGACAGAAGGATCTGGGTCCGGGTCCCTATAACCCAAACCCTAATCAGTAACTGCTCCCCAGCCTTACCCTTCCCAGGCATCTCTCCTAGACCCTCCACCCTTTCAATCCAATCCTTTTGCCACCACAGTGGGAGTGACATGATTTGATTTGTTTCAAAAGCCAAAATTTACTATCTTATTCACACACACACACACACACACACACACGCGCACACACACGCGCACGCGCAATCTGCAATAGGCTAAACTTCCTTTGCATAGAAAGCCAACTAATTAATATGTGGTTCTTGAGGACTCAGTCTTTCCTCTTCCAGCAGAGATGCCCACCTCCCCACATCCACCCCCATTCCCATCTCCTTTCTTCCAACTCTAAGAGAAAGGCAATAGAATCATTTACGTACTGGTGAGGTCAGAGGCTCCTGCCACAGTGTCCTGTGAGTCCCTGAGCCGACCCAGCCCCTCTCCTGCTTTCCCTTCCTCCCCATACTGCCCCTCACCAGCGTCATGGGAGGACAGGGCTTGTATCATCCGGCCAGCACTCCAGCGAATCTGATAATCGGGACTACTCAACATGTGCATGAGCAAGTCCAGGACTTTTGGGTCTTTGAATACCCCAGTGAGGGGCTCGATGCTGGCATAGGCACTGAGCACATGGACAGTGTGAAGCAGAGGGGCAGGAGGGATGGTGCCCACACATTCCTCTAGTTGCCGAAGGGCTCTCTGAATCAGAGACTTCACATCGGTTTCCATCTCCCCCAGCACAGATTTGTCCAAGGCCCCAGCCTCCCCTGCAGACTCCTGAGAGGGCCCGATGACTTGGCCATTCTCGCCCAGCATCTTGTGGCAGTTGGCATAGATCTCGTCATTGGACATCCATAGCAGGATGTGCTCAGCCTTGCAGTCCACTTGGCTGGAGCCCCCTTCCCCATCATCCCCGCGCCTGAGGATGAGCCAGCGAATCTGGTACTCAGGATGCCCATCGTGGCCCACCCGCTGACGGATCAGCTCATCAGGATAGGCATGTAAGCCCGGCCCCAGGGGCACCCTGAATTCCCTGTAGCGAAGTTCCCCCACCATCCTGGCACCTGGAACACACAGGAAAAGAACAGGCAAGCTGCAGTGAGAGGGGAGGTCAGAAAATCAAGGACATCCAGGAGTTGGGGAAGCAAATGGCAACAGCTGTCGGGCTGGGTGGGGTAAAGCAGGGCCCAGGAGTTGCCCGCTGCATGCTGGGTGGGGCCAGGCTTAAATAGACAAACAGTGGGGTATTTGTTCTTAGAGAATACAAAATTTGAGGGCTAAAAGGAAGGTCCCCAAGGCTCTGCAGCCTGGAGTGGATTAGTTTGCAACAGTGGGAGGACAGTGGGGGCAGGCAGCCTTGGAGTTACAGTGAATCTCAAGGCCTTGGGATGCGGGGGGAGCAGCAGCCCTGGGAAGGAGGTGTGTGAAGCCCAAAGGGGAATGTGGGGGGTGTTGGGAGGGAGACCTCCAGTGTGTGTGCAAAGGGCAAAGGGGTGCTATCTCTAGGATTGAAGCACGGGAGTGCAAGTCGCAGAGGCAAGAGACCCGGAGCACTGGTGGTGGGGTGCAAGCCCCGGGAGCGACGGGCCGGGAGGAAGGTCTGGTGGCGGCGCTGCGCGAGGCACAGGGAAGAGCAGGGCGCACAAGAGACCCGGTGGGTGAGGGGCGCGATGCCTGGGGGATGGAAACCGGAGACCCACCCTAGGGGCGTGCAGTAGGGTGGGAGAGGGGGGCTAGGCCCGATAAACTAGAATCCCGAGGCACGGCAGGACAGGGGACGCGAGGTCGGGGGAGCGCGAGGTTCGGTGGACGAGTGAGCAGATGAGAACCCAGGGTAAGGGCAGGGGGCCGCGGCGGGGCTCTGGCCACCTCAGAAATCCACCGGGGTCCTGGCGCGAGGCCTGTCCTTCGCAGAGCTAGGGATGCGGGACAGACGCTGGCGTCGACGCGGGCGAAGATTTGGGCCCACCCTAGGCCCCCCGAAGGGGTCGAGGCGGAAGAGGCGGGAGGGGGCGTGCCTCCGCAGGACAGGCAGGCGGGCGGGCAGGCAGGGGGCGTGGCGCGCGGGGACTCGGGACTCCAGGGCCGAGCCACTGTCGCTCCCGGTGAGTGGGTCGACGGCCGCTGGGTCAGGGCGGAGCCTGGTCTCTGCTTGCGGAGCCGCGCGCCTAGCTCTAGGGGCTCCGCCACCCCCGAGAGCCACGGCTTATTTCCGCCAGACCCAGCGGAAAGCCAGGGGCCCTGGGAGCGCGCCGGGGCGGAGCTACGGGTGCCACCGCGGCGCGCGGCACCTCCTCTGCACCGCCCTTTCCTTTTCCTTTTTGTCCTCCTCCTAACGCCGGAAGTGCTTCCCGGTTTCCCAAAATCCGAACCAGAAAAGACCTTGGGTGTCATTTATTGCCCTCCTCCATTATATGTAAAGGAACTGGGGGTGGGACTCCATCCTGTCCTTTCCATTTTCTTCCTCCCATACTTTTTGCTTTTTTCCCCACACCTAGTCTGTACCATCCTTAACCCCCCTAAAAAAACAGTAACAGATTAAAATGGGGGGGCATTTTATTAGAGTCCAGGAATATCAGCTTTGGGCAGCAGCGGAGGGCATCTTCACATAACTCTTCATGGGGGGCAGTGGTCGAATCTTTCGGCCAGCCCAGCCCCCCTTGCGGTGCCATAGCCCGCTGGAAGGCCTAATGCCCAGCCAGCGGTTGCGACCTGCCTTGCCGATGACCCGTTTGTTGTGATCGACGTTGGATACTCGGCCGACTGTTGCTACGCACGTTTCCAGCACCTGACGGAGAAAGCAGATGGAGGAGAATGCACAGTCCGGGGTGGGGGTGGAGGTGGGGTGGGGGGGAGCTTGACAACGTTGAGGACACCACTTTTGGAGGCTTCTTGACACTCATTGAAAAGGGAAAGGAGAGGGGGAAAGCACAACATGGCTGAACCCATGTTGTGAGTCCTACAGTAGAAACTGGGTAGTTGTAAAAGAAAGTCATCCTCCCTATTTCATTATGGTGCCAACTTGACAAGACACACCAAGTCATGTGGCAGAAAAGGGCAGATCCAGCTCAAGGCAGTTCCTAGCATCATAAAACACCTGGGAGCTATCCCAGACAGGGAAGGTGCATTCCAAAAATTCCTCCTTTGCTGATCCCTCCCACCAGGACCCACACACACACCTGCATCTGCCTCTTAGAAGGCAGCTGGATGATGGCTGTCCCATTTACCTTCCGAAGCAGCACACCACAAGTCCCTGGGGAAAGAAGTAGTTTTGCCACCCTCCACAGAGAGGAGGCACTGGCGGGGACAGAGCGGGAGGGAATTTATAAAGGGGCCATGTCCCACATGCTGCCTTTGCCTTGCCCTTTAGGAGCAGATGCAACAAAGAAGCATGCATGCAATGTTTTAGATCAAAACACAAGCACATCTTCATCCTCATGTTTTTTGTCTTTTTCTTCCTTTTCTGTGCCAGTACCAGATGTAGACCCATGGGTTCAGAGAATTGTGACCTTAGGTATTCCTTGGCCTTCCAAATTGTAAGACCCAGGCAGCTCCTTTTCCCATACCTGCAGCTCGGATATACTGGGCCCCCCGGCCTGGCTCACTTTCCACGTTGTTGATGAGGGTCCCCACGGGCAGAGCCCCAAGAGGATGTGCATCCCCTTCCCGGGCAGCAACTAAAAGACAGAATTTCATCAGCGCTAGAACCTTTGCAGCCTCCAGCCCACACATCTGGTAGCCATCTCTCACCTGCCATTCTGCCTATGTGGTTAGAGTTCAGGATTATATCTCCAGCTTGCATGTTTTCTGTGGCAATGATCCAGCGTTTCCGGCTACCCCCAGCAACCAGAGCTATGTCTGCTGACCTGTTCAGGGTGAGGGACAGGTGAGTAATCCATCTAGGCAGTCCCACATCTTCTAAGAAGCTACAAAGCAGTTATTCAGACCCCATTATCATCGTCCCAAATCCCAAACTTGCCTACAGGGATCATAGCGGACCATGACAACCTTCTCCTCAAAGGGTCCGGGCTTGGTCTCTTGTTCAGGCCGGAAACGCAGAAAGTCAATCATGCGATAACGTTTCTTGTGGCCCCCGCCAATACCATGCACTCGGATGCGGCCTGTGGTCAGGATAGTGTGGGGACATGTTCTAGGTCAGACTAGTTCAACTCCTAGCATCAGAAACTGGCCCATCCTTAGCCGTGCTTCTCAGCATTATGGCACAAACAGAAAATGATAAAAATTTGCTCCAGCACAGTGTACTGGAGCAAGGGAAGGTAGGGCAACACCTACACAAAACTTGGTCAATTCTATAAAGCTTCCAGGTAAAATCTTTTCAAATCATGGAATTCAGTAAGTTTACAGAGCCATATAAATCATACTGAAATAATTTCAACTGTTACAAAAAAATTTTTTTTTCTTTTAAAGACACAGGGTCTCACTATGTTGCCCAGGGTGGACTCAAACTCCTGGGCTCAAGTGATCTTCCTGCCTCAGCCTCCCAAGCGGCTAGGACCATAGGCACATGCCACTGTGCCTGGCTGTTATAAATTTTTGAAGTGTGTGAAGAAAAACGTCATGACACTTCCTGTGTATGGCCAGTTTTCTTCAACTATTGTCTTTTTTTTTTTTTTTCTTTGAGACAGGGTCTCACTCTGTCACCCACACTGGAGTGCAGTGGCACAATCATAGCTCACTGCAGCCTTGAACTCCTGGCCTCAAGGGATCCTCCACCTCAGCCTCTGGAGTAACTGGGATTACAGGCAAGAACCACTGTGATTGTCTATAGGGACACAGACCAGTTCTCTGTTGCTTTGTATTCTACTCTCTGGCTTCCATGCATATACTAGGATGTGCAGAAGGAGCCCAATAAATGCTTAATTATATTCCTCTGCCTTACAAAATATAAACGTGTTGATATACAGGTTTAGGGTACTAGCGTGTTTTCCCCTTTTTCTGCTTAATACATTAGTTGCCATGTGAGTTGTATTTAACTCACACTAGTTTTGAGCCCAGGCCTCCTGGAGCATATGTAACTCATACATCTCTTCACTTTGGGAGCAGCGAGAACTATTTTTCAAGTTGCATATAACTCATGCACAGAAAACAATTAAAAATAACAAATTTTTCATTAAATTAGAAAGATCATTTTGTTTTCAAAGTTTTTATTCTATTTGTGTAATAAAACACTGTAGCCCCGAGGAAAAAATTTTTTTCTAGTGTGGCAGTCAATGTGTTAAATCCCTTTGCTCCCACCTGTATGGTCTCGGCCCCCGGACTTCCTCATCTTCACTGGTACAATGGTGTACTTGGTACGACTCTTCCAGGACACAAAGTTGGCACTTAGAGCCACGGAAGTAAGGACTGGGCGGCAGGGGAGCAACACCAAGGCAGAGGGCAATCGGAGGAAGGCATTGTTCGTCACCTAGGGAAAAAAAAGAAATCTCTTTCACTTGAAAGCTAGTTGAAGGAAAACCATCAGAGAACAAAGAGGGCACAGACCAATTTTAGCTTGCAGCCCAGTTCCTCCTGGAAGTATCCCAGACCAGCTGTTAAAAAACTCCACCCTTTACAGCTTGCATGGATACCAGTGTAGAATGTTTATCCAGATGTATGTGTGTTGATTACCTCTCCTCATTTGATCTTCTCACCTCTAAGTATTTCTTCAGTGGAATGTTCTCCCCTTGATCATCTCCTTCCAAATTTGGCTGAAAACTCTCCATCTTCGGGAGTCTTTTCCTTCCCTAAACAACTGCCTTCTCCAGAGCTGGTAACTTCCGCACATCCAAGCACCACCATTAGCACCCAATGCCTTTTGCCCTCTGCATTGTTTCTGGGAGTTTTTCACATATGAATGGAAGGGAGGGATCACTTCTGTCTTGTTCCTTGCTGTATATTCCCAGCATTTCAGAGTAGATTGGTTTGGTTTTGAATTTTAAATATGCATCTGCCAAACTCTGCTATAATCAACCAGAGAGCTGCAGAGGGGCAAGACTTACAACTTCTCTTTTCTGTGATTCACCAGTTGCCCACTAGGGACCTTAGGATACCTTCACCTGAGGCCCCTATTCTTGGTATCTTGCCCTGTATTCTCTAATCTCAGCAATAATTCATCCTAGTAGGTATAATATCATAATGATTAAGAGCACAGGCTCCGAAGCCAGACTGCCAAGCTCCAATAGTTGGTTTGTGATCCTGGACCGCTTATCACTTTTTTCACCTGTAAAAGGGGAACAATAACTTCCTTGTAGAGTGGTTGAAAGTTCATTTATTTGAAACCTGTATCACTTATGCCTGGCTTATCATAGGCACTCAATCGATGTTAGTTATTACTGAAACCTGTTTAACCGGTGATCTGCAAAGCACTTTCACCTCCGGTATCTCGTCTGACATACAAGGTAACCTACCTTCGAGACTCCCGACCTGACTCGCAACACCCTCCCCGGCAGCCCAAACGGAAACAGCCTTCTTCCCGGTTAAGGTGGATTACCTGGGCGGCGGGGAGCAGACTCGGGACGGGGGCGGCGACGGCCGCGGGCGCCAGGCTGAGGGAGCCCAGAGCGCGAGTCAGTGCCAACAGGGCCATAGGTGTAGCCGGGCTCTGCTGGGCTCAACACGCCACCCTCACCCTTAGCCAGTCTATCCGGCGCTCCCAAATGACGTAAACTGTTCCCAGTGACGTCTCTCTCCAGTCACGTAAAAGGAGGCGGGCAGAGAAGTGGAGACCAAGCTGGATGCAGACCTCCTTTCCTCCCTGAACCCGGTCAGCACCAATCCTCAGGCGACTCTAAGGTCGCGTGACTAGGGGACAGGCTCCGCCCCTCGGAGCCGTCAAAACAATTGCCTCAAGTGGCAGCCATGATGAATTTAAAGGGGCAGTACTGGCAAGATCGGCAACCAGACCGACAGATTGCGGGTGAGTCTTTGAGGGTACCTCTGGGGCTGAGGATTGAGGTCTCCGCCACATCTTATTCCCGCACTCCCAGACAGATGAAGAAACCCTTTCCAACCAACCTCACAAAATCCCGGACTCAAAAACTCCGCCCCCGCGATTCTTCCCCGCCCCTCGGCGTGCAGACAGACAGACCGACGGCCCGCCCCGCCCCCCGTGCCACGGACTGGCTCAGTGACCTGGGCATTGTCAGGCCGCCAGGTCTTCGCCCGTGACGCGGACCTCAGTCGTCCAACTGCACCTTCCCCCACCCGTCTCACTCTATCCCCACCCTGGGGCCCAGGGCAGGTCGACAGCCTGAGACGCTCCTCAACCGCATTTCCAGGTCCAGGAGACCGGCTCCCAGCGCTGCGTTTCCCTGTGACCCCGCAGCCACTCGGCAGACCTCCCATTCTTCCCTGCACCATCAGGCATTTGGGAGGCACCCTAAGGTGATTCCTCTCAGAGCCTGTTAGTAGGTGATCGTGACAGAGACAAAGCCCATGGAAGTAACTGGGCTGGGAGTGACCAGGTCTTCCTCTTCACCCATTCCCAGACACGCCCCTTGCCGCAGGTGTCTGATTAAATCTCTCACTCCCTTATTGGGAGAAAGAAACTCTCCGGACCTGGGGTGGGAGGCTGGCTTGGGGAAGGAGAAGGGACATTGTCGTCTTTGAAGACGTGTAGGCAGAGGGAGGGAGGGAGTGTGTTTGTCCTGGGTAGGGCTCTGTGCCAGGTCCTCTGGGTGGTTGTGAAGTGGTGAGAGAGGGGGTGGGAATGCTGGACTTCTGGACTTTGGGCAGGGCACAGCCTTCTGAATCGCTGGCTGCTGAGCAGAGTTTCTTCCGGGCTGTGGGCCTGAGTGCCTCAGCCAAGGGCTCTGCTCACAGGTAAGACGACTTCAAAGATGAGAAACAAGGCCCTTTTGAGGAAATGGGAAGATAGCCTAAATCCTGGGGAGCTGGGAAGTATGAGTTGAAGGTTAGTGGCAAAAGAAGCAAGGCTAACCAGGTTTGGAGATGCTGGGCTTAGTTCCATTGGTGACACAGCCTGAAGACCTTGAGCTTTCTGAGGCCGTCTCATCTGGATACTTCAAGGAAGGCTCCTGTTTTCTTCTTTTCCCTTTCTTCTCTGATTTAACTTTGAAATGTCTTTCTTTCTTTCTGTCTTTTTTTTTATTTTGAGAGAGTCTTGCTCTGTCGCCCAGACTAGAGTGCAGTGGCATCGTCACAGCTCACTGAAACCTCAAACTCCTGGGCTCAAGCAATCCTCTGAGTAGCTAGGACTATAGGCTCGTGCTACTGCACCCAGCAAATTTTTCTATTTTTAGTAGAGACGGGGTCTCGCTCTTGCTCAGGCTGGTCTCAGACTCCTGAGCTCAAGAGATCCTCCTGCCTTAGCCTCCCAGAGTGCTAGGATATAGGCGTGAGCCACCGCATCTGGCCTTTTCCCTTTTTTCTAACCCCCTGCACTATTTTCTGCATATCTCGTGTCTACTTTAACCCTATTCCCTTTGCAGCTCTTCTATCCACACTCCATGATCCCCGTAGTGCTGTCTCTTATCCCTTGATTCCTTTTCCTAACCCAAGCTCTCTCTCCAACTCCTTTTCTAAGTCCTGAATCCCTCTGCTAGTTCTGAGCACCTTTGTTCTTTCTATAGTCTTTATTTAAGTCAATTCATATCCCTCTCTTTTTGTCCACAATCTTAGCTTTCCGTTTAGTGATGTAGGCTCTCTCCCTATTGATCGCTTTCTCTCTCTCCAGCTAAGTCACAGGATCACCCATACTTTTGTCCCTACATTTGTATCCCTACCACCCTGTAACCAAGTTGCTCAGCCTCTCTGTCTCACCTTTACCCCAGCTGAACTCTATTATTTCTCCCTAGACTGGGTGACTTCTCCCTGGCCAGGATGTCAGGCCTGGTGTTGGGGCAGCGGGATGAACCTGCAGGGCACCGGCTCAGCCAAGAAGAGATCCTGGGGAGCACTCGGCTGGTGAGCCAAGGGCTGGAGGCCCTACACAGTGAACACCAAGCTGTGCTGCAAAGCCTGTCGCAGACCATTGAGTGTCTGCAGCAGGGAGGCCACGAGGAAGGACTGGTACATGAGAAGGCCCGGCAACTGCGCCGTTCTATGGAAAACATCGAGCTCGGGCTGAGTGAGGCCCAGGTGAGAGGGCGGAGGTGGTGCCAAGTGGTCTGGGGTGGATGGAGCAGCAGTTGTCTGATTGGGTGTTTGGAGTCACTTGGGATCACCTTGTCCTAGACGCTTGCATTCTTTAAGTAAATATGTATTTACTACTCTGTGCCAGGAACTCTTTTGGGCACTGGAGATACATCACTGAACACAATAGTAAAAGTCTTTGCATCTTGGAGCTTGCTTTCTAGCTGGGGGAGATAGACGATACACAAGTAAATAAGTAAAAGATTCACTATGCCAGAGTGATAATTGCTAAGGATAAAACAATAAAAATAGGCCAGGTGTGGTGGCTCATGCCTGTTATTTTAACTCTTTGGGAGGTCCAGGTAGGAGGATTGCTTGAGGTCAGGAGTTTGAGATGAGCCTGGGCAACATAGTGAGACTTTGTCCCTAAAAAAAATAAAAATTAGCCGGGCATGGTGGTGCATGCCTGTAGTCCCAGCTACTCAGAAGGCTGAGGCAGGAGGATCGCTTGAGCCCTGGAGTTTAAGGTTGCAGTGAGCTATCATGGCACCACTGCACTCCAGCAGCCTGGGTGACAGAATGAGACCTTTTCTCAAAAATCAATAAAGAAAGAGAGAAAGAAAAAAATCAGAGAAGGAGGCTGGACATGGTGGCTCACGCCTGTAATCCTAGGTCTCTGGGAGGCCGAGGCAGGAGGGTCGCTTGAGCTCAGGAGTTCAACACCAGCCTGAGCAAGAGTGAGACCCCATCTCTACCAAAAAGAAAAGAAAAAAAAAAAAGCAGAGGAGACTAGGGAATATGGAGGGAGGTGACATTTGGGCAAAGATTTGAAGGCGAGGGAATGAGACATGCAGTTAAAAGGGGCAGTGTCTTAAGCAGAGAGAACAGTAAGTGTAAAGGCCCTGAATTGGGGCTTGCCTAGTGAGTTCAATGAATAGTGAGGGGCCAGTGAGGCTGCAGTAGAGTGAATAAGGGGAAGCAAAGGGTTGGGGGAGAGGGAGACAGATCATCTGAAACTTGTAGGCTATCATGAGGACTTTGTTTTTACTTTGAGTGAGATGGAAACTATTGGAATGTTTTGAGAAGACGAGTGATATGGTCTAACTTGACGTCTTCTGGCTGCTGGGTTGAGAATAGACCCTAGGGGAACAAAGGCAGAAACAGGGAGGCCAGTGAGGAGGCCATTGTAGTAATCCAGCTGGGCATTGATAGTGGCTTGGCTTTGGGTGATGGCGATGGAGGTGGTGAGCAAGTAGATTCAGGGTATATTTCTGAAGGTAGAGCCATTGCTACCACCCCACCTCCTGGCTCCTCTCTGCCTCTACTAGTCTTGCCACTTCCCAGTAGGCTCCCTTCCTTCCTGTCGCTGAATAGTCCCATCCAGAGTCTGGAGCTCATGGGATGTGCCCACCTAGGTAATGCTGGCTCTAGCCAGCCACCTGAGCACAGTGGAGTCAGAGAAACAGAAGCTGCGGGCTCAGGTGCGGCGGCTATGCCAGGAGAACCAGTGGCTCCGGGACGAGCTGGCAGGCACCCAGCAGCGGCTACAGCGCAGTGAACAGGCTGTGGCTCAGCTAGAGGAGGAAAAGAAGCACCTGGAGTTCCTGGGGCAGCTGCGGCAATACGACGAGGATGGGCACACTGCGGTAAGCATGCGCAGGCAAAGCTGGCTGGAGGGCAGGCAGCTGGGAGTTACCGCAAACGTGGGGGCAATGGCCTCGTCACCCTCAGGGGCCAGCAGCTCTGCCCAGTGGGGAAACAATATTCACTCATTCAGTCAACATTTAATTAAATACCAACTGTGTGCCAAGCACTGTGCACTCCACTGGTGAAGGGGGCAGAGTTGCTGCTCCTATAATTATAGGTTTGTGAGGGGAGACAGATATGCACCTGGACAATTCCAATCCAGAATCCTGAGTGCTACCACTAGGGAAAGCATAGCCCAGTTGAGCATGACCCTCCTACAATTTGCTCTCAAAGTGTGTGAAATGTAACCCTCACTTGACAGGCGTTTATGTATCTCGGTGTCTTACACAGCACAAGAAGACGTGTGTAGGAAAGATAAAGAACTATAAAAGAGAGTTCTTGTGTTCTTGAGTTTATAATGTACCTGTAGGGAACAAGGCTTACACATGAGAATACGTATAGGACAACACAAAGCAGCAAGTGCTCAGTGATGGATGAGTGGTTCAGTCAGTGTGGGAGGAATTCCAAGGAGATAGGCCCCTGAGGGCTGGAATAGTCTGAGAAGGATTTACAGAGGAGGTAGGGTACAAGGATGGGTAGGATTTAGGTTGGATTTCTCATTCGAGTGGGTTAGGAGTTGGTTAGGAATGGGATGGATTTTGAAGGATGACAGGAAGAGGGAAGAGCTTCCTAGGCTGGAGGTGGGGGGTGTCATAGATTAAGGCTCGGGGGCTGGAAAGCTGGTCTGTCCCAGGGAAAGGGATGAGATGTTTTGCATAGGACACATTGGTGGCGCTGGGTAGGAGGGTTGGAGGTATTTTTATAAGGCTGCAGTTCCTAATGGGGAAAAGATATTTTCCCAGTATGGAAGCAGCGTAGACAGTAAGGGCTGGGCACTAAGTCCAGAATGAGCAGTGGCAGATGATGGGCACAAGGCTGAGCTAGACACTTTGGGTACGTGTCAATAAGATGAGACACACTCTCTCCCTCAGAAGAGACAGGACAGACATATAATCAATGTAAATACACAGGGATCAGCACAGGGCTATAATTACAAGAGTTGAGGGGGAGATTGAAGGTGGTTAGGAAGGAAACCTTCTGGATGTAAAAGAAGGGAAAATCATGAGATTTTGTCCAAAGCATCTCTGGCTGTTACAAATAAGAGAGGCCTGAGCTTTGCTAGGCCAGATGCTGGCCTTCCCAGCAACAAAGTCAGGATGAAGGCTCTTTTCCTAGGCCCCATCTGTCAGTGATTTCATGGCTTAGAGAGGCCCCTGAAGAGGCCGCTGGGGATATCTTGGCCCTGATGTGCTGCTTCTTGCCTTCTAGGAGGAGAAGGAAGGCGATGCCTCCAAGGATTCCCTGGATGACCTCTTCCCCAATGAGGAGGAAGAGGACGCTAGCAATGGCTGTGAGTCTGCCTCTGGAGATGGAGGATGAAGAGGGGCAGCAGGAGGATGGTTCCAGCTGTGGCCCACCCTGTACACAAGAGGCTCACCATTCAGAAATAGGTCTCCACTTCCTCTGGAGGTGGGGCACAGGCTGGGCTAGTACTTTGATTTCCTCAGTGTCCCCCTTATTCATCAACATTTATTAAATACTTAATGTGTGCCAGGCACTGTGCTAGGCATGAGGAATACCGAGATGAAAATGACAGGTCTTGCCAGTAAGGAGTTCGCAGTCTAGTGGGAGAATGACCCTGAGATGGGAAAAACATGAGCTCTTCAAGGGAAAGAACCAGGTCTGTCTCATCTTCGTATTCCTGGGACAGCCCCTGGCCCATGCTTACTGAATAAATGTTGGCTGAATGAATGAATTACTGGGTTACAAATGGGATTGTGATGGGCACAGGTGCAAAGGAGTGGGTAAAAGAATAGAAATTGAGCCAGGTCTTGATTGAGAGCTCACTCGGGGGTGGGCACAGGTATGGAACAAGACATGGAGAGGGAAGTGGGGAGGGCAGATGGCAAAAGAGAGAGGAAGACCCCTCTGAGGAAGTCTCCTATTCATTTTCTGGGATGTTTTAGTGTCTCGTGGCCAGGGCTCTGCAGCAGCACAGCAGGGTGGATATGAGATCCCAGCAAGGTTGCGTACATTACACAACCTGGTGATCCAGTATGCTGCCCAGGGTCGCTATGAGGTGGCCGTGCCGCTTTGTAAGCAGGCACTAGAGGACCTGGAGCGCACATCTGGCCGCGGCCACCCTGATGTTGCTACCATGCTCAACATCCTCGCTTTGGTGTATCGGTGAGTACTGCCCTCCTCCATCAGCCAGAATCTTCCACGCATTCCCACCTTGGTCCTCCTTTGGCTCCCATTCTACCTCTCCACAGGCAGGTTACCTCTCCTCCCTGCTGGGCCTCCCAGCTATACCCAACTAGGGTGCTCTCTGATGTACCAGAACACTCACTTCTTCCATACCCTAGCCCTTGACCTGGAAAATAGTCGTCTCTCAGGCTCTTTGCTCCTCCAGTTTCTCTTCTGGGCAACATCTCTTTCTCTCTCTGTTTCTATCTCCTGCTTCCTATGACTTGTGGCCTCCTCTTGGGATGGCAGTGCTCTGCATTGTGGTATGAGTGTGTCAGTGAAGCCCTCTCACTGCCTGCACCAGGCGTCCTATCTCCCCATGGAAGTCCCTAATACCTAAATGTACCTCAGTCCTCCCAAAGGGATGGAGGGAAGGAAATGTCTTGGGGACAGAGTTCAGGGTAACTCCTGTCACTTTTGTCCTCTTCCAGGGACCAGAATAAGTATAAGGAAGCTGCCCACCTGCTGAATGATGCCCTCAGTATCCGGGAGAGCACCCTGGGCCGGGACCACCCTGCTGTCAGTATTCCTTGCCTGCATCTCCCTCATTGCTCTTTTGACCTCTCTTGGCTGGTCCATCTATTGCCCTCGGTTCACTTACTAGGGGTGTTTAGAAAGGAGGCACGAGAACATCTTCCTTCCAGGCACTGTCCAGCAATCCTAGTGGTTCTCAATTCTCTGAGACTTAATGACTCCTTTTTGTAATGAATATTTTCCTGAATTTTAATTCATAGATGATATATCCTACCTCCACATATGATTTCCAAAAAATTTAATATGATACCCTAATTAATATAAGAGAAACAAGGAAGGTAATTTATTGTAACACAATATATACCATATAATAAGATAAAAATATAATACAGTAATAGCTGTATTAAATACAAACTCTGCTAGAAGAAATAACAAAGTAGTCTGGGGCGGGTGTGGTGGCTCACGCCTGTAATCTTAGAACTCTGGGAGATCCGAGGCAGGAGGATCGTTTGAGCTCAGGAGTTCGAGACCAGCCTGAGCAAGAGTAAGATCCCATTTCTACTAAAAAAAATATAGAAGGAAATTAGCTGGACAACTAAAAATATATATAGAAAAAATTAGCTGGGTATGGTGGCTCATGCCTGTAGTCCCAGCTACTCGAGAGGCTGAGGCAGTAGGATTGCTTGAGCCCAGGAGTCTGAGGTTGCTGTGAGCTGGGCTGACGCCATGGCACTCTACCTTGGGCAACAAAGTGAGACTCTGTCTCAAAAAACAAAACAAAACAAAACAAAGTAGTCTGATATATAATGAATAACTTTGGATTTAAAAGAAGTAAGACCACTAAGCTATTTCATATGAGAAGTATTAATACTAGAGTTGGGTGCAGTGGCTTGCACCCATAGTCCTAGCTACTTGGGAGGCTGAGGTGAGAGGATCACCTGAGCCCAGAAATTTGAGACCAGCCTGGGCAGCATAGCAAGACCCTGTTTCTAAAAAATTTTTTAAAAAGTACTAGAAAAATGAAAGACCAGAAGTATGGGTAGATGCTCAACTAAAATGCAGTGTTATAATAAGCTATCACAGGCCAGATGTATTTGTGTATGATAAGAGAAAGAGAGAGGTAGCCTTAAGTCAGCATAACATACGAGGGCAAATGATAGATTTTCAGATTTTCAAAGTAGAGAAAATGAAAAATAAGATACTTTTAAAAATGAGCTATGTGAAAATAATTCCCTATGATATGACGTGATGGGCAGGGATGATGTATCTCAAAAAACAGAACTCCTATCTTGATATCTCACCAAATGTCAAAGTTTACATTCAGTGTTTGACTGTCTGGCAATGTCTTTCTTTGCCTTCCCAAAGGTAATAGTGCCCCCAATCTTTATGGCAACCAAAAAAAAAGAAAACCTCCAGAAATTTCTAAAAATCCCCCTAGAGGGCGATACCGCTCCATAGAGCCTCAGAGCCGTACTATTCAGCAGTTTCCCCTCCCCTCAGCCTCTGGCTGGGGTAACAGGGTACCTGTCTCTTGCAGTCGTGCAGTGCGGGGCCTTGCTGTACAAATAGGGGAACCTCAGATTCTCATAGGTCCTTCGCAGCATCAATGTCTGATGGAGACAGGCCTCTCTCCATAGGTGGCTGCCACACTCAACAATCTGGCTGTGCTCTATGGCAAAAGGGGCAAATACAAGGAGGCGGAGCCATTATGCCAGAGGGCACTGGAGATTCGAGAAAAGGTACCCACCTCTCTCCATTCTTCCCTTGTCGCTGTAATCCCTTCTCCACATCTCTCCTCTGGTCTGACCTTTCTTCCTCACATCTTTTTTTCTCATCTGCCTCTCTCTGCCTCATTTCCTCTTCCATTATTCCCTTCCCTCTGCTGTCCACTTGTGCATGCATGTGCGTGAACACACACACGTGTGCATGTGCACACACATAATCATAGCTATTTATTCACTCCTTTGCTCCCTTTCAGGTCCTGGGCACTGACCACCCAGATGTGGCAAAGCAGCTGAACAACCTGGCTCTGTTGTGCCAGAACCAGGGCAAGTATGAGGCTGTGGAACGCTATTACCAGCGGGCACTGGCCATCTATGAGGGGCAGCTGGGACCGGACAACCCTAATGTAGCTCGGACCAAGAACAACCTGGTAAGGAAGGGAGGGACAAAGTGGGTGGAAGGAGGGAAAGGGAAAGGCCACCTGGGTCCTGGAATTGGGAAGCATCATAATCTGGTACACTATTCTCGTCAACTTTGTACCCATCTCTGGGGCTGCCTTTGGGATGAGGGATCTGCTTCATTCCAGTGGCAGAAGTTCCCTTGGGAATGGGCTGAAAATACCCTTGATGCTGTAGATAGAAAAGAATGTGTGAGGAGGATCTCTGGGGAGAGTCACAGAGACACCAAGAAGTGGAACTCCCTGAGCCTGGCTAAGACCTTGTCTCTCTCCATCTCTTCCTTCTGTATTTTTGCCTTCTTGCCTCCCAGGCTTCCTGTTACCTGAAACAGGGCAAATATGCTGAGGCTGAGACACTATACAAAGAGATCCTGACCCGTGCCCACTTGCAGGAGTTTGGGTCTGTGGATGGTGAGTGGTGAGGGCCTGGGGAGAGGGCTGCAGGAAGGTAAAGAAATGCAGACTAAAGGTGGGGGTTAGGCTACAGTGGTCCTCAGGGGGAGCCAGACCCCTTTCGTCTAGCCTTGTCAACTTCTGGGTCCTGGTTCCCCCTGTACTGTCCAGCTCCATCTCTAACCTCCCTATCCCACTCCATGTGTCACCCCTAGGCGACCACAAGCCCATCTGGATGCATGCAGAGGAGCGAGAAGAAATGAGCAAAGTGAGTGGGGGCTGGCTGCCTGGGGAGCCTGAGGCTACTGGGGTCTCTGTCTTACTCCCTGCATTAGCCCAGCTGCTCGCTTCCCACCCAGCACCAGCCCCAGATGTGTGGTGCCTTCCCCAGCCCAGCCTGTACCCTAGCCCCATGCCAGCTTATACCCAGCATCTCCTTACTTTCATCTCTGACTCCCGCCCCTTCCGCCTCTGTCCTACAGAGCCGGCACCGTGAGGGCAGCACACCCTATGCTGAGTATGGAGGCTGGTACAAGGCCTGCAAAGTGAGCAGGTGAGCTGCCAGTGAAAAGCTGGCTTGGCCTCCCACGCCCTCCTTCCAAGCCCTGATCCCAGCCTCCTGGACCTTTCTCCTTCTTTCCTTGACCTTCCCTTGACTTTAGCTCTGCTCCCTCTCTTTCCTTGTTTCTTTTCTTATCTCATGCTCTCTTCCTTCCTTGGTCTCACCCTGCACAGCCCCACAGTGAACACTACTCTGAGAAACCTAGGAGCTCTGTACAGGCGTCAGGGAAAGCTGGAGGCAGCCGAGACCCTGGAAGAATGTGCCCTGCGTTCCTGGAAACAGGTCAGAAGCCTACATGGGAAGGAGATCTAATAAGGAAGGGCCCTGGGGACAAGGGACCACTGAGGCTTCTTGTAAGTCTCCTAAAAATAAGAGGAAGCTGGGTGTGGTGGCTTATACCCGTAATCCCAGCACTTCGGGAGGCCAAAGCAGGAGGATTGCTTGAACCCAAGAGTTCAAGATCAGCCTGGGCAACACAGTAAGTCCCTGTCTCTACAAAAAATGAAAAAAAAAAAATTAGCCAGACATGGTGGTGTGCACCTGCAGTCCCAGCTACTCAGGCTGAGGCAGGAGGATCGCTTGAGCCTGGGAGTTTGAGGTTGCAGACACTGAGCCACTGTACTCTAGCCTGGGTGACAGTGAGACCCTGAATAAGAGAAGCTGAAGAAGACAGGAGAGAAGAAAGTGAGGCAGTCTTGTGGTGGTTGTGGTTGTTTTTAAGCATGTTCTTACCTCCCACCTGCCCTTAGTAGTTAGAACTCCAAGTTCAAGATTCCCTTCACTAAATCGGGTTATAAAGGGGGAATCCTGCCCTTTCAAAAGAAGGGACATGGGTGGTATGGGGTGAGGGGAGTGAGGTGGAGGACAGTCTTGAGTCAAAGTTTCTCAAAAATTGCAGGTCTCATTAGTAGGTCATGAAATCAATTCAGTGTGGGCCATGGCTAAAAAATATATATGTGTCTATATATAGGAATGCATTGTAAATAGAAAGGGCATTATTCATGTAGGTGTATACTGGGACATCACAAGGAGAAAATGTTTTCCTTGCAGTAGCTGATGGTGAAAAAAAGTTTGAAAGCCCCATCCTGAGGAGTTAAGGAGTAGGAAGTTCTAGGTTCTTCCTTTTCCTTTCAGGGCACTGACCCTATCAGCCAGACCAAGGTAGCAGAGCTGCTTGGGGAAGGTGACAGTAGAAGGACTTCCCAGGAAGGCCCTGGGGACAGTGTGAGGTTTGAAGGAGGTGAAGATGCTTCTGTGGCTGTCGAGTGGTCAGGGGTAAGTCTAATCATTGCCTCTTGATTTCCTGCTGGTGGTGAGAGGCTCTGAGCCTGCCTTTCTCCGGGCTCTTGTAGAGTACGAAGGCTTGTTGTCCATGTTCTAGTTAGTCCATCCCTTCAGTCCATCCCTAGTTAGTCCATCCCTAGTATTTCTGGGAGCCAGTTTTGACAGGGCTCTTGTTTTTAATCACTGGGTTTGGGGTTGGGGGATGTGTGCAGAATAAATGGCAGAAATAGACTCAGAAGCCAGTCTTCGTGGGATCCTCTTAGCTTCCATTGCTCATTCCTCTCTGCCAGGACGGCAGTGGGACCCTGCAGAGGAGTGGCTCTCTGGGCAAGATCCGGGATGTGCTTCGTAGAAGCAGCGAACTTCTGGTGAGAAAGCTCCAGGGGACCGAGCCTCGGCCCTCCAGGTACACAATGAGGTTGAGATATGGCAAAGCAGGCAAGTAGACCCTTGCCTTCAACTCCTCTTGGCCCCTGATCTCTGGAGAAGTGTCTTGGAGAGAAGCATAGAGGAGGTCAACGGGATGGCCATGGAGAGAGAGTTTGGGCAGGATGGGTGCCCCAGTGTGGGGGATGAAGATACCTGAGGAGATGCTGGTTTATAATACAGATAAGAGTGGGAGAGGAGGGGACAGAGGGTAGACAGTGATTTGATATTGTGTGGCAGTACCCAAGAGGGCCACATCTTTAGGGACATTCAAGGGGAAGAGAGGAGGCCTCAATTCTTTATTTTTCCATTGCAGCAGCAACATGAAGCGAGCAGCCTCCTTGAACTATCTGAACCAACCCAGTGTTGCACCCTTCCAGGTGAGAGCAGTGCTTGTGAGCATGTTGGTGGGTGAGAAAGAAAGGATGGCTAGCAAGCTCGCCCAGTGGGATTAGGGAAGCAGGGAAAGTCATCTGGCACGAAAGAGGATTATAGTCATCAAGGAATCAGGCAGAGAGCTTGTTGGGCATAGTGACCACCAAGGGATAGTTTCAGGCCAGATGTTAGTAGTAAATAAGTTAATCAGGAGGCAAATAGTAATTGATATTTTTTAAACTGGTACTTTGCAATTATGAATAATTCAAGAATGAGGATGAGACCGGGCGCGGTGGTTCACGCCTGTAATCCTAGCACTCTAGGAGGCCGAGGTGGGAGGATCACTCGAGGTCAGGAGTTGAAGACTAGCCTGAGCAAGAGCGAGACCCTGTCTGTACTAAAAATAGAAAGAAATTAGCCGGACAACTAAAAATATATAGAAAGACTAGCCGGACATGGTGGTACATGCCTGTAGTCCCAGCTACTCGGGAGGCTGAGGCAGGAGGATCGCTTGAGCCCAGGAGTTTGAGGTTGCTGTGAGCTAGGGTGACGCCACGGCACTCTAGCCCGGGCAACAGAGCCAGACTCTGTCTCCAAAAAAAAAAAAAAAAAATTCAAGAATGACTTGGGGTAGGGCATGGTGGCTCACGCCTGTAATCCCAGAACTTTAGGAGGCCAAGGTGGAAGGATCACTTGAGCCCAGGAGTTCAAGACCAACCTGGGCAACATAGCTAGACCTCATCTCTACAAAAAATGAAAAAAATTAGCCAGGTGTGGTGGTGTTTGCCTGTAGTCCCAGCTACTTGGGAGGCTGAGGCAGGAGGATCACTTGAGCCCAAGAGTTCAAGGTTACAGTGAGCTATGATCTACTGCACTCCAGCCTGGGTGACAGACGGATGCCTGTTTCTGGAAAAAAAAGCAAAAGAAAAAGAAAAGAATGATTTGGGGATACTAACTGTTTTTCTTCCTGCAGTCACCATACTCCTTACCTTGGGGACCTAGTGGTAGATGAGAAGGGAAAAAGAAAAAAGTACTAAATAATCTCTATTTGAGAGAACAGTAGTGATATTCTAATAGCAAATGACCATTTGTATCAACACATTCAAAGTATATACCAGTTTCATGTGGCTCTCCCAGGTAGTTTCTCCAGCAGATTGTGGACTTCTGGAAAATCCTAGCAGAGGCTAAACAAAAGCCCCAGAACTTGGTGTTGAGGTTACAGGCTCGATCCTAGGTCCAGAGATCGACTGTAGCCATGGGATGGATGGACAGTCTTTGGGAGGCTGAGGTCCCTGGGCTAATGGGGTGGTGGTGTCTGTTTCAGGTCTCCCGAGGCCTCAGTGCCAGCACTACGGACCTCTCTTCAAGCAGCTGACATTCAACCCAACCCCCAGGTCTGCTGGTTCCCCCCACAGTCCTCACAGCATTCCCCATTGCTCCTGGCTCTTTCCCACCCCAAGGTGGGACAGTGAAGGGGGAGCAGTTTAACCAGAAGATTGCTGCTGCCCTTAGGGTCTCAGCTCCCTCCTCAGGAATCCCCCGTAGGGAATAGCCCTCAGGATACCCTCTCCTCACCCTGCGGTCTTCTAGAGTAGCTAGCTCTGAGGCCCCAAGGTGGGTAAGAAGCAGGTACACACCTCAGAGATGCAGCCTGCTGCTGGCTTTTCTGTCAGAGGGTTTGGGGTTGGCCAGCCAAGCAGCCTTGGTCTGGCCTCTCCTGTTCGCCTCTGCTGCCTCACTTCAGGTCCATGTATTTCACTTTTCTTAAATAAAAGAATCAGGTAACCTTTCTGCTGCTTGAGTCCTGATTGAAGAGGGTAGGAAGCAAGGGTTGTGTTGGGGCCTTTCACAGAAGGGCAAGGGGCAGTGATGGATGGGGCGACAGGAGGAGTGTTGATTCTTGGATCTTTCCTCTCTTCCTCCCCTTGTTTGTATCCTTTCCAGCAGGGCCTGTAGGAAGGCATCTGGGGGATGGGGAAGGAGACCCACAACCCAAGGAGAAGGTGCTGTGGACTGGGTTGTCAGGGACATGTGGTGGCCATGTGGCAGGACCCTGGAGTCCTGGCGCCACTTCTCCTGGCTGTGGGGCCCTCTGTGGCTGCCCCTCCTCCTCCCAGCTGCTTGGGGGAAGGGAAGTCAAAGCAGGCCTGGGGGGCCCTTCGGAGCCAGAGGGGAGACAAGGCACTATCCATCCCCTCTCAGCATATCCTAGAGGCCTGAGCAGCAGCTGGGGCCCATCTTCTAAAGCTTGACTCCTCCTGACCGCCTCCTACACCCCTTGCTGCTTTCACAACAAAGAAAGAATGTGGGGGTGGTGGCGCTGGGGGTGGGGGTGGGGTGCCTGGAACAAGGGCTGTGCTGGGCCTCCCCACAGCTGGAGTTGGCCATGCCCTGACATAGCCCAGACTGCCTGGAGATGGACTTGGGATGAATTTGTCAGTTTAACAGCCTTCAGCCTGGCTTTCAGAGCCCAGTGTTTCTACCTTTGGGTCCAGATTGGTCCAGAGCAAAATCAGACCCCAGACATGCACTCTTCCCCTCCTTCTCCAGGCTACATCTGTCCTGCGGCTACATAACATCTCCAGGTTATCCTGCTTGGGGACATCAAGGACATCCTGCTGTTCAAGGTCTCCCTTAGGATTTTGGGTTGCTGAAGAATGGGTCAGGGCCCCTCTTCCTTCCTCCTACCTGGAGAATTCTGGGGGAACTGTTGGTCGGAGCCTCCAGGTAGGCCCAGAACTCCCTAGGGGCCACGGAATCACAAAAGTCACTTTGGTTCCCTGGGTCCCTGCAGATTAGTTGGTGGGTACAGAGTATACCCCACCTCCTCGCTGAGGTGCCCTGCACTGCCCAAAACCTTCCTCCCTCTGTTCCCCATCCCTCTGCAGACCCCTCCCCCAACCGCGAGCTCCTCCCGCCGCGGCGGGGAGGGGGCGTCCGAGGGGCGGGGCGCCACGCGGAGGCCGGCGGGGAGGGGGCGTCGTGGGGCGGGGCTTGGCGGCCGCGGCCGCGCGCGAGGACTCTGAGGTACCGGGCGCGCGCGGCTCCGGCTCGGGACGCCACGGGCTCGGGCTCGGGCTCCGGCTCCGGCTTTTGCAGCAGCGCCCGCGCTCGGTGCTCGGCCTCCTGGGCCCGCCGCGGAGCGCAGTCTACGCGCCCGCCGTGCGCCCTCCGGCTCCTTTCCCCCAGCCGCCACGATGGGAGCTGCGCGGGGGTCCCCGGCCACCCCCCGCCGGCTGCCTCTGCTTAGCGTCCTGCTGCTGCCGCTGCTGGGCGGTGAGTCCTGGCGAGCCGGGGAAGCAGGGCTCGGGAAGCGCAGGAGCCCTGAGGGCAAAAGGGGGCACCTGGGGAGGTGGGTTTGGGCGGCTGGAGCGGGGACAGAAACCCTGGAGTCGTGGAGAGGCTCGCTGGGCACGCGAGGTCCCGGCGGAAGGGCGCCAGGAGCCTCAGGGCCGGGAGGTTGGCGAAGCCCCCGCGAACTCGGTCGGGGTCCCTCTCCCGCTGGCGCCGCGGGGACGCGTTTCCAGCCTTTACAGTTTTCCCGGCCTGACCCGAGCGTCTGCTCGAGAACGGCCGGGAGTTGCCGGCTCCCGGGACCAGGTGGGGAGTTTTCTTTTCCGCGGAGAAACAACTACCCGCCCTGGGGGCGGGGGGGTGCGGCGGGAGAAACGAGTCACCCCGGCAAGCTCAGTCCAGGTGAAGGCGGCCGGCTTGGGGCCCGATGCCCGGCCGACCTGCAGAGCGCGCAGCTTTGTTACCCACTCCGCTCCCGGCTTCCCTCCTCCAAGTTCCTGGGCAAAACTGGGACTCCAGAGAGCCCTGCCAATGAGGGCAGAAGAAGGGAAGAATTAGGGGTCGCCCCTTCTTCTCTAGCTCACGGGCCGGAGCCCTGAGCCCACTTCGTGCCAGGGTCGAATCCGGGAGGCAGAGGGTCCCAGGCTGTCGCGGTGACTAATGTGTAAAGGCCGCTGCCAAAATCGGGCATGGCCGAGCTGCAGAGGTGCGGACGGGGTTTATTCTGCTCCTTCCTGGATTAACATCCTATCTGTCCTAACAGAGGAAAGGAAGTCTCTCTTTCTTAGGGCAGAAAGGCAAAAAGAGCAAACTCTGGCCTTTCTTGGAGGGCCTCAGCATTTTGATGAGGGTGTGGCCGCATCTCCAAGGCAGACAGACCTCCGTCCCCCCAGCTATTATTTCCTGGTTTGATCACACCTAAGAGCCTCCACTGAGGTGTTGAAGTGCCTTACAGGAAAGCACCCAGCTACCTGCACGTCCCAAACAGCCTGGACTGGAAATAAAGCCTCCCATCTTCCAAAACACAAAATCTTTGGTGGTGGTCCTCAAAGTAGCTTTCTCGCGGGAAACTCTGTCCAAGGGACTTGTCCCTAGCTTATCACTTTCCCCTTCCTCTGGAGAGTGGCAGCGGGGAGGGCAGGGGTCGGGAATTGCCTTTTCTAACATCTCCAGTTGTTGAGGAGTTTTCGCACTGCTGGAATCAACGTCTCCCCATCCCCAGTTGTAAAAGGAGAGGTAAATGTAGCCCCGGAAAGAGAACAAGCTCTGGGGATTCAGTAGAGGTGTTTCTAGAGTAGCTCTGTGTTTCCTGTGTGTGTGGTGGTTATTGCTCATGGCAGAATCCACATCTGCTCCCAGAGGAAGTATGGAAGTTTTTTTGCACAGCCAGCATGGAGGCCCAGCCATGTGGGTGAGCTGCCCAAGCTCACAGGCCTCTTGGGTCGTCTGGTTGGGTTTTGGTGTGTGGGCTGCCTGATGTGGCTGCCTTCACTGCTGCTGTTTGGAGTTCTGGAGTCAAGGGGAGATTCTGGTGGAGACAGGGCTCTTGTTCAGCCAATGCTAAATCCCAGATTCTTCCATGAGAAGATGACTCTGATGTTAATGATGTTAATCTGGTGGAGGGTGTTTAGCGGAGGGGGAGTCCTGTGGGGGGAAGTTAGGGCAGGCTGACGGCTGGGGACAGGAGCTCTGGAATTCCCTCGGGGTTGGAGGGGATGTCTTATGCTCAACAAAGGAACATTTTAATGAGAGCTTTAAATCAATTCCACCAAATGTGCCTTGGTGTGGAACCTGTCCATGTGCTGTAAACAATTTCAGCCGGGGCTGAGGTGCCTGCCGTCTTCTAGTGAAGTCCTGGGACTCAGACCCACCCCCAGATGCATGACTAAAGGGAGCAATGACTTTATAATAGATCACAGTAGATTTTTCCGTCTCATTGTTTAACTGTGTAATTAACTGGAGTTGTAGTGAGACCCCACTGTTAATAAGGCTGGAGTAAGGGACCAAGGCTGGCTAGGTTTGTGGATTAGACCATTTTGAAGTTTGAGTAATTATGCTGTAAATGACTGTGTTACTTTCCAGACTTTGAGATCCCTGTTGTGATAAATATGGTGGAGGAGGAGGAGAATGCTTGAGGTTTCAAATCTGAGATTCTTAACCCCAGCTGCTTGAATGGTCAGTTGTGGTCACTACCCAGCCCCATTCCCATCCCCCTCCCTGGTTTATTTTCTCCAGACTCTTGTTTGGGGAAATTGAGTCGTCACATCCTGAGATAGGGATAGGATATCTTGTAGATTCCTCAAGGCTCTGCAGCCTGTAATTCAGGCCGAGGCGTTGCTTTTATTAGTGATGGCTTTTCTCAGCTGTTGGGCAGTATGGTGAGAGGGGAGGGGTGATCCTCACATCACTTGCCAAAGGATATACTCAAACACCTGGCGTTCAAAGTACCATTGAGTGGTGGATGGAGCTCAGGCTATGGAGATGAAGTACAGTCTTTCCTCAGTGTCCTCGGGGGATTGGTTCCAGGACTTCAAGGATGCCAAAATCTGAAATAAGTTTAAGTCCCTTATATAAAATGATGTAGTATTTGCATGTAACATAGGCACATCCTCCCGTATACTTTAAGTCATCTCTAGATTACTTATAATACCTTATACAATGTAAATATTGTGTAAATAGTTGTTATATTGTATTTTAAGAACTGTATTATTTTTTATTGTTGTATTGTTATTTTTTTATTGTTTTTTTCTGAATATTTTTGGTCCTTGGTTGGTTGAATCCATGCCTGTGGAATCCGGGGTTAAGGAGGGTGGACTGTATTTGGCAAAGCAGCAACTCAAACTCATTGATGGGCCCTGTGGCCCTGGGCAAATTTCTTGACCTCTCAGTTTGCCTCCTCTGTAAGGTACTTACTTCTGGGAGTTGTGCTGAGAATTAAATATAAAGAAGTATATAAAGAGCCTCTTCTTTGGTCTTTTCTCTTCTATCTTCAGCTTCACAATCATTCCCAACAATAAACATTTTCCACCTACTGGAACCCTCCATTCCAGTCCAGCTGGCCTATTTGCCATCTCCTAAAACATACCTGGTTTCTCTTTGACCTTTTGGGCCAGAGAGAACCTTTCTTTCCTCTTGGGCCAGTCCTGGTGTGTATTGCCTTTTCCCGTCTCTCTTTTTCCCAGCGCCACATCCACTTCCTCCTTGAAGCTGTCTTGTCTTTCCTGCCAGAAAGTGGATGCCTGGACTCTGTCATTCCTAGGGCACCTTCCATATTTTTTGCCCTATTGGGTTTTAATTTACTGAAGGGCTCCTGCTATAGAATTTAGTACAGTACCTTATTTATAATGTGTCCTTACCTAGGTTTATTAAAAAGGTGAATGAACCTTTTGGGGGTAGGGCAGAGTAATTAAGGGCAAAGTTAAACATCCCCTTTGCATCCTAGACATTTGGAGTCTTTTATGCCCTGTCCAGTTTTTCTGGGTTGGAATCGCCTGTTGTTACTCCTTGTGCCTGCTCTACCATGACCGAATCAAGGGATTAGACCTTCCTTCCCTGTTTCTGGGCTGGCTGTTTTTGGTGGTGGCTTTTCCGAGTTTTGATGTGGCAGGGCTTTTGGCTTTCTCCAAGTTCTGTGCATGGGCAATGGCCTCTACATACGAAGCTGACTTGCTTTTAAAGTCTGCAGCTTAAAAACGGGTGCTGAGGTTCCCTCCTACGTAGGGGCCTAGATTATCCATTACTTCGCTACTCAAAGTAAGGCCCAAAGCCAGTGGCATCAGCATTCCCTGAGAACGTGAATCAGAATCACAGCCTGCATTTTAACAAGATCCCCAGGTGACTCTGCACCCCACAGTTCCAGAAGTCTTGGCCTAGGCATCCCTCTTTGTACAGAAACTCAAGGTACAGAGCTTTCTTGTTGCAGCAGTATCAATTAGGGGCCCAAGATCTCTTACAATATTTGAGTATTTGCTTTAAATAACTTAGTTCATGTGGCCACTCTTTGGTGTGATGTGTTCACTTAAAAATTACCTCACTTTGCATTTAATTTGAATTAGTTTTTGCCAAAAAATCCTTGTCCATTAAATGTGTGACTCTAGAAAGTTTGCAACATTAAATGTGACGTTTAGTTCCTCTCAGAGCCTCAGCTTTTCCTAGAGGAGTGTACATGTCATTTCATAACAAAAGCCAGCGGAGAAACTGGATTTGTTAGGCAGAAATTTCGTCCAAGGATGACTTTTCAGGAATACATTTGGTTCATAAAGGGAGACGCGTCTCTGCTAGGCTTTGACAGTTGTAGTGTTGTTAGTCTTTGGAGCATTTCATATTCTGGAGTGAGGGGTTTTGTGTGAGTTTGTGTTTAAGCCAATGCAGCTTCTGTGAGACTCGTCTGGGATGGAGGTTGGCCGGTTCAGACTCTAATATTTGAGCCAAGAGCAGTTTGGGGCCAGGGATTTAGTCTTTGGTGTTTTCCTGATGGAAGAAAGGGTCATTAAACAGGGTTGGATGTCCTTGGCCTGCATCCCTCAACCTCCCCTTGCTCTCCCTAACCTCAGTAATATGCCTCTGTGCAGCTGTGCCCGGGCACTACCCCTGGCCAGAGCCACATGATAGGGTTATAGGCTTGGGGTATGGTTACTGGCACTGGCCCTAGCCTTCCTTGCCTTGGCTAGGAAGGCTAGGGCCGCCTGCCCCTTCCCTGATTCCTGCTCTGGCCCCCATCTGCATGGTCCTTTTTCTTGGAGGTGTGGAAGTTCTGCCATTGTGGCTGCATTAGAGTCCTATCTTGGGGTTCTCTGAGTTCACTGCTGAGTGCACAGTCAGCCCTGCCGAGCCCCCTGGCACTTTGGTGGAGCTGGCGCGGGAGCTGCCACAGCTAATCAGCGGTTTGAGGAAGCCCTCTGTAGTATGTCACTTTTTCCATCCTCTTTTCTTCTCTGCTTTTAGGCCATTTTCCTCCCAGTAATGTTACACAAACAGCAGTGGGGCAGAGAGGAAGCTTGCTTTGAAGGGCTGATACAGCAGGCGCCTTTCTCCTCATGCTACTTGGTTTTGCATTGCCAGGCTCTTGTCTCCCTGTGTGCATTAACTGAGGTATGTTGAATGAGTGCACAGGGGACTGGAATGTCATCAACCAAGTGTCCTGCAGATCCCAAGCTCCTGTTAGAAGCTTAGGCCTTGATAAGCAGGGTGTGCACTCGCTGGTGTGGATATATACGTAACTTCTGAAAACTAGATCCCAAGACATGGGGTAGGGATTTTGAGTCACGGGTTAGGAAGGTGTAGATATGTGTTTCTCAGAAATGTATAGCGGAGAGGGTAGTGGGAGGGCGGGTAACCAGAGGTATTGGTTAAAATTTTAGTTTCCTGGGCCTTACTGCAGACCTGCCCATCACAGTCATTGAGGGAGGGGCCGTAAAATGTATTTTATTTTCTTATTTGTTATATTTGTATTTTTTGAATAGCCAATCCAATTACATCGTTCAAATTTCAAAAGTAAATTGCATTTATAAAGAGCTTCCTAGGAGATTCCCACCTACACTCAAGTTTGAGAACCACTGGGCAGCTGTAAGAATTTGTCAGTCTGAAGTGTATGGTGTTGAGAAAGAGGGTGGCATTAATACTGAGGGGCTTCGGAGGGAGTCCAGTCAGAGGGTTTGAGTGTCTTCTATGGGTGAAGCTCCTCAGCACACCATTTGGTAAAGTGCTAAGTAGGGTAGAACATTCCAGAATGTGTGCAACAGTTAAATCTGAGACTCAGAAGCAAATGGGGAGTGGGAGGGCTTCAGGGAGGAGAGAGGGCCAGACATTTCTATTTTTTTTTTCTTTTTTTGGTCTCACTTCCTTTTTTCTTTTTTTTTTTTTTGTCCCACTCACTCTCTCCCTCTGACTGAGTCCAACATTTCTAAGTAGGTGTAGGCAGCAGTGACTGCCTCAGAATGATGGGAAAACTTGGGTGGTTCTTTTCTAATATCTCACAGCAACCATGCATGATATGAGAAGAGACATCTATGGATCTGTGATGCCAGGTTTTCTGTCTTCTGGTCTTGGCTCAATTGCTGTCTAATCACATGACCCTGAGCTGGTTTATTGACTTTCCTGAGTCTCAGTTTCCTCATCTGCACAATGCAAGTGGTGCTGATCCTTGCCCCCTGCCCCCGTGAAGCTGTGATGTAATGCTAATGCTCTTCAGCCCTGGAGATGGTTGACCCCCGGGAAGCCACCCTGCTGGTTAGCCCTAATGACTCTTGCCGAGACTGTCCTGGCCCTTTGTCTCTCTTTGAAGTGTTAGCCTTTCTTTGCACTCTCTACAACGGGTTTGCGGTTTGTGAGGGCTCAACAAAGTCCCCCTTGACTGGCGGCCTTAGAAATGGTTCCCTCATTCACAAGCACAGGTTTTCTGAATGGGTCTCAGTGTTCCTGCAGTAAATGTGGGCACAACCACTTTGCATTTCCTGGAGGGGAGGTTCCCTCCTTTTATCTCCCAAGGTGGGGGTAGTCAGTGCTGGTTCAGGGCCTCCATCCCCACCCCCCCCCCCACAACAACACTGAGGTTCTTCCAGGGAGTGGGGCAGTAAACTGTGCTTCTTGCAGCCTAGGCAGACTTAATGATACCCAAGGGAAGGGTTTCTCTCATCACTGGGTGGCTGTGGGGGTTTGCACAGTCAGCAAATCTGTATAACTTGTGGAAGTTTCTGTCTGGGCCGTGGGGAGGTTCCTGAGGTGCTGGGTGATCAGGGTGGAGGGCTCTCCTAGGCGTGGTTATGGAGGCCAGAGTGGGCACCAGCATGCACAGGCCCCCCTCCAGGAGACACACTGGCTCATTTTGTGTCTCCTTCTTGGGTGGGCAGGGTGGGGCAACAAAGAGAATGCTTGTCTGCTTTTGGGACTGCTGAGGTGTCCCAGCATCTAGCTCATACAGTGCCTTTGTGCACATTAGAAGTAAGTGCCCCTTCCTCCAGGTGGATACAACCCTGCACCAGGGCTCAAGGCTTTGGCTAGTGGGAGTTCTGGCAGCGTTTTAGTATTGACACTTTGGCCAGGCATCTTAAGCAGTGCACAACCTGTACAGATATACATGACTGTCCCACTGGAATGAGGGCCTTACAACGATTGGCTGTTTGTTTCTCAGCTGAGAAACAAAGGCCAAGAGGATTTTGGTGACCTCTGTTCTAACGTGTTTTAGATTAGCCCTTCTCACTACAGTCCTGCCTCCTATGGTGGTGAGGTGGGGCACTGCTGCCTGACACACAGCAGGAGAAGCCTAGGAAGCTGAAGCCCCAAGACTGTATCCACTCCTCATTGTGTATCTGTGGCTGCTGAGGTCTTGGCCTGTTTCTGGGCTCCTCTCCCCACCAGAGGGTTTTGCTGCCTCACGGATACAGGCCCCTCGCTCTCTGTGGTGACTGGTGCAGAAGGCTGGCTGAGTCTCCAGGGAAGGGTGGGCTGCTCAGAGTTTATTTCACATTTTATTAAGGAGCTTCAGATTTTCCTGTCTCCTCTTTCCTTGGGGACACCAGAGCCTCCCATGGCCCCAGGCATTCCTGGTTTAGAGGAACTCCTGCAAGAGAAGCTGTATCCCCTGTCTCAAAGGTGAGTCCTAGGTCTTAATGGGCTCTAGCTGTGGGTGTCCTGGTGCCGTCCATACCTCTTGAGGCTGAGGAGGCACCTGGAGGAACACGGGGCTCAGAGCAGAGACACATGGACCCTGCTCCCACATTTGCCCCAAACTGCCTGGATGACCAGGGGCAAGTCCTATCCTCCTCTCCGGGTCTCAACTGGAGGACAGAAGACTTTGAAGGGCCCTTGCCATAATGACTTTTGAGACTGACCCAGTGTGGCACCTCCAGCCGTTTCTCCTACACCTTTCAGGCTCTCCTCCTCGCCCTTGGTTTGGGGTGAGCATTTTAATCTGAAGGCTGTGTTTTATTTTGAAGTCTCTAGTGCGTGGGCACAGATGTGTTTAGACTCGACCAACTGGTGATGTGGGTATTAGGGTGCAATTCCCTGGGTGCAAAGGGGAATGGAAAGGTTCGAGTAAATTGTGGAGAGGTTTGGGAATGAGTTCTTATGGAGGGAAAAAACACAAGAGATTTTATCTGAGTAAGAGAAGGCAGAAGTGTTTACCTGGTCAGTCCCCTTTTTTTCTTTTGCACAGAAGAGAGGCTTAAAGTTGGAAAGAAGGGGCTGAGTGTAGTTTGGGAAAGCCTGCTCTGTAATAACCAACAACGGCACCCTGCTCTGTAGTTTACTAAATGCTTTTACTCACACCAACATTTGATCCTATCAACAAGGCTCAGAGGTAGGCAGAACAAGAGCGGTGTTTTTGGGCGGTAGGGGTAGCATTTGATAGGTAAAGAAACTGAGGCACAAAAGTATGATCTGCCTAGCACTGCAGAGCCGGTAAGGACTAGAGCTGAGACCAGAGTTCCAGTCCCTCCTGCGCTCTCGACTTAGAGGCCTTGTTTGTATATCCACCATCACTAGAAGTTATGAAATGTTACACACACATGCCTTTGAGGACAGTAAGCATGGGGGAGTGGATTTTGCAGATGAGACAACTCTCTTGGTGGGTTCAGGAGCAGTCCTGCTAGAGTCGGAGGGTGGAGTAACCTTTGTTGATCTTTCCACATATGGAGTATATCAATAATTTATACATGGAGAGATCTTTTGGGCTCCGGCATTCCAGATTGCCAATTCCACACCCCCCCAACTTTTGTTACAAAACAGCAAGATTAAGATTTTCAGTGGCCCATTTGGAGGCTTGTATACATCTTAAAACTTTTGAAGAATTAATTGTCAGAGTATTTATAGTCTAAAAATTTAGAACACTATCCCTGAATCCCCATGGTTTGAGCTTTTCTTAGGAACCCATGAGTCCTTAGCCGCCTCCTCCTGGTGCTTCTGGAAGGTCACGGGCAGCTACAGGCCCTGGCTTGTAGGTGTGCTGCCACATTCCAGACCGCTGCTGCCTGCTGGGAGTTGAGAGCCCGTAGGTGGTAAAAGAGTCATCCCGCAGTGGTTAATAGAGTTTGCCACCTCTAACTACTTTTGTATAGATAGAGGTGCCCACACTTGGTGCTCCAGGCCCTGGCACATAGTAGGGGCATGGTGATTTAGGTTTCTCTTCAATTTCTGGCTTTGGAGTTCAATCCTTTAACCCTCACCAGTGTTCAGAAGAGGTTGGACCATGACATTTGACATTCTGGGAGATGCAGGCTTTTCTGTGCCAGGTGTATCTCCTTGTTGCTGAACTGTCACCACTCTTGGTGATCCTGCTTGAGTTTGTTCTTCTGCTTCAAAAGTTCTCAGCTTCCAACATGGGAGCCTATATTTTGTCACTTTAGGATACAAAGGGACAACTCCAGTGATCTGATTTCGTTGTTGCTCACTTGTTAAGAAAAAAACAGCAAAGCGGAGCTCTTTCCCTTTCCCGGCTTGGAGAACAGGGAGAGAGGCTCCGTCAGGTCAGCAGGTCCTTAGAGAGGTGATATGCTAGGGTGGCATTTGAGATCCGAAGTTCATTTCCAGCCATCTGAAAAACAAAATCAGTCACAAAGAAAACATTGTCTTGCAGCCTTAGGAAAAAAAAAAAAAGGAAATGCTGTTGGTCTTGTAGTTCCAGCACTCGGAGCAGATCAGTCCATCAGTTTGGTTAATAGCAGGTTAGACCAATTGTTAAACTGGCCAATTAAAAAATGTCCAACTGGACAGCAGCTTTTGAGTCTGTGATCTGGGCTCCTCCTCTACCCCAGGGGTCCAGGCTTCCTGGAGTTAGAGTTGAGGGGAGGGGGCTAGGCTGGGTCCTGGAGGAAGATGTCTCTCTCTGTCTCTCTCTCATCTCTCCTTCCCTTTTTGAAAATTCCTTCTTAGAACAAAAGGCTTTTATTGAGTAAATGCCTGCACCCTGTTTTGATGGGGTACCCTGGGTTGCTTGGTGTAATGGGGGAATGGAGTGGGGAATTCGCCCTTTATTTCTGTCTGTGTCAGAGGCTGGGGTGCTGTCCCTGCTTCTTGGCCTCCTGTGTCTTCTCCTACCCTCTTTACCTTTGTCTGAAGAGCACTTGAAGACAGTCTGAGAGCTCCCGTGGAGACCGCCAAGCTGGCCTGCTCAGGCAGCAATTTTAGGCGAGTCTCTACTTGGGCTTTCCCGAGAGACTCCCTTTTCCAGGCTGCTCCACAGCTACCGACGGTGACCCAGAAAGGGGCAGGAGAGCGCAGGCACAGCCTAGCCTGGGCGCGGTGGCACCTCTCTGCCCCTTCCCACCCGGCTTGGATCAAAGGCGCCTCCTCAGGGAGCAGGGAAATACCTCTCCCAATGGCCCCACCAGTGAGTAAACAGCCAGGGCCTCTCACAGCTTTTGAAGCGTGGTGCTTCGGCCTGGAGGAATGCAGAACATTTCATTTTAGGGGCGGACTTGGGTTTCCACTGCTTTCGGTATTTGCAAATTTAAAACAAATGCCCTCATTTAGCAGCAGGCAGGCTGGGCAGTAAACGAGGGCTGTTTAAGGGTGTTTATGATGGTCACAGGTATTTGTGGAGAGAAGGACCCCAGCAGGTTTAGGAAAAGATAGAGGGTTTATGGTTAGGTGGGTTGTACAAAGACCCCAGCCAGGTCTCCGGTGGATGGTTGTTGTTAGGTGGGCTTTGTCATAAAAAGCATTGCCGCCTCCTGCCCCCCAGGAAGTATCTCCTGGCAGACAAAGGAGTTTGGGATGGTGTTTATCCCCAGGGGCTGATGGTAAGGGCCCTGTCCCTCTTGCTTGGCTGCCAAAGTGTCAGGTTTCCAGTGAACCCTTCCTTCTCCCACTCCCAGGACTTGAAAGGCTCGTTAAATGTGCTTTATATATAACAAGTTGGCTGAGAGGTTCCCCCTCACTTCCAGCCAGTTTTGCAAGGAAGGAGCTAGGGAAACCTGTTTTCCTTTTGTTGTTGTTTCTGGAAACAGGATCAGTGAAGGTGCAATTGAAGAAAGACCCTGATTTTAGGGATCAGCCAAGCAAGTGTTATTTGCCTTTGATGGGGCAGCTTTAACCAAGAAGTGTCTGTCCGTCTGTCCGAGGCCTGGCTGCCCCCCACCTTTTCCCCTCCCTCCCAGGCAAATTCAGAAATTTGTTTAGGGACTGAGTTCTGGCTCCACAGCTTTCTGGCTGAGAGAACCTTAGACAGTTCACTTCGCCTCTGTTGAGCCTCAGTTACCATCTTTTGTAAGATGGGGATAATAATACCAATCCCATTAGAATTCTGGTAAGAATTAAGTGAGATAGTACTGTATTTCATCGATTCTAAGATGCTCTTTCTTTTCACATTTTCACGTCTTTGAAATTGGGATGTAACTTATCATCAATTACGGTAGCCCTCCCTTATCTGCAGTTTTACTTTTTCTGGTTTCAGTTACTCATGGTCAACCATGGTCTGAAAATATTAAATGGCAAATGCCAGAAATAAACACTTTAAAAGTTTAAAGTTGCACACCATTCTGAGAAGCCTGATGAAACCACTCGCTGTCCCCCTCTGTTCCATGTGAGATGTGAATCATCCCTTTGTCCAGCTTATCAACTGTCGCAATATTGCAGTGCTTGTGTTCACGTACCCTTTATTTTACTTACTAATGGCTCCGAAGCACAGAGTAGTGATGCTGGCATATTGTTATAATTGTTCTGTTTTATTTATTATTAGTTATTGTTAATCTCTTAATATGTTTAATTTATAAATTAAACTGTATCATAGGTATGTATGTATAGGAAAAAACAGAATACAGGATTTGGTACTATCCTTGGTTTCAGGCATCTCCTGGGGGTCTTGGAATATATCCCCCAAGGATGGGGGGGACTGCTGTATATTGTATTGTGTCTTAGTTCAACAGGTACCATTTTTCCTTTTAGTGAATATAAAGGTGTATCTTAAAATCAATGGTGTCTGCAAAATTCAGTGTATGTGAAGGACTTAGGTCTGTGATCTAGTGAATTCTCAATAAAAGATGGTCATAACTTTGATGAGAGTGATTAACTTGCAGGCCTATTTTTGCTTCCCATCCACCAGTAACTTTCAATAGACACTCTTTTCCATTTAGTCAGGCACATAAATAACAAATGATGCCTAAGGCATAAGGCATCATGCTAAGTATCGTGTGCATGTGTGTGGGGTTGGGGACTTTAAGTCCTCAGAAGGCAAGACATGTCCAGAAGGGGAGAGAGATGTCCTTAAGAGGGAAAACGGTCTGTTGTGGAAAGAACAAAATGACTCTCTGATAGCAGAGTCTCCATTTCAAAAGGCTGAGCTGTTCCTGGGGGGAAACTGGAGATTCACTGCAGGAATGGATTGTTGATAAGCGTGTCAAGACAGAACCAGAAGGGAGTAATTAATAAGACAAGGGTGCAGAGAAGGCGCACAGTCAGTGTCTGGAGCTGAGGCTGGAGACAGGTGATGGTAGCATGTTCTTCCCCTGGCAGCACAGGTGTGTGGGGTTGATCCTGACTTCATGGAGACAACTGGTGCCATTTGTTCTGTTTCGTGCCAGCGGAATGCCACCTTTCACCCTTCAGGTCACAGTAGCCCAAAGGCCAGGAAATTGTTTTTTTGATGGAGTTCTGGTTCATTTGATGGTGAGTTGGATTGCCAGTGGGGTTGGGGTTAGATAGTGGATGAAAAGAAAAAGGTATGTCTTTTTTGCATAAGTAGCAAGAGCAAAGTTTGTTGTTGTTTTTAAAACAGACTGCTGTGTAGGTTTGTGTTTCAAGCCTTCCACATGTTCACTTCTATAGGCTTAGGCACTCGACCTTATAGGGGTTTCAGCGTGCATTCTTTCTGCATTGTCACCTAGAGTTTTAACTCTTGGTAGGTGTGCCCAGGTAGGAAAGGGGCTGATTAATGGATCAGCCAGAAGGCAAGAACTTAAGAGGCCCAGGGGCTGGGAGACCCAGCTCCTCTATCAAGTGAATGCCCTTCTTTACTTCGTTTGGCTTCCTATAGGAGTGTCTTGAAGAAGAATAAGGTATTGTAGATAATATGCCTCGAACAATCAGGAGGAACAGTGTTGCAGTGTTAAGAAAACTTTCAGTGCTCTTTTCTTGAAAGCCTTGGATGTACTGCTAAGGGCAGTTTTGATGATGCACAACTTATTTTTGGAGGCCTTCTAAAATACAACGTGAAATTCTTTTCTCTGGGGAGGTTGATCTTCCTATCTTCTCCGTCCTGTGAGGATTGAAAGAGGCAGTGTTTTCTTTCATACCAAGTCAAACAACACTTTGAAGCCATTTTTATGTCTAAGGCACTCAGGCAGATACCTGTGGGCCCTCATTTGTCCTGAGTTAAGCCAGCTGCCTAGTTTGGGTCTTAAGCCCTTGATTCTGTATTTACCTCCGTGACCAGGAAAGCCTAAAGAGAGCTTGAATGGACCTTCGTGGGTCTCCTGCCAGCACCTGGTCTCGTGGGTGAAGATAGTGGCGGCTGAATTAACAACTGCCTGTTCTGGGCCAGGCCGCTGCCTCACCCAGGGAGAGGTGTTGATCAGGCTGACAGGGCAACAAATCCCCCTGAGCCCCAGGTTGGAAATAAATTAGTTAAAAGTTGCTTGTAGACTCCTGACAAATTGCTTTCAGTTTTTGCTGCCAAAAGAGAACTTGAAAACAGGGTGTAAATTGGGTTATTTACACTGCCTCTGTTTTTGTTGCTTCCGTGAAGTTGGGGAAGGAGGGCGAGGATCCAAGTGAGCTTTTCAGGTTCTCAGTGGCTGAGTTCCTGTGGTACCTGGCATCAGGTGAAGTGGGGGTGGGGAGGGGGCGTGTCCTGGGTGAGGTGCCCTTGAATGCCGGATGTGTGCTGACCGAACAGGCCTTTGAGGTTCCTGGGACCAGCCCCTTTCGTTAGATCAAAGAAATACCTTTTGTTTTTCTGCTCACACTTTCCTCTGCCCTAGAGCCAGTGTCATAGAGAGGTGCAGATGTGAGGGTCTGCACCCTGTTGTTGGGGTAGTGGGTGGAGTCGGGATGGGGTGGGGAAGGGCAAGGGTCTTCTCTTGTGCTGTGTACTCCTGTGCTCTGTTCCCACTGCCCTGGATGTGCAGGGGTCTGCCCAGGCTAGCCCGGGCACTCGGGGCTCTGCTGGGCTGTGTGCCTGCCTGCCCAGTAGGGCCCTGCCTGAGCTGGGCTGTAAGCCGGTGAAACCAGCCACACAAAGACGGATTTCACTCCAGGCTAAGTGTTTTGTTGCTGAATCATTTGCATTCATTAAAAGTAGTGTAGGGTGAGTGATATTTAAGGCCACACGAGTTTGCTGGAGGCTGCTGCGTTAGAACCTCATTAAGAATTCTTGGGGCTGGGGAGAGCATGGGCACAGCTCATTCAAAGCTTACTTAACTTCTCTGACTGCCTTGGGCATAGGCCAGCTACTAAAATATGAAAAATGTTTGCCCAGCAGCCCCCAGAGCTTGGCCAGACTGCCCTGGCCAAAGAAAACACACAGTTCATTATTTAGCCTCCTCCTGTGCTCCCCGCTTGTATTTCTTCCTCCCCTGGGATCTTGCTGAGTTAGGGGCACAAGGTGGGGGGGGGCAGGAAGGCCCCTACATCTTTTAAGGAGAAGCTGAGCCTGAAGCAAGTGCTGTCTGTATTCCCTCTACCCTACCCACCTTCCCTGGTTTATTTCACCCATTCCCTACTGGTGGACTTTAGGTTTGTTTCTCAGGGTTTCCTATTTTAAACAATGTCACCACAAATATCCTTATTACCTGTCTTTGTCCTTGTGCTTGTGTATCTGTAGGATAAATTCCTGGAAGAAGAGTTGCTCTGCCAAAGGATATGAACCTACCAAAATTGTATACAAGATTTTGTATTTATGTTATTTTTATGAAGAGGGAGGGAGTGGGTCAAAGTCTTGTCTGTCCTTAGTTTTCCCACAAAGCCTAATGCTGCCCCAGATGCTCAGTGGAGCTCAAAGAAGTCTGAGCTTTAAGTGTATCCATCACTCAAACATTGTACATTGTGTCCTTTAAGTAATTTCTCATCATCCACCCCCTCTCACCCACATGATGATTTCTTTACCTAATAAAACACTGGGGATATATAGCAGGCAATGAGATGGACCAGGTCTCTGTCCCCAGGGAGCTTACCATTCAGTGGGAGGGCTACCATTTAAGAAAATGTATACTAATAATTACAATTGTGATCCTTGAGATGGGAAAAGATTTTAATATTAAGGGTTGCCATGTTTGATGCTATGTTAAGAAATCTATACTTGGGAAATATAAATGAGTGAAATTTATTCAAGAACCATTAGAATGACTGGATAGAGCAGTAACTATTAAAAACAATTGAAATATAGTTGTATCACGTGGTTTTGAGGGGAAATTTTGAAAGGCACTGAGGAAATAGAACCTGTAATGTATTATAGACTGTCACAGAGCCAAGGAACAGATGGACAGCATCCTGTATGTGTCACCAAGTTGATACATCCTTGCTTCTAAAGGCTGACAGTACAGAAAAGAAAACCATCCTACTTAGAAATGTTGATATAAAAGTCTAATATAAAATACTGGCAAATTAAACCTAACACTATGTTAGAGGATAACAGACCATAAACAAGTAAAGGATATATTCCAAAAAAATGCATGGAGAGTTTAATCTCATATAATTCATCAAAATAAGAAGTCAGAGGAGTCACACTATTCTTTCAATAGAGGCAAAAATGACACCAGATAGAAATTAACACCCATCCCTGATTTTTAAAAAAGTGTCTCAAACCACAGCCAACCTTATACTTAAAAAATGAAATATAATGCTGTTCTCGTTAAAATAAAGAAGTCACTACATTAAAATAATAAAGGCACTACTATTTAACATTCTGGAAATTCTAGCTGAAATAATACTGTAAGAAAAAGAATAACAGTCAAAGTTAACATTCTGTACAGATGGTGCCGTTTTTTACATGGGACACCCAATTATGATAGAATTTGCTCATTTGGCCAAATATAAAACCCACCATGCATATCCCAGAAGGTTTACTGCTCGTCAGCAAGTAACCATTTAGAAAATACAATGGAAACATTTATCCATTCACAGAATCAATAAAAATAAAACAAAATACTGAGGCATAAACCAATATAATGGGAAAACATCGAAGTAGTCAATAAATACCCTTCTCCCTTCTGAGTTCTAAACCAATTGAGGGAGTGGGGGGATGGAGGGAGAGAGGGAGAAAGGCAGACACACAGGGACTGACAGATGGAGATCAGAGTATCACTTTTATTAATGATAAAAGTGAGGTTGAACAACAGGCTTTAATCTGAAGAGGATAAATTTGTTTCATTCATCCCTGAATTAGGCAAATTTACCCCCTTGTCATAGCAGTGCTGGAAGGTGTGTGTGTGTGCGCGCGCGCGCTTGTGTAGGCTACCTGTATAAAATGTGTGGTGTCTGTAGGTCATGCTGACCCCCCTCCAAATGGGGGGGGGGGCGGGGGGGGAGGCAGGGTCAGAGCCAAACATACTCAATCAGACATCACCCTCCTCTGGGTTTGTGGAAGGAGGTAGAGTCAGGCCAGAAGTAGTGCTTCAGTGATACTCCCCTCTACCTGGAATGAGGAGGAATTGTTCTTAAAACTTTGTTCTCTGAACTCACATCCTTAACCTTTGAAGGTTCTGGGTGCCTGGGGCTGTGGCTCTTCCCTCCAGGGAAGGGATGGGGTTGTCTGTGAGCTATTCCTGCTTCCACCTTCACTAACCACACTGTTCCTTTGGTGGGTCCTTCTGGGACACCTGGAGAACAGAGTAGACTTTCCCTAGAAGGCTCTCAAATTGATCAAACCGGGACAATGTTTAAATGAATTTCAAGGCAACTTTGCACCCAAGGGTGAAAGTTCACTCCCTATTTTTCAGCCCCAATCATAGGCAAACACGCCTGGCTGGCTGGCTGGCTGGCTGCCTGCCTTCCTTCCTTCCTTCCTTTTTTCCTTTTTCCTTCCTTCCCTCCCTCCTTCCTTTCTTTCCTTCCTTTCTTTTTTGAGACAAGAGTCTTGCTCTGTCGCCTGGGCTAGAGTGCAGTGGCATCACAGCTCCCTGCAACCTCAAACTCCTGGGCTCGAGCAATCCTGCTTAAGCCTCCTGAGTAGCTGAGACTACATGCGAATGCTACCATGCCTGGCTAATTTTTTTCTATTTTTTTGTAGAGAGGGGTCTCACTTTTGCCGTAGCTCAGGCTAGTCTTAAACTCCTGGCCACAAGTGATCCTCCCGCCTCAGCTTCCCAGAGTGCTAGGACTACAGGCTGAGCCACCATGCCTGGCCAAACACATCTTTCTTCCAAGAAGTTAAATAACAATTTAAAACAGGAACCTTCACTGTCTTGTTTGCTGCTGTATCCTCAGCATTCAGAACAATGCTTGGCACATAGTAGGCATACGATAATTTAATGACTGTTGGAAGGGGGTAGTAAAGGAACATATAATGCAGAAAAGGTCTTATATTTCTGATCTTATTGAATACAAATTAGTAAGAGAAAAGTAACAAAAAATAAACAAGAAAAAACTAGGCAACAAAGTTGAATAGAAAATGGACAATAAGAAATTTAGCTAACCAGTAAATATGACAGATTGCTTCGTTTTGTTAAGGAAAAATTAAGTATCTCAAACAAAATGCTAATTAAAACAAAGTCACTCAGAGTGAAAAAGATATTAAGCATTAATGTTGTTAAAGAAGCATAAAGTGGTGCATCCTTTTGTTGTTGTTGTTTGAGACAAGGTCTCATTCTGTCACCCAGGCTGTTGGAGTGCAGTGGCGTCGTCATAGCTCACTGCAACTTCACACTCCTGGGCTTAATTGATCTCCTGCCCCAGCCTCCCAAGTAGCTAGGAAGGGCTACAGGTGTGTGCCAGCACACCTGGCTGATTTTTCTGTTTTTTGTAGCGATGGAGTCTCACTCTTGCTCAGGCTGGTCTGGAACTCCTGGCCTCAGGAAATCCTCTGGTCTCGGCTTCCCACAGTGCTAGGATTACAGACATGAGCCACAACGCCCAGCCTTGGTGCATCCTTTTTGAAGAGCAACTTGTCATTTATCAAAAACTTGAAATTGTATTCTCTTTGGAAGTCATCCTATAGAAGGAAGCACTCTTATTAGTGTCCCTAGGTACCTGTACAGAGAGGTTCAATTGGAGTATTCTTTATAATAGCAAAAAAATTGAAAACCATGTGAATGCCCATTCCTAGGGTATTGGATAAATAGGTTATGGGTAATTGATGTAGTGGAATAATAGCAGTTGAAATGAATGTGCTAGAACCATGTAAACAGGCATGGAAAGATACCCGTGATTAACTGTATAGCAAAAAAAGCAAGTTGCAGAATAGCAGGCGTAATAGATTGAATTTTGTCCCCCCCAAAAAGATAAGCTCCATTGCCTGTAAATATGATTTTATTTGGAATTAGGATCTTTGCAGATATAATTACGTTAAGATGAATTCATTAAGGTGACCAATTGTATATCACTGTTGGTGCCCGATGAGAAGAGACTTAGATACAGACAAAGGAAGATGGCTATGTGATGGCGGAGGCAAAGATCAAAGTGATGCCTCTTTAAGCCAGGGAACACCAGGGATTGCGGGTGGCCATCAGGAGCTAGGAGACGACAGGCATGGAACGAACTCTCTGTCAGAGCCCTCCAGAGTGAACCAACCTTGCCAGCACCTCGATTTTGTACTCTGGCCTCTAGAACTGTGAGAGAATAAATTTCTGTAGTTTTAAGCCACTGAGTTGTGGTAATGTGTTAGGACAGCCCTAGGAAGCCAATAGAGGAGGTATGGCATTATCCCCTGCCTTCTGTGACTGCCACTGCTTCTCTTTCCATGACAAAGAGCTTCTTCTGGCAACCACCTCCTTGGAAACAGGGACTCACTGTGGCAGTGATTTGTTGTTGGGGGACAGCTTGAGGAGGGTAAATTTATATTTCACCTCCTTTGCCTCCCTGCCCCAAACCAGTATTCTAGTGGCTTCCTATACTTCCCTCTCATCCTTTAAACCCTGAGCATCCCAAGTTACTCCGGTTCTCTGACCCTGCCTTGTCCTTGTAGTTCTGACTTGTTCTGTTTGCCAAGCCCCGTTCCTTCATAAAACCTTGTGTTGAAGACCCTTCTTCCGGGATTCTTCCCTGATCCCTTATCCGCGCCCCCCCCCCCCAACTTAGAGGCTTCTCTTATGCACCATTTTCACACACCCATCATTCCGTATAATAACACAGGCCTAGGGATTACGATAGGCTTTCCTCTGGAGCTAGATGACTCCTTCGTTTATCACTGAACAGCTGTGTGACTTTTAGCAGGTTGCTTTACCTCTCTGTGCCTCAGGTTCCTCATCTGCATAAGGGGGATGGTAGTACCTACCTCATGGGGTGGGTGTCAGCATTAACAAGCTAATATGGTTAAACTGCTTGGAATTGTGCCTGGCACCTAGTGAGCGGTCAGTAAGTGTTAGCTATTACTGTAATTACACGTTTACTTGTCTGACTCCCCCACTGAACTGAGACACTTAAAGGTGGTAATTGTGTGTTTTTCTCTCTTTATCCTCAGTACTCTTGTGGAGTACTTGGCACATGGTAGGCTCTAAATAAATGTTTGTTGAATTAGTAATGATAATTAATGTAATTGCCTACCAGGATCCCATATTGGGCTTTGATCCTACTGGTTCCACATCGTGTAGGAATAACATCGCTGAGTTTTCTGGCTCAGTGAAACCACCACAAATCAGCTTGTGTTTCCTGAGCACCTCCCGTGGGCCAAGGCTCCTGTAGTGGAGGAGATGGACGAGTGTGAGGTCAGCCGTTGTCTTCAGGGAGCTTAGAATCTAGCAGGGAAGACAAGGTTGTGAGCATATGAAATGTTAAACAGCAGTATTAGGTTTTAGTAGCCATTTATGGGAGCAATAGAAGGTCTAGAGGATGTGTGTTCATAGTTGGTGGCACATTGTTATCTAACTTCTGTCTTGTTTTCTAAATTTATCTTAGAAAGCTTCTTGAACTTTTTTTCCCTTAAATGACAGATTTAGAGGCTTCATAAGGTTCAGATTTGAATTTTTTTTTCTTTTATGTATACTTCCCTCAGTAGATACATAACATCTGGTTGTCTCTCTGGAATTAGCAGCCATCAATCATTGCTAGATCCATTATTCATTAGGTGGTAGTAAAATGATGACATTCTATTTATTAGCTGGAAATGTCTATTTAAGACAAACCTCGGCCACATATGGTGGTTCACTCCTCGAGGTCATGGCAGGAGGATTGCTTGAGGCCAGGAGTTCAAGACCAGCCTGAGCAAGAGGGAGACTTGGTCTCTATAAGAAAACAGAAAAATTAGCTGAGTGTGGTGGCGCATGCCTGTAGTCCCATCTACTCAGGAGGCTGAGGCAAGAGGATTGCTTGACCCCAAGAGTTTGAGGATACAGTGAGCCATGATGATGCTATTGCACTCTAGCCCAGGCAACAGAGTGAGACCCTATCTCAAAAAAAAAAAAAAAAAAAAAAGTGAAAATAAATGTTTGATTCTTTACCTGTTTTCAAAACAATGAGTTGGTTTTCTAGCATCATTCAAAGGTGGCCAATGAGTAGCTTTAGGCTTTTTGTTTTAAGCATCATTATGAACTCAGGTATTTTAAACTTATTTGATGTTTTTAAGTACATGTGGTTCTTACCCTTATGGATGCTTAAATGGTCCTGTCTTTTTGACTGGTAGGAGTCTCTTCAAGCTGGCCCTGTACCTTTTGATGAGACCCTACTAGTCCTTGATCGTTTCCTTGTATGGTGAGATGGAGTTCAAGGCTTATCTTGTACATTTCCTGCCCCGAACCTGGAATCAGCCACTTCTCCAAGGAGAAAGGGCACAAATTTTTGAGGACATTGGTACAATATTGCCAAACCATTTTCCAGCAGGAAATTATTGTAATTTATACTACTTCCTCCAGCAAAGTAGGAGGACCATTTTCTCCATATACTCAGCCAGTGTTGAATGTTATTTTTAATTTTTTTTCTCTCTCTCTCTCTCTCTCTCTCTTTTTTTTAGAGATGGGGTCTTGCTCTGTTGCCCAGGCTGGAGTGCAGTGGTGTGATCATAGCTCACTACAGCCTCAAATTCCTGGGCTCAAGTTATCCTCCTTCCTCACCCTTCTGAGCAGCTGGGACTATAGGCATATACCACCACGCCTGACTAATTTTTAAATTTTTTTTAGAGATAGGATCTTGCTATGTTGCCCAGGCTGGTCTCAAGCTCCTGTCCTCAAGTGATCCTTCTGCCTCCCAGAGTCCTGGGATTACAGGTGTGAGCCACCTAGGCCAGCTGAGGTGCTTCTATTTTGAACAGCCTCTGGAGGGAGTAGATGAAACTATGAGCAATTGCTAATCTGCACCCCTATTAGGAACACAAGCAGGGCATTGCTTGGAGGTGCCTAGGGCAGACAGAATGCAGACAGAATGTTGCCTGAGCTAGAGTGCAGTGGAGTCATTATAGCTCACTGCAACGTTAAACTCCTGGGCTCAGGTGATCTTCCTGCCTCAGCCTCCTGAGTAGCTAGGACTATAGATGCACACCACCATCCCCAACTAATTTTTAAAAATTTTTGTAGCAATTGGGTCTCACTGTGTTGCTCAGGCTGGTCTCCAGGCCTCAAGTGATCTTCCTTTCTTGGCCTCCCAAAGTGCTAGGATTACAGGTGTGGGCCACCGTGCCGGTCCAGCATTTTGTACAAAAACAATACAAAAACAATAAACAGCTTGTCCAAGGTCTTCCTCTTGATAAGCGAGGGAGTGGAAGTTTGAGTGCAGACAGTCTGACTTCAGTCTGAGCTCTTGACCGCATCTCCATCCTGCACTATATGCTTGGACCTTAAAAGCTGTGTAGTTCTTTAAACTTCCCAAAGACATTTCATCCAAGGGAGGGTGCGAAGCTGCGCAATACAGAGCAGGTGTTACTAGCCTGTTTTACATATGGGGAAACTGAGGCCTAAAGAACAGGATGACTTGCTGAGAGCTAAGTCTAGGATGCAGGTCTTTGTGCATTTGATAGCTGGCATGCATTTGGCATCAAAATCAAACTCTTTGAACTGTTTAGGAACAGTATTTCCCTTAGACAGATACAAACAGGTGTTTTCATTTTCCATTTGAGAGGGCCAAAACCTCCATGGGTCTGGTGGACACAGGGTTTTACCTCAGGCCTTTCCTGGTACAGTTGTGTCTGTCTGGCACTAGGCTCTTGAGGGCTGGCCTGAGTGTGGGCCTGTCCTTGGGATCTCACAGTGTGAGTCCAGGCCTGGCTCTTCCTGGAAGCTGAGTGCTTTGCCCTTGCTTGAGGAGCAGCAGACCTAAGTTCCAAAAGCAGCAGGATTGCTGGGTCAGGGGTTCTGGAAAAGTTGGGTGGAAATTGCCCTGCTGTCGTCTTACTCCTGGCCTAATGGCTCAGACCATTTTAGATGTCAGGAAGTATAACAATACGGCACATTTATCTCGGTGAATAATGCATGAGCCCAGGGAAGAAGGTACTGTACTCTTCCTGGTGAATTATTTACCAGGAGCCTCTAATTTGAGGGCTGTTCATTATAAATGATCTGAATCTGGTATATATAGAGCCTCCTCCCCTCCCCTCTCTCCCTCCGGCCTCCCACCTACAGACAAGCTGCAACCTTTTGTGTCTAGTGTCACCGTGGGCAGTCCTGAGGCCTACGGTCGGGGTCATAGGAGGGGTGGGCAGGGCCCCCCTAGTAGAGGTACAGGACAGACCTGCCAGGGGCAGCTGGGGTAAATGTGGGGCTCTGTGTTTGCATGCGTGTATGTGCACATGTGTGTGCTCTTTGTCTGTCTTGTCCCTTTCTCTGTGTCTCCCTGTGACTCATGTTATTCAGTGTTTGTCTCTCAGTTTGTCTCTATCCTTGTCTCTCTGCCTATGGATTTCTCACCTTCTCCCTCTGTCAGGGTCTAGGGTCTCACATTGTCTCTTTCTCTCTTAGTCTCTCTCTCTCTCCCCCCACCCCCCCACCTTTCCCTGGTCCCCTCATCTCATCTCCCTGTCTCCCCCGTCTCTCTGCGTGACTTTGGAGGTCTGTAAGGGGCACCCTCTGGAATGGAGGCACAGCCGGTTCCAGACTTAAGTGAAGCCAGATCTTGGTGCCTTCCCAGACCCTGACTTAGAGATCGACGGAAAGTAGGCACGAAATAAACTTTAAGTCTTTGTCATTTTTTTGGCTATTCAGTTCAGTTATTGCATCAGCTCCTCTTAAGAGCTCTTTCTTCGGCCTTTTGTATATCCTTTATGTTTTATAATGTTTTCCCTCCAAGTAGGTCGTCCTTAGGCTTTAGGCATCTGGTGATGAGTTTGCAAGATTCTGGTGCTTTTAAAAATAAATTACAAGGACTTATTTCTGTCCTTTATTCATTGGTTTGTATTTTTTTCATCTGTTGTTATTGATTTGGAGACTGAAATACTTATTTTGCTATCTTTAGCTAGCATGCTTTTTCTAAACTGCTGATTTTTTAAAAGTATTACTCTTTTTTGGCTATTTTCCTTAAAAATAAAGGAACAAATCGTTAGTAATCCAGTTACGAGATTAAATAAAAGAATAAAATTAGTGTTTGCCTGATGAGAGAGTTTATATTTTAAGCAGTAAAATGGGGTTTATAAGGAGTCCGGTAAGTATTTGGGAAAATCTGATGGTTTGACTCCAACTGAGCAGCTGGCCTGCCTTCCCCTACTTCCTCCTCTGTCCGCTTAACCCAGGCCACTGACCCCAGACCCCACACCCCCGGCCTCACTTAACAGCACGGGGCCAGACTTTGTTACCCCTGAGCAATACTTGGGCGGCGATCTTGGCTACAGTTAACTACTGCAAGGTATTTTCCCCTCCTCTCCTGTGCATTGTCGTCGTCAACATTTTCCTAGCCGTGTTGGTAGCAGAGGTGGCTCTCTGGTGACTGCAGGAGTGGATCTGTCTTCTGGGGGAGGCAGTGGGCACTGTGCAGAATCCTGCCCCCATGGCCCGCCTCCTCCAGCCTGGGTCCAGGAGTGCACCCCTGCCTCTTCACTCCCGTGGCTCTTCCAGCCACCTTCCTGCCTCCTCCCTCAGTCTGGAGTCTTCTCTCTGTGTCCCAGCTTGGGCCTAAAGTCTGGCCTTAAAGACCCGGACAGAGCAACCCTTTCTAAGACCCCTCCCTGGAGAGAAGGACAGGTTTCCAGGAGCAGCTGTTGGTCAGACAGGTGGAGACGCTCTGCCCCACAGGAAAGGACGGCTGGGGGGAGGGGGCCCTGCCTCGTGAGGAGGGGACAGCCAGACTGCTGAGGGGCACATTCACCTCCTGCACACGTGCTAAACATTGCCGCGTGTCCCTGGGTGTGTGGCGAATGCAGCCTGCCGCCACCACAGGCTCTGCGAGGCTCGTGCTTTCCACATCACAACATAGCAAAGTGATTTCCTCACATTCCCCGCTCTTGTCTGCTCCGGGAAGTGGTTTGCAGAGCACTTCTAAGTAGAAAAGTATGAGACTGACTTTCTCTTATGCCTTTGAAACCAGCTGAGGTCCAGCCTCTAGTGACTTTTTGGGCTTGGGGAAAGGACGAAGGGGAACAGGAGAAGGTGGTGTGTGTGAGTGAGAGAGAGAGAGAGAGAGAGAGAGAGAGAGAGAGAGAGAGACCAGGCTCTGAGGACACCAGAGCAGTGGGAAATGGGAGTTGAGGGGGTATGTGCGGTGATGGAGGCCAGAGCAGGGTTTCGGCGGCACGCATAGAGGAGGGCATAGATTTAAAGACTGATTTTCAAACTGTGGATAGCTCTGTTCAGCCACTTACTCATTTAAAAGGAATTCATATGCTGCTTCTCCCCCAAAACCCCACAGTACATTCATCTATCGGGGAAAATAGCGGGATATAGAAGGAGGAGCCTCAAAACGTAGTGCTGAGTGGAAAGAAGTACAAAGCGGGTGAGATATATTCCAAGACCATTCCCATGAATGAAAAATACCTGCAATCTCATTGTGCAAGAGCACAAACAAAAGGATTTACATTAAACACAATAGAATGGATGTGGGGGATGTGGATAAAAGGGAATCAGTGAATGAAATGAGAAACAGCCAGCGTGGCATCATGGAAAGAACACAGACTTACAGCCAGACAGGTCCAGGGGCAATTCCTGACCCTGCCATTTACTAGGATATCCTTGACTCCGGTTTCCTTTTGTCTATAAAATAAGGCTGACTGGCGTTGAGGGTTCTTTGGATTAGAAATGCATCCATGCGGAGGCCTGGCAAGCAGCGGGTAGTCGGAGAGCTAGGGCAGTGCTGCCCAGTGGAGCTTTCTTGAGGGTGGAGCTGTTCCACTATCTGTGCCAGCCAGTATGGTGGCCACCAGCCCCGTGTGGCTCCTGAGCACAAGATATGTGGCTAGTGCAACCGAGGAAATGAATTTTCATTTTAATTAAGTTAAATTTATTTATTTATTTTTATTTTATTTTATTTATTTATTTATTTTTGAGACAGGTTCTAGCTCTGTCATCCAGGCTAGAGTGGTGCAGTGGCCTCATCACAGCTCATTGCAGCCTTGAACTCCTGAGCTTAAGAAATCCTCCTGCCTTAGCCTCCCAAGTAGCTGAGACCACAGGCCCATGCCACAATGCCCGGGTAATTTTTTAAGTTTTTGTAGAGATAGGGTCTCACTCTTGTTCAGGCTGGTCTCAAACTCCTGACCTCAAGCAGTCCTCCTGCTTTGGCCTCCCAGAGTGCTAGGATTACAGGCAGGAGCCACTGTGCCTGGCCTAAATTAAATTTAAATAGCCCCATGTGGCTAGTGGCTACCATAGTGGACAGAGTAGATTTAGGGGCATTTTAACTTCTTTAGAAGCCATTGGAGGATTTTCCTTGTTGAATGGAGTTGAGGGCACCCCATGACCCCTTCCTGCCCCCAGGTGTTCAGCAATATTGGGATGTAGGCAGAATAAAGGGCGGGGAGTACAATAGGCCCTCCCTGCTGCAGGGAATTTGGCTGTGGCCACTCTGGTTAGATCTGTGGGCTGTGCTCATCTGCCTGGAGTATTAGCTTCCCAAGTGGGAGGCAGAGATGGGTACAAAGAGCTCATAAAATGGAGTGTCATAGAGTTTTCTGAGCCTGTCTTGAAAATGAATCATCAGACTAAGGCTTGGTCCAAGTGGTCCAAGGTAGTGGTACCTTGCCTGTCATTTCATTTGCTCCCTGCCTCCGCAGGAGGGACAAGGGGAAGCTGACTCCCAGGCTTCACCCTGGCACTCTTCTCCATGGACTCTGAAGGATCCTGCATGTCCCAGAGCCCCTTAACCTCTGCACCTGGGAGTCAGAGACCTGGAAGCACCCTAGATCTGGGCCCCTCCTGTGAATGGCTGTGGAGCCCACAAGTCCCTTTTCATCTTCTCTGGGTAGTGAGGGGCTGGGCGTGTCTTCTCTGGGTCCCCGAGAGCACTGGCAGAGCACCACTGAGGTCTTCCTGGGGCTCGTAGCTGGATTCCTAGTCTTCCAGTCCAGCAGCCCTGTCACCTTCCCTGGCATGTATATTATTTCCTCACGCTCCTCACTGACGTCCTTCAGAGACAGCTGGCTGCTGTCTCCCTCTCTCTCTCTCCCCTTTGGGCTGAGAACGGATCTGTCCCCAGGCATGGAGGGTGCAGAGAACTTGTGGCTCCCCCTAGCAAGTCTGTTCCAGGCCCCCTTCCTGGCATTCACCTTAGGAAGGGATCTCCTTAGTCCAAGGACATTCTAATCCTGGGGTCCCCCAGTTCCTTAGAACTTCTGGGCTTTTTTTAACTTCCCAGAAAAATAGGCAGACTTGTGTGTGTCTGTACTTAAAATGTAAAATTTTATTTGACCATCATAAGGGCCTGTGGGCTGAGAAAGAATCAATAATAAAATTGGGTTCAAGGCTGCCATTTTCCGGGTGAGAAAACTGAGGCCCAGAGGTGGAAATTAAGTTGACCAAGATAAATAAAGGTAGATGTAGGACAAGGCTTCGGGTCAGATAGACACTGGAGTGACTTCGTTCCCTCACAGACACTCAAGGAGTATGACTGTGTGGCCTAGGCACCACAAGGGGGACTGAAGCATCATACTGCGCAAATGCCTGCCCTCCCCTCGGGCTTACAGTCTAGCCTGGGGGATACAACCCCCGGTCAGAGGCGGGAGTATTGGGGTGTTGAAGGCGGTGAGCTTTCCGTGCAAGCATGTGGCCGGGACAGTGGGGGCATTAGAAGGCAGAAGTAGATTTGAGGCAGCTGCATGGGGCTGACCTGCTAATGGAAGTGGCTCGTCAGAATGATGCTGGATCCCTGTTTGCAGCCCCCAGCTGCCTCAGACCCCACACACCTGCTGTTTGGAAAGTCACTTTTAATCCCTCTAGGGCCTGGCCCTCCGTTTGCCAAATGGGCTCTGGAGGCTGTGGGGGGTGCGTTCTGGGAGTGCGTCTCTGTGTCTGTGACTGCACTACTTGCTAGTGGATGTGTCAGAACTAGAACCCAGGTTCCTTTCCCTGCCCCTTGTTCCTTCTACCTGATGACACCACCTCCCCCCGGCTCAGTATTTCCTTCATTGCTGCTTCCTTAGAGACACCACAGCCATTTAAGGGTCACTAAGGGTGAGAGGTGTGTACTGGGTAGAACCCTTCCGGCCCTGGTAGAAGACAGGCAGGTTCCAGAGGCTGACGGTGTGGCCTTTGGCTGGGGAGCACCTAAAGCCACATCTACAACTGGTGTTTTTGTCCCTCCGTGCTTGACTACCACATAATGCTGGACACAACTGGCCCAATGCTGGCCCTACTCCTGCCGTTAGAGGTCGATCTGCCCCTTCTGGGCCTCCCAGGAATGGGATGGGCAGGTCTGAGTTGTGGTTTTTGCCTAAGGTGAAAGAGCTGGCCTGCTGGGCTGTTCTGCTTCAGTCCCTGGTGATCTTGTTCTGTTTCTCCAGTCTGGATGTGGGAACCTTTCCAGATACTGACAGTTAAATCCCAGGACAGGGGAACTCAGCAAGGTCCCTGGCTCTGCTACCTCCTGCCCTGCTAAGAGGAAGGGCTGGGATGGACTTTGGAGGGCTGCAGGCTCCTGTTGGTGAACGTGGGGTCTTTTGTAGACCCTGGGAAGACAGAAGGGGGTTGGAACTTTGTGCTGTGCAGCTTGCTGGGTCTTGTGGTCTGCTGTGGTCCATTTTCAGCGACCCCTGAATCCTGCGTTCTGGCCTCATCATCAAAGAGTGTGGGTTGCTTGTGCTAAAACCATGTACTATACTGGTGGTAGTTAAGAGGGACATTCCAAATCCCCAGATTCACAAATACCCCTGCAGCGTTTTGTGTTTCTGCCAACTTGGGTGAACTGGGAAATGACTGGCCTTACTGTTCATCCAAGTGACTTATTCCTGCAGCGGTTGAGATTCGTTCCTCACAAAATTACCGATGGCTGTGAGCCATGGACCTTTGGAAGGGCTCAAGCAGTCGAAAGTGTTCAGTCAAATCCTCAAGGGCCGAGGGTCTGCAGCACAGTGTGCTGGCCCCTTGGGGGCGGGGGATTGGGCAGGCTGTTCAGTGGCTTCGGAGGCACTGTGGCGCCTCTCACTTGGTCCCCTTAGAGTTTCCAGGTGGTGGGGACTTGTGAGGAGGGCTGTCCTCTGTAGGTCAGGGAGCTTGGGGGTGCTCCTTACCTGGAGCATTTGTGCTTCTCGGGTTGAGGGGTGCTTCTCCTGGCCTGGACCCTGGTGCTGTTGCCCCAGACTGGGAAGTTGGCAAACCTCTCCCTTGGGCATGTGTTCCAACATGAGTCACCTTGGTCTGAGCTCTAGGGCCCACTTTCAATTGAGGATGTTCCCCACAGGGACCCAGGCCGTGGAGCCAGTGACTGAGTCTTCAGTGTTGTCCTGGTGTGGAAGAGTCAGCCACATAGGCATGGCTGGTTGACCTTGCCAGTCACACAGTCACACGCCACCACGCAAAATCCCCGTCCCTTTCTGGAGCACACTCCTGGAGGACTTTTTGCCTTGTAGCATCAAGTTCCTCACTCAGCCAGGGTCTTGGTATCTCAGGCTGATCCTGAGCATCTGTTGGCAGGAGAGGAGGTTGATAGAATCAACCAGTGGGGTTTGGCAGGTTTGGGGGCCTTATAGGTCCTGGAAGTGTTTTTCCTAGACCAGCAGGACTAGCCCCTGAGAAATGGCTAGTTGAGTGGCTCAGAGGAGATGGGTACTTGGGCTGAAGCAGCTGAAATTACTTAGAGCAGGAATCCTTAGGAAAAACTTCCTGCTGCTCTCTGCTCTCCATAACAATTGTGTTTACACATATGTATGTGCACGCAGGCACACATATACACACATGGGTTGGCTGGGCCTGGAGCCCAGAGAGCAGCAAGGAGGGTGGGCACCAGACCAGATGCTTGCTGGGGGCGGGGAGTGGAGGGCGTGCGGGAGTTGGGCTGCTGCCCACACGGCCCTTTCTCCAGGGGCTGGGGCTGGAGGTACAGGCAAGAGTGAGTGTCTGCATATAGATGGCTATGAGGGAGCCAAGGAAATGGCTTGAGAAACATCCTTATTGGGCATTCGCAGCTCCAGCTTTGTTGGGGTTGGCACCTGGTGTGGGCAGATGGCTCTGCCTGCCTATCATTGCCGAGGGGCTTCTTGGCCCACTGCGCCCAGGGGGCAGGCTCCCACCTGGGAAGCAGCGCCCTCTGTGTGCTTCGTGTCCGTGAGCCGACTTAGCCCTCGCACAGCCTGGTAGGGCTAGTGTCCCCATTCATGGCAAGGAGAAGGGAGCAGAGAGGCTGCACTAAGGTGGCATCGCTTTGGAGCAGCAGGGACAAAGCTGCTGCATGGGGTAGGCTGCCCTGAGGGGCACACAGCCATGTGTCTCCATGAGGACATGGGTGTGGCAGGGGTGATGTGTGGTGGGGCCGGACTGTGAGGAGGGGGCAGTCCTGGGAAGCCCAGGATCAATGTGCCACCAGATGAGGCCTTTCCCAGACCACAGCCCTGGGGGCATCCTCAGGTCTGGGAGAGGGGGCAGGAATGTGCTGGTGACTGTATCACCTTGGTCCCCACAAGCCTTTGTCCTTGCCTGTCATTTCTGTCCTCCATTTCTTGTTGTTGGTATCGGCAAAGCTTCTGGTACAGCTGAAGTAGAGAGTCCTTCACGTTCCAGCCCCTCCTTTCTTGGAGACTGACATTTCTGCCAGGACTTCCTCGCTCTGCCTCTGAGTCTCCTGCCCCTTTCTCCTGACATAGAACAACAGACCAGCATCTCCTCCTGCAAGCCATGCAGGAGGCCAGACTGGGCACATCCCAGGCTGTCCCCTGAGCAAACGTGGGTGCCACAGCACTGGGCCACATCCCGAGTGAGGAGCCTTGTGGCCAGGGGCTTGGAGCAGGCCCGGTAGCTGCTCTCCCTGCCTTTGGAAACATCTAAAGTTTGCCCCAGCCAAGCACTAACCAGGACCTGCTGTGAGCTGACGTCAGGGCAGAGGGCCCCTCGGGGCTGGCTTTGATGTTTCCCAGGCCCTGTCGTGGGGGTGCAGGGGGCTCTGAGTGGCAGTCTGGGAATGCAGCATCTCTCACCACAGCCATGGAGCAACCCAGCCCCAGGAGGGCGTGCTGGAGGCTGAGGTGGGGGTGGCTGGGGCAGAGCTGGGGGTCCCTCTGAGTCACACTGTCTCTTCTCCCAGCTCGGGCTTCTGTGGCAGGTGGTCTGTGGTTCCTGCCACCCCAGGGCCCCTTTCCCTCCATCCCACCCACCATCTGATTATTCCCTTCAGACTTCTCTGCTGTGGCAGCTCCTTCCCTGTCAGGGTCTGGGAGTCGTCCTGGGTCTTGGTGAAGGGGGAGCCTTCTAATCTTAGAATTTGAGTCCTTGAGCAGGAAGGGTGATTGTGAGAACACTAATGGTAGCTGCCGTTGAAGGTGAGCTCCGTCCAAAGCACTACACGCGTTACCATGTTTACAATGCATGACAACCTCCTGAGAGGCAGAAGAAGCTGAGGCACAGTCTGCAGTACTTGCCCAAGGTCGGACATACTGAGTGTGACAGGCAGGATTTGAGCCCAACCAGCCTGAGTCCAACCCCTTAGCTCTCCTCTGCGTGAGTGCCGCTCCTGGCTCCCCACCCTGTCTGCGGAAGCTGAGAGGGAAAGTGGGGGTTTGCCCACACTCTGAGGGCAGGTGGTCTTTCTTTGGTTTTTGATGAGCATCCTGGGGTTCCGGGTTGAGGTTTCTGAGATTTGGTGAGTCGCGTTTGCAGAGGCCCGCTAGGGTCGCAGTCCGAATCTGCCCATTTGTGTCATGAGAAGTGCTCAAGAAGTATCCCATACGCCAGTTTTTTTTTTTTTTTTTTTAGACAGAGCATGTCGTCTGGGCTAGAGTGCCGTGGCATCATCATAGCTCACAGCAACCTCAAACTCCTGGGCTTAAGCAATCCTCCTGTCTCAGCTTCCTGAGTAGCTGGGACTACAGGCGTGAACCACCATGTCTGGCTAATTTTTCTGTTTTTTTCAGTGACTGAAATCTCACTCTTGCTCTGGCTGGTCTCAAACTCCTGACCTCAAGCGATCCTCTCCCATCAGCCTCCCAGAGTGCTAGATTTATAGACATGAACCACCGTGCCCAGCCCCATACTCCAGTTCTTACCTCATACTTCCTTTGAGGTTTCGTCAGCTCAGCCAGTGTTTGCTGTGTGCCTTTATATACCTGGTATTGTCTGCAAGAGGTGTGTCTACCTCATTACCTGGCTGTGATCGTGGGGAACGTGACTCCCATCATAGGATAGATACTTCCAGGGCTTTTTCCACATCCCTCGGTGGGGCTGGGAAGAGTGTGGAGTTGGACTTGGCTTTTTTGGCTCTGCCACACATGAGCTGTCTGATCTTGGGCAAATCCCTTCATATACCTGCACCTGGGTTTCCCCATCTGTACCACAGAGCGGTTGTGCCATTATGCCCAGCAGGGGCAGGGCCACACCCCTGTGTAGCACTTGGAAATGTGTAGGGGTGTGTTTGGATTGTCACAGTGGCTGGGGGTGCTCAGCAGTGCCTGGAGGGCAGATTTGTTAACTGGAATGGTGGGTGGGATAGCCCAGCAGGATGGAGAATTGTCCCACCCAGAGAACCAACAGTGCCCCATTAAGAAGTAATAATGGGGGTGCTTTGTGCCAAAGTGGCTCCGTGAGTGTGTTTTGTGTTGGGAGATGCAGGCTGGTGCCTCGGAGAATGTTGTAAGATGGACCAACACCAGAGGCAGCCCCTCATGGGGACCCACCCTGGGGGATCCTGGACTTGTCTTGATACCGACTTTATGAGGACTCCAATTCTCATGCCCTAAAGCACTGAACCCCACCTCTAGGGACTTGGAAGTGTGCTCTTTGGGTCAAGATTAGTCTCCAGGGAGAGGAGGGGGAGAAAAAAGAAAGATTAGTCTCCAGTGGTCTGGGAGGGGATGGGGAGAACCCTGTTAGTTTCTTCCTTCCTGCCTTTGCCTGGCCTAGGTTGGCCAGAGGCAGAGCCTGCTACTTTATGTAGCAGTCCCAGGTGGCCTGTTTCTTCTGGAGCAGGGAGGGGGAAGAAGGGGCGGGGGGCAGGGGACGGAGGGGGCGGCGCTGCCTATTCCGTGTTCAAGGCCCAGCGGCTCCAAGGCACCCACGTGGGCCAGGAACAAAGCCCAGTGTGTTACTCCTGCTGCTGCCGTAACCATGCCACCCACCTGCCTGGCCCTGCCCTCCACCTCCCTAACCCGTCTGCTGCTCAGCGCAGGCTTCTTACCTTCCCTTTGTCCCCACTGGCTGTGGTTCTAGGGACCTCCTTGTCCATGGGTGGCCCCCTGGCCCCAGCCAGAGCTGAACTGTAGCAGTGCAGGAGGAGAAAGGACTTCAGTTAAAAACCTGGAACCACTCGGCTCACCTCTCAGCTGAGCACAGGGAAGCTGATCTTGGCCACAGGTGGATTCTCAGGGATAGAAGGGAAGACGTATGGGTGACCCTGACACATCTTTCACGGTAGCCCAGGTTTCTAGGGAGTGTTGGCTCCTCCCGTGATGGGATGGGTTCTCTCAAAGAAGGCCCTGGGGAGCGCTGGGCTGCAGAGCATCTGTGGGTGGAATTCAAAGCTTCCCCGACCTGTGACCACCTCTGGTGCAGGCACCCTCGGCGGCGTGTGAGGGCAGGTGATCTTTCCAGGATGCTCTTTGGGTTATGGTTTAACTTTGCTCAGCCTCCTGATTGTGGATGGTGGGGAGAGGTGCCTGCAGTGTCCCTGCCCCTCACCCTGGCATCAAGACCTGCTGTGGTCTGGCCCTGCAGGTCCAGGCCCTCTTCCTGCAGGAAGCCTTTCTGCATGGTCAGCCGCCACCCTGCCCTCCGGGGTCCGTTCTTCCTCTGTGCTCTGGAGGCACTGACTGCCCGCAACATTCATTTGGGATTTCCATGACCGCAACTGTGTCCTCTAGAGTTGCTCCATGTGCCCCTCCAGACTTGGGGCCTCTTGAGGAGAGGGTACTGTGTTTTTGTATCCGGCAGAGCACCCCACACAGTTTAAAAGTTCCTCAGTGGACACTTGGCAATTATGGCATCGTGATCCTTCACACCTGCAATCACTGGACACCTCCTCTATACACAGCCCCGTTCCTCCTCCTCCTGTCCTGTGCTAGGTCAGAGGCTGCAGCTCCTCTTGACCCTGCCTGTCCCATGTCATCATCTGCAGGTGCCCAGGCAGCCATCGTTTTCATCAAGGAGCCGTCCTCCCAGGATGCGCTGCAGGGGCGCCGGGCACTGCTCCGCTGCGAAGTCGAGGCCCCAGGCCCGGTGCACGTGTACTGGCTGCTCGACGGAGCCCCTGTCCAGGACACTGAGCGGCGTTTCGCCCAAGGCAGCAGCCTGAGCTTTGCAGCTGTGGACCGGCTGCAGGACTCCGGCAGCTTCCAGTGCGTGGCTCGGGATGACATCACTGGAGAGGAAGCCCGCAGTGCCAACGCCTCCTTCAACATCAAATGTGAGAGCTAGAGGGCTGTGCCCAGTCCCCCTGGCAGACCCTCAACTTCTGAGCCCAGGGGACCCCTCCTTTGCCTCGGCTTCTCCCGTTGCCAGTTGAATGGGGCAGGCAGAATGTAGTTGTCACTGGCTCATTTTGCTTGTGTGGATGAGAGGAAGTGAAAAGTTTCATTTTTTCAAAAAATATTTTTCCTTGAGGTCTTGGGCCCATTTATCCGCCAGATGCTTTCACAAATGGAAAGGGCGGTCAAGGCTTTGGCCAAGTGGCAGGCTTGACTTGCCAGGGCTGAGTGGGTGCTTGATATCTGCTACCAATACCCCCAGCCTCAGCTCCGTGAGGCATCCCCATGCCGGTTGGCTCTGGAGCCTTAAGGTTCCATGGTTTCCTGCTTGCCCTCCTTTCCTTCCTTCCCCCCCTTGCTCTGCTCCACCCTCACTGCAACCGTGGCCTCTGCTATAGGGATTGAGGCAGGTCCTGTGGTCCTGAAGCATCCAGCCTCAGAAGCTGAGATCCAGCCACAGACCCAGGTCACCCTTCGTTGTCACATTGATGGACACCCTCGGTAAGGAGCCAAGGAGGGTGGGGAGGGAGGGGTTATTCCAGGCAGGTAGGGACTTTTCCCCAAGTCCTAGACCGTGCAGATGGACCTCATTTCATCCTGTGACCCCTCCCTCCACCACCACAGTGCTCTTCATTCCTCCCCAGCTGCTGCCCACACCAGCCCGGGGGGCCTTTGGAGGCCCACGTGGTGTGTGGAGTGATCCATCTCTGGATTCTGGGATGCGAGAGATCTAGAATCTCAATCTGATTCTCCCTGAATTCTGTGCCCTTATGCAAGTCACTTCCTCTCCTCAGGCCTCAGTTTCTCCATTTGTAAACTGAGGGGCCTAGCCCTGACCCTCTGATTCCATACCCTCTCCACTGGCCACTGAGTACCCCTCCCCTCTGCTGCTGACCCTCTCTGCCCCACAGGCCTGCCTACCAGTGGTTCCGAGATGGGACCCCCCTCTCCGATGGTCAGAGCAACCACACAGTCAGCAGCAAGGAGCGGAACCTGACTTTCCGGCCGGCTGGCCCTGAGCACAGTGGCCTCTACTCCTGCTGCGCCCACAATGCCTTTGGCCAGGCCTGCAGCAGCCAGAACTTCACCTTGAGCATTGCTGGTGAGCCTGGGGTGGGGAGGCGGGAGGTGAGGGTGGATGGGAGGGGCCTGCCTGTTCATGCCCCCATACTTCCCCCTGCTGCAGATGAAAGCTTTGCCAAGGTGGTGCTGGCACCCCAGGACGTGGTAGTGGCAAGGAATGAGGAGGCCATGTTCCACTGCCAGTTCTCAGCCCAGCCACCACCAAGCCTGCAGTGGGTCTTTGAGGATGAGACTCCCATCACTAACCGTAGTCGGTAAGGCATCTGTCGGTAAGGGAGCCGTCCAGTACAGTGGTACTGGTTGTGTACTGCACATGTGTGTTCTCCGGAAGGGGGTATGATTCATATCACAGATATCATAGATTTCTACATGTGTTACTTCAAATTTCCAGCAGATGGCAGTAGAGTATTTACTGTTAACAAAATAGTCTTAACAAAGGGAAGAGTCTGGGGTAGGGCATCTTTTTCCAATTTGCACAAAGGCACTCTGAGCTAGCGGTGGCTTTACTTCTTTACCCACTCCTCTCTTGCCTACGTGGGTCTTCTGGGATAGTGGGGATGGGTAGAGACCCAGGGATGGGAGGGACATGGGATGTAGGTTGTTAAGGTCCAGGATAGCAAAGACACATTACACACACATACACAAACACATACACACACATTTTTTTGAGGAAGCAAACACCTCCAGAAGGTGCTAGAAGGTTCCAGCCACTCTACAGGGATTTCTCTCCTTGCCCAGGCTCTAGGAGAGCAGAGGGTATCATTGGGGTGTCAGGCATGACCATGGTTCTTGGGGGTGTGGCTCGTAGGCTAGAGGCATGAATCCCACCTGGCTTCAGCCCTGAGGACATCATCAGTAGTTCATGTGGTATGGCCCAGGGGATTCTGACCCCTAGAGCTGGGTGGCTTCTCAGCTTGGCCCTGTGGGTAGGTGGCCCCTCTGTCTTGACAGTTGCACACTGCTGATTATTCCCTGTCTCTCACTTGTAGCTGTTTGCCTCACTGCTCTCAAAGCTGAATCTTTTGTAGTTAGTTGGAGCACACACTTACACATGTACAGCAACACGTGTGTACATGCATGCATATGCACACACATGCACACACATACCTACCAAAGCAGAGTGTCGCCCTCCTTTTCTCGCCCTGTTCCTGTCCAATTCGTTCCTACATCTCCGACCTTTGCAGGACAGGGTTCCTTCTCATTCCCCTCTAGCAGGAGGCCTATGGGCCACTTCTTCCAAATAGCACTCTCTCCCCTCCGCAGTCCCCCACACCTTCGCAGAGCCACAGTGTTTGTCAATGGGTCCCTGCTGCTGACCCAGGTCCGGCCACGCAATGCAGGGGTCTACCGCTGCATCGGCCAGGGGCAGAGGGGCCCACCCGTCATCCTGGAGGCCACACTTCACCTGGCAGGTGGGTCCCTTCGTTTGGGATACTGAATTGGGGGCTGCCTTTGACCTTGGTGGCACATAGGCTCCTGTTTCCCCTCAGAAAGCAGCTTGGAGGGAAGAGGGAGGAAGAGGATGCTGGGGGTAGGAAAAGGAGATACAGAGGGTTACATGGGAGGGTTTGTGGTTGGAAAAAGCCTAGGCTTGCTGTGGGAGAACATCATGTACCCTGAGACCCACGGTAATCGGGCTGTTCCCTTCCTGCTTACATCCCTGCAGAGATTGAAGACATGCCACTGTTTGAGCCGCGGGTGTTCACAGCTGGCAGCAAGGAGCATGTGGCCTGTCTGCCCCCCAAAGGTCTGCCAGAGCCCAGTGTGTGGTGGGAACACGCCGGTGTCCGGCTGCCTACCCACGGCAGGGTCTACCAGAGGGGCCATGAGCTGGTGTTTGCCAGTACCACTGAGAGCGATGCTGGTGTCTACACCTGCCACGCAGCCAACCTGGCTGGTCAGCGGCGACAGGATGTCAACATCACCGTGGCTAGTGAGCACCTTTGCCCTGAAGGTGGAGGAGAGGTGGAGGGTAGCCCAGGTCACAGGAGGTCTTGGACTCTGGGTGTGATGGACAGAGGCTTCCCTGGTGCTCACCTGAGGCACTTTCAGCTCTGAGCCTGCTGGCTTGGGAATCAGTCAACTGCGGGGAGCTGGAGTAGGCAGTGGAGAGCCAGGCACAGAGGCTGGGAGGGGTGCATCAGAGGAAATGGTGACAGCCCTCACAGAAAAATGTCTGCAGAGGAAAGAGCAATGCACTAGGAGTCTGGAGACCTGGGTCCCACTCTGCCTGCAATGCACAGAGTGACCACTTACTAGGGCTTAGTCTCCTCATCTATAAAATGGGGCTAATAATCTACTTCCTACCTTGCTAGATGGTTGGAAAGATCAAATGAAGTAGATGAAAAAGATTTTTCTTTTTCTTTTTTGGGAGGTAGCAATGGACAAAATTATAGGCGATTTTTATTTTGTATTGGTTTGCTATACTTTCGGAATTTCTTTAATAAACATTAATTATGGGAAAAAGGGGGGGAAAGCAATAAATATGACCAAAAATACATATGGTAAACCCTGCATACGCTTGCTACAGGTGTAGGGATTTGTTTATTTCTTTCTTTATACCATGCCTTGTTCTAAACCTTCATGGTAAGTTAAAAGGATATGAAATACAAACTATAATATCCACAGCACACGCGTGCACACACACACGCGTGCGCACACACACACACAATTTTGCAACTTGCTACTTCCACTTACCCTTACATTACTAACATCTTTGCAAGTGAGTAAATTTGAAAAAGATTTGAACGTGAAAAGGGCTTTGTAAATGTGGGGTTGTGTTGATAGTATTCCTGTTAGGATACTGAAATCTCAGCAGATATGCCCTCTCGTGCTCAGGCACCTGATGCGAGTGGGAAGTCACAGAATACACGTGACGGGTGCTCTCAGGACACGCAGTGACATGCAGACAAAGACAAGCTACACAGTCAGACTTTCTCCAGCTGGGGTCTGTGGGTCACCTGCTCCATTAGGGGTACTTTTAAAAAGGCAGAGTCCAGGGATCCACTTCACCTCTCCCGACCCAGACTGTGGGGTGGGGACCAGGCAGAGGTGTGTTTAACAAGTACTCCTGGTGATGCTTACGTGTGCTCAAGTTTGGGAACTGCTAGCTTTGATCAGTCATTCTCCAGACGCTGACTGAGCCATGCCACGTGCCCCTCGCTGCACTCCAAGGAGGCGGCCTGTGGAATTTGAGGGAGAGTGGTGACACAGGCAGGACCAGATCAGGTGCTGAGTGCTGGAGACACGGGTCCCACTCTGCCTCTGGGACAGCGTTCAGTCAGTGAGATCTCAGAGAGGTGTGTCGAGTGCCTTCTCTGTGCTGACACTGTTCCCAGTCCTGGGAATGCAGCAGTAGCGGAACAGACCAACGCCCCTGCCCTTGTGGAGCTCATATTCTAGTAGAGTGACAAAGCAAACAAGAATAACAACTGAATGAGCAAATATATAATTTTAGGTGGCAGTAGAGCAATGAAGAAAAATAAAATAGGGAAAGTGACAGAGACAGGGTGGGGACCAGGGGGAGTTTAGGGAAGACCTCTATAGAAGGTGGCATTTGAGCTGGTATGTAAATTAAGGAGGGAACCAGCCACATGATAGCCCTGAGACAGAAATGGACCTGTATGTTGGAGGGACAGTGGTTGCCTGTGTGGCTTGAGTTGAATAAATGATGGTGAGAGTGGCTGAGGTTGCCTGAGAGGTGGAAACTAGATCCCATGGGGCTTTGTAAGAACATCATAAGGACTTTGGCTTGTGTTGCAAGTATATCAGTTATCCATTGCTGCATAACAAACCACTCCAAAGCGTAGTGGCTTGAGACAACAGCCGTTGATTTGCTTGTGACTCTGTCACAGGGTTTAACTGGGACTGCTCATTAGTTCCATGTGCTGCTGGCTGGGCTCAAACATGTTTGCAGGCAGTTGATGGTCAGCTGGCTGGTCCCTGATGGCCTCACTCACATGTTTGGCAGTTGACTGGGGCTATTGACTCGGGTGCCTTGGGTCTCCCTCATGTGGCTTCTGCAGCAGACTAGCCCAGGCTTCTTCAGGTGGAGACTGGGTTCCAAGATGGCAAAAGTGGAAGCTGCAGCACTTCCACCGCATTCTATTGGACAAGGGAAGTCACAGGCCACCCACATACCAGGGAGTAGAGAAATAAGCCTTGCCTCTTGATGGGGAAAGTGTTGACATCACATTGCAAAGAGATGAAAGGGATGGGAGAACTGTTTACAGCCATCCTTGCAAACAGTCTACCACACCAAGTCGGTTGGGATGTCCTTGCAGGGTTTTGAGCAGAAGATTGATTTTTCAGAAGATCATTTTGGCTGTCCTAAGAAGACTAGAATGTTAGGGGCAAGAGTATAAACAGGGAGGCCAGTTAGTGATGACTGTAATAGTTTAGGGGAGATGTTGAAGGAGCTTAAACAGAGGCAGTGGTGGTGGAGGTGAGAGATGGTCAAATTCAGGATATATTTTGGAGCTTAAGTAGTTTGCGTTTGTGTAGGATGAATGTTAATGGTGCTGGGGATTGCAGACAGAAACCAGAAATCAAGGCTAGCTTTTTTTTTTTTTTTTTTTTTTTTTATTAAGAGGCAGGGTCTTGCACTGTGTTGCCCAGACTGGAGTGCAGTGGCATCATCATAGCTTTGGGAGACCAAGACTGGAGGATCACTTGAGGGCAGGAGTTCGAGACCAGCCTGGGCAACATAGTGAGACCTCAACTCTACAAAAAAAAAAAATCCTTCCCCTACAAAAAAATGTAAAAAATGAGCCAGGTGTGTTGCCATGCACCTGTAGGCCCAGCTACTTACAAGGCTGAGGCAGGAGGATCCCTCGAGCCCAGGAATTTGAGGCTGCAGTGAGCTATGATTGTGCCATTGCACTGCAGCCTGGGTAACAGAGGCAGATCCTGTCTCTTTTTTTTTTTTTTTTGAGACAGAGTCTTGCTGTGTTGCCCGGGCTCGAATGAGTGCCATGGCGTCAGCCTAGCTCACAGCAACCTCAAACTCCTGGGCTTAAGCGATCCTACTGCCTCAGCCTCCCCAGTAACTGGGACTACAGGCATGTGTCACCATGCCCGGCTAATTTTTTCTATATATATTTTTTAGTTGGCCAGATAATTTCTTTCTATTTTTAGTAGAGACCGGGGTCTCACTCTTGCTGAGGCTGGTCTCGAACTCCTGACCTCGAGCAATCCACCGCCTTGGCCTCCCAGAGTGCTAGGATTACAGGCGTGAGCCACCGCGCCCGGCCCAGATCCTGTCTCTTAAAAAAAAAAGGACTGCATACCTCCTTGGGGTTTATTGTGACAGTTAACTAAGATAACATTCAGAAGACTCTGCCTTCCCTAAGGAGTAACTGCTGCCGTTATACCCTGAGCAGCCTGGGGTTTCCGAACTCAGGGCCCAGTGGGATATTAGAATTTCTTGGGGTTGGGTCCTTTGGTTTGCAGACCTGTTAATCAGCCATCACTGTTTCCTTCCTATTTCTCTAGCTGTGCCCACATGGCTGAAGAAGCCCCAAGACAGCCAGATGGAGGAGGGCAAACCAGGCTACTTGCATTGCCTGACCCAGGCCACACCAGAGCCCACGGTCATCTGGTACAGAAACCAGATGCTCATCTCAGAGGTGAGAAAGAGGACTTGCTGGTGGATGGGTGTGGGAATGCCCCCCTGTGCTTCTCCTCTGTGCTCCTCTCCATAGCTCCCTTTCCCCTGAGGCTGCCCCCAGGGAGATATGGGTGTGGGTTCAGGCTCTGAGACAGCTCTTGATGTCTCATATGCTGTAGGACTCGAGGTTCGAGGTCTCCAAGAATGGGACCTTGCGCATCAACAGTGTGGAGGTGTATGATGGGACGTGGTACCGCTGTGTGAGCAGCACCCCAGCTGGCAGCATCGAGGCCCAAGCCCGTGTCCAAGTGCTGGGTGAGCCAGCATGTCTGGGGAGAGTGCCTTGCCTGGCAGGGCAGGAGACGAAGGCGGCTGGGGGGTGGTGCTATCCAGCTTCCTCAATTCCTCCTCTTTTCGCCCACCTACGCACCCTCTACTGAAACAGAAAAGCTCAAGTTCACACCACCGCCCCAGCCGCAGCAGTGCATGGAGTTTGACAAGGAGGCTACGGTGCCCTGCTCAGCCACAGGCCGAGAGAAGCCCACCATTAAGTGGATACGGGCAGGTGGGTACTGTGCTGGCATGGGGTGGGGGCAGGCAGGGCTGCCCACTGTCCAGATGTGTGCGTGTCTGAGGGCCAGCTGAGTGCCCAGTGCCGTGCGAGGAAGTGTGGGATGGACAAGAAGTGTAGGGCTGATTTATAGTCCAGTTAGGAAGAAAAGAAAAAAGCCAGACACAAAAGGGATCAGATTACAGCACTGGACAACGTGTAAGATGACTCAAGGCAACAGAGATTGGCTTGATCCAGACAGTGCTATGAAATCTTCCCTTTCCCCTTTCCAAAATAGATTATCCTTTTCAACATAAAAGTAACATGGGCTCCTTTAGAAAATTTTGGGAGGAAAAAAATGCATAATCCCACCATTTATCATCTTTGGGTTTGTGTCCACTTCTTTTTCTATGCGTATCTTTTTCTTTTCACATAGCAGTTGTACATTCAGCTTCAGTTATTGAACTTGTATGATTGAGACATGCTTATTATAGAAATAGAAAATGTAGCTGAATATATGTATTTTTATATCGTTTTTAACTTAACATTATCAAACATTTCCCCATGTCTTTATATACTTTGCATAAATATTGGTTTTGATGATTATAATAATATTCCAGTGACTGGATTCGCTGTAATTTACTTTAACATTCTCTGAATGTTGGAGATCTGGGTTGTTAACACCCCCTCCCTTTTTTTATTGCTGCAATAAACATCTTTAAGCCAAAGTTTTTTTCTGGATTTAGGTTTAATTCCTTTGGGAAAGAGTCCCAGAAATGCAATAATTATGTATAAAAGGGTATGAACATTTTTACAATCCTTGATGCAAGTTGCCAATTTTTTTTTTTTTAAAGTTTGGACCAATTTTTACATTCCCACCAACAGTGAGAGCGAGAGAGCAGGATTGCAGTTTCTGAGGAGGAGGTGGCCTCTCTCTGCTCAGGTCTGGGGGATCTTTCTGGGGGAAGTGGGGCTTAAAAATGGATATTTTTTTTGCACACAATATTGCTTTATTTTATTTTATTTTTTGAGACAGAGTCTCACTCTGTTGCCTGGGCTAGAGTGCCATGGCGTCACGTAGCTCACAGCAACCTCAAACTCCTGGGCTCAAGCAATCCTCCTGCCTCAGCCTCCCGAGTAGCTGGGACTACAGGCATGCGCCACCATGCCTGGCTAATTTTTCTATATATATTTTTAGATGTCCATATAATTTCTTTCTATTTTTAGTAGAGACAGGGTCTCGCTCTTGCTCAGGCTGGTCTTGAACTCCTGAGCTCAAACAATCCACCTGCCTCGGCCTCCCAGAGTGCTAGGATTATAGGTGTGAGCCACCGCACCTGGCCTATTTTTAAAAATGTTTTAAGATAGAGTCTCACTTTTGTCCGGGGTGGTCTCCTGGACTCAAGTGACCCTCCTTTCTCAGCCTCTCTGGAGGCGGGGACTACATGTACGCCCGACTGCCTGGAAGGCTCTGCAGGGCAGCCGGCAGGGTAGAGACCGAGGAAGCCCAGCTCAGAGCTGCCGTCAGCAGCAGGTGGGGCCAGCAGGCTGTCTGGAGGAAGGACGCTTAGTGAATCCTGAATGCAAACCAGTTGCTCTTGGAAGATGCCTTCCTCTCAGAGTAGGTCTGAAGCCCAGGATGGTGGCCGAGCAGGAACAGGTTCTGGGAGCAAGGAGTGATGGGTTGTGGGATGAGAACGAGGCCAATTCTGGGCCCAGTCACAGTCCAGTTTGGCAGAGGTGGAGCGTTACACAAGGCAGTAGGAGGGGTGAGACTGAAAAATTGGAAAAGCAGTAAATAATGGGGGCCTTCCAACACCTGGCTTAGGAGTTTGGACTTTGCCTGTGAGTGGTCAGGAGCGGTGGCATGTTTTTGAGTAGAGGCGAGGGACTGAGGATATTGCCAGCCAGCCGTGTAACTCTGGTCCATCCCATCATTTCCCTTTGTTGCTCCTGCAGATGGGAGCAGTCTCCCCGAGTGGGTGACGGACAACGCCGGGACTCTGCACTTTGCCCGGGTGACTCGAGATGATGCTGGCAACTACACTTGCATTGCCTCCAATGGGCCACAGGGCCAGATCCGTGCCCACGTCCAACTCACTGTGGCAGGTGCGACCGTGGCAGAGCCCCGGGCCCAGGCTGGCAGGCCCTTTGGGGCAGCAGTCTGCACCTTGCCAACCCCTTTGCTCACCACTCCTTGTCCCTCCCTGGTCTCTTCCCATCCAGTTTTCATCACCTTCAAGGTGGAACCAGAGCGGACGACTGTGTACCAGGGCCACACAGCCCTGCTGCGGTGTGAGGCCCAAGGGGACCCCAAGCCACTCATTCAGTGGAAGGGCAAAGACCGCATCCTGGACCCCACCAAGCTGGGACCCAGGTAGGGCCACCTCTGTCCCACACCCACCCTGCCTTTCCTGTAGCCCTGTCTCCCCGGGAGCCAGCCAGGTAGACAGCACCTGGCCAGCGCTGTGGCTTCTCTTTCGGCAGGATGCACATCTTCCAGAATGGCTCCCTGGTGATCCACGACGTGGCCCCTGAGGACTCGGGCCGCTACACCTGCATTGCAGGCAACAGCTGCAACATCAAGCACACGGAGGCCCCCCTCTATGTCGTGGGTATGGGCTGGGGAGGGGCGTCCTGCACAGGACGTGGTGGAGTCAGACTTCTTTCTCACCTTGTACTCATCAGCGTTTGTACACAAAGGCGCTTAAACCATTTTTGTGGTAGGGGAGGGGATTCCTCTGTGTCTTAGATTCCTTGCTTAGAGCTGGGCTGTCTTTCATTTAACATTCTGTGCCTGGAGAGTGTGTGTGTGCGTGTGTGTTGGGGGCATGTTCTCTTCCTGCAATCCTTCCTCCCAGGTTTCCTGCAGCAGCCACACACATATGCCTGGGTGGGTGTGGATGAGATCAGGTCAGGGTGCAGCAGGACAAGGTTCCTTTGGCCTGGAGGCCCAGAGAGAATGATGTGCGAAGCAAAATGCCCTGCACTAGGCTTCTCCGATAACCAGCTCTCCTGGTCTGGCCTCTCCTGCTAACCAGCTCTCTGCCCTTGGGGGAGTTATTTCCCCTCGGGGACTTGTTTCTGCCTATGTAAGGTGAAGGTGGTTTAAATGAGAGGTTCTGAAACATTTTTGGTTTAGCAGCAGAATTGTTTTTCTAGAGAAAGTATTATGTGGAAGTTTAAACAGACAAAAATGAAGTGACAAGGCCCCTTGATTGAAGCCATTGGGGGAGCTGTGGAAGTTGGGGGATCTTGCCTGGTCTCCCCTTTGGTCTTTCTCCTTCAGTTCCCCTAATGACTCCTGGGACCTCTCTCTATAGCCATTGGAAGACCCTTCTACAGACATAAGCACTGTGCCAGGCAATGGCTGGGATTTCAAACCAGAAGTTCCCAAATGCTGCTTTCCAGGGCCTGACTCACAATATCAAGTCACTTTAGGAAGCTTGTTAGCAAATAATGTGGTTTTATGGTGGTGCCCTGACAGGTATCTTTTTTATTTGAGTCTCCTGTCTCGGGTTCTGATGCACAGCCAGCTTAGGAATCACTGGTTTTATCTTCTTCAGAGCCTTCCCTGTGACATTGGTGGGGCACCAGGACCTGCTAGCCCTTGTTAAAACCAGTAAAAGTGGTGACCCTCCCAGGTCTCAGTGTCTGGGAAGTTGTCATACGTGTGGGGTAGAAAGGGGGTTAGTAGAGAAGCTTTGGCAGCCCCTGGCCAGAGCCATCTGTGTGTCTCTCAGACAAGCCCGTGCTGGAGGAGTCGGAGGGCCCGGGCAGCTCTCTCCCCTACAAGATGATCCAGACCATCGGGCTGTCGGTGGGCGCCGCTGTGGCGTATATCATTGCCGTGCTGGGCCTCATGTTCTACTGCAAGAAGCGGTGCAAAGCCAAGCGCCTGCAGAAGCAGCCGGAGGGCGAAGAGCCAGAGATGGAGTGCCTCAATGGTGAGCCCTGCCCCCCTAGGCGGGAGGTGATTCCCCTGTGCAGGAGCTGGGTGCCCTCCTGCAGCCACGGGGGAGAGAGCTGTGGCACTCAGGAAATGGGTGGCTGGTGCTGGATCTTGGAGCTGGGGCTGCCCCACCCGGAGCTGGAAGCCTGGAATTGTCCAATTCCCAGGGCTTTGGCTTCTGAGCAGTCTGGCTTAAGACTTACTGGAGCCTCTTGGACCAGCTTCCTATGATTTCGTACCTTTTCTTCCTCTTAGCACTAAACCACAGATATAATTAGTATACGTATACACGTTTCTATTGCACACCTTGTCTCCCGCCATTAGTCTGGGAGCTCCCCCACGGGTAATCTGCTTCCCTCCTGTCAGCCGCTTCCTTGAGTGGGAGCTTCCTGGGGTATTGCTGGGTCTCTCCTATCAGCTTAGGTGTTCAGGAACAGGGGTTGGGTCTCCCTTGGTGTGATTTTGATTTTCCCTTTGTGCCTACTTTGAGCTTTGTCCAGTAGGAGGCCCCATGAAAGCAGAAATCTGTATGTAGGAATGGCGTTCAGGGACCAGCGATTCAGACTTCCGCAGTCTGTTCCATTTCACAGTTGTAATCGGCTGCATCAATAAGTGGTCTTGCGCTAAGGGATGCCCATTTCCCTCCGCCCCCAGCCCCATCAGTTCATCGATTGACGGACCCTTTGGTGTGGAACACTGTGATTAGACCCGGCTTAGCCAGAGTAGGGGACTGAGTGGGAGAACTGAGGTCCCCCTGGTGGCCAGAGTGTCAGGTCCCATCTTGATGCTCTCCTGTGCCCCTTCTTCCCAGGTGGGCCTTTGCAGAATGGGCAGCCCTCAGCAGAGATCCAAGAAGAAGTGGCCTTGACCAGCTTGGGCTCCGGCCCTGCAGCTGCCAACAAACGCCACAGCACGAGTGACAAGATGTACTTCCCTCGGGCCAGCCTGCAGCCCATCACCACGCTGGGTTTGTCGCCTTGACTGTAGCTTTCCCTGCTTAACTGCAGGCCACTGGTTCTGTCTTGAGGTTGGGTTACAGGCTGGCGGCTCTAAAGTCCCTGAAGCCTGGAATATTGGATGAGAGTAGGGCTCTCATCCAAAGTGTCCCCATTCACACACCCCAGACCAGATTTGTCATTCCTGTGTACTACCTATAGCATTATTTACTTGATAGTTTATTTGAATTGACCCCTTTTTTCTTTTTAAGTTAGCTTTGTTCTAGGAAAAAATGTGAGAAATTACGGGTTTGTGCTAGATAAATTTTTTCCCAGAATATATTCAAACATGTAACTATTAAGACATGTTTATCATGGGCCACCAAAAAATCTCACACAAACCACCCTTTGGAAAATGCTGGATATTAGTCCAACCCCTTTATTTTCCTGTTGGAGACACTGAAGGCCAGGGAGGGGCAGGAGTCACACAGCAGGTGCAGGGCTAGTGCCCAGCCCAGGTGCGTGGGATGGAGCGAAGACCACCCCCACGGCCCCCCACTGCAGGAGAGGCTGTGCACCTCCCCACGTCAGGGGCTTCCCCACTTGGGTGAAGGCAGCTGGCTGACCCACACTTGCACCTGCAGGGAAAAGCGACTTTGGGGAGGTGTTCCTGGCGAAGGCTCAGGGCTTGGAGGAGGGCGTGGCGGAGACCCTGGTGCTGGTGAAGAGCCTGCAGAGCAAGGACGAGCAGCAGCAGCTGGACTTCCGGAGAGAGTTCGAGATGTTTGGGAAACTGAACCATGCCAATGTGGTGCGGCTCCTGGGGCTGTGCCGGGAGGCCGAGCCCCACTACATGGTGCTGGAGTATGTGGACCTGGTATGCTGCGGGCAGGGGACCTAGGGGGCTCGGGCAGGGCAGTGTCTGATGGGGCTGGGGGCGAGGGCTGGAGCACCATGGAAACCTTGTCTTGTGTGGTCTGAACCTAGACTTCTACCTGCGTGCTGTTTCCACCTTGAGGTGCTCAGCTTCCTGGCCTCCCAGCTCTCTGATGCCTGCTTCTCCCTCGTCAGCACCCCTTCTTCCCTTTCTGTGTCTGGGGGTTGGTCCTGAGTCCTTCCGGGGCTTCTCGCTTGTGTTCTCACTCTGGTTTTCTTTGGTTTGTTATTTTTTTCCTCCCCGAGGCTTGTCCCCACTTGAAAATAAACTTAGCAGAACCCGGCTTTCCTTCTTCCCTTCCTGGCACCCCAGTACCACATGTGGCACAAGAGTTAGCACAGCCACCAGCCTTCTCCTCTCCGCTCAGGTTGTCATTCCCAGAGCTGCCCCTTCCTCTTCATTCCCCAGCTAGTCCAGGCTCTGATCCCCTTGGTCTTCAAGCTGCTGCTTCTCAATCCCTAGCTCTGGGGCAGAGGGGGGAGGGAGGAGTCATTCTCAGTCTTTCCATTAGCAAGTACTTTGCTTTATGCCGGTTTTTTGCTGCTGGTGCTCGCCTCTGTTCCTTTCTGTCTGTTACATTATAAACCCCTGGAGGACAGGGGTTTCCTCTCAGGATCCATGAGGACAAAGGATAGGGGGCTGTGTTTCCTCTTGGTTCACTGAGGGCAGGGGCTTTTTCACCCCACCTGTCTGGGGGTACCCCTGAGGGTAGGAATAACAGTTCTCTTTCTGACTGAGAGGGCTTCTAGGAGGCATCTCTTATATATTTTTTAGTTCCTGCATCTCCCGTGGACTTTCCCCACAGGAAGAGGGTCCAGGCTGGAGTGGGCATTCGGATCAGAGCTCACTGCCTCCCTGGGCAGGAACTGTGTGAGGACCTGCCTGGTTTGGTGCTGTAGACCCAGTGGCTGGGCTCTGACCTGACAGAGATGATTGGCTTTTCCCTTAGGGAGACCTCAAACAGTTCCTGAGGATTTCCAAGAGCAAGGATGAAAAATTGAAGTCACAGCCCCTCAGCACCAAGCAGAAGGTGAGGACAGGGAGGGAAGGAAGGAGGAAGAGCATCCCCAGGGTGGGCCAGGAGCAAGGGCAGTCGTAGAAATACAGGTGCCACTTATGGAGAGCTCCCTGTGGTCCAGGCCCTATGGTAAGTACTTCACATGTGTTATTTTAATTATCACAGTGGTCCTCTGAAATATATGTTACTATCCCCATTTTGTGGACAAAGAAATTGAGGCTTAGAGAGGTTAAGTGACCTGTCCCAGGTCATGTAGCCTGGAAGTGGCTTTGTAATGCTGTGTTGGGTTCACACACAAGAGCTGCTCTTGGCCCTTGCTCTGGAGCAGGAGCTTCCACTGAAGCAGGACACCTGCTCGCCTGCAGCGAGCCCGAGCCAGAGAAGCAGCAAGCAGCGGGAGCCTGGGGCTTGCTGCGCTGGGTGTGGCCGGGGTGTGTTTCTTCAGCTGCTGAGTGCCAAAGACCGTTCTGTGAATGGGCTGCCCAGGTTTCCTCTGCGGTCTTCACCTTTCACTCTCAGTTGGGCGGTGAGCTCCCCAGCATTTCCTTCCGGTTCTCCTCCTGCCTTCTGGGCAGAGGTTGTTCTGGGCACAGAGCCCTGGCTGGGGCCCCTTGGTGGAGCAGACCTCAGTTGAAACAGTGACGAAGGGAAAGCATGCCTGCTACCCCCCGCCACCCCAGCCCATGCCTTCCCAATGCCTGAGGTTTACTGCAGCCCAGCCTCTTCTTTCTTCCCTCGGGCTCTTCTGCCCACATCCACTCCCTCTCCCCTCTGAAATGGATCCACTTCCTTCCATGTGACTGGGCACTCTGCTTCCAAGCTGGCAGTGAATTGGAGCTTGGAGCAGGGTAGGCAGGGACTGCTAGGGCCCTCCCTCCCAGGGGACCATTCCTTGCCTTGTAGGCTGACCCAGGTCATAGCCTTTGGAGACAGAGCAAAAAGGGGTGGCTGGCTGATCAGTCAGGTGAATGGGACCCTGGCTGCCCCCTGATCTCTCTGGGGAAGCAGCTCTGTGCTCTTCAGGCTGGCCCCCTGCCATTACAAGTGAATTTACTGAGGCTCAGGCAGGGCAAGTGGCCTGGGCCCTTGACGGCATGCCTTACTTCCATCCCTGTGGAGCTGCAGGAACTGCCTGCAGTGGCAATAGAAGGGAAGCCACAGGGTGTGACATGCTACACCAGCTAGGTGGGATTTTAGGACCAAAGAGCTCACAAATTAGGACACTCAGAGAGCCAGCCAATTTTAACTGAGCCAGGTGTGGCCCTGAGGGCCCTTGGTAATGCAAAATTGAAACTGACAGGCATTCTGTCCTTGGGCTATTTCTGACCTAGCAGGGGAGATTAGGTGAATGGGTACGGTATGTGCCTTATAGACTTGTAAGACAAGGAAAGGGAGTGGGAGGCATAAATTAGAGATGTTGAAGACATCCATGTCCTTAGGTGGACAGACAGTTGTGGTTAACAAAGAAGGTTTCCTGGTAGAGAAAACCATTTGAGTTCAGTTCTTAAGGACAGGAAGTAGTTGAATGGCAGGAAGGGGATGGCTTCAGGAGAAATGGGAGTCAAGGTAGGTTTCTCTGGTTGGGACAGGACGTAGACTGGCTGACAGGAAGTCAGTTACCTCTGTCATGTGACCTCACGGACTATTTGACTGAAATTCTTCACCACCTTTGCTAAACATCTTTTCCATGCTTTTTTTTTGCCACAGCATCTTAAATTTGATGGGGAAGCTTTAATAAGTTGGGTCCCATACTCTCCAAGGACAATATTCTGCATCAGATGGAGAAGTTGCTTTTAAAAAGATGCAGATTTCTGGACCATAACTCAGAATGAGGGAATCAGAGTATTTGAAAGTGGAGAGCCTGAAGTTTTCAAACAAGCTTTCTAGTTGATTCTTAAGCTTGTTAAAGTTCAAGGAGCCCTGATGGAGACTAGTGGCTTTGAAACGTTTATTGACTAGGATCCCTTATAAGAAATGCATTTTAAGCTAGGTGAGGTGGTACATGCCTATAGTCCTAGCTACTCCTGAGCCCAGGAGTTTAAGGCCAGCCTATGAAACATAGTGACACCCGCATCTCTTAAAAAAAATGCATTTTACTCATGACTTAGTGTACACATGCACACACACACACATTCACATACAACTAAAATTAAAGTTTCACAACACTGAATTTGATGCACTTGATATTTCCTACTATGTTCTCTCTCTCTCTTTTTTTAATTTACTAAACTGGTTTAAAGACCCACGGGGGTCTTGGTCAGCAGTTTGAAAAGCATTGCTTCTGGCGATTCTGTGAAAATGAAAATTCTTGGGAAAGATGTACTAAACTTGTAGCTACTTTCTTGTGCCAATAATGTAGTCAGATACTCTGTCACTTTATAGTCTAGGACCTAGGGGAATGGAAGGAAGAAAAGTTAAGTATTTAAAGGGTGCCATAGTTGGTGTGGGTGGGCTGAGGGGAACCCCAGGAGGACTTCAGGATAGCAGTGGGATAGTGATAGAAATCAAAGACACGAGCCCTGGGTGTTAGTGTAATTGTAGGTAGTGCCTTTTAGAGTAGCTGATAAGTTGATGTCAGAGAACTGACAGCAGAGAACTGCAACCTGTGATTGCTCCGTGGGTCACCTGCAAGCCAATGACACGCTGAGGGGGTAGGGTCAGCTTAGCACACCTGATGGGCCATGCTTTATGCAGTCAGATCCCATGGCAGGAAACAGAATGCCCGTTGTAAGAAGAGCTCAGTTGTGTCACAGTGGGTTAGCCAGAACCTGGGCAAGCCCTTGGGGTATTAGAGTTGGGAAGGAAGGGGTAGGTCTAGTCTTTACCAAAGAACAGGTCTTTATAACAGTAGTTGAAAATTAATCCAGTGAATTTGATGGCATCTTGCCCAGTAGCAAGGAATCGCCTAATTGGCTTGGGTCTAACAGAATTCCCTTTTACTGTCCTCACTTAGCTAGTATTTCCAGGAGCACTGCCTCTCTAAAAAGATAGCAAGTTAGTCACCATGCCGTCCACCTTCTTCTGTTTTCCTTGACTAGCAGCAGATTGTTTAGCTTGTGAGTCAGATCAGGGAGAGCAGGCTGGGGAAAATTGCAAGTCTGATGAGGGCATGTTACCAAAGCCTTTGTCTCCCACTTACAGATAGGCTGGACAATGCCCTAAGGTATTATTATTATTATTATTATTTTTGAGACAGAGTCTCGCTCTTTTGCCCTGGCTAGATTGCCGTGGCATCAACCTAGCTCACAGCAACCTCAAACTCCTGGGCTCAAGTGATCCTCCTGCCTCAGCCTCCCGAGTAGCTGGGACTACAGGCATGTGCCACTATGCCCGGCTAATTTTTTTCTATGTATATTTTTAGCTGCCCAAATAATTTCTTTTTATTTTTAGTAGAGACGGGGTCTCGTTCTTGCTCAGGCTGGTCTCGAACTCCTGACCTTGAGTGATCCTCCCACCTCAGCCTCCCAGAGTGCTAGGATTACAGGCGTGAGCCACCATGCCCCGCCCTGCCCTAAGGTATTGAAGCCTGAAATAGAGTTGGCCCTATTTATGATGACCACTTCAGAGGTCATCTGGTCCTTTTACCACCAGTGGCACTTGGGGCATTCTAAGGATGGCACTACAGGGGTTATTTTTGTGTAGCCTCTACTTTTCCATGGAAACCCAGTGTCCTACCCTGTACCCTGGGGGGGCTTGATAATCCTGGCCAACCTATTCAGCCTGATCTTTTTTTTTGAGAGTCTCACTCTGTTGCCCTGGCTAGAGTTCAGTGGCATCATCATAGCTCTCTGCAACCTCAGACTCCTGGGCTCAAGCGATCCTCCTGCCTCAGCCTCCCAAGTAGCTGGTAGCTGGGACTACGGGCACGTGTCACCACGCCTGGCTAATTTTTTTAATATTTTGTAGAGACAGGGGTCTCAATATGTTGCTCAGGCTGGTCTCGAACTCCTGGCCTCAAGCAGGTCTCCTGCCTCGGCCTCGTAAAGTGCTAGCATTACAGGTGTGAGCCACCACGCTTGGCCCTGACCTCTTCTTTAACCCTCCTCACTGGTTAAACATGTTTGGTTGGAAATTCTCCAGAGATTTTGTGTTTTCGCTTTTGATAAAGAAATATACCAAGAAGAGATTTTTTTCCATCTTTAGTGGTGTCCTCCATTCAGCACCTCTGTGTCAGTGCAGTACCAGTCAATACACTGGGTGTGAAGATAGGTCTGGTCTGGCAGTGGTTTAGATCAGTGCTCTCTAATAGAGCTTCCTGTGATGATGGAAATGTTCCATATCTGTGCATGGCAATATGATCATCACTAGCCTCGCATGGCTATTGTGCACTTGGAATGTGGCTAGAGCAACTAACAAACTGAAATTTAAGTTTTATTGTTTTAGTCAACTTGAATTTATTTATTTATTTATCTAAATTAACTTTTTTTTTTTTTTTTTTTTTGAGACAGAATCTTTCTCTGTCGCCCTAGGGTACAGTGGAGTCATCATAGCTCACTGTAACCTCCAACTCCTGGGCTTAAGCAATCCTCTTGCCTCAGCCTCCCGAGTGCTGGGACTACAGGTGCAAGCTATCATGCCCACCTTAATTTTTACTATTTTTAGTAGAGATGAGGTCTCACTCTTGCTCAGGCTGGTCTCGAACTCTTGACCTCAAGCCATCCTCCTGCCTTGGCCTCCCAGAGTGCTAGGACTATAGGCAAGCCACCCTGCCTGGCCTTTAATAACTTAAATTTAAATAGCCACATAGGGTTAGTGACTACCCTATTGACAGCACAAATTTATACCACTGTTGTTGGGTTTTGTTTTGTTTTGTTTTGAGACAGGGTCCCACTCTGTCTCACAGGCTACAGTGCAGTAGCCTGATCATAGCTCCTGGGCTGAAGCAATGTTCTTGCCTCAGCCGCATGAGTAGTTGGAACTACAGGCATGGGCTACCACACCTGGCTAATTTAACAAAAACATTTTAAAAAAAAATATTTAGAGATGGGGTCTTGCTATGTTGCCTAGGCTGATCTTGAACTCCTGGCCTCAAGCTATCCTCCCACCTCGGCTTCCTAAAATGCTGGGATTATAGGCATGAGTCACCATGTCTGGCCTAGATCATTGTTTTTCAAACTTTTTTGACTGAAACACACAGTAGCAAAAAGTGCACTTTACATCACAATCCAACACACACACATATATATTTTAAAAAATGAAAAGTTTCATGAATGATACCCTAACTATGTGTATAATACATATACTCTGATATTTTCTATTCCATTTCTTTCTTATTTTTTTTTTTAATGCTGATTGAGATTCACTAATTTGGTTTCATGGCATACTACCAGGTTGTGATCATAGTTAGCAAACTATCAGCGGAGGCAGTGGGGCGCACAGGGCTGCCACTGGCCGGTGCATAAGAAAGCTGAGGAAAAGCCTTTGAGTAACCTGGCCCAGGATCCCACAGCACAGTGTTCAGCGGGTTCTACTGTGATACGTTCCATTGGCAAGCTACAATAGTGGGGCCAAATGACAGTCCCTATCAGGTTGGAGTATTTTTCTTTACAATTCATTTCCCACCAGATTACCCCTTCAAACCACCCAAGGTTGCATTTACAATAAGAATTTATCATCCAAATATTAATAGGAATGGAATTTGTCCTGATAATTCTATAATCACAGTAGTCTCCAACACTATTTCAAAAGTACTCTTGGCTTTCTCTTCTCTGTTGTGGGATCCCAATCCATTGCTCAGATCTATGAAACAGAGAAAAGTACAACAGAATAGCTCAGGAATGGACTGAGAAGCATGTGATGTAATTAAAGAAATTATTGGCTAACCTCTACAAATACAGGGGAACTCAGAGAAAGTCCTTTTGATTTCCATTTGACTGCTTTCTGTGAGCCCATACCTCATCTTCCACTGTGCACCTTTACCTGACACAGCAGTGCTGTGTATTGTACATACTTGGAAGAACAAACTAGAAGAACTGTGCTTCTGTACAAGTTTGGTCTCCTAGCAGAGAAATATGTGCATGTGACAAGCCAGTTATCCAGGTATAACCTAAGGATGAGACTAAAAGCTTTCCTTGTTGACTGAAATTTGGATAACAAGCAAGGTGCGAGGGGTGGTAGGTATGGTGGGTGCTTGGATGGGGAAGAAAAGCTCCATGGACTGACTAGCAGGAGATTGTTTTTAAGTAGAATCCATTTAAAAACAGGAAAAGCAAGGTGACGAAAATGAAGCTGTTTCTGCGTTTATTTCACTCTGAAGGACCTATATCTTAGGTGAAAGTTACGACCGACCAGATTAAACTCTACCCCACATTCTACATTTTAAGGTCTAAGTTTAGCTGGTCAGTATTTAAATGGATTAGAGCAGTTAGTACATAAAGTGTGATGGGCTTTGTTCTCAAGCCTTCAACATCTCCCCACTCTTTCAACCTTCAACCTTGCAGCTCCTCTTTCCTTCTCCCACATTCTTTGGTTCGTATGTGGTTTCTCAGTCAATACATAGCTAAAAGCTCTTATTTTTTCTTATATTTTTAACTGCTTAGGTCTATTTGGATGTAAGGATGAAAATTCATTTGATGGAAATTGTTGTGTATATTTAAGCTCCTCTAGAGCTTGTACATTCAAGAATGATTAATCTTTGTAATAAACTGATTGCTTCAGTCATGACACACACACACACACACACACACATACATACATATATGTAATGCCTCACATTTCAGAGTATCTGGGACTATGGCACATGCCACCGTGCCTGGCTTCATTTCAATTAATATTTGTTCAATGCATTAATATATACTTTTAAAATGTTAATATAATTACATTTTATATTTAATGTATAATATAATACATTCATATGGCTCAAAATTCAAAAAAGAGTATCAGTGAAATATCTCTCCAGCTCTCTTGTACATGGAAAATAGGCATTATTTTGTAGAGCCGGTGTTATTTATATTCTGTGACCCATTCCTAGGTATCTAGAGAAACTCATACATGTGTACACCTATAAAAATGTTTATAGCAGCACTTTTCTCAATAGCCCAAACTGGAAAGAATCCAAATATCTGTTGGTATAAGAATGATTAAAATATGGTATATTCATAATGAAAAACAGACGAAGCACAATGATTAAAATTTCTGGGGGGCTAGCATTGTTGGGTTGTGTTTTTTTCACAATTAAAAAAAATGTAAGCCAAAAGTTTCCCTACTTCTCCCTTCCTTGGAGGCAACTGGTCACGTGTGTCTGTGTACCTTCATACACACACACACACACACACACACACACACACACACACACGTGCGCACGCACATTTTTTTATACATCTAGTAGAAAATACAGAGTTTTGAAGTGAAATAAAAAGAACTGATAAAGATGTAAGCTATGATTTCTGCCCAGTCATTTTTCATTCAACAAGTGGTTACTTTGTAGGTCCCCAGCCCCATGTGCCACTCACTTATCTAGCACCTGCTGCACGTCAGAGTGGTGTTAAGCACTTTATTTCATTTAATTCAGTCTTCAACAACCCAGGGAGGTAAAGTGATTACTCCCATTCTACAGAGAAGGAAGCTGAGGCTGTTGTGCTTCTGGGCTTCCTAATAGCTTTGGGACCCCACCAAGGGTTGTGGTGAAGGTGGTCACCTTGACCCCTCGTCCTGGGCTGCTCTGACAGGCCCCTTTCTCTCTCCAGGTGGCCCTGTGCACCCAGGTGGCCCTGGGTATGGAGCACTTGTCCAACAACCGCTTTGTGCATAAGGACTTGGCCGCTCGCAACTGCCTGGTTAGCGCCCAGAGACAGGTGAAGGTGTCGGCCCTGGGCCTCAGCAAGGATGTATACAACAGGTAGAAGGGCATCGGTGGGATGGGGGTCTCCCCACTCCTTCCTAGAGGGCAGATAAAGTTTGGGGGGTGTGGAAAAGGGCTTAGTGCATGCTTAGTACAAAGCTGGAGGGGCAGAGCCTTCTCAGCCATGGGCCAGAAGTCCCTGATAGTTGTAAATTTTGTCTAGTGATAAAATATTATGAACCTTTTTTTTATAAGAAGGCAAACTTGGTAACAGTTTATATATAGTTTAACTATTCGTATGGATCCCTCTGTAACTTCCTGAATTCAGTAATTATTTGGATGCCCAAGACTTAAAGCTCAGCACTCATGGTCAAAGATAGTTCTGCAGTGCCTACACTTGCTACATAGTGCCTCCCAGGAACTTCCTTTTGAGTCACCCTAGTCCCAAGTCACCCTTGTTTGTCTGACTGTTGCTTTAGTCATGAATGGTTTATCACTAATAAAGCTCTTTCCATTTAATGAGTTCTTGTTTTTCACATTTTTAAACCAATATAGAATGTATGTATGATTATTAGCTTTTTTTCTATTAACATTTAGGCAGTTTGATCCTTAATGGAATTTTTAAACCATCAAACCCCATGTGGGTGCCTCTAGATTTCATCCAGTATACTCCCATGCTCAGAATTCATAATACCAGTATCTCTGGGTTCCTCACTGTAGCCTGGGGATGAGTCCCAGACATGGGATGAGGCTGGGCCACCAAGCTGTGTCCCCTGCTCCCCCCCATCCCTATCTTGCTTCTCTCCTGCAGTGAGTACTACCACTTCCGCCAGGCCTGGGTGCCACTGCGCTGGATGTCCCCCGAGGCCATCTTGGAGGGTGACTTCTCCACCAAGTCCGACGTTTGGGCCTTTGGAGTGCTGATGTGGGAAGTGTTCACCCACGGAGAGATGCCGCATGACGGGCAGGCAGATGACGAAGTGCTGGCAGGTAGGCAGCTGTGTTTCCAGGGGATGATTTTATTTTTTTATTTTTTATTTTTTTTTTGAGACAGAGTGTCACTTTGTTGCCCGGGCTAGAGTGAGTGCCGTGGCATCAGCCTAGCTCACAGCAACCTCAGACTCCTGGGCTTAAGCAATCCTTCTGCCTCAGCCTCCCTAGTAGCTGGGACTACAGGCATGAGCCACCATGCCCGGCTAATTTTTTTGTATATATATTTTTTAGTTGGCCAGATAATTTCTTTCTATTTTTAGTAGAGACGGGGTCTCACTCTTGCTCAGGCTGGTCTCGAACTCCTGACCTCGAGCGATCCACCCGCCTCGGCCTCCCAGAGCTAGGATTACAGGCGTGAGCCACCGCGCCCGGCCTCAGGGGATGATTTTAGATGGTCCCCTGACCCAGTTAGCTTGCCTCCCCTCTCAGGGCTGGTAGTTAACAGGTACACAGATACAACCACTCAAATTGTTAAAATACTGAAATACTTTTACACTGGTTGGTAAATAGCCCTCACCCCAGTGCCCACTCCAGCCACTCTGACACCTGTCCGGTGACCCACTTCAGCTCCATACATGGTCCTATGCTGCATGGACCCTGCTCCAGCAGCCAGAGTGAGCTGGGGGGAGGGGGTCATCTGTCGGCTGCAAGTGCCCACCTACCACTGGCCAGCACTCCCCCAGAGTCATCCTCATGTGGCTATTTGTGGCAACTGCAGGCTCCACAAAGTATTGGACAGGCTGTTAAATGTTTTGACCAGCACTTCATCCACTATCTTCCCTACAGATTTGCAGGCTGGGAAGGCTAGACTTCCACAGCCTGAGGGCTGCCCTTCCAAGCTCTACCGGCTGATGCAGCGCTGCTGGGCTCTCAGCCCTAAGGACCGGCCCTCCTTCAGTGAGATCGCCAACACCCTGGGAGACAGCCCTGTGGACAGCAAGCCGTGAGGAGGGAGCCCAGCAGGCTGTGCCCCAGGATGGCGTGGGCAGAGGAGGACACCTCTTGAGGGGAGCCTGCAGCATGATGGGCAAGATCCCTGTCCTCCTGAGCCCTGGGGCTCATGCCATAGCACCACAGGCATTGCTGAGGTCTACGCAGGGCCTGGGCTTTCCTCCTCTTCCTCACCCTCAGCTCTTGAGGAGGCTGATTTGGACCCAGACTGGGTGACTAGGGCCTTGGGCTGGGCAGCTTTCTCTGCCACCCCTTTCCCTATCAGGGACACGAGGGTGCCTCAGGTAACCCCAATTTCTGGCCTGCAACTTCTCTCCTTGACCAGGTTCAGCTGTGCCACTCACCTGCCAAATCTGCCTGGGGAGGGTTAGGTTGGGGATGGCCTGGGTTTGGGGGAAATTTCTTAATATACTCAAGTTCTGGGCACACAGAGCCAAGGAGTCTCTTGGCCCATGGGTCCCAACTGGGGGTCTAGACCAGGATTATGGAGGGCACAGCAAATGAGTCCTCCCCATGTGGGTTTGTGCACGTTGACCCAGACCCATCCTTCCCCTCACCCTTCTCTCCTTTCCTCATCCTAAGTGCCTGGCAGATGAAGGAGTTTTCAGGAGCTTTTAACACTATATAACCCGCCCTTTTTGTATGCACCATGGGCGGCTTTTGTATGTAACTGCAGCGTGGGGTGGGTGGGTATGGGAGGAAGGGGTGGGCCCTGGAGGAGATGGGGAGGGTGTGTCACCCCTGCCTCACACTTTTATTGTTGTTTTTTGTTTGTTTTGTTTTTGTTTTTGTTTTTTTACACTCGCTGCTCTCAATAAAGAAGCCTTTTTTACAACTTGTTTCTGAGGCTCAGTCTCGGCTCTTGCTTACAAATGATGTTCCTTCTTCCCTTGCTGATGAGCAGGCACCGTGTGCCTTCATGAAGTCTGGTGGGCTTGGACAGGATTAACCGGCAGATATTGGCTCTACTCTCCAGTGCACAGGGCAGCTGAGAACACGGGCGTGGAGTAGGCGAGATCACCTGCTGTTGTATGACCCTGTGTTACTCTCTGTCAGCTGCGGGCTGGCCTAGTCCTCATGCTCAGATAGGGTGGGTAGAAGTGTTGAGGGGAAACAAGGTAGAGTTAATGACAGTCTCAGGACTCTGATTTTAGAAGGGAGACGAAATAGGTAGAGAGGTGGTGCTTAATGCCTAGACCTTGTGTCATCAGTTAATCCTCTACCTCATTCCAATAACTTCAGCCTGGGTCCCTATCCTAAAGAAATGAGTCCTTAGCTCTGAAATTGCTGTAGTTCCTTCTGTTCCTCACCAAACTTCTCAGTAATGAAAACGTAAAGACATGCTCTGTAGTAGTCACTTAATATGCATCATCTCATTTAATCTCTGCAACCACTCAACCACATGAGATCACTCCCATTTCACAGATTAGGAAACTGAGGCTCAGGGCAGACAGGTAGTTTGCCCAAGATTACACAGCTAGTAAGTGAACCACTGTTGCTGATATACACTGTGCGTTACATTCTTCAGGTGTGACAAAGTGGGAAAAAAAAATTCATTTCTCTAGAGCAGTGTTTTTCAAACTCTGGGTGGCAACCAGCATTTTAAAAAAGTGAATCGTAATAGAAACTGTCAGAGTACATTGTATACTGTAATGGTAAGTATAGTTTCACAAAACTTATATTTGATAGATACATGTATTAATATATGTTGGATTGTATATTATTCGGCTATTGGGGTGGTGATGCTACATAATAACCCCCAAATCTCAGTCACTTACAACTACAGACATTTTTCTCACTCATGGATCTGTAGGTTAGTGAAGTTTGGCTGATCTTGACTGGATTTAGCTAAATTCAGTGGGGCTTGGCGCTAGGCTGTAAGTCTGGTTTAGGTCTAGTCTGTTGGCACCTGGAGCATGATCTTATGCAGTGGCAGAAGCACGAGAGGTAAGGCCAAATCATGCAAGCACATTTAAAACCACAAGTCTGAGCCAGGTGTGATGGTGCACACCTGTAGTCCTAACTACTCAGGAGGCTGAGGTGGGAGGATTGCTTGAGCCCAGGAGTTTGAGACTGGCATGTGCTATAATCGCACCTGTGAATAGTCACTGTATTCCAGCCTGGGCCACATAGCGAGACCCCCATCTCTAAATGAAACAAAACAAAGCCCACAAGCCTGTTGACATTTTATTGGCCAAAGCAAGTCACATGGTGAAACCCAACATCAACACCAGGAGGAGATACTGCAGAGTCATGTGGCAAAGGATGTGGATGTGTAATTCCAACAAAGAGTTGGGAGCAATCATTTAATTTACCACAGATTGCAGCACAAAAATGATTTCTTACTGTGGGCTGCACTCAGAAATATTTGAAAGGCACTACTCTAGAAGCAGGTCCTGTTCTTCCTTGGCCACTCTGCAGTGGCTAACATTGTTGGCCACATATTCTTCCTCACACTCTCTCAACTTTTGTGATGGTGTGATCTCTGCAGCTCCTCTGACCAGTCTTTCTCCTGAGACTCTGACTCTTCCTTTTCCTACTTTCCCACCCTCGGGACTCTGATCTCATGTGGCTCTAGCTGGTCCTTCAGTGTGGACAGTCCCCAGAGTTTTAGCTCTGATCCTAGCCTATGCCTCTGCCCCATTTCCTACTAGACATTTTGCTCTGCCAGATTCTCTGGGCCCAAACTGAACTCATCTTTCTCTGAAACCTCTTCCTCCACCCAATTTCCTTGTTTCCATTAATGGTACTACTGTTTGGAGAATAGTCACCCTTACTCACAATGTTAATTTTCTGTGCACCTTCCCTCCCTGTGCAGCCCATCAAAATCCATTTATTCTATCTCTGCCCTGTTTCAAATTTTGCTTAATTTTAAGAGAAAAAAATTATATCAAAGTAATACTGATTATGATGAAGTCAAATGGCACAGACTTCTATAAAGCAAAAAACACACGCTTCTCATCCCAAACCTCACTCTCCAGAGGTAAGCACTATTAGCATTTGGAGTGTGGCTTTCCAGACTTTTCCTGGAAACACTCATAATTTCTTTTTCTTTCTATTTGCTCTAATGCTGTCTTCACAATCGAGACCCTCTGTGCCCCTATGCAAAGTTATGAATCCCTGGGTAAAGGTTGATTCCAAGTGAAAACAGTTTTAGGGTGTTGTGACAGTAATTTTTTTAAAAGCAATCCTTTTAATATTATTTGGGTGCTAAAAATCAGAAGAAAGAAAGGCAGAATGGCCTGGAAACTGTCTGGTGTGAGAGATGGCTGGAATTCCAGTGCACTTCTGGAGGCCCTTCATGGTCTGGGGTGGACATGAGCTCCCACCTATTGTAGGGAGCTACTTATTGGAGGAGCATCAAACTCACATTTCAGAAATGACAGGCAGGGAGCTTACCTGAACTCAGTGGGCTATATGGGGTCTGTCGTGAAGCAGAGAGCAGATGCCTCTTCTATGGCCACGACTCAGTTCCAAGTTGTAGTGCTCCGTGGGTACCTAGGACTGGCATTGCCAACAATCCCAATTTCTTGAGAGAGGTCAGATACTCTGTTTATGTAAAATCTCGTGATTTTTAAATGTTATAAGGTCCAAACAAAACACAATTTGAGCCAATTTTTTATTTTAACTTTATCCCCATCAACAGTTTTGGCCTCCAAACCTGCAGTAATCCAATAGTGTAGGTGTAAGTCTTCTCCTACTTCCCTGTGGTAACAAAGGGCTGTGAATATGAAGCCATCCCAAGCAGTCAAAGGAGTTGTGGCATTGACACTGGTGTGCAATGACCCAGGAGTTGGGTGGGTGAAGTTGGAGAGAGGACAGCCTATTTGAAAAAAGCTGAAGATTGCTCTTCCCAGACACCCCTGTGGATGTGGCAGACAGCAGTTGTCCTCTGGGGTGCTCCTGCTGCAGGCTGTCATCCCTGCTTGTGTTTAAACTAGAGGTCTCAAACAAAAAAGTCTTTAGAGGCCAGGTGGGAATGAAACCCCAGGGTTATGGTTGTAACATTGTGCTGCACAGACAAAACACATCCCAAAGCACAATTTGTGGCCCCTGAAACCCTTCCGGAACCTATTTATCTATTTGACCTGTTCTTCCTCTTTAGCTAACACATTTCATATGTTTAACTACCTGTTGTGTAGTGTAAATTAGGAAAAGAAAAAAAAAACTATTGGGAAGTAGGAAGGAAGAGGGTTCTTAATTCCTGTATTTAGGCCAAGTCCATGTTTATAAATACATACGTGTATAGTATATGTATATGGACACATACTATATCTCATAAATCACTTGAACATACTTATTTCAGTATTTCTCAAAGTTTTTGGATTGTGACTCACAGTAAGAAATGCAGTTGACATTCTCAATTTACACCCATGCTATTGGATTACTGCAGGTTCAGGGGCCAAAACTGTTGATGGATATAAAGTTAGATATAAATTGAACCACATGAAATTGTTAACATCCCACCCTCTTGACCTATAAAATAGCAGTTTATATGGTTCAACCTATATATAATGCAAAGAAAAGTTTTATGCAACAATACCCTTGCTTTTTGTGATACTCATTAATTCTCTTAAATGCTGGTTACAGTATTCTATATTGACATCAGTACCACTACCACTAATGGGTCACAACCAACTGCCTTACTTAATATTCACAATAACCTTTTTTTTTTTTTTTTGAGACAGAGTCTTGCTTAGTTGCCAAGACTAGAGTACAGTGGTGTCATCATAACTCACTGCAGCCTCAAACTCCCAGGCTCAAGAGATCCTCCTGTCTCAGCCTCCCGAGTAGCTGGGAGTAGCTGGGACTACATGTGTGCCACCAGGCCCAGCTTATTTTTTAATTTTTTGTAGAGATGGAGTCTCCCTATGCTGCTCAGCCTGGTCTGAAACTCCTGGCCTTAAGGGATCCTCCCAATTTGGCCTCCCAAAGTGATAGGATTACAGGCACAAGTCACCGCACCTTGCCCACAATAACTTTTAAGGCAGGAATCATCACCCTCTCCCATTCCCTTAAACACACCAGGATGTTTTATCCCTGGGATGAGGTGACTTACCCCAGCTAGCTCCTATTGGCTATTCACTGACCACTTTGCCCTTTAGTCTTTATCTCATTAAATCTGCACTAAGAACCTCTTGGGGTAGATACCGACATTGAGGAATATGGAGCTTGGAGAAATCAAATCACTTGTTTCCAGGTACAGGGCTACCAAGAGGCAGATTCCAGATTTGAACAATTTCTGGAACAGCAAAGTCCAAGCTATTTTCACCACCTTGGAGCAAAGACCCAGACCCAAACCCTAACCTGGTTTTGCAGCACCCCCTAGTTCTAACCTTTTAAAAAACTTCTTTCTCCTATGGGGTTTTCCTTGGCTTTTCAGAAAGGAGTGCGCGCGCGTGCGTGTGTGTGCATGTGTGCGTGTGTGTGCGTGTGTGTTTGTGTGTGTGTGTGTGTGTGCGCGCTTGCTTGCTTGCTTGCTTAAACTTTCTGCCCGGCTGCACTTTTCTCTCAGGCCTTTGCACTGACTGTGGGGTGAGCTTTATTCTCGTAACCACTCCCTTCCCCAGCCCAGCCTGCAGCTGGAAGTCCTCACTGATCTCCATCTCTCCTCCCTGCCCCCATCGGGGACTAGGAGGCCAACAGTCTCTCAGCCCCCAGGACTTTTCCAGATGTAAGTCCGCAAGAGACCCCCCCTCCCCGCAGCGTAGAGGATGATGGATGAGGACCCGGGAGCCTGCCTAGTGGGAAAGTGTCGTCGCCTAAAAAAGGGAGGGAAAGGGAAGGGAAGTCGGGAGGAGGGGAAGGGTTAGGGCGGAGCGGCTGGGGCTACGGTCCAGACAACAAGTCTGGACACCCAGGACCCAACCCCCTCCGCTCGGCCAAAGACTTTGCCTCCCTCAGAAAGGCATGCATAACACTTTCGTTTGCGTTACAGGTTGAACCATATTCCAATCCATCCGTGCACTCCTTCGTTGGAATTTTGGCTGGATTTTCTCATTTCCTGCAAATCCCACAATCCATTTAGTGTTTGCTTCCAGCTCCCGAGCTCCCACTTCCCAATGCTGCTCCTTCTCCCCAAGACTGCGCTCCGGTCCTCTCCCAGGCTTCCTCTCCTCTAGTGCCTCCCAATTCTCTACCTTTCTCTGGTCAGGGGGGCGGAGTCATGCCTCCTCTCCTGTTCCTTTAAGGGGCGTCGGCTCCTCCCCTTTCGGAGTTGCGGTCTGACGCTGGATGACAGCAGCGAGTTCGGTATGTCTATGCAAATAAGCGCCTCCTGTGAGCCAATGGGGAACGGAGATGCCGGAACCGCGGACCAATGGGGCGGGGGCGCTGGGGCTCACCATATAAGGAGCGGCCTAGCCATAAAAGGAAACATTGTATCTCTTTATATGGGGGGAAGGGTCGGGGGATCCCTCCGCCGCCAGCGCGTGGTCCCGGCCCCCTCCACCCGCCGTCGCGGCCGCGGCCAGCAGCCCCTGCCCCCTGGGGGACGGTGACGGCCGCCGGGCGCGCCACCCTAGCATACGGACAGGGGGCGCTGCGCGCGGCCTGGGGCAACCCGGGCCACAGGGGCAGGAAAGTGAGGGCCCAGGTCGGCCCGGGCGTGCAGGAGCCCCGGGTTCGCAGCGGCCGCCGCGGCAGCGATAGCGGCACTAGCAGCAGCAGGAGTGCCAGGTGGAGCCGGGAAGCCGATGGCGGCGGCGGCGGCGTCTCCGATTCCTCGCTGACTGCTTGTCCGTCCTCCTGCATTGAGCGCCATGTTACCGAGCCAAGCTGGGGCCGCGGCGGCTCTGGGCCGGGGCTCGGCCTTGGGGGGCAGCCTGAACCGGACCCCGACGGGGCGGCCGGGCGGCGGCGGCGGGACTCGCGGGACTAACGGGGGCCGGGTCCCGGGGAACGGCGCGGGACTCGGGTCGGGCCGCCTCGAGCGGGAGGCTGCGGCAGCGGCAGCAACCACCCCGGCGCCCACCACGGGGGCCCTCTACAGCGGCAGCGAGGGCGACTCGGAGTCGGGAGAGGAGGAGGAGCTGGGCGCGGAGCGGCGCGGCCTGAAGCGGAGCCTGAGCGAGATGGAGCTCGGCGTGGTGGTCGGTGGGCCCGAGGCGTCGGCGGCCGCCACCGGGGGCTACGGGCCGGTGAGCGGGGCGGTGAGCGGGGCCAAGCCGGGTAAGAAGACCCGGGGCCGCGTGAAGATCAAGATGGAGTTCATCGACAACAAGCTGCGGCGCTACACGACCTTCAGCAAGAGGAAGACGGGCATCATGAAGAAGGTACCGAGCCTGGAGCTTGCTGGCCGCTGGGGATCGGGAGGGGTGGGGACGCGCAGGGGGAGCCCTGGAGGAAGACCGAGCCCTGGCGGAGGTGAGAGGCAGCGAGTCTGCAGGAGGTGTGTGGGAGGGGATGGCTGTTAGCCCGGGAGGGCCAAAGGGGAGGGGCCGCCAGGGGAATGTGGGGAGAGGGGAGATGCTGCGAACGTCCGGAATAGAGGGGAAAGGCGCCGAGGTGGGAGTGACCGGCGCGAGAGAGGAAGAGGGCCCTTGCGGAGTGAAGGGGTGAGGAACGCTAATGGGAGTCTGCGAGGCAGACGGGGAGGTGTATGAGTCGCCGGGGTCAGTAGGTCCGGTGCGTCCTGGTGTTCCGTGGAGGGTGCGGGAAAAGCAGGGAGCAGGAGAGAAGGTATGGATGAAGGTGAGGAGGCTGGAGCTGCATGCCAACAATGAGCGAGGATGTGTGGGAGGAAGGTGGGCACCACTAGAGTAGTGCTGGCTGGAAAGACAGCCAGGGGTAAGGACCAGGTAAGGGAGCAGGGCGGGGGACCTAGTGCTGCCCTGAGCAGCAGGGACCTAGTCCTACGCTGGCCATGTGTCTTCCATTGCATCCACTGGAAACCGCATGCTCCCAGCAGGACTGACTGCAGAATAACCTGCCTCTGGGACAAGTGGGGTTTTCAGCCCTAGGGAGAATCTGTGCATGGATAGAGTTTGTGGGGAAGTCAGGGAGCTTTGCAGAAATACCTAGAAATTCCTCCTCTGCCAGCCAATTATGCAGTGAAAAGTGGAGAAGAAAGGAGTCATCTTGGGTGTAGATGATATGGGAAGGGGTGGTAGCAGAGGATTTGGGAAACAGGAAGCTAGAACCTGGGGAACATGGGCTGGTGTTTATATATGTACCATATAGAAACTGGAGCCACTTCCAAGGTGGTTTGTGGAACTTCGTTGGGAGTAGAGCATGGCATCTATGGGGCCATGCTTGAAGGTCCCCTTCCCGGCTTTGTGACAGGGTATTTGGTACTAATCTAGGTCCCATCTCCCATCACTCCAGACACTGTTGTATCAGTGCCCCTTGCCACTTGATCATCAGTGGAGAAAGTTGGGGTGGGGCTGGTTTATGAAGGAAAACTCTCTTCTTTCCTTCCTTCCTTCTCTTTCCCAAAATAAAGAAAAAAAGGGTAGTACAGTATTATAGGGTAGAAGGAGAAGTTAGGCTTTGGCAACAAGTTGGAACCTGTGGAGTTTCTGGGAAGAAACATGGGACAGTTTGGAGCTTAAGTGGCCCCTTATCACTAATGTCTTGTGTGAATTCCAGAGTAGTAGGGATCCATCCTGGTCCCTGTGACAGTGAGGAGGGAGTGAGGCTCCATGGGGCTCAGGATACCAAGCTGTGTTGAGGAACAGCTAATTGGGCCCCTCTATGTGCCCTGAGGTTATATGCTCCATCACTGGGGGGCTGTGACTGCTTGGGATATCTGCAGGTCAGTGGGGCTGCTCCTCAAAGGGGGAGAATGGGTAGTTTTGCTGCTCCCAGATATCCTGCTAGGACCCCCCTCTCAGTCACTAGCAATGAAGGTCATTATGGTAACGGGGGCTTAAGACCACTATGTAATTCTTCTCTTTCATACTTCCCAAGAAAGGTAGAGATAAGAAGTTTTGCTGACCTGCCCATCTCCCTCCCCACCCCCCAGGCCTATGAGCTGTCCACGCTGACAGGGACACAGGTGCTGTTGCTGGTGGCCAGTGAGACAGGCCATGTGTATACCTTTGCCACCCGCAAACTGCAGCCCATGATCACCAGTGAGACCGGCAAGGCACTGATTCAGACCTGCCTCAACTCGCCAGACTCTCCACCCCGCTCAGACCCCACTACAGACCAGAGAATGAGTGCCACTGGCTTTGAAGAGACAGATCTCACCTACCAGGTGTCGGAGTCTGACAGCAGTGGGGAGACCAAGGTGTGTTTGGGTTGCCTATGTAAGAGAAGGGGAGGGAAGGGGGGTCCCACTCCCTCTTTAGCCCAGGACAGGTGGATAGATGCCCACTGATGTGGAGTGGAGCCGGGTTAGTGCCCCTCATCCTAGGAGACAGGTGTCCATCCTCGCTTTCCTGACAGGAGCCCGGCCCCCTAGATAAGCGGGCCGCCTCGGTGCCCATATAAGGCCGGCTCGGGCTCCACACCGGCCTCCCGCCCGCAGCCCGCCTGCCTGGCAGGGCCTTTGCATTCCTCCCGCCAGCTGTCTCCCCGCTGGGGGCGGGGGTGTAGCTTAGCCCTGCCCTCCCTGCCGGCCTGCTCGGTCGCCAGGGAGTAGGAAGGGAGCACTCTGCGATCCAGGGTCCTGGGAACTCAGCACTGTTGGCAAGCGGGCTGGTTGACTGGGCTGGGAACTACCTTACTAGCCAGACGCCTACCCCTTCAGGATGTTGGGGGCCTGGGCAGTTAAGGAGTGCATTCGCCTGCCCAGGGATGCCGGCCCTAGTTACGCCTCCCCCTTCCTTTTCCCGGTAAGGAGAGGGGGCGGGTCTTCCTTGCTGACTGGGGAGCTCCACCTTCCGGGTGGCTCTTAACTAACTGGCCAATGGGAGGAAGCGGCACTGTTAGCCTTAGCAACGCCTTCGCCAATCAGGGGTCTTGAACCCAGCTGCTTAGCAAACGTCCTGCGCTGACCCACCCCCAGCTTTTGAGCCCCCTAGTTGACTCAATTCGCATCTTGCCTTGGCGGCTTGGTTCTCAGCTTCCTCCTTCCCCTTCTAAGAACAAGACTTCCTGTGGGGAGAGTTAGTGCTGTTAGGCTCCCCTCTCTCTTAGTGACATAATGCGTGTAATCATTTTCAAATCCATGTAATGGTAGCGCTTATTCTCAGGACATTTTGCTGGATAAGTTCCTTTGGTAATTTAAATCTTGAGTATTTTGCATAAAGTGCTTCATTGCCAAACCCCCAAGATCTCTCTCAAACCTAAGTTCCTTGAAAATCTCTCAGTCCCTATATCAGAAACCTGAAAAATCAGAGCTGGAAGAACTCTTTCAAAGAAAATGCAGCAGTCCAGTCCCCTCCTGTTTCTAGAAGAGGAAAACCGAGGCTAAGAAAAAGAAAGTAATTATCTCAGGGTTATATGGATTGTCATTGCCAGAGCTGGGAACAGACCCAGCCAATGTGATTACCACAGTCCATTGGGGTAGAACTCAAAAGTTCCAGAGAACTCATGGAATTATAATGATGATGATGATAACTATCATAAGAGTAGCAAATATTTATTTTGGTCTTTTCGTGTGTCAGGTACTGTTTTCTAAGTGCTTTATGTATGTTAACCTATTTCATCTTTACAACAACCTATGGGGTAGGTATTATCCCCCTTTTACAAATAGGAAACTGTAACTCAGATGCTCAATAACTTGCCCAAGGGTCAGGCAGCAGATAAATGGTGGAACTGGGATTTGAACCCAAGCTCACTGGTTTCATTCTGGGCTCTCAATCCATACAAAACTTCTGCAGGAGCAGGGTCTGGTAGAGGCTCACTGCTTCGTCTTTACTCTGGGTGTAGGACACACTGAAGCCGGCGTTCACAGTCACCAACCTGCCGGGTACCACCTCCACCATCCAAACAGCACCCAGCACCTCTACCACCATGCAAGTCAGCAGCGGCCCCTCTTTCCCCATCACCAACTACCTGGCACCAGTGTCTGCTAGTGTCAGCCCCAGCGCTGTCAGCAGTGCCAACGGGACTGTGCTGAAGAGTACAGGCAGCGGCCCTGTCTCCTCTGGGGGCCTTATGCAGCTGCCTACCAGCTTCACCCTCATGCCTGGTGAGTTACAAGGGGCAGAGAGAGATTTGTCTTCCCCGGGGCAAATCCAGCATGCTAAGAGTGGGTTTAAGGCTGGCACCAGGAGACTCTCTTTCCCTGCTCAGAAGGAGGGTGAGTAGGGGCCAGAGCCTGAGAGAAGCCTGTCATGTCCCATTGGCAAGCATGCCCCTACCCACTGAGACTCCTACTGTCCTTGTAAGTTTCAACCATGTGTTCTAGCCTTATCTTGCTAGCCTAGCCCTGTGCCCCCATTGCCACAGGGGCAGCAGACATTCCATCACTTCCCTATCTTGACTGGAGGGCAGATCATGTCCTTGATGGGTCATTGCCAGCTCCTGGGTCAATTAAAGAACGTAGAGGCAAGATCTCGGATGAGAGGAAGAGGGAAGGGCAAGAGTGGAGCATGGAAGCCCCTGGAGAGGAGATTCAGGGCATAAAGGGCCTCTTTGGCTCCCAGGAAAGATGGCAATGGGAGTCAGGGACCAGTGAGCCAAACCCTGGGACTGGGGTGTTTGTGGGTGCTTGGTGGAGGTGGCAATTGGGCGGGACAGAGCACAAGTAAGATTCTGTGTCTCATAGGTGGGGCAGTGGCCCAGCAGGTCCCAGTGCAGGCCATTCAGGTGCACCAGGCCCCGCAGCAAGCGTCTCCCTCTCGTGACAGCAGCACAGACCTCACGCAGACCTCCTCCAGCGGGACAGGTATAGCTCATGGCCCTGTCACCCTCTCTGCCTGTCTCCTCCCATGAGGCCTAGCAGTAGGTGCCCAACAATAACCCTCCTGTAACTAAGGTCAGAGAATTTCGTGAAGTAGAAACTGAGGCTGTTGGCCTAATCCTATGGGAAAGTCAGGTGAGGATGGCTAGGTTTTGAATCTTGCCCTGTAGTGGGGCTATGGATTCCAGGAGGAAATTAGGGACCATTGTAGCCAACTTCTCATTCAGATGAGAAGCCTGAGGCCTAGAAAGGAGAAAAGTTACTTGCCCAAAGAAACAACCTTTGTTTTATTACTAGGAAGGACTTATAGAGCAGCTGTCTCCTTGTGGGAAGTGTTGTAGATTTTAGGTGGCCATAGTTCCCCTCGGGTATCTCTAGTAGTTTCAGAAATGATGAGAAACTCTCAAAACAAAGTTACTTTTAAGTTCTTGTTATTTACAACCTTATTGCTCAAAATGTGGTGTATGGACTAGGAGTACCAGCCTTACCCAGGAGCTTGTTGGAAATGCAGAATCTTAAGCCTTACCCCACACCCACTGACTCAGAATCTGCATTTTAGCAAGAGTCCTAAGTGACTGTATTTTCATTAACATTTGAGAAATGTTTGTTTAAAAGATGAATTTGTTAGCTGTGCATTTAGGAAGGGGGAGGAGGAATGAGAACAAATAAAAAATTGGATGATAGATATCCCTATAAGGGGGATATCTGAGTTTCCTGAGAGTGGGTCAGTCATTGTTATCTTTGTTTTTCCCAAGGTTAGGGTCTTGGGACAGAGAATTCAGCAGATAGACAGTCAAATAGTATGATGTGATAGGATACAATGAACAGTTGGTGCTGTTGTGTTCAAGAAAAAATTAGGCTTTTCTTAGTTTATAACAGGTAGCAAAGGAACAGTCTTGTCTAGCTTTTGACCTGGGAAATGGCAAAAGGACCGTGAAGGCCTGGAATTCCTTGGGGTGGATCGGGGGTATCATAGGGACCAGCGCCAAGCTGACATGGGTCTGTGTTTGCCAGTGACGCTGCCCGCCACCATCATGACGTCATCCGTGCCCACGACTGTGGGTGGCCACATGATGTACCCTAGTCCCCATGCGGTGATGTATGCCCCCACCTCAGGCCTGGCTGATGGCAGCCTCACCGTGCTGAATGCCTTCTCCCAGGCGCCATCCACCATGCAGGTGTCCCACAGCCAGGTCCAGGAACAAGGTGAGTAAAGGGACAGGGCTGAGGAAAGGGGGACCATTTTTTTCCTTGCACACCATATACACTCAGATACCCACAGATATTCCTGCCCAAATGCACACAGACCTGGATGTTCACACACACACTTGGACACCCATGCTTGTCCACTTGGACACACGTACACACTCGGACACTTATACCCCACATGTACCTTCAGACACATTAGGATACTCAACCTTGGGCACAGACACTTATACCCGACATGTACCTTCAGACACATTGGGACACTCACCCTTGGGCAGTTAATGTCTGAGAGGCTCACCCAGTCACTTGTGCATTTATAACCACTCCTCCAATATCTGGAAGTTTCTCTTGAGCAAGAGCTTTGAGTATCTCCTATGGTTTTCCAATGCAGGTGGCGTCCCCCAGGTGTTCCTGACAGCGCCATCTGGGACAGTGCAGATCCCTGTTTCTGCAGTTCAGCTTCACCAGGTAGGTGTGGGGGCACCTCTCACCCCATCCCAGATAGCTACTTCCTTATCTTGACCTTCGGGGACCGCCTTACCAGCAGCCCTAGCTCAGAAGCCCATCTGTTTTTCTGGGGTGGAAGGGGTCAGCCTGAGCTGGCTGGTCAGTCCTCCTCCCTCCTCACACACCCACTTCCCTCCAGATGGCTGTAATAGGGCAGCAGGCCGGAAGCAGCAGCAACCTCACCGAGCTACAGGTGGTCAACCTGGATGCCGCCCACAGCACCAAGAGTGAATGATCCGCCCGCCGCCCTGGACAGATGGCCCAAGGGACGGCACCACTTATTTATTGTTGCCTTTTCACGTTTTCTTTACACACACGTTGATGGGGCCGCAGGAGGGAGGCGGGGAGGAGGAGTGGGCAGCCACAGGACTTAGCCCTCTCACTCCAGCCAAAGAAATGGGCCTGCCTGCCCTCCACCCGTCCTCCCTCACCCTCCCCTCCTTCCAGCTCCACCTCCCATTTCAGTTGATGGTGGGGCTGTCCTCCCTCCTCAGACTCCCATTGCCAGCTTGGCTTGATGTTTGCCATAAGTATTAGCTTACCTAATGGGACCGTGCCCCACCTTCCCACACACAGGCCTTCTGTGGGGCTGGGCACCGTGTCCTCCCCTGAGGAAGCAGTTGGGGCCTTCTCTCCAGCCTCTTCGCTGACCCCAGGTCAGTCCTGTGTCTGCCACAGGCTGGGTCAAAAGAGCCCTGCCCCTGCCCCTCAGGGAGCCAGCTGGGAGATGGGGGCTTCTTTCCTCACGCAGCCCTCTGCCCCTTCAGCTCCTGAGTAGCTGGGCCTGTGCACTGGGCAGGTTCCTGGGACCACCTGCCCTGCCTTGCCGCTCCCCTTGGACCTCCAGGGGCTCCTGGGTTGGAGGGAACCACCAGCGTTCCCTTCTCCCTGTTGTCTTCCCCCCTCTTCTCCCAGCTGCTTTACTTAAAGTTGATTTTGAACTTTTTATTTGAGGAGACGAAGTGAAAACAAATCTATAAATATATATTTTTAAAATATTTAACTTTTTTTTATGGCGTTTTTCTCGTCCCCCTCTCTGCCCAAACTCCCCTTCCCTGGGGAGCCCTTGGGCTCCCCAGAACTGGCTGGGCCCCTGGGGACAGAGCCACCCCATGAGCTCGGGGTCCGCCAGTGTTGGGGGGAGATTCTGGGGTTGCCCGGTCCTGGTTTGTTTCCAGGAGAAAGCCGGGGGAGGGACCCTCAGGCCATGCCCCAACGGGGTGGGGAGGGTGACCCACAGCTCTGGGCCTCTTTTTGCCCTTTAGGGCTGTTGTTAGGGAGAGGGAAGAGGGAAACCAAATGTGGGGGTTGGGGGTGGGAGGGTATCAGGTAGAGGCAAGTGACTTCATTTGTGCCACACACATGGGCATTGCAGCCTTGTGTTCCCCCAGGCCTGCAGCTGCCTGGGGCCCAAGTTGCAGTGAGCAGGGTGGGGTCTGGGAGGGGGTGAGAGGCAGGAATGGGGGTCAGAAGTGGGAGCAGCTCTTGGGCTGAGTGCAGTGATAGGGGAGCCAGAAATGGGCAGCTCTCCCAGGGAGTGAGCAGCTACTGTAACTTTTTTAAATTAAGACAAAAAGCCTTGAAGAAAATGACTTTATTTTTCTAAGTGTAACCTCAGTATTTATGTAATTTGTACAGGGGCCATGCCCCACCCCCTTTCCCACCTTTGGGTTAGACCTTGAGGGTGGGCCAGCATAGGGGGGAGGGTCTTTTACCCTGTGTCAGAGCCTACCTTCACCACCTATATCCAGAGTGGGAGCTTTTTCAGAAATGGGGCAGCAGTTGGGGTGGAGTTTTATTAACTCCTACAACTGCCTTCAGTAGGAACAAGCCTGCTTCTGTGATTAGGTGAAGGGGTAGGGGAAGATTTTACGCACAGCCTAGTCATCGAGGGGATGATTTGCCGATATGTTTTGAGAACTCCCTAACCTCTAACCCTCATTGCTGTCTTGCCCCAGTTTGGGGTGCCAAGATGGAAGTCACCTTTCTGGGCTTTCTCCTGGAAATAGCTGGGGCTGATGGGTGGCTTTCAAGGCTGGGGCATGGCAAGTCAGGGGCCAGAGAGTGGGGGAGCTTGGGACTCAGGTCTGTAACTGCCCAGACCCTTTGCTCTGCTCTTGTTTCACTCCACCACCACTCACTCCCCACTCCCCTACCCATGGGAGGAGACTTGATGAATTCCTCCTCTCCTACCCACAAAGACAGACCCAGTGAGTGAATCAGGCAAAGTACTTATAATGTGTGTTGTGTGAGCGTGGCCTTGGGAGAACATGCCTGTGTCAGGGATGAGGTGACATTTATATGTGCAGCGACCCTTGGTGTTTCCCTTTCTCGGTGGCTGTGGGGTGTGGGTGTGTGGGTGTGTGTGCCTGTGCCTGAGTGAATGTGTGTGTGTGTGTGTGTGTGTGTGAATGTGGTGTGTGTATGTCAGTGGTTTCTACTTCCCCTGGGATGCTGACCCAGGAATAGTGGACATGGTCACAGTCCTATGTACAGAGCTTTCTTTTGTATTAAGAAAATACTCTTTCAATAAATGTTATCATTTTTGTGCACAGACTGTGGGGTCTTTGGCTCTCTTTTTCTACATACGGAGTCGGGGAGGTATGAACACGCCGTAAGCCCGGCTGCTTGATGAAAACGGAAGTGCTAAGGGGAAGCTTTGGGCTATTGAGCCCTATACGACTTAATTTAAGGAACATTTTGCCCGGCGGAGGACTTTCCCCCTAGGCCGACACAGAGTTAAACAATTTTAACTAATAGGAAAAGTGATACAACTAACCCAAAGCATTGCTGAGGGGTTTGGGAAACTCATGGACACATGACCTACTGGAAACTCAAGGGACAGCCCTAAGGTGGGAGTGTGGGTCACCGTGTTTCCGAGTGGATGCCACGATAGGAGACGGAGGGTTAGGAAGGCAGACCCAGCCAAGAGGAAGGGCTGCTTCACAGTAGCGGGAAAGGGCTTCCTCCTCTTGCGGAGAGCGGAGCAACGCGACCGCGACGCCAGGCTCTGCCTGCAGCGCGCCCCCACGCCCCTCTCCCCACGCAGCCGCCAGCTGGCACAGCACGCAAGCTCCACTCGCGCGCTGTGCCGCCCCGCTCGGCGTGGGCCGCGGTGGGACCCGTAGATGCCCGGCCGTGGGTGCATTCGCCTTGCGACCCGGAAGGAAGGAAGGCAGCGGCGGAAGAGGCGGGGCCAGAACGGCAGGACGAGCCGCTGGGTCCCAGCAAAGGCCAAGCCTGGCGGTGGGAGGTGAGAGGAGAGTCCTGCGCCGATCCAGTCCTCCTACCCCCGTCTTCTCTTTTTTAGCCACTCTTTGTGGGGCTGACGAAAGGAGCCATATCTTGCTGTCTGAGAGTCGCTCGGTCCTGTCAGCGTCGTCAGACTGCACCGCGCTCCCGGATCCTCACCCCGCCTCCAAACCCCTTCGCAGTGTCGTGCCGGCCCCCTCCGCTGCCCCACTGGTCTGCATGCTTGGGCCTTACCTCGCTACCTATATTCTGGTCTCATACCTGTGTTCAGACCTCACCCCACACCTCAGTGTCTTGCTCCTGTTCCAGGCCCACCTTATGCGTTCCTCCGCCCCCTCCCCCAGGCCTGTGGGATTGTTTTATTTTGCCATGCGCTAATCGCATGCCCGTTGCTACATCGCTGCTTACCTCCCAGCTTTGCCCCCAAGTTAAGTGGACCCCTAGACCCATTGAGGTCCACATCCTTTCCCCCGCACCCCCCTTCTTCACTCTTTCGTCTATTCTCATTTTCTGTTCCTGTACGGGAACGTCACTCCTGCCTTGATCACCATTTCTTCATGTGGGTTTACCGTCGTTTCTTATTCTCACTGTGCCTGTTGCCCCTACACTACGTCATATCATACATATCTTTCCTGTTCATTCATCTCCCATTTATAATCTGGCTTAATAACTGCGTTTATTTGATGACTCCCAAACTTTCATCATCTAATATTAGATTATGTTTGCTGAGCGCTGAGTATGTGCTAGATGCTGTTGTAGGTGCTTTACATACATGATCTTAAGTTTTACAATAACTTAATGAGGTAGGTATGAATATTATTACCATCTGGCAGAAGAGGAAGCAGGCTCAGAGGTTAAGTAACTTGTCTCAAACTGTGCAGTTGGTAAGGAAAGAGCCAGAATGCAGAGTCACATTTATCTGACTCTGAAGCCAGTATATTGCCTCTCTCCTGGTCTCATTCCCTACCCTTAATCCTGTGATGATCGCCTCCATCTCTATCTACCTGACTTAGATCCTTACCATACATACAGCACAAGTGCAGGGTGGGACCTGATCTTTCTTTCCCATAATTTTATCAGGTCCATATGCCCTTCCCCCTTTCACAAGACTCTCACACATTTTTCCCATCCAGTCATCTGCCCCAATGTCCCAGCCTCCTGTCATCTCCATTCTCTGTATTTGCTGTGGCCCACCCTTTATGTCTACGTTCCAGCTTACCCGGTCATTTATACTCCCTGTCCTGCCCCTCCCCATCCTACTTTTCCTCACATGTTCTGACCCCACTGTTTCACATGCTGCTGTCTTTCCTGCTTACCCATGTCATCCTTCTAAGTCTTGATCTGTATCCCTCTGCTGTTCTGCCCAGATTGTCCTGTTTAGCTGTCACTCTGTTTATTGTTACCTTGCCTGTTACTCTTCTCATCCTCTTTGTAACCTCTTCCATTTCTTAAACCCCCTCATTTCATTTCCTCAGTGTTTTCACTCCATTCTTATATAAATCCCAAAGTGTGTTCAGCTATTCATTTCATCCTATTCTTTGCCTTTCTGTTTGCTTTCTAAATTCCACCATGCAGCTTACCAGTCACCACCCACCCTCTCTGTGTCTTAGAATTCCACCCCTCTCTATGTAGTTTTTTCTCTTCTCATACTGCTTTATCTTTCTCCTTGTGTATCCCAGTAGGTCAGGATGGTGGGGGAACGGCGTGCTGGAGACCTCATGGTGCCCGTAGGGCCCCGACTGCAGGCATATCCTGAAGAACTCATTCGACAGCGGCCTGGGCATGATGGACGTCCTGAATACCTGATCCGATGGAGTATCCTCAAGTGTGGGGAAGTGGGCACAGTGGATGTGGAGGAAGGCAAGGCAGAGCACATCCTCATGTGGCTGTCAGCCCCGGAGGTCTATGCCAACTGCCCCATGTTATTAGGTGAACGGGCGTTATCTAAGGGACCTCAGCATGAACCAGCTGGAGGTTCAGGAAGCTTTCCCCGAGAACCAGGAGGCCTGGATGAAGTGGCAATGGGAGAGATGGAGGCTGATGTGCGGGCGCTGGTACGCAGGGCTGCCAGGCAGCTGGCAGAAGGTGGAACCTCGAGTCTCACAGCCTCTGTGCTCCACACCATCCACGTGCTCAGTGCTTATGCCAGCATTGGGCCCCTCACTGGCGTCTTCAGGGAGACAGGAGCCCTGGACCTGCTCATGCACATGTTGTGCAATCCTGAGCCTCAGATCCGTCGGAGTGCAGGCAAAATGCTGCAGGCTCTGGCAGCCCATGATGCTGGTAAGAGACAGCCAGGGGAAGAAGGAAAGCATTGGAGAGAATGGGGCCACTAGAAGTAAGAACAGAAAGAGATTTCCCAACTCTGTAAGAACACCTAGTATTTGGTGAATATCAATTCGATGCAAAGGAAAAATAAAGATTTATGGGGTAGTGCAGGCATATAAATAGGGGAAAATGATAGCATCTGATTTACCTGTCCATTCTCAATGCACTGACAGAGAAGAGAATGGGGTAGATTTGCATTTTTTAAACTGTGGGTTGAGATTTATTAGTTGGTTTTGTAATCAATTTGGTAAGTTACAACCAACATTTTTTAAAAATGTAAAATATCAAGTATGTAGCACTTAGGGTAAATTTTGTAGCATAAAATATATGTTTCCATTATATGTGTGTATGTTTGTACCAGATTACCATGTAAAATGTATTTCTGGCTGTTGGTATCAGTAACAAAAGTTTGAAAGCCTCTGGGGCAGAAGATAGAGTCTAGGAAAGGCAGGGAGAAAGTATTGGGGATTGAAGAGAAGATAAGGATTGGGTGTGGATTACAGGGAGTCGGGCTCACGTCCTCCTATCACTGAGCCAGCAAGATGGCATTGAGCAGCACATGGATTTTGACAGCCGCTATACTTTGCTGGAGCTGTTTGCGGAAACTACGTCCTCTGAAGAACACTGCATGGCCTTTGAGGGTATTCATCTGCCTCAGGTACTCTGCCAGCTGTGGGGAAAATGCTGTGTACAAGGCCTAGGGCATTATTTCTGAAAACATGGTTCAGGACTGTTTGTCAGCAGCAGAGCCACCTGGGGAGCTTGTTAAAATGAAGGTTCATGCCCTCCTCCCCATTCAGAATTTCTGAGATTAGAACCCAGAAATCTGTGTTTTAAGACACTCCCTGTGTATTTTTTACACAAATCCAAGTTTGAGAACTACAGGCCTGAGAATGAGGCCTTTATATTTTTCTGTAGAGGAGGATATTGGGGGGAAGGGGAGGGGCTCAAACTAGGAAAAGGTGAACCTATGCCAAGGACTGTGTCCTACAGATCCCAGGAAAGCTGCTCTTCTCCCTGGTGAAGCGCTACCTATGTGTTACTTCCCTGCTGGATCAGCTGAATAACAGTCCAGAGCCAGGAGCTGGAGACCAAAGCTCCCTGTGCCCCACAAGGGAGAAGAGCCGGGCACAGCGGGAGCTGGAGTTCAGTATGGCTGTGGGCAACCTCATTTCAGAGCTGGTGCGGAGCATGGGCTGGGCCCAGAACCTCAGCAAACAGGGCACGCTGCCTCCCCGGCCAATCCGGTCCATCTTTCAGCCCTGCATTTCAGACCCCAGCCTTTTACTCCCCACCATTGTCACCACCCCTAGAAGGCAAGGGTGGGTCTTCCTCCAGCGCTCTGAATTCTCTAGCCGGAGTGGCTATGGAGAATACGTGCAGCAGATTCTGCAGCCGGGGATGCGAGTGCGGATGCTGGATGATTACGAGGAGATCAGTGCAGGGGAGGAGGGCGTCTTCCGGCAGAGCAACAGTGGTGTGCCCCCTGTGCAGGTGAGCTATGCACAGTGGTGGGACACTGTTGGGGATCTATTGTAGGGGCTTCTATTCAGGCCCCCCCAAGGAGAAAACCCCCAGGAGAATTGGAATGGTAAAAGGGGGTCAGACATTTGGGAGAGGTACCATTTGGAAGGCTGAGGAAATCTGGTGGGAGGCAGGTGGGCTGTGAGATTGTGGAGAGACTCAGACCCAGGAAGCAGAACTGATATATCAAGATACCTCATCACCACTTCCACCAGTGGAGGAGACTAGTGGGGAGTGTGGGAACAGAGGCCATCATGGTTAGGAAGACAGACAAAGCCCACTCCTGGTAGGGGAAGGAAGCCTTTTGCTGTATAAAGGTTCTTCTGAGCCTAGCCAGGTATGTATCTGAGGGTGTGCCCCAGGTCTGGGACCGAGCATATCGTTTCAAGCCTTCACAGCCCAGGGCCCAGAGGGCTGAGCCCTCTCTATTCCTCTTTCCTCTTTCTTCCTCCCTCGTACCAGGTCTTCTGGCAGTCGAGGGGCCGCACCTACTGGGTGCACTGGCACATGCTGGAGATCCTGGGCCCTGAGGAAACTACTGAGGATACGGCTTCAGCAGCTGTGGAGAAGGGAGCAGGGGCTACAGTGTTGGGCACAGGTGAGCTGGAGAGGGGACGTGGATAGCATGTCTCTGAACAGAGGAGTAGTGACTGGGATGAAGTCACTTCTGACCAGGAACAGCACTAGGGGTTCAGAAACTCTATTCCTAATAGGTACTGATCCTTTCTGTGCCTGTATTCTCAGTATTTCCCTTCTGGGACTGGAAGCCTGTGGATAGGCTCTACGCTTTGCCATACCTTCAGCCTGAGCCTCAGAAGGAGGGATTGGGATATTTGACCCAGGCTGAGTGGTGGGAACTGCTTTTTTTCATCAAAAAGTTGGACTTACGTGAGCAGCAGCCAATTTTCCAGAATCTACAGGAGAACCTAGATGAGGTATTACAGGCCTGAGATACCTGGGCGGGGGTGGGGCTGGGGGTGGGGGGGTGGATTATAGTAGGGTTAGAGGTGGAATTCTCTAGAGGGAATTCTATTAGAATAGGTATGGGGTGCCACTTAGGGGGAGGCTGGGGCTAGAGGTTAGAGAGTTGGGGGGGTCCTGCTGGGGGAGGAGATAGTACTGTGAGGGTCTAGTGTGTGGAAGGTACGAGGGCATGGTGGGAGGTGGCCACCTTTCCATTACTGTTACCAGCACCTTTGTTTCTGCTTGTCCCTGAAATGCATACCTCCTCTGTTGACAGACCCAACGTGAAAAGGCCCTAGGTGAGATCTCCGTGCCTGTAGAGATGGCTGAGGGTCTGCTGCAGGTTCTCAGTAATCGGTTTGAGGGCAGCACCCTCAACGACCTACTCAACTCCCAAATCTACACCAAGTATGGGCTGCTGCATGATGAACGAAGCAGCTCATCTACTTCACGAAGTCCATCCTGTACCCCAGATCCACAAGAGGAGTCCAAGTTGGAAGCCAGCCTCTCTGAGGAAGAGACTGAGTCCCCCAAAGCAAAGGCTGAGATCCCTAAGGTGGAGGCAGAGCCCACCAAGGCAAAGACTCAGCCCCCCGTGGCACAGAGTGATTCGCAGCTGTTTAAGCAGCTTCTGGTGACTGAGGGGATAGCCCTGCCACCTGAGGTGAAGGAGGCAGGCGTTGGTGAGTCAGGGCTCACCTCCTCTGGGAGGAAGAAGTTGGAATGAGTCCTGGGTGGTCCCATTAGAAGAAGTGGATAGTCAGGGTAGAAGGAAAGCTATCAAGTAAGGTCACTTTTGCAGGGGAAAATACCTGGGAACCATGCATCCATCTCTTTCCCTTTGACCTTGATTGTATCTAACCACTACTCCCTTTCTTCAGTATCTTTGGAAGAGGACGGTTCATTTTCTGGGGTATCTTCATTTCATGGTTTGACCATTAGATCCCCTACATAGAATTGGAAAAGGATGTAGGCTACAGTAATGAATAATGTATTTAAATGTCAGTAGGATAACTGGGCTTGACCTTTAAAAACTTCCAGGTTGGAGGTACCACAGTTTTTTTTAGCCACTGCCTTTCCCCCATCAATTTCAGAAATGGCTAGAGCCTTGCGGGGTCCTGGTCCTCGCAGCTCCCTGGATCAGCATGTGGCGGCCGTCGTGGCCACTGTGCAGATATCCAGCTTGGACACAAACCGGCAGCTTTCAGGGCTCTCCGCCCTCTCTCAGGCTGTGGAGGAGGTCACTGCGACAGACCACCCTCTGGTCCATCCTGACAAATCTCTGAGGTTAGCATGCTGGGGAGGGAAGAGGTTTTCATTGAAGCTGTTGGCAGTGAGGGTGGTGGTAAGAGGGAAGGGGCTATGAGATCAAGCATTAGAAAAGCTGGGGAAGAAGGAAGGGTGACCTGAGAAGCGGCTGAGCAGGAGGATTAGATGTTACAATGGCTCATATTCTTGGAGCACTTCTTCTGTGCCAGCTACTGTGTTAGTATTTTACATACATTCTCTCATTAAATCTGCCTAACACCTGAGGAAGCAGTGATAGTGTCATCCTACTATATGGATGAGGAAACAGGCTTAGAGAATTTAAGTAACTTGTTCAGTTTTATAAATTTCAAACTTGGGTCCTTTTGGCTTTAGAGCTTGAGTTTTTTGTTTTTTTTTTTTCTTGGAGACAGAGTCTCGCTCTATTGCCTGGGCTAGAGTGCCATGGCATCAGCCTAGCTCACTGCAACCTCAAACTCCTGGGCTCAAGCAGTCCTCCTGCCACAGCCTCCCAAGTAGCTGGGATGACAGGCGCTCACCACCACGCGCAGTTAATTTTTTTTTGTTTGTTTCTATTTTTAGTTGCCTGGCTAATTTTTTCTATTTTTAGTAGAGATAGGGTCTTGCTCTTGCTCAGGTTGGTCTCGAACTCTTGACCTCAAGTGAACTCCTGACCTCAAGTGGCTGCCCAGAGTGTTAGGATTACAGGTGTGAGCCACAGTGCCCAGCTTTAGAGCTTGAGTTTTTTTGTTTTTGTTTTTTTTTTCCTTTTTTTCTCTCCCTGCTTTCTTTTTATTTTTAAAGTTTTTACTACTTTCTTATTATACAAATAATATACAAATGCATTCTCATTTTAAAAGTTCTGAAGAATATAAGAGAACATAGAATGAAAGGCCAAAAAAGTCCCTTTCACCACATTTAGCGGTCTGGTATATCCCTTAGACCTTTTGTAGATTTACATTTGTAATTGTGTGTTTGGAAATGGAGCATTTTCTGAGTTTATGTTTTAATATATGTAATCACATTCTACATATTTCTGCACCTGATTTTTGCTCTCACGCAGTGTGTTTTAGATAGCTTTCCATATTAGTCCGTGTGGAACTGCCTTGTCTTTTCACTGCTACATACAAGTCTGCGATGTGCTTGTATCCAAGTTCAAGTACAGTGTTCTAATGACTCTGTTTTCCCTTACCTCTGCCAACACTGGGTATTATCATTTAAAAAATCTATCTGATTGGCAAAATTTTAAGTGATTGGTATCTCCTTGTTTTAATTTCTTAGTTCTGGTGAAGTTAGGCATATTTGCATGCATTTGTTCTGTTTCTTCAGTAAATATTCTGTTCTTACCCTTTGCCCACTTTTTTATTGGGTCTTTTCCTTTTTCTTACAGATTTGTAGGCATTCTGGCATTAATCCTTTGTTATTTATGTTTCAGATATTTTGCTTGTCTTTTAAAAATCTTATTAGCTTTATTTTTGTGATTATAAAATAGTTTACGTTCACTGTAAAAAACGTTAGAAAATTATGACAGTAAAAATCATCTGAAAGCCCCTTATGCAGAGACAATCACTGTTAACATTTTGGTAAACATCTTTGTATTTTTATACATATTATCAGTGTATATTAATTAGTTTATAAAAAACCATGGTTACAGAAATGGATATATATTTAAAGTACATTTGATTCACACTGTAGTCATCATTATGCTTCTGAGAAAGGACTGATAAAAACAGAACTTTCCCAGTAACTTTATTTGCCATCTTTCCCAGAAGTTCTTTTGTGTTCTTTCCCTCCATAGTTCCCAGGCCACCTCCTCAGCCTGCATTTCTGTCACTATGAAGGAAGATGTCATTTACTGCTGTCTTCCTCTCATGACCCTCCCTGTGATATAGGGACTCTGTAGGCACTTCATCTTCTTTCAGATCAGCATTTCCATTGGAGCATTTCTCTAGCTCATTGCTTGTCTTTTAATTTTGCTTATAGTGTCTTTCATTGTGCAAAAGTTTCAGATTGTTATGTTGCTATATTTTCAACTTTTTTATGGCTTCTAGATTTTGTGTCCTACTTAAAAAGGTCTGTCCTATTCCAGGATTATGAAAATAGTTCCCTTTATTTTCTAAAACCATCTATGATTTTGTTTTTTACATTCATTTTAAAATCCATTTGCAATTTATTTTTGCAAATGATGCAAAGTAGAGCTCCAATTTCAATTTTTTCAAATGCATAGCCAGGTATTTCAGTATCATGTTTTTAAAATTTTATTTTATGTTATGTTATTTTTTATTTATTTATTTTTTTTGAGACAGAGTCTCGCTCTGTTGCCCAGGCTAGAGTGAGTGCCGTGGCATCACCCTAGCTCATAGCAACCTCAAACTCCTGGGCTTAAGCAATCCTTCTGCCTCAGCCTCCCAAGTAGCTGGGACTACAGGCATGTGCCACCATGCCTGGCTAATTTTTTTATATATATATTTTTAGTTGGCCAGATAATTTCTTTCTATTTTTAGTCAAGACGGGGTCTCACTCTTGCTCAGGCAGGTCTTGAACTCCTGACCTCAAGCTATCCACCCGCCTCCGCCTCCCAGAGTGCTAGGATTACAGGTGTGAGCCACCGCGCCTGGCCATATGTTATGTTATTTTTTTTTAGACAGAGTCTCACTCTGTCGCTCCCACTAGAGTGCAGTGGTGTCATCATAGCTCACTGCAACCTCGAACTCTTGGGTTCAAGCAATCCTCCTGCCTCAGCCTCCTGAGTAGCCAAGACTATAAGCTCACACCACCTTGCCTGGCTAATTTTTTTTATTGTTGGTAGAGACAGGGTCTCATTCGTGCTCAGGCTGGTCTTGAACTACTGGCCTCAAGCTATCCTCCCTCCTTGGCCTCCCAGAGTGCTAGGATTACAGGTGTGAGCCACCGTGCCCGGGTCCACATCATGTTTTAAATTATCCTTCCTTTCCTCACTGGCTGAGATACTACCCTTATTTCTCCTCTCATCTATTGATCTATTTGGCTATCCTATATCAGTTCCAGGGTTTCAGTTGTTGTAAGTTTATATTTTGATAATGTTAGGCAAATCTACCATTATTTTTTTCCAAACATTTCTCTCCCAGTGCCTGAATCTGCCTGTCATAGTATTTTTAAAAACATTTTAGGCATTTTGATTGGAATTACTTTGAATTTATAGATTTATTTGAAAAGATGAGCCAGAGTTCATAACCATTTTGCTCTACTGTTTCCTTCATGAGGTCAGGAACCAGTAAGACCACAGAGGGGAGGGAATCAGGAGTGAGACTGAGGCAAGGAGAGCAGGTTGGGGGGTGCAGAGGGAATGGCCTAGATCTCAGTGGATGGGGTTAGGATGGGAGTTGGATGGTGTTGTGGCTGGGAAGTCAGGCAAGACTCCTTGGGATGGGAAGTCCCAGTGTCTCTTCTCTTATCAGAGAGAAGCTAGTGAAGACGCTGGTGGAGCTGCTGACCAACCAGGTGGGAGAGAAGATGGTGGTAGTGCTGGGCCTACGCCTCCTTTACCTGCTCATGACCAAGCACGAATGGCGGCCACAGTTTGCCAGGGAGGGTGGCATCTATGCTGTGCTGGTTTGCATGCAAGAATATAAGACTTCCGTCTTGGTGCAGCAGGCAGGGCTGGCGGTGAGTGCACTGGGCCTGGCAAAAGAGAGTGATGGACTGGGGACTATTGATCTTGAGGAGATACTGTGGTGACTTAGCCCAGGGAGTAGATGTTGGGGTGGAAAGATGCAGGTGGATTTAAGAGTTTGATTTGGACAGTCTTGGGGATTGAGTGCATGTTTGGAGAAAGGGAGAAGGGAGTTTTTAAGAATGATTCCTGGTGTAAAATTGAGCAGCAGGGTACACGAGGTAGCGTAGCCATTTAGTAAGTGAGAGAATGTTGCAGGCGGAGGTACGGGGAGCAGGTCAGGAGTTGAGTTTTTAGGTATGTTGAGTGTCCTGCACCTCTTTAGTTACAATTAGATGTCTAGTTAAAAACTAATTTTCTATTCCTTCTAAAATTTCAGGAGAAAAAAAAACCATAAAAACTAATTTTATAGATGTAATAATTAAACTAAAAATACCTTTCTTTTTTTATTAGAGTGGTACCCTTACAAAGAAAATATTCCCTCACCAGATTTGGGTAAAACAGAGCCAGCATTGCCATTGCCTTGCCACCCTGGGCCCAAAGAATAGAGAAGAGAGGCCTTCATCCAGGGGAACTTACAGAATTGACCTCCTACCTACTTGAGACAGAAATGCTGGGTGGTAGGGTAGTGTGGGCAGGATGGCTCTGTATAGCCAGAGGGTCCCTAATGGGGGGCAGGTAGGTCCCAACCAGAGTAGTTCTGAGAATAGATTCCAGTTTAATGACCACAGCATGGATGGGAGCACATATCCTCTTAGAGCAGGCTGTGCCTGGAGAGGCCAGGAGGCCCTTTTCCTTTATGGGGCCAACTAGGTGCTACTGCTTCCCAGAGCATTCAGGCATTCACAGTCTAGGTCATGTATGCTCAAAGAATTCCGTGATCCTTTCAAGTTATGTGACCAAAATAAAGCATTTACTCCTAAATTCAGAGTCTTGCCCTGAAATGAAATTGTTAGGGTCTACAGCATTCAGCTAATTGGGGGAGTGTGGGAAACCAAAGAGAGATAGCCTCATTATGAGGTAGCATTTGCTTAGAGGGTCCAGGCCTCATAAGGGGGTTTATCCTGAGAATTATTTCTAGCCTAGTCCATCCTTAATGGATTTCCTCTAGAGAGTCAGCCCTTTAACCAGGCGAGACATTCTCTACTCCGATGGTTTAGTGTTCATTTTAATTTATTTTTTCTCTATAGTACTAGCAAACATGTTTTCATATTACAAGTATTTTTCCTATAATTCCAACCACTCTGCCCATGAGACGACCAAGTAGCCTTCTTGAGAAGAACTGGATACTGGCTGCGGCCAGGGGACACAGGTTTGGGAGAGTTGGCATATAGGTAGGAATTGGAACTGTGGGAATGGACGAGGTTGCTTCGGTGGGGGAGCACAGGGTGTGAAGAGAGAGGGGACAAGGAACCTCATGTTTGTGGACCAGGCAAAGGAACACCAGAGAGGTAGGAGGAAAACCAGGAGGATATAAAGTCACGGAACTCAAGGGAAGAGAGGCTTTGCAAAGGAAGGAGTGGTTTAGCGAGATGGGAGACGACATCAAGGAAAGCCTCTGATGACAACTAGACATTTTGAGAGGGTGTCATCCTCAGGGGAAGATACAGCTGGGGTGGCTCCCTTGGTGCTGGGAGCTTGGAGGTGGAGAGAAGTAGGCCAATTTTACTGTCTAGTCTTAGGGGATTTTTTTTGTTTGCTTTCTCTTCTTTTCCTTCCTCCTTCCCCCCCTTACTAGCATTTGATTTGCTATCACTACCTCTTCCATTTCTGCCTCCTCTACCTGTACTCAGCTGCCCCGAAGTTTGATGTCTAGAATGATGGCCCTGGCTTACCCCTTCCTCATGGTGGCTCTTCCTACTCCTAACTCTGCTTCCACATCCCCTTCACAGGCACTGAAGATGCTGGCCATAGCCACCTCCTCGGACATCCCCACTTTTGTTGCTGGTCGAGATTCTCTCCACCCTTTGTTTGATGCTCAGATGACCAGAGAGATCTTCGCTAGCATCGACTCAGCCACACGCCGAGGCTCTGAGAGCCTGCTACTTGCTATCCCTGCAGCTTTGATCCTGATGATGAACACTGAGGGGTCAGAGCGTTACCCTCCAAACTTCAGATTCCTCCTAAGTTCCAAACCCTGCTACTCCTCTGCCCCAGACTCATGTGCTCCACAGAAATTCCCCTCACATTGTCACCTCTGGATTAAACATTGGTGGCCCTCTTGATTGTCATTGGAAGAGAAACCAAGTGCTTGGGGGTAGGGAGATTCCCAGAGAGGGCAGAGAGACACTGATCTTCCTTCACAGGATTGGGAGGAGTGATCTGAGGTCAGGAGGCCAGATGTCCTGGTTCAGAGGGACCTCTAGAGCCCTTTCCTTCCCAACTGTAGGGCACTCTGCACTTGCTTCCCTGCTTCCATTGGATTCACTGTCTGTCAATTTCTTCTTGGGTCACCTCCCTCTTCCCAGGTGCTCCTCCGCAGTGAGAAATGGCCTGCTCCTGCTCAACCTGCTTTTGTGCAACCACCACACTGTGGGAGACCACATTATAACCCGAGAGCTGAGAGACACCTTGTCTAGGCGCTCAGGGATAGCACCGGGGACAGAACCCATGCCCACCACACGTACCATTCTCATGATGCTTCTCAATCGATTCTCAGAACCACCAGGCAGTCCTGACCATGCAGGTACCATTGTGGAGGGGGGCGGTTCTGCTGAGGAATCATACAGTGCCAGCCTGTGGCCAGGAAGGCTAAGGTTTACATACTAGCTTCTTACTGAAAGACACAAGGAATTTTCAGGAAATGAGTGAGCATTGTAGTGTTCAAGTTAGGTCATAAGTAGAACTTCCTGACCAAGAGGGCAGGGAGACTCTAGAATAGGTACAGGGAAGTTGCCTTCTCTGAATGGCTTTAAACATACATAGATTCCTGTCTTGTCTGGACTAGGTTTGGTTCAGTCTCACTGGATAGTAGAAGATTGGTTGAAGTCACATCTAGAGAGGCCTTCTTAAGAGGAATTGTAATTTATGGTATAGTTTGTGATTAGAAACATGAAATATTGATGTCATGGGGAAGAAATGCTTGTGATTAAAAAACAAGTGAAAATCCAGAAGTACAAGGGATATTGAAATAGGCAATGTATATCTTCTAGTCTTTATATTAATATCTAAATCCACCATGCCAGTAGTATAAAGATGTAATTATAATTCTAATATTTGTTATAGCTAACCTGTAATAATAAAAGGTAATCATATCATTATATTAGATTAAAAATGTGTTTAACTTGACAACGTTTGCTATACTAGATTTTTTAAAAATGTAGTTAAGTATATATTTGGGGCCAGAAAAGAAAATCTCTTAGAGTTTGACAAAAACTGTGGACATCCTCAATATGGGAGGAAAAGTTGGGGTGATTTTCTGAACCTTCCCATTTCTTGGTTTGACTAACAGTAAGACTTCTCCTTACACACATTTTTTTCCCTCCGTTGTGTCTGGGCTACAGTACTGGAGACCCCCAGCGCCCAGAGCCAGGATGCGTCCCCTGAGCTACTGATTCGATCCCTGGTGGGGGGCCCATCTGCAGAACTACTCTTGGACTTGGAGCGCATGCTGTGCCGTGAGGGCAGCCCAGGGGGTGCGGTGAGGCCCCTTCTCAAGCGCCTCCAGCAGGAGACCCAGCCCTTTCTCCTATTGCTGCGGACTCTGGATGCCCCGGGGCCCAACAAAACTCTGCTGCTGACTGTGCTGAGGTGAGGGGCCTGTTCAGGCACCCATGCGTTGCGGGGAGTGGAGCTGCTAGACTTCAGGGCCTGCACTTGTTTCCATCCCCTTACCAGGGTCATGATCCGACTGCTGGATTACCCTGAGGCAATGGTCCTCCCCTGGCACGAGGTCTTGGAACCCTCCCTCAACTGCCTGAGTGGCCCTAGCAGTGATTCTGAGGTACCAGATCCCTGGCAAGGGGAGGGGAGGGAAAGGCAGCATCTAGTGCCCAAGCTACATTGTGAGGCTCTGCGGGGCCCAGCAGAGCCTTTCTGAATGGGGCTGGGGGCACTGGGATGGGTAGATAGGAAGAGGAATGCTAACATCATCCAAGAGGCTCTGGAACTGGGGTCTTTAAAGTATAAACCTTTTGGCTACATCTGGATTTTAGTTTCTGGGTTTAAGAGAAGCCCACATTCACCAATCCAAATAGTCCCTGCTCTCCACCCTCCAGGGTTTGTGCATTGTAGAGTGAGGCTTAGGCACCAAGGTTGGCTCTTGAGGTAACTCAGCCCTGGCAGGAAGAAACCTGGGAAGCTGTATCTAAGCTCTGCTACTGCCGACTCACTCTAAAGTCCTAGCACCCCTGTATTCTGTTCCACCCTCTCTTTGGTACTCTTCCTTTCACTGGGCTTTTGTGTTTCTCCAAAACCTTAGCCACTACACTTGCTTTAGTGAACCCATCCCTCAGTGCTAACATACCCTGCCCTTTGTTTCTCTTAAATTAATCTATGTGGCTCTGGGCTCAGATTGTTCAGGAGCTGATCTGCTTCCTGCATCGCCTGGCCTCCATGCATAAGGACTATGCTGTGGTGCTCTGCTCCCTGGGAGCAAAAGAGGCCCTCTCCAAGGTCCTGGACAAGCACTCGGCTCAGCTGCTGCTGGGCTGTGAGCTTCGAGACCTGGTGACAGAGTGTGAGAAACATGCACAGCTCTATAGCAAACTTACCTCCAGCATCCTGGCTGGCTGCATCCAGGTGAGGAGGGGCTTGTGAGTCTGGAGCTGAGAGAATGTCAGAAGCAGGGGAAGGGGATTCAGTGTTTGTCTCTCTTTGGCATCCCTGTTTGGCCCGGGTGGTATCACATCTGGGGCACTTGTTCCCTTACCTTTACTCCACATGATCCTGTCAAAATTTGAGGAGAAAGGGGTTGAGTGTTCTTTGCCCCTTGACTTTTGCTCCATACCTGTTTCTGGGTATTTCTCCCTATTCCTCTCCCCTTTCCTCTTCTTTGTGATGTTCCGGCTGCAGATGGTGCTGGGCCAGATTGAAGACCACAGACGAGCCCACCAACCCATCAATATCCCCTTCTTTGACGTGTTCCTTAGGCATCTCTGCCAGGGTTAGTGCCCGCATCTGTCTTCCCCTGGCTCCCATCCAGCAGCCGTTCTCCCCTTCCCTTCCTGCTCCCTAGTCCCTTTCCCTTTTTTCTCTTTCAAATAACCAGGCTGTGACTTCCACCCCTTCCCACTTGCCCCCAGGCTCCAGTGTGGAAGTGAAGGAGGACAAGTGCTGGGAGAAGGTGGAGGTGTCCTCCAACCCGCACCGGGCCAGCAAGCTGACGGACCGCAACCCCAAGACGTACTGGGAATCCAATGGCAGCACTGGCTCCCACTACATCACCTTGCACATGCACCGTGGTGTTCTTGTTAGGTGTGTACACACCCATGTGTGTGCTCATGTGCGCGCACACACACACATTCTGTTATTCCCCCATATAGATTCCCAAAGCACCCATGTACACACAACCCCATCTGTAACCCCCATGCCCGAGGGACATACTCAAACCCATTTTGTGCACTAAACAGATAAACACACTTCACTGTGCTGAGTATAGACATTCCCTCACTCCCTGAGCCGGGTGACCTGTACCCCAACAGGTACAGATGTCACTTACCCAGTGCTTAGTGTTGAGGGAAATCAACTCACTTATCCATTTCTCCTGTGGGCATTTGTGTCAGGACTGTGCAAAGGTCTGGAGATACATGGATAATAAGATGGTGCCTGTGTTCAGGGATCTTGCAGTCTAGCTGGGGAGCCAGGCTGGAAGATCAGTAAGAGCACAGAGTAAGAAAAGTGTTACGGTTGATGTGTACCCTGGATCCTGAGGTTGACTGTGGGCTCAGAGCAGCCTCCCTTCTGGAAGGAGGGTTTGACTGAGCTGAATTTTGAAGTTGAAATTAGCTAGATAAAGATGAGGCAGTGAATATTCCTGGCACAAGGATAGTATATATGCAAAATGGGAACAAAATGTTGTATTTGGGGGAACTTCAAGTAATTGTGTTTGGCTAGAATGAAGGGTGTGTGTATCAAAGAGGCAGGAGGTGAAGCCAGAAAAGTTGGCAGGGGCAGATCACAAAGAGTTTTGTGAGCTAAGAAGTTTGAACTTTATTCCAAAACTTTAAGAGCCATTGAAGGATTTTAAGAAGAGAAGAGTCAAAACTGGATTTTTAAGGAAAGGTTACTCTGGCAATTATGGGAGTTTGTGTTGAAGGCCAAGATAAAGAGGTGGAAGGTTTATTCAGGGCTATAGTTGAGAAACAATCAATGTATTCAGTTAGGTGGGGGGAGAGTAAGGGGAGGGAATGGACTGGGAAATACTAGGATGTGGGGGTCTATGGAACTTGCCGTTGACTAGATGAGGGATGCCATTGAGAGGAAGAAGTCCACAGTGACAGTGTGTTCTAGTTTGGAGTGCTGGGTAGATGGCAGTCTTATTTTCCAGGAGAGAAATAGGAAGGCAGGCAGGTTTGTATGGACAGGTGATTGTTTTATTTGGGCATGTGGGCTTTGAGGTGCCTGTGGGACAAGACATGGAAATGTCTGTTGGGTACACAGCTTGAAAGTTCAGGAGAGCAGTCTGGGTAGAGGTGTGGATTTGGAGTCATTTGTGTATTAATTTTTGGTTGAAGCTATGGTTTAAGTGAAGTCAGTTTGGGGGAATATAAGGGAAGAGCAAAGGATCTGGGGAAGACTGATGTGTCAGAAGCCAATAGAGGAACAAGAGCCTGAGAAGAAAGTGGTAGTTTCAAGTAGTTTTCTGGTTGGTTTTGTTTTGTTTGGGTTTGGGTTTTTTTGAGACAGGGTCTTGCTCTGTTGCCCAGGCTGCAGTGCAGTGGCGTCATCATAGCTCACTGCAACCTCAAACTCCTGGGCTTAAGCAGTCCTCCTGCCTCAGCCTCCCCAGTAGCTGGGACCACAGGCACTTATCACCATGCCCAGCTAATTTTATTATTTTTTGTAGAGATAGGGTCTCACCATGTTGCCCATGCTGTTCTTGAACTCCTGGGCTCAAGTGATCCTCCCACCTCAGCCTCCCAAAGTGCTGGGATTACAGGCGTGAGCCACTGCGCCGGCCAGGTTAAAGTAGTTTCGAACTAAGACCAGGGACCCGGCTTTGACTGTTTCCTTTCTCCTCTCCTAGGCAGCTCACTATGCTGGTGGCCAGTGAGGACTCAAGTTACATGCCAGCCAGGGTGGTGGTGTTTGGGGGCCACAGCGCCAGCTGCATGAGCACTGAGCTCAACACGGTGGGGACCCTTGTGCCCCCCTTCACCTTGCTCCCCATCCTGTTTGTCCCAGGGCCTATGGGAAGGACCCAGTCCCTGGGGAATGGCCACATCCCTTCCTTCTGGGAAGGCATCGCCTTGTAAGCAGCAAGAACGGAATTAGGGATGTAGAGCCATGGAGATCCCTGGGCTTGGTGCGGGAAAAGTGAAGGGCACATACCATAACCAACTTGGTTGTTGTCAACAGTCATTCCAGCTCCACTTCTGGAGGTGACAGCTCTCTCTTTCCCTCTTCTCCCCTGCCAGGTGAACGTGATGCCCTCCGCCAGCCGGGTGATCCTCCTGGAGAACCTAAACCGCTTCTGGCCCATCATCCAGATCCGCATAAAGCGCTGCCAGCAGGTGGGGCCGGGGAAGAAGCTGGGGGCTGAGGATTAGGAGGTAGCACAAGGTCTCCATAGTAGCTGGCTTCTCTAACATTTGGGGAACAGGGCTTCAGGCAAGGTTTCTCCTTGGTTTGCTTGGGAGATGGCCTAGAAACCTGTTGAGTTCCAAAGATGTGGGGATGCCCCAAGCAGGTCTAGGGAACTCAGGGTATGAGGCCTGGCTTTGGTAGTACTTAGTGGTTCAGTGGTTTAGGTGATAGATAAGTCTGTGCATATGTTGCAGGGCGGCATCGACACCCGGGTTCGGGGTGTGGAGGTCCTGGGCCCCAAGCCCACTTTTTGGCCACTATTTCGGGAGCAGCTGTGCCGCCGTACATGTCTCTTCTACACAATTCGGGCACAAGCCTGGAGCCGGGACATAGCAGAGGACCGCAAGCGCCTCCTCCAGCTCTGTCCTAGGTGGGTGGAGCACAAGAGGGAAGATGGTTAAGGGAAGAAGACGCTGTAAGAAGTAGATGGCAGGAGACATGCTTCTGTGGGAATCTGAAAGGTAAAGCTGCAGCCAGGACATGAGGGGAAAAGTGAACATAGGTGAGAAGTATGTGCTGATAAGGGAGACTTGGGTAAGGGACCAAGCATGGGGTGATTGGGAGTTGATTTGCACTTGAGTGGAGCCTCAGAGAAATCTGTGCCTTTAATTGGTGACCATATACTATTTGTTTCCAGACTGAACAGGGTTTTGCGCCATGAACAGAATTTTGCCGATCGCTTCCTCCCTGATGATGAGGCCGCCCAAGCATTGGGCAAGACCTGCTGGGAAGCCCTGGTCAGCCCCTTGGTGCAGAACATCACCTCCCCTGGTAACCATCCTGACACCCGGCCCCTACTAACCAGCTCCTTGTAATTATTCCCAGGGATCACCTGAGTTAATGCTCTTGGTTCTCTTGGTTCCTGTCTTTATCCCTGAAGGCTTGTCACCTCAATGTTCCTCTCTCCTTCCTGCCCCAGGGACTGCTCCCTGAGACTCTGGTATTTGAATCTTTCCTGCCACCTCACCCTGTTACCATATCCCCAGACTCCAGCTGAAGCAAACCTTAGTGAGGGGAGGACTTAGGGCCCTGCTGTCCCCAAACCTTTTCATACAATTGCTGTTTCTCCCTCCTCTGCCCTGGGCCATCTATTCCCCCATTTCCCATGGAGACTGTTTCTTACCTGTCTTCTTTCAGGTGCAGAAGGTGTGAGCGCCCTGGGATGGCTGCTGGATCAATACTTAGAACAAAGAGAGAGCTCCCAGAAACCCTTGAGTCGAGCAGCATCCTTTGCTTCTCGAGTTCGTCGCCTGTGCCACTTACTGGTGCATGTGGAGCATCCTCCTGGGCCTTCTCCTGAGCCATCCACTCGGCCCTGTAAGTCACAGTTGCAGCTGTGGCCAGTTGAGCTAAGACTCTGGGCAGTGGTGATATCTGGCTCCTTGTTCCTCCTTGGATTTTACTCTCCTTACTGCTCTGCTCTGGGCCTTTCCAGGCCCCTGGCACCTCCAGGCCTTTCAAAGGGATCACTACCCAAGAACTGGAGATTCACCCAGAGGCTAAGGTGAAACTCCTTCCTTTGCCCTCTGTCTCCACAGTCAGCAAGAACAGTAAGGGTCGGGATCGGAGCCTCGTGCCTTCACCAGTTCTTCAAAGCAGCAGCCTGAGGAACATAACCCAGTGCTGGCTGAGTGTCGTGCAAGAGCAGGTGGGCAGAAGTAAGCTGAAGTCTGGGGAGAGGGGCAGCTCCTTTTATGTCACTTCTTCCTTTTTCTCCTCAGGTCAACAGATTCCTGGCTGCAGCCTGGAGGGCCCCAGACTTTGTGCCTCGTTATTGTAAACTCTATGAACACTTGCAGAGAGCAGGCTCAGAGCTGTTTGGGCCTCGGGCAGCCTTCACACTGGCTCTGCGCAGTGGCTTCTCTGGCGCCTTGCTGCAGCAGTCCTTCCTCACCGCTGCACATGTGAGTCCCGCCAGCCTCCCGGTGCACAGGGCTATAAGCTCATGTTCCATGTTCATCTCTGTGTGCTCTTCCCTTTTACCTCCTTTCACTCCCCAGTCTCCTACTCTACTCCCTTGTTCCTGGTTTGCTCATACCCTTTCCATTGCCCCAGATGTGTGAGCAGTTTGCTAGGCACATTGACCAGCAGATCCAGCAGGGCCTGATTAGTGGAGCCCCTGGAGTGGAAATGCTGGGGCAGCTTCAGCGGCACCTGGAACCCATCATGGTCCTTTCTGGCCTGGAGCTGGCCACAACTTTTGAGCGCTTCTACCAGTGAGTGCAGGTCTGGAGAAGTAGGGGATGGGAGGCCTAGAGAGAAGGGGACGATCTTAGAGGGAAGATGGGGTAAGAGGCAGTGGGAGGAGAGATTGAGATACAGAGATGGCCACATACTGGTGGAAAGAGAGTGGGAAGGAAGAGGTGAGGTAGGGCCTGTGACTGAGGCAGGCTGCAACAGAGGGACCTACATTCTGGAGGGGGGAAGCTGGGCCCCACCAGCACCCACACTGAGACTTGGCCTGGGCTGCGTGTGCTGCAGGCACTACATGGCAGACCGTCTCCTGAGCTTGGGCTCCAGCTGGCTGGAAGGGGCTGTGCTGGAGCAGATTGGCCTCTGCTTCCCCAACCGCCTGCCCCAGCTGATGTTGCGGAACCTGAGCACCTCAGAGGAGCTGCAGCGCCAGTTCCACCTCTTCCAGCTCCAGCAGCTTGATAAGTTCTTCTTGGAGCAGGAGGATGAGGAGGAAAAGGGACTGGAGGAAGAGGAGGTAAGAGCAAGGGGAAAGAGTGGGAAAATAGGCGAGTAAAAGAAGCCTAGACCAAAGAAAGGGAGCCCAAGGGCCCTTAAATCCTTCTATCCCTCAGGAGGAAGAAGAGGAAGAGGAGGCTGAGAAAGAGCTATTTATCGAAGATCCAAGTCCAACAGTGTCTATACTGGTCCTGTCACCACGTTGCTGGCCGGTCTCCCCACTCTGCTTCCTGTACCATCCCAGAAAGCGCCTTCCCACAGAATTCTGTGATGCCCTTGACCGTTTCTCCAGTTTCTACAGCCAGAGTGAGGAACTAGAGAGAGGAAATTGGAGATTGGGGTGAGATTTGGGGTGGCAAGAGAGGAAAAAGAGAGGACCTTTGGACAGCAGTGTGTAGATAAGAAAAATATAACAGTCCCCTAGGGAAGGGTGAAAAAGTGTGGGTTGTAGCTTCATTAGTTTCTGCTCTTACGGGTCTTTCAACTTTCTGTGAATTTGTTCTTTTTCTAACTTCAAGGTAGTTGCTTACCTAATTTTTAGTCTTTTCAGACCTCTTTTGAAATATAAGTATTTAAGGCTATTCATTTCCCTCTCAATATTACTTTAGTTGCATCCTATAAAGTATTTTTTTTATAATTTCTTATTGGGGTATAACTAGTATTCAGAAAAGTACACAAATGTTAATTATAAGGCTTAATGAATTATTTCCATATACATCCACATATCCACTGTCCAGATCAAGATGCAGAACATTTTCAGCACCCTAGATGGCTTCCTCCTTCATGTCCCCTTCCCAGACAGTGTCTTCTTCCAAAAGAAACCATTATTCTTCCCTTTATCACCATAGATTTTTGCCTATATTTGAATATCATATAAATGGAATTGTAGAGTTTTACGCTGTGTCTGATTTCTTTCATGTAACATAATGTCTGTGGGAGTTATCTTGGTTGTCAGTTGTATCATTAGTTTGTTCTTTTGCATTGCTGAGTCATATTCCATTGTATGAGTATATTTACCATTTCTGCTGTTGATGGACATTTGGGATGGTCTGTAATTTTTTTCATGTAGTATTTTTATTGTTTAGTTCGAGGAATTTTCTAATTTACATTATTATTTCTTCTTTGGTTTTTTAGAATTATATTTTTAAATTTTCAAATAATTTTTTTTGTTTAGTTATTTTTTTATTTTAGATTTCTACCTTCATTCCCCGGTAGCCAAAGAACATGGTTTCTATGATTCTGAATCTTTGCAATTTACTGAGACTTCCTTTATGGCCTGCCTAGTAGATGGTCATATTTTATGTTTCATGTGTGATTAAGAAGAATGTGTATTCTTCAGCGATTAGATACAAGATTCTACATATTTCAGTAAATTAACCTTGGGTTAATTGTATTGTTCACATGTTATGTAACCTTACTAATTTTTGTCTACTTGATCTATTACTGAAAGAGGTGTGCTAAAATCCACCATTATGATAGTGAACTTTTAAACTGCTAATCATGTCAACTTTATATAAAGTTTTGGCCTATGTTATTAGATACAAGTGTAAAATTATTTAACAGTGCCATCCAGTAGAATTTTCTGCAGTGGTAGAAAAGTTCTTTTCTGCACTGTTCAATATGATAGCCATTCGTGCCTATTAAGCACTTGAAGTGTGGCTAATGCAACTGAGGAATAGTTAATTTTATTTAATTTTAACTAGTTTAAATTTAAATAGTTACATGTGGCTAGTGGCTACTGTAACAGATGATGCAGGTATAGAAACTTCATGATAAATTCAACCTTTTTATTATTATGAAGTTACTATCTTTCTAATAAACCTTTTTCTCTTAAGTGTATTTTTCTCTGGTGTTAATAGCATACCAGCTTTCTTTGGTTAGTATCTTTCTGGTATATTTTTTCCAATACTTTTACTTTTTTGTTTTTGTACTGAGAGATGTTTTCAATCTTTTAGGTCTCTTTTATTGCGATAAAATATGTCTAACATGACGTTTGCTATTTTAACCATTTAAAGTATACAATTTAGTTGTCTTTTTACTTTAAAACATTTTTATTTGGAAATAATTTCAAACATATGGAAAAATTATAAGAATAATACAAATAATACCCACATACTCTTTATCCAGGTTTACCTTTTGTTAACATTTCCTTTTTTTTTTTTTGGCCGGGCGCGGTGGCTCACGCCTGTAATCCTAGCACTCTGGGAGGCCGAGGTGGGTGGATCGCTCGAGGTCAGGAGTTCGAGACCAGCCTGAGTGAGACCCCATCTCTACTAAAAATAGAAAGAAATTATCTGGCCAACTAAAAATATATATAGCAAAAAAAAATTAGCCGGGCATGGTGGCACATGCCTGTAGTCCCAGCTACTCGGGAGGCTGAGGCAGTAGGATCGCTTAAGCCCAGGAGTGTGAGGTTGCTGTGAGCTAGGCTGACGCCACGGCACTCACTCTAGCCTGGGCAACAAAATGAGACTCTGTCTCAAAAAAAAAAAAAAAACATTTTTTTATTTGCTCTTTGTATATGTATACATTTGTGTATAGATGTATATATGTGTATCTATGTAGAGACTTTATTTTTCTGAACCACTGAGAATAAATTGCAATATGCTGGGCCTTTGCCCCTAAATACTTTAATACCTATTGCCTAAGAATAAAGGTATTTTCTTACATAACCATAGATCGTTTATCAATTAAAAAAATTTAATGTTGGTATACACAGTACCTTAATCTACTTTCTATATTTTCATTTTGTCTGTTGACCTATAATGTCTTCTATGACTTCTAGGACAGGATGTAGTCTAGGGCCACCTGTTGTATTTAGTTGGTTTGTCTCTTTAGTCTTCTTTAATATGGAACCGTTCCTCGGCCTTTTTTTTGTCTTTTATGATATAGACATTTTTGGAGAATACAGTTCTTTTAAATTTTTAAAATAATTCCCCATCTTAAGTGTGTATGATATTTCCTCATGATTTGATTCAGGTTTGGCATTCCCAGGCAGGATACTAAATAAGTGACCTTATGTATTAATACTTCTTAAGGTATTACATCCTGAAGCACACAATTTTCATTCACCCCTTGTTTGTGATGTTAATTCGGACATCCTGGCCAAGAAGTTGTTTGATCTCTCCAATGTATAGTTAATATCTTCCCTTGTTACTATGAATAAACAATCTGTGATGGGAGATACTTTAAAACAATGCCAATATTCTACTTTCATCAGAATTTCCTCTAGTATCATTTTACTTTTAACTTTGCCATACCCTTATGTTTTAGGAATGTGTCTCATAAATACCTATAATTTTTTTTTTTGTTCAACCTGGCACTCTCTCTTTTTGAGTTGTCAGTTTTACCCTCTTTATTATGAATAATGATATATTTGGCTTTTATTTTTAACTTATTTTGTGTTTTTATTTACCCTTCTTATATTTAAAGAAGAATAAATTGAATACCTTTTTGCCATATGATTTTGCCCCTGTTTTTTGTGCTTTTTTTTTTTTTCTTTCTTCTTTTGGATTGGTTGATTTAAAAAAAATCCTTTTTTGTCAGTTTTAGAAGTTACACATTCTATTTCTATAGTTGATTATGCTTATATTTTTAACCTGTATGATTGATTTGTTAATGTCACCTCCCACCCTTCTGAATAATAGAAGGACCTTAGAAAATCTTTACTCCAGCTCTAACTCCCATCTTATTACTGTTGTTCAGCATTTTAGAATTCTTTTTTTTTTTTACCTCCCAACTTTGTCAGTATTATGATTATTTTAGTCAGTGGATATTTACATTTGCCATCATACCAAGTGCTTTAGTCACCAGTCCTTTTACGTCTTGATCCTTCGGATTTCAGTTTTCTTCTTTTTAAAGTACATCAATTAGATGTTTCTTCATTGAGGGAGTATTGGTGGGAAACCTTACCAGTTTTATGAGAATGGTTTATTTTCACCCTCATTTAAAAAAAATTTTTATTGTAAATTTCAAACATATACACATGCAGACAGAATAGATAAACACTAACATAGATCAACTCATGGCCAATATTGTTTCAATCTATACCCCCACCTACTTTGTACCCCCACACCCAAGCCTAAAAGATAAGGACTGTATTAAAAAAAAGGACACTACAGTTATCAAACCTTTAGAAATTCATAATCCCTCACATCCTCAAGTATACGGTCCATGTTCATAGCCCCCTGACTGTTCTGAGTTCTTTTTGATTGGTTATTTTGTTTAATGAAGATCTAAACAAGGCCCACACTTTGCATTTGGTTGAGTTATTTCTTACATCTCCCTTAATCTATAAGTTTCCACCTCCATTTTTTCCCACATGCAATTAATTACTTGCCAAATAGAGTTTTCTCAGGCTGGATTTTGCTGATTGTATTCCACATGGTGTCCTTTAGCATGTTCCTCTGTTACCTTTATTTCTGGAAAACTGATATATGCAGAGGCTTATTCAGATTTGGCTTTGATTTCTTGGGTAAGAGCACTTCATCAGTGGTATGTGTCCTTCCACCAGGAGGCAGGTTCTGACTAGCTGTCTCCCTTTGCGATGTTGAGATGGATCATGGGTTTCAGTGTTGTCAGTCTCATCTGCACATTATGTGTAATTTTCCATCAGCTTTTCACTAGGCAATCATTTCATTATCCTTGTTTAGCCCTATCATTTCATTAGGAATTAGAAATAATGATATTCTAGTTTTGTCATTTCTTTTTTTTTTCATGTATGGGCTAGAGTGCTTGCTTTGTAAAGAGAAACTTCCTCCCATCAACCTTTTGGTTACCCTGAAGTACAGTTTATACAGGAAAGCCTTGATTCTTTCTCCTCCTCATTATTTTTATTAAATAACTAATTTTTAAAATAATATATTGGTTCCCTAGTATCCTCTAAATATGACCAATGAGGTCTTTTTTAAAAATATCATTACAAACTCATAGATTTTTAAATATTTTATGTTTCTGTCACATATCACAGTTATTTTTTTGATGCTTAAACTGTCCCATCTTTGGCCAGACAGCATCTCTCAGGTTGGCTCCTGATCCTTTTTAGTACTCTCTCCCTTTGATGGCTTCCTTGCTTTCTGGTATGAACAAATGTCCCAGGCTCACCTTGCCTGAGCTGTGACACAGGAGGAGGAAGAGACCTAGCCTAGTAGGTCTTTAAAACTGTGAGCTCCTTGAGGGCAAAATGCAGGTCTCCTCTCTCTAGTGTTTATTCCATGGAACCTGCCTGGCACAGGGCTAAGCACAGGGTGGGCTCTTAGATACTTATGGCTCACCAGGTAGGCAGGCACAGAGAAGGCTGAGGTCTAGAAGCTTGACAAGATACCTCTCTGGAAATGCTGGGGCCCTCCTCCCTGCAGGGACTAACAGGAGCAAAGCTTGATGCCTCAACCCCTAACCCCCTCATTGCCCCTGCTCTTTGTCTTAATCTTTCTGCTCGACACCTTCCTAGGTCAGAACCATCCAGCCCTGGACATGGGGCCACATCGGCGACTGCAGTGGACGTGGCTGGGCCGGGCTGAGCTGCAGTTTGGGGACCAGACCCTGCACGTGTCCACCGTGCAGATGTGGCTGCTGTTGAATTTCAATCAGATAGAGGTACCTGAGCTCCTTAGCCTCTCTCTGTCTTCTCTACCACCTTGTCTGTCACTATTCTCCTGCTAAACTGTTTCTCTTCCATCCTTGCTCCTCTCTTACTTTGCTTTCCTTTGCCTTAAATCCTGACTGGGCCTTTTTCTCTGCACCAGGAGGTGTCAGTAGAGACCTTGCTGAAGAATTCTGACCTCTCCCCAGAGCTGCTGCTCCAGGCACTTCTGCCCCTCACCTCGGAGAATGGCCCTCTAGCCCTGTGTGAGGGTCACGAATTTCCACATGGGGGTAGGTCAAGGGAGGCTGGGCTGCTGATGGGAAGAGGCCCTCAGGGTAGAGGGCCTTCAGTAGGGATGGAGAATGGGGTCCTCATAGTCCCCATTCATCTGTCTCTCCTCTCCTGGGGAAACTGACTGGGAGTGGGTTCCAGGTGTGCTGCGGGTTCGTGAGTCTGGGCCCCAGCCCAGTGGGGAGGCCCTGTGGCTGATACCTCCCCAGACGTACCTGGACGTGGAGAAGGATGAGGGCCGAACCCTGGAACAGAAGAGGAACCTCTTGGGCTGTCTTCTTGTTCGTATTCTCAAAGCCCATGGGGAGAAAGGCCTCCACATTGATCACCTAGTTTGTCTGGTAGGCAGAGAGGGGACCATGAAGTTGGGGGCGTGAGGGAGTCATGTTTGGGGCTGGGGGTTGGACCCAGAGGTCATCATAAGGGAAGGTAAACTCCCTTAATATGAGACCTCTGTGGGGTGACATTTCCATCTGGGTTTTCTGTTCCTGACAGGACAGTTAGAAGGCAGAGATAAGACATGAGTATTTACCACATGTGAGCCCCCATTCTAAGAGTTTGCATGATTAAATCATTTAATCCTCACAATAGTCCATTAAGTATTATTTTATCCCCTTTGACAGATTAGAAAAGTGAGGCATGAGAAAGTTAGTAACTAATCCATAGTCACACAGCTAGTAAGTAGCAGAGCCAGGCATTGAGCCCAGGTAGGCTGGCTTCCCTAGGCAAAAGTGGCCTACTCATTTCTTTCCTCCCGTCCAGGTGCTGGAGGCCTGGCAGAAGGGTCCAAATCCCCCTGGAAGCCTGGGCCGCGCTGTTGCTGGGGGCGTGGCCTGTACCAGTACAGATGTCCTCTCTTGCATCCTGCACCTCCTGGGCCAGGGCTATGTGAAACGGCGTGATGACCGGCCCCAGATCCTGATGTGTGCTACTCCAGAGCCCATGGGGCCCTACCGGGGCCAGGCAGAAGTCCCTTTCTGTGGCAACCAGAGCACTAAGGCCTCCAAGCCTAGGTAGCCACCCTACCACTGTCCCCTTGCAGTGAGGTGGGAGGGATTGTGGTACCAAAGCCAGCATTCCTTGTGAAAAAACACTTCTTTTCTTTCCTTGTCTAATCCCATTTTCCCTGTCTGTTACTTCCCCCAATTTGCTAGTCCTCATTTCTCCTCAGCACCACCACCCCATCCCTTCCTTGCCAGTCAAGTGTCTGGCTGTCCCCACCTACCAGGGCCAGCTTTTAGGCAAGGGACCCAGATATTTCAGCTCCTTTATAGATGTCTGTAATTCTAAGCAAATATGAAATATTCTGCAAATATGTATTGAGTGCTAATAACTATGTACTCTGCTCAGTGAAATATACAAACTTTCAAGAAGTTTGTTCTACAGAGTAATTTACCATAGGATTTCCCTAATTAGCTGGCACCCCTAAAGCTTTTAATGTGAGATCCAGTTCACTGGAATCTGTTATGGTACTACTTTTCATGCCTGCTATTTGCATCATGTATAAAGTGAATTCTCTAGAGTCATCTTTCTCAAACCTCAACATGCATACACATCACCTGGGGACGGTGTTAAAATGCAGATCCTGATTCAGTAGAACACTCTTTGCTGCTGGTGCACAGGCCACGCTTTGAGCAGGAAGGATGTAGACTACCATTTCTGACCTCTTAAATGGTAGAGGTTCTACTACCATTTGAGGTGGGACCATCCCATCCACTATAGGTCACTTAGCACTTTGACCCCTGCTTACTAGATACCTTTAATGCCCCCAGTCATTGTAGCAGCCAACCACACACTCCCATTTACAAACATTTCTGTGGAGGACCATGCTCCGACAATTGGTCTGGGTGGTTATCCTCAGGGTGGTTAGGCAGGTGCGAGCAAGGGTGCACAAGGAAAGAGCTGGGGACTATGTGGGGGCCTGTTAGTAGGCTGGACAAGCATGGCAGAGAGACTGATTGCTGTCTTTTCTCTCCCTCCAAGCCCAGAAGTTGTGGCTGCCCTGGCATCTCTGCAGCTGCCTGCAGGCCGCACCATGAGCCCCGAGGAGGTAGAAGGGTTGATGGAACAGACGGTGCGGCAGGTGCAGGAGATGCTGAACTTAGAGGCAGACATGGCTCAGCACCTCTTGGCTCATTCCCACTGGGGTGCTGAACAGCTGCTGCAGAGCTACAGTGATGACCCTGAGCCGCTACTGCTGGCAGCTGGGCTGTGCGTGCCTCAGCCCCAGGCTACCCCGACACGCCCCGACTACTGCCCTGTCTGTGTCAGCCCCCTGGAGCCTGATGACGACTTGCCATCGCTCTGCTGCATGCACTTCTGTTGTAAGGTGAGTCTCTGCCAGCTTCTCTCCTGCCCTGGCTTTCCACCCTAATGCGATTCCTTGGGAACTCTTGGGTTCTAGCCTAATCTGGCAGTGTTGGATAAGTCTAGTTTTGTCATCTGTAAGTGGTGGCACCTGCCTTGACACTCTGAAGGGTGGGTGTTAGGATTCAGTGATATATATCAGCAGTTCTTAAACTCTGCTGCATATTATAGTCACCAGGAGCTTTTATAAGTTCTTATGCTCAATCTTTACCTTAGACCAGTTAAATCAGAATCTCTAGAGGTGAAACCCAGGCATCTGGAGTTTTAAAAGCTCCTCGGGTGATTCCAATTATCAGCCAGGTTTGAGAACCGATATATATATGTAAAATATATGTCAAGGCACTTTGTAAACAAGAAAGTGTTAGGAAATTGGTGACAGTTCTAGTTTATGGTTTCCATATCACCATTCAAGTCCCCTCATCTCAGAGCAACATCACTTCTTTTATCATATACTCTCACTTAATACAAAAATAAAAAGAAGTGGCACATCACCATCAAACTGGCACTGACTGATCAACACTAAGGTGCTCACACAGTAGTAATATTCCTTGGGGGTAGGGGGGTGGGAGTGGGTAAACTCACAACTAATGGGCACAGTGAGCATTGTAGGTGGGGAAGGGCACGTCTCAAATCATGGTTGGGATATGGCAAAGTCATAACATGTAATCAAAATGTTTGTACCCCCATAATTTCTTGAAATAATAAAAAAAAAAGAGAAGAAATGGTACAGACCGGTATATAACACAAAAGTAGAAGAGAGTTATGGGTAGTTAGGCTTGTGTCTGTACAGTGGATGCAGAGAAGGTTGTAGATGGGGAGTGGGTCATCTTCAAAGGCAGGGAGCGGGGGGTGAGGTGCAGAGAACCTGGAGTGCTGAGTGTGGTGTTCCCTGCTCTTTAGAACTGGTGCCAAGCCCAGACACATCAACTTAGCAGGAGGAGCGCTGCTTGTTGCCATGAATTCTAGCTGCCTCTCCCAACAGCGTGTCCCCCGTGGTGGGTGATCTGGGACAGGTGCATTTGCGTGTGCGCGTGTGTGTGTGCACTCTCTTCTCCTTCCCTCTTGCTGTGCTCCTGTTACAGTTACTCCTCTCACATAGTTGCTTATGCTCCCTTCCCCCAGGTTCTTAATTATTTCCTTTTCACTTTCCTTTTTTCATTCAACTAATATTTCTCACTGACCTACTATGCATAGCACTGGGTGCTGGATGAGGGAGTGAAAAAAGTCCAAGCAAAAAATGACCAGAGAGTTAATAATAACAGCAGCTAACGTTTATGGGGCTCACTCTGGGCCAGGCATTGTGCTGTTTACGTGCATTATTTTACTTCTCACAATAGTTCTATAAGGTAGGTATTTTTATTATTCCCATTTTATAGATGACAGATGGAGACACTTGGGGGTGAAGTAATTTGCCCAAAGTCCGGATTGAATTTTGGCAGTCTCACCCCAGGGCCTGCCCGCCACGCTTTTATGATAAATGCAGGGAAGAGAATACAATTGAGTAATGTCATAGGAAGTGATAGAGGTTAAGAGTGGGGCTGAGGGGCTTGTACTTTCAATTGGGGAGGTCAGGGAAGGCCTGAGAGGTGACTGTCTGCAGGGAGAGGGTTGCAGACAGGGAACACAAGCACAGAGGAGCTGCTTGGTGGCTGAAGCACAGTATGGGGCAGGAAAGGAGGTTCGGGAGTTTGACGGGGACCAGGTTGGGTTGGGATTGGCAGACAGTGGATTTCATTTTATGGGACGCCATGGTGGGTTTTAAGCAGAAAAGTGATATCTGAGTTATAGTTTTTAAAAGATGACTTTGGCCGTTGTGTAGAGAAAAGGCTTGGATGGAGAAAAAGTGGGCGCAAGGACACTCATTCAGAGACTGTTATACAGAGAGGCAGGGGATGGTGGTAGTTTGGACTAGCGGCAGTGATGACACCGGTGCGGATCTGGCAGGGGACAGTGGATTTTGAATGTGGAAGGAAGTAGAGAGGCCCGGCTGGCATCACGCAGGGGGAGAGAGCAGGCCTAGGGTGCTGAGCCTGGGGCACACCCTACCCTATAAGGATGTAGAGGCAGGAACCTGAAAACAAGACTGAGAAAAACAGGCCTATTGAAAAAGCCCCAGCTAAGGAGCACCTGTGCATTAGTCACAGCTGAGTGGCACAAACTGCAAGTCAAGAGAAGTGAGAGGAGGGTGATGGGGGGTCTGGAGCAGTTGGAGAGGGCCCCCAGAGTGAGCCTCCATGGCAGGCAGCCTTGGCAGCGGGCAGCAGCGCACGGCACTCCACTTGGGTCTAACAATATTGACAAAAGCAGAAGGGGCTCCTTAGGGGCCCCACACTGAGGATGCAAGGATTTTTGTTCTACAGGGCAGTGTTTCCCTTCCTCAGCTGTGAGGGACCCAGGGGCACCTGTGTGCCTGTAAATATGGGGTCTGAATTTGGAGAAATTTTCCCAGTTTTATCTCAAAAACGCAGGAAGTTAGCATTTCAAGTTACCAATTTGTCTGGGTTTGTTTCAATATAAAAAGGGTTTGGTTTGGTACTTTGCTTTGAGTAAAAATGGTCCAGTTAGGTGCTTCACATTATCCTGCAGCTTTGATACCACCGACACAGCTAGTCTCGGGGGGTTTAGACCCATCATTTTGGAAAGCTCGGCCATAGGCAGCGTGCGGGGCAAGGGTGGTTAATGGAGTATTTTGGGAGGCTTAGGCCGCCGCTCATGCTTATACCAGATGGATGGCATGGGGAGAGGTGGGGAGAGGAAGGCCATAGATCGGGACAGGCTCTTGCAGTGGTTTAGGGGTGAGGGAATAATGACCTGATTTAGGGCAGGGGTGTGATGTGAGAGCAAGAGAAGAATTTGGGAGACATGAAGGTTCTGACACTGGTGACTGGGGGGATGGTGGTGCCATTGGTCAGAGTTTGGGGAATTCAATGGGCAAGTCTATTTGTGGGGAAGAGGCCAAGTCTATTCGAGGCATGAGTCTGGGGAGATGGGAACATCAGGACAGGGTCATTGGAGATAAGTCACTGACCTAGGAGGGGAGACCAGAGCTGTGTCAGCAGTGTTGGGAGGCCAGCCACCCAGGGGGGAAAAGGCAGCCCCCTTCCCCAGGCCTCCTTTCTCTCTCCATATCTTTCTTAGAACTTGAACCCTTCTCCTTTTTCTCGATTCTCTTTACCCATTCCCCCACGTCCCTCCCAACAGTAATTAGGCAAATACCCCAGCTCACACAATCTCAAAGACAACTGTAAATTGGGCCAGTCTCAGCGAAACCCATGGAAGCTGAAAAGATTAGGGTCAGCTTTGAGGCTGATCTAAAAGCGAGCTTGTCTCTGGCCTTCCACATCGTTGGGGAGGGGTGAGGTGGGACGCTAGGTTAGTTACCAGGACCCCTTCCTCTGTGCTGCGCCCCATGCTGTCTCTGAGCAGCTCCTCCATTTGTTCCTCCCAGTCTTGCTGGAATGAGTATCTAACAACTCGGATCGAGCAGAACCTTGTTCTCAATTGCACCTGCCCCATTGCCGACTGCCCGGCCCAGCCCACTGGAGCCTTCATTCGTGCCATTGTCTCCTCGCCAGAGGTCATCTCCAAGGTATCTCCTCTCATCTGAGAGAGGCTCTAGCGCAGAGCCAAAGGGGCAGGCTGCAGGGAATGGGCTGAGCTGTGGAGTGCTGGGGGCCTGGACATGTGGCATCCTGGAGAGCCATGCCTCACCTTGTGGCACTTACGGCCCCACAGTATGAGAAGGCACTCCTGCGTGGCTACGTGGAGAGCTGCTCCAACCTGACCTGGTGCACCAACCCCCAGGGCTGTGACCGCATCCTGTGCCGCCAGGGCCTAAGCTGCGGGACCACTTGCTCCAAGTGTGGCTGGGCCTCCTGCTTCAATTGTAGCTTCCCTGAGGTGGGTGCCCCACCCTGGCCAGCCCTGACCCTGACCAAGGATTCACACTCCTTCCCTGCTTGGCACCCACTCCCTGCCACACACACAGTGACTTGTCCTTCCTCAGTCTGTGCCACCCATTTGAGCTCTGTGCCTCCTCCTGGAGTACTCCCGATGTGACCTGTGTCTTGTCCCCCTCTCTCCCGTGCACACCAGCACTGCTACCCTCAGTCAGGGTGCAACTGTGTCCTCACCACCCTCTCCTGCTGTAGGCACACTACCCTGCCAGCTGTGGCCACATGTCTCAGTGGGTCGACGACGGTGGCTACTACGATGGCATGAGTGTGGAGGCCCAGAGCAAGCACCTGGCCAAGCTCATCTCCAAACGCTGTCCCAGCTGTCAGGCTCCCATTGAGAAGAACGAGGGGTGCCTGCAGTAAGAAGGGGGGTACTGTGGGAAGTCAGAGGGCAAGGGAGGGGAGGGGAAACCTGGTAGAAGGAAGGGGCACTGGGCTCATCATAAAGTTCAGCAAACAAGGGCCACCCCTCACTTGACATCCTCCAGTGACTTCCTAGATCTTAATGTTCCTTCCCCCCATTTAAGTCTATACTCTATGGGGGAATTCAAAAGCAAGGGTGCATTCAGTAGGGCAGGGTAAGATTAAGGGGACTATCAGGATAGGGGAGAGCATGGATGCCAGGGCATCAGCAGTTGTGCATCCAGGCCCTTGGCATTCCTGGCATGCCCCTGCCCAGAGGCAGGAATCCTCCAGCTTGCTTCCTCCATAGCATGACCTGTGCCAAATGTAACCATGGATTCTGCTGGCGCTGCCTCAAGCCCTGGAAGCCAAACCACAAAGACTATTACAACTGCTCTGCCATGGTAAGGGGCTGGGCACTGGGGGAGGGCACAGACAGAGCCCTTAGGAGGGGTACTACCACGGGGGCCTGGGCAGAGGGGGCTGTGTGGGCACAGCTGTTGGGACAATGGCTCCATGAGGGAGGACAGAGCTACCTGGGCCTACAGGTGCTGGGAATTCTATACTGGGAGGTCTGTTCACAGGGACCTTCAGCTCCAGAACGGGACTTCTCACACCGAGGTGGCCACAGAAGGGCTGGGGAGGGCTGGGCATTCTCAGGAGGCATCAGCGCATGTGGGCAGAGCAAGGACTCTGGAGTCAGAGCCTGGCTTCACTGTGTGGTGTGTGGCTCTGGGCAAGTCAGCTTACTTCTCCAGGCCTCAACAGCATCTATAAATGGGGATTAATATGACCTACCCCTCTCCCAGTTATGAGGATTAGATGAAAATAACCTGGGGAGAATGTGGGAAGGTGAATGATGGATATTCTAATTATTAACTCTGTCCTCTCCAAACAAAGCACCCAGTAACCCTCTCAATGTGTCCTCACCAGGTTAGCAAAGCAGCTCGCCAGGAGAAGCGGTTCCAGGACTATAACGAGAGGTGCACTTTCCATCACCAGGCCCGGGTGAGCAGGAAGAAACAGTGGGTGGATTCGTCGGGTGTGGGGGGATGGTCCGAATTGGATGGGGTGGGGCTGCGCTGCTGGTGCTGATGCACCCTCCTCTGCATGCACAGGAGTTTGCTGTGAACTTGTGGAACCGGGTATCTGCCATCCATGAGGTACCCCCGCCCAAATCCTTCACCTTCCTCAAGGATGCCTGCCGGGGACTAGAGCAGGCGAGAAAGGTTGGTTGGAGCCGTAGCTGGTAGGGGAGGAGGGAGGTGCAGGGGTGTGCCAAGGGCTGGTGGGCCTGGCTGCTTTCATCTGATCTGCCTGGATGGGGGGAATGAGGAGAGGGCAGGTGGGGAGTGGAGGTGCCCAGCCCCGGCAGGGAGAGCTGACTGGAGCTCCTCTAGGTGCTGGCCTACGCCTGCGTGTACAGCTTCTACAGCCAGGACGCGGAGTACATGGACGTGGTGGAGCAACAGACCGAGAGCCTGGAGCTGCACACCAATGCCCTGCAGATCCTCCTCGGTGAGCCCGCCCCACCCCTGCCCGCCAGTGCTTTCTCCTGCCCGCCTCTTCCCCTCTCTGAGCACCCCAGCCCCAACCAGACAGGTAAAACAGTGCCCCCACCTTCCCTTTGTCCTCATCCTCTTTTTCATTCTTCATAGGCTGCTCACCATCTGGCTTTGAAAGTTCAGGTCTAAAGCCTATGCCCCAAGGTGCCTGAGGGCACAGATGTTCACCTGTCATTTTCTCTGATTCTGGTCTATACCCTGCCCCTAGAGCGGGAGCTTCTTGAGAATGAGTGTCTAGAGCAGTGCCCGGCACTGGTAGATGTCCCATAGGTGTTTGTTGAAGGGAGGAGTGGATGAGAATGGGAGAAAGGAGGGAGCCCCTGTGCCTGCCCCCTCTGCAGAGGAGACCCTGCTGCGGTGCAGAGACCTGGCCTCCTCCCTGCGCCTCCTGCGGGCCGACTGCCTCAGCACGGGCATGGAGCTGCTGCGGCGGATCCAGGAGAGGCTGCTCGCCATCCTGCAGCACTCCTCCCAGGTACCACCCCTGCCTTGACCTCTTCTGCCCCCGCAGGGACAGGGGTTAGGGTCCTCCTATGCCCTGGACAGCCCCTGCCCTGGAATGATTCCAGAAGGAAAGGCAGCGAGGCAGGTGAATGGATGTTTGGACACATGGGTGCACATCCCAGCTCCTGGGCCAGCCTGCTTGATGCTGCTGGACCCTGTCACTCAACCTCCTGGGCTTTCCTATGAAGTAAAGCGGTTGGTTATCCCACATGAAGGGTTTTGGCCAGGTGCCCATCAGAATCACTTGGAGAACTTTTCCAGGCTATGCTTGCCATATGTGGACTTAAAAATGTAGAGTGGGGGCCAGAGGATGGGCTGACTGGCATAAGGGGTCTGCCAGGCTCTTTCCAGCTCTAATACACTGATGCCGAGTGTAAACTATGAACCTGCCCTCGGGCTGCTTACTGACTGGCAAGTCATTTGGGCAGAAAAGAATGAACACACACTGGGAGCACCTTAAGCATAGGGTGCTGTGCCTCACTGTCTCTCCCGTATCCCTGGAGACCATCTGTGAGTTAAATCACACTAAGGTGGTTTGCCAAGTGCTGTGGTGAGAGGAGATGGGAGCATTCCCAGCAGGAGCCTGGCTCTCAGAAAGCATCAGTGGAAGGAATGCTAGGCACCACGGCCGAATGTCCTCTACTCTCCAAATCCTGTCTGCTTGCCAGGATTTCCGGCTTGGTCTCCAGAGTCCATCAGTAGAGGCCCGGGAGGCAAAAGGCTCCAACGTGCCCGGCAGTCAGTAAGTAGGGTAGGCAGAGCCTCGGAGTGGGCAGGGGGAGATGTCAGGCTTCCTCCGGGGCTGAGTATGGGGCTGAGTGTGGGGCTGACTGTGGTGGTTCTCCCTAGGCCCCAGGGCCCCTCACGGCTGCAGGTGGAAGAGGAGGAAGAAGAGGAGGAAGATGATGACGATGACGTTCCAGAGTGGCAGCAGGATGAGTTTGATGAGGAGCTGGACAACGACAGTTTCTCCTATGATGAGGAGTCTGAGAACCTGGACCGAGAGACTTTCTTCTTTGGTGACGAGGATGATGATGATGATGATGAGACCTATGACTGAGGGGGCAGGATGCATGAAACACCGGGAGCACCCCAGAGTCTCGGGGCTGAGGGGGCAGGAGTTCACCTGTCCCCACTGTCATGAGGAAGGGGATCCCAGTGTCTGCAGCATCTTCTTCTGTTTCCTGAATAAACTTTTTTCCACATACTTCTCTGGAAGCAGGCTGGACAGCTTCACCAGGGGCCACCTGGCTTCAACTGCCCGTCTTTTTTTTTTTTTTTTTTGAGACAGAGTCTTACTCTGTTGCATGGGCTAGAGTGCTGTGGTGTCAGCCTAGCTCACAGCAACCTCAAACTCCTGGGCTCAAGCAATCCTGCTTGAGCTTCCCGAGTAGCTGGGACTACAGGCATGCGCCACCATGCTCGGCTAATTTTTTCTGTATATTTTTAGTTGTCCAGCTAATTTCTTTCTATTTTTAGTAGAGACGGGGTCTCACTCTTGCTCAGGCTGGTCTCAAACCCCTGAGCTCAAACGATCCACCTGCCTCAGCCTCCCAGAGTGCTGGGATTACAGGCGTGAGCCACCGCGCCCGGCCCCTACCCCTCATTCTTTACTGCTTTCTCTAGACCTCCGGACTCTTCTCTTCTCAGAGAAGGCGCAAAGCAGACCCATTTGACCTAGGCTGAAAAGGGAAGTGCGGGTTGATACGGTACAGGGCTAAGTGCACACCCAGCCCAGCTTCAGGGAGACAGAGGGACGGCCTGCATCGTCGAGCAGCCTTAAATGTTCTGAGGGTGGGGTTGAGGGCATTAGGTGTCTCTGGGTCTACAGACTTATGAAGGGCCTCTCTACAGCTTAAAGTGAAAGGGTTGTTACTGAGGACCTGCCCTACCCCACCCCACATACAGACATAAAGTTAGAATTTTAAACATACCTTTTAATTTGCTACTTGGGCAAAGGGGCAGGAATGGAGCAGTGTCTAGTGTTCTAGAGCAGTGTCTGGGATCAGAAGAATTATATTCAGTGGGATTAAGTCAAGCGGTTGGGCCAGGGGAGGCAGCCATCTGCTCGGGAGGATCCATCTCAAAGTATCGATCCAGCATGGCCTCCACCTCTTCCTCTTCGTAGTCCCACACCTGGAACCGCGAGCCATCTGCAGCTCCCCGGATCATGGCTGAAAGCACTGGGAAGGACGGGGAAAGGTGAAGTCGCCTCCCTTCCACACTTCCCACATTGCCGCTGCCCCCCCGTGCCCTTTTTGGGGTAGGCACTGTGCTCAGAGCCCACCCAGGAAGGAGCTGAGGGCTGGGTCTGCAGAATGCCGGGGAGGGAAGGGGTGGCCCTCCAGGACTTGGGGTGCTCACCTCGGCCAGACTGTGGGCGGAACAGGCACAGGATTCGCTTATTGAGGGCCACGGCCCGGCCCAGCTCATAACCTACACCCAAGGATGGCTGGGTCACTTCTGCCACGACCACTGGAAAGAAAAGATAGACTAAGGCACAGTATCTGGGGAACTTGGGGTGTTTCTAAGGGAGTGATGACAATGTGGTTGTGGTGAGGAGGGAACTCTGGGATCCTTTCTAGGTGTGGAGGCCAGGGATATCCAAGGAATCTAATATTCTGGAGGAGTTTGCTGGTAGGAGGGAGGGCCACTCACCATCTGCCTGCTGCAGCCAGGCCAAGTCCTGCTCATGGATGAGCCTGTCACCCCCAGCAGCCTCTTCCCCTGTGGTTGAGGAGAAAGCTAGTCAAGGACATGCCCCACTCTGGTTCTCAGTAACTGTCCTATGCCCTGGCACATCCATATCCACCCTGCCCCGGGAAGGAGGGAGATCTCTGCTAGATGACCTCCAAGGGCCCGCCCAGCATTAGGATTTCATCAAAAGGAGTGAGGAAATGCAAGGGCCATGAGAAAAATTAACCCTGTGGAAGGTGGAATGTGCGACGAGGGCTGAATGAAAATACGGAAAGGACTAACTCGTTGGGGAGCAGAGCAATTAGGGAAAGGTGTATGGGCACTTGGCGAAAGGTAGGAGAGGCATCCTGGGGTCGGATCTAGGTCGGATCAATCCAATGTTAATGCCTCACCACCACCGGCATCAGAGCAGAACCACTGGGGAGCTTGTTAAAAATACGGATTCCAAGGCTTTATCCCAGACTATCAGAATCTGCATTTTAATCAAGCTCCCTCAGATGGCACACGAGCACACCAAGGTGGATACGCCATGAAACTAATGAACCTTAAGCTTCAGGGTCCCTCACTTGCACAGGCTCTTCCAACCCCCTAATGATTTTTTTTTTAAAGGAGATCTCCCAGAACTGCATTAGATCCCACAAATCATGGATCTGCTCTTGAGTAGGGTAAGGGAAAACCAATTAAGGTTTTCTGAGCAGAAGCATAAGAGTTTTAGGCACAATTTTCAAACTGGAAGGGTCAGCAAGATTCCAGACCAATGTGTCAAAGTGCTTGAGAAAAACCCAGCAGCCAGGAGCAGAACACATTGGTGCCTCACGCCTGTAATCCTAACACTTTGGGAGGCTGAGGAGGGAGGATCACATGAGCCCAGGTATTGGAAACCAGCCTGAGCAAAAGTGAGGCCCTGTCTCTACTAAAAATAGAAAAATCAGCTGGCCTGGTGCGCACCTGTAGTCCCAGCAACTCCGCAGGAGGATCACTCCAGCCCAGGAGTTGGAGGTTGCAGTGAGCTGTGATAATGCCACTGCACTCTACCCAGGGCGACAGAGTAAGACTCTGTCTCAAACAAACAAAAAACCACCCCAAACACATTAGTAACAACCTTAACGGAGGACGTGAGAGAGAGGGTGGTCCCGAGAACTGGGGCCAGTCGGGTCTAAGAGAACGGCTGGTACCTTGACAGAAAAAAAGGGAAGGAGGGTAAGCTTCGTTTTGGGTTGGGGAGGAGGTGCCGGCGGGGGGGTGGGAACCCAGCGAAGCAGTCCAATCCACCTTCTTTCTGCTCCTCCCTACAAACGCTCAGGAAGGACCGGAGAGAGTTCTCCAAGAAGGGACCAAAGGTCAGGGTAAACCCTGAACGCTGAGCCACCCGCAGGCGTGTTGGGCCACACGCGGTCCGAGCCCGGTCCCCTGCCTTCTAGGGCGGGGGCACCTCACGGAGCACCCCGGCAGGAGGGCGGACTGGAGCACAGCCGTTGGGGTGCAGCTGTGGAAGAGAGACGAGGGGGCCCGGCCCGTCCCCGACCCCGCCGCGGCCTCACCGCGCGCGCCCAGCTCGGCGGCCGCCACGTGCTCGGTGAGCACGGCCCCAAAACGTCGCAGCCGCGACACAATCCTCGCATACAGCGCCTGGTCCTCGCGTCCGCCGCGGATGCTCCCGCAGAAGTACAGGGCTCGGCGGCGGGGCTCGCCCGGCTCCCCTGGCTCCCCGCGCTCCGGCCCCCGGGCCGCCGCCATCCTCGCTGCCGCCGCGCAGCCTCCAGCGCCAGGGGGCGCCAGGGGGCGCCAGCCCGCGGCCACGTGACCCGGCCCGGCCGCGCGGCGCCCCAGCTCCTGCGAGTCCGCACCTGTGGACTGGGCCCGGCGAGTGGGGAGGATCCAGCCGGAAGCCCCTGGAACCCGCCACGCCCGGACTTGACTTTCGATGCCTAATATGCATCTTATCTTTAACTTCTCCACCTCACCCGCTTCTGCTCCCCTCCTCCCCGCAGTCCTCCCCAGCCCAGGTAAAGACCACTCCAGCCTCCCACCTGCTCAGGCCCAAACCCTGGAGTCATTCTGGACCCTGCTCTTTCTCTCAAGCCCTACATCCAAGCCTTAGGCAACTCCGGTGGGTTCTCCCTTCCAAATCTGACGCCCACCACCTCCACTGCCACCACCCTCGGCTGAACCTCCTTTGTGAGGAGCAGAAAGAAGTGGATTGGACTGCTTCGCTGGGTTCCCACCTCACCCGCTGGCACCTTCTCCCCAACCCAACAGCCTCCTGCCAGGTCTCCCCTTTCCCTACTACGGCCTGCTGTCCGCTCAGCAGCCAGAGCAACCCTGTGAACACGAGTTAGAGCGTGGGCCTCCTCTGCTCAGAACGCTCCAATGGCCCCCAGCTCACCTGGGGTAAAAAGCAAAAACCCCACAGTGGCCCACGAGGCCCCAAATGATCTGGTCTCTTCCCTCTTACCTCCCTAACTCCAGCTCCCATTACTCTTGCTCACCTTTCTGGCGTCCTGCTGGCCTCGTGGCTGTTCCTCAAGCATGCCAGCCTTGCTCTTGCCTCAGAGCTGTTGCGTTTGCCTTTCTCTCTGCCTGGACCCCTGTTCTCCCAGGTAGCTTCCTGGTTCCCTCCTCATCTCCTCCAAGTCTTTGTTCACACTTCACCTTCCCTGACCACCCTATTCAATATGGCAGCCCCCATCCCCCGGTTATCTCCCTTCCCTCTCCTTCTTATGTGCCATGTGACTTATTAATTTTGTTGTATGTCCTTCCATGCCCAATCAAATGGAATTCCCAGGAGGGCAGCAATTGTTATCACTTTTGCTCACTGATGTATCTCCACCTCCTAGAACTGTGCCTGGCAATTAGGAAACATTTATTAAATGTTTGTTGAATGAATGAGTGGTTTAAATGAGAGGATGCATTTGACGGCACTTTGTAATCTGCTCTGCCCTTCGCAAGTAGGTTGATAGAAGCAATATCGCCAAGGAGACAGACAGACTTGCATTGCTCACCAGTAGTAATACTGATTTCCTCTTATTTGATTATGACAGTAACAAATATGTGACAAGAAATTCAAATGGAACAAAAGAGTATGCAGTGGAAAGAGTCCTGAGACCCCCAGCCTCATTTCCCAGAGGAAAGCACCGTCAGTGGTTTCTTCTGCATTCTTCCTGAACTATTAAAAGTACCGCAGTATGGGTTTACAGAGAAGACATAATAATAATTTTTTTCTTATAAAAAATGATTTTGCTCAGACATTAGTATATACTTGACACAATACTAATTTTTTTAAAAAGCTAAGATACAAAGGAGAGACAAAGAGGTTTCAGGGTATTTCCACCCACTGCTGGGCCCAGCCATGGACACACAAACCGTGGGGCAAACATGAAGACACAGCTGTGCACTTGTGCCCCCCGCCCCCACCCCCAGGCGCCCTCTCTCTCTCACACACGCACATGAATGCAGCTTTAGGAAGGAGGCCTCATGTGCCAGAGGACACCTCCTCAACACTCATCCTCACTCACACCTTCCCTCCGGTTCCCCCATAAGCGAGGAACACATGTGAACACACATGTGCATATGTATGCAGGGCATCTTGTTTCTGCCTTTGTATCTTATACACAAATAAACCAACCAGCCCCCATCTCCATAGGGTCCACACCTCTGGTGTGGCTGGCATCACCTTCTAGCTCAGGCTGAAGGAAAAAGAGTGGAAGGGATATTTTGTCTGTTTCTCCAGATGAGAAACAAGACCCTGAGATTGGTTCTGTGTCCACTGTCAGTTTGGTGAGGATGCAGAGCCAGCCATGGCTTGCAGCTCAGACCTTCAGGCTCCGTGCAGACAGGCCCCAGTTGGAGGGATGGGGCACTAAGTGGACAGTCTAGTCTGGCAGCATGATGGGAGAAATATCTCAACAGGTGACAGGAGGCCAGAATCGAGTCCTGACTCAGTTACCAACTGGCTCTGTGGCCTTGGTCAGGTCCCTTAAACCCTCTGAGCCTGTTTCTTTATCTGTAAAATTGGGAAGAAATGTTATCCTGCCTCACATACTCAGCTAGTTTGAGTATGGTGCAATTCAGATAAAGTATGTGAAAGCATGTTAGAAAACACAAAGTGCTCAGAGGATTTTTAGGGCAGTGAAACTACTCTGTATGATACTATAATGGTGGGTACATGTCATTATACATTTGTCCAAACCCATAGAATGTGCAACACCAAGAGTGAGCCCCCCAAAAAAGTCCAGGTGACCAGGCTGGGCAATATAGCAAGACCCCATCTGTAAGAATTAGCCAGGCGTGGTCATGTGCACCTGTAGTCCCAGCTACTCAGGAGGCTGAGGCAGGAGGATTGTTTCAGCCCAGGAGTTAGAGGTTGCAGTGAGCTATGATGATGCCACTGCACTCCAGCCCGAGCCACAGAGCAAGACCCTGTCTCTAAAAAGAAAAAAGAAAGTGAGCCCTAATATAAACTATGGACTTTGGACTTTGGGTGATAATGACATGTCCATTCAGGTTCATCCATTGTAACAAATGTACCAGTCCAGTGGGGGACGTTGACAGTGGAGAAGGCTGTGCGTGTGGGGGGGCAGGGGGTATATGGGAACTCTCTGTTCCATCTGCTCAGTATTGCAGTGAACCTAAAACTGCTCTAAAAAATAAAGTCTATTCAAAAATAAAGTGCTATATAAATGTAAGTCATTGTTCAGTTCAACAAAAATTGTGTTTATTATGGAAAATGTCAGACACATACTGGTGCAGAGAATAGCAAAAAACTACATATTGTATGATTCAATTTAAATGAAATATCCAGAAAGGCCATATTTGGGGACACAGAAAGCAGACCAGTCATCGCCTAGGGCTGGGGCTGGCAGTGGGGGAGGAAAGTGACTGCAGGGGGCCCACAAAAACTTTTTGGGGCTGATGAAAATGTTCTGAAACTGGATTGTAGTGGTGGTTACACAACTCTATAAATTTACAAAAAGTTATTAATTATACACTTCCATTGGCAGATTTTATTGGTATATAAAATGACATACAAAGATCTGCACAAATTTGATGTGTACAATTTGATGAGTTTAGATACATGCAAATACCCGTGGTTCTATCAACACAATTAAAGTAATAAGCATATCTATCACTTCCTGAAGTTTCCTTGTATCTCTTGTTTTTGTTTTCTTGGTAAGAGCACTTAACATGAGATCTACCTTCTTAACAAATTTTGAAGGGCACTATACTGTATTGTTCACTATAGGCACTATGTTGTACAGCAGATCTCTAGAACTTATTCATCTAGCATAATGGATACTTTATATACATTGAACAACTCCCTATTTCTCCCACACCCCAGCCCCTAGCAACCACTATTGTACTCTCTGCTTCTAAGAGTTTGACCATCATAGATACCTCACATGAGTTGAATTCATGCAGTATCTGTCCTGTGAAAGGCTTATTTCACCTGGCATAATATCCTCCAGGTTAATTCATCTTGCACACTTCCTGATTTCAAAATATATTACAAAGCTACAGTAAGTGAAACAGTATGGTACTGGGATAAAAACATATAGACCAATGGAACAGAACAGAGAGCCCAGAAATAAGCTCATGCATATATGGTCAACTCACCTTTGACAAGAGTGCCAGGAATATACAATGGGGAAAGGAGTCCTCTCAACAAGTGATGGTAGGAAAGCTGGATATTCACATAAACAAAAATGAAATTGGGCCAATTCCTAACATCATACAGAAAAATCATCTTAAAATGGATTACAGACTCAAATGTAAGACCTGAAATTTGGCTGGGTGTGGTGGTTCATGCCTGTAATCCTAGCACTTTGGGAGGCCAAGAGGGGAGGATTGCTTGAGGCCAGGAGTTTGGGACCAGCCTGGGCAACATAGCACGACTCTGTCTCTACAAAAAAAAAAAAAAAGAAAGAAAGAAAGAAAGAAAGAAAGAAAAGGGAAGAAAAAATAAAAGACCTGAAACTGTAAAACTCCTAGAAGAAAACATAGGGGAAAGGAGGAAAGCTCCTTGACATTGGTCTTGGCAATGATTTTTGAATACAACACCAAAAGCACAGACAACAAAAGCAATAATAGACAAGTGGGATTATATCAAACTAAAAAGCTTCTGCAACGCAAAGGAAACAATCAACAGAGTGAAAAGGCAACCCATGGAATAGGAGAAAATATTTGCAAGCCATATATCTGATAAGGGGTTAACTTCCAAAATATGTAAGGAACTCCTATAAGGAACAGTTCAATAGCAAACAAATAATAAATACCTTGATTAATAAATGGGCAAAGGACTTGAACAGACATTTCTCCACTGAAGACATACAAATAACCAACAAGTTTATAAAAAGATACTCAACATCACTATCAGGGAAATGCAAATCAAAACTACAGTGAGATATCACCTCACACCTGTTAGAATGCATAGTGTCAAAACCCAAGACATAAGTGTGGGTGAGGACGTGGAGAAATTGGAACCCTTGAACACTGTTGGTGGGAATGTAAAATGGCACAGCAGCTATGGAAAACAATATGAAGTTCCTCAAAAAATTAAAAATAGAACTACCATATGATCCAGCAATCTTGCTTCAGGGTGTATATCCAAAAGAATTGAAATCAGGATCTCAAAGAGATGTCTGTGCTGCTGTGTTCTTTGCCACATTATTCACAGCAGCTGAGATATGGAAACAACCCAAATGTCCACTGAGAGATGAATGGAGAAAGAAAATGTGGTGTATATATACAATGGAATATTAGCCTTAAAAAAAAGAAATCCTGACATTTGCGGCAGTAAAGCTGTTTTTAGCAAAGCAAAAATGTAGAGAAAATGTATAATGAGATTCAATAATTATCAATTTATGGCCAATCTTGTTTCATCTATACTCATACTAAATTTCCTCACCGTCCTACTTTGATGCAAATTCCAGATTATATAATTTCATTTGTAAATATTTTAATGCATGTCTCTAAAAGCAAGATCCTTTTTTTACTAAAAAGGTGACCAAAATATCATTATCACAGCTAAAAAATTTGAAAGATTTTCTTAATATCATCAAATATTCCATTAGTGTTCAAATTTCCTATTGCCTTATAAATGTTTGCTTGTTTATAATTTATTTGTTTAAAGTCAGGATCACATAAAGTCCACATATTGTGACTGGCTGACATGTCTTTCAAGTCTATTTTAATATACACATCCCCCCTGCATATTCTCTCTCTCTCTCTTGTCCTGCAGTTTCCCACAGTCTGGAGTTTTCTGATGATATCCATGTGATGTGATTTAACATGTTCTTCTATCTGCCTTATTTCTTATAAACTGGAGTTGGATATAGAGGCCTAATCAGAGTCAGGTTCAAGAAGGGCAAGAGTATTTAACAGGTGATAGCGTGTACTTCCATCGTGGGTGCATAGTGCTTGGATGTCTCTTTCTTTTTTTATTTTTTAAAAAATTTTTTTGAAGAGATGGAGTCTTGCTATGTTTCCCAGGCTGGTCTTGAATTCCTGGCCTCAAGCAATCCTCCCACCTCGGCCTCCCAAAGTGCTGGGATTACAGGCACGGGCCACAGCACCTACCTGTCTCTCTTTTTTGATGTAAGCAATCACTGATGCTCAATGTCCATATATATTGATCCTTTGGTCATTCATTCAGGGGACATACCAATGAAGTTATTTTTATTATAAAATCAAACCCAGCTCCAGAAAACCACCTAAAACAAATGAATTATTATAAGACAAATACTTTTATAACACCCATATCAAGAAGTAGATCTTCAACTATCCAGAAGTTTCCATGTGCCCTATTCCTATCATAGCCCTCTTAGTCTCTCCAAAAGTAACCACTGCCCTTTTATAATAAGGACAAAAAAGAAGGACATCATTAAACTTCTTTATGTTTCTTTGTGGTTTTATCACCCAAATGTGCATCCCTAGACACTATAGTTTAAGCTTGCTCATTTTTATGTATCTTTTAAGTCTCTTTTCATCTACATGTTGGTAACACTTTTTTTAAGCAGGGCACTCAATGGACACTAACGGAGCTACAAAAGGAATAAAAGAGAGTCTGAGACTTGGGACTCCATTTGGCTGTGGGAAGGGCTGGCCTTAGCTTGAGACCAGGAGAAATCGGATTAATGCTGTGCAGCAATGTGCAAGGGTGGAATGATGCAAGAAAGGTGGAACCTCTGCATCTGGAGGATCCCTTGTCTCCTGAGCTGAGTAGGTAAAGCTGGGAGGCCAGAGAGGCCAAGGCAGCTCGTTTTCAGGACAGAGTGCAGAATAGGAAAGAGAGCTCTGGAGATGTTCAGATGGTTTCCCTTGAGTAGACAGCTAAGGACTGATCAGTACATGTGTGTGAGGAGACTATGGTGGGAAAAAAAAACGAAAGCAGCAGAGTGAACAATCTCTGGAGCTCACACAGGGATGGAAATGGTGCTTGTTCCCACCAGCTGATGTGGAAAACCTCATAATGCATGGGACATTGGGTATTATGCAGGAGTGGTGGAGAAAAAATTAGCCATAGACTAGAGGCTGCTCTGGTAAAGCTTAGAACTAAATCTTGAAAACATCAAACTGCTTTTTTTTATCAACTGCAATCCAGAATAAAGCTCAATAATTCTCACTAAAAAGGCAAAAATATGAAGGACTCAATCGGGTAAAATTCACAATATTTGACATATAATAAAATATTACTAGATATGGAAGAAGCAGAAAAATATGACCCATAATAAAAAGAAAAAAATCTGTTGAAACGAATCCAGAAATTATTTAGATAAAATTAGTAGACAAGTATATGAAAGCAATTATTATAACTATTCTATATGTTTAAGAAATTAGGAAAAGAACTGATTAGCCCAGCATGGTGTCATGCACCTGTAGTCTCAGCTATTCAGGAGGCTGAGGTGGGAGGATCACTTGAGCCCAGGAGTTTGAGGTTGCAGTGAGCTATGATCGCACCACTATACTCCAGCCTAGGCAACAGAGTGAGACACTGTCTCAAAAAACAAAACAAAACAAAACAAAAAACCTGAACATGTTAAGCAGAGATGTGGAAGATTTTTAAAAGACCCAGGTTGAACTTCTAGAGATGTAAACTATAATGAAGAATAGATTGGATGAGATTAATACCACATTAGATGCTGTAAAAGATTAATGAACTTGAATACATAGCAATATAAGCTATCCAAAGTGAAACACAGTGAGAAAAAAGACTGGGAACAAAATAAACAAAGCATCAGTGAGCTGTGGAACAACTTCAGGTGGCCTAATATACAGGGTAATTGGAGTCCCTGAAGGAAAAGGGAAGGCAGAAAAAATGAGAAAATCATGGCCAAAATTTTCCAAACTTGATGAAAACTGTAAATGCACAGATACAAGAATCTCAACAAACCCAAGCACAAGAAACATGAATAAAGCTGTGTAAAAAAGGCACATCATTATCAAATAGCTTGAAACCAGTGATAAAGAGAAAATATAAAAGCAGCCAGAGTTAGCCTGGCACGCACTTGTAGTCCCAGCTACTCGGGAGGCTGAAGCAGGAAGATTGCCTGAGCCCAGGAGTTTGAGGTTGCAATGAGCTATGATGGTGCCACTCCACTCCAGCCTGGGGACAGAGCAAGACCTTATTGAAAGAGAGAAAAAAGAAAAGAGAAGAGAAGAGAAAGGAAGGGAGGGAGGGAGGAAGAAAGAAAGAAAGAAAAAAAAATTAAAAGGATCTAGAGAAGTAAAAGACATACTACAAACAGAAGAACAAAGATAAAGATAATTATAGATTTCTCATCAGAAACAATGCAAGTTAGAAGATAGTAGAGCAACAGTTTTAAAGTACTGAAAACAACCCCCTCCCCCAAAGAAACTGTCTACCTAGAATTCTAACCCAATGCTCAGATCAGACTGTGTCTCATCTCTGCCTCAAATTCTTCAGTAGTTTCCTATTGAAAGGCCAGGAGGTCAGGTTCTCCAGGACACTGGCTCTGAGACAGAGATTATCAGGCAATAGGTTTATTGGGAAGTGCTCTGGTGATCAACATCTTCAGGGGAATGAAGAAGGCAGGACTGAGTGGAAAGGGAGGTCGAGCTCTGATGCAGTCTCAGCAGAAGCCTCAGCTGACCTTATCAGTTTTGAAAATGGGATGTCCCTTCAGAGCTTTCCTGACTTGGGGTAAAGGGGCCAGGCATTTATACTCATCGACTGGATGTGGGATGTCTCAGGAAAGGGGCATGATCTTGGGTGAGACAGCTCCACTGGCCAAGGGCAATTCCCAGAGAGGGAGTCAGTGGAAAGCAGTCAGCCTGCTTTTTCTCCTACCTGGGGGAATGAGTACCTAGATTCTGAAGGGGGATATGGCTGGCTCACCACAGTATCCACTACACTTCCACAAGACCGATGAATAAAATCTAATCTTCTTGGCAATGCACACAAGGCCCACCCCCAGCCTCATCTCATACTGTCTTCTCAGCCTGTAAGTTTCTTTCACACTCTGCCCTGGCTCCACTTGTCTGTTGGCAACCTTCTACCAACCCTTCAAATTACAGTTGAATGTGCCTCTTATGGGAAGCCTCCTCTGGCTGCTCCTGTAGACTCAATGATCCTTCCTCCCAGCATGGTGGTTAGGACAATGGACTATGGAGCCAGGGCTTGAATTCCAGCTCTGCCACTTGCTAGCTGTGTAACGCAATGCAAATTACTTAACCTCTCTGTATCTTAGTTCCCTCATCTATAAAATAGGGATAATAATAGTAGTCTTAGCTCATAGGGTTGTTATGAGGATTAAGTGAGTTAGCACAAGTAAAGTTAGGACAGTGTCTGGCAGAAGTAAGTAGCTGCTGTTATTATTATTATTGAAGATGCTCAGTATGCATTTGTTGAAGGCATGAAGAATGGAAGGATGGAAGAAACTAAGAGAGACAGAGTGTAGTAATCCAATCTGTCAGAAGGGGAGTAATCACCTTACGGCCCATGTTGGGGAGAGTTATTAATGTCACAGTAAAGAGTGTGCATCTTATTTGGTAAGCAGTAAGAAACAATGACAGTTGTTAACAGATGGGAGAAAGGGCCAAAGAAAGAGAGAGACAGGTTGAGCCAAGAGGTAAGGCATATATGTAATGAGGTAAGAAATGCAGGTGACTGGTGGTGGGTGCAAGTGTGGGATGGTGCTAGAAGAGGTGGGTGACGGGGACCAAGGAGAGGCTGGGTACAGGTGAGGGGAAATGGGTTTAGAGGAACGTAATATGAACATATGGAAGATGGAGTGGGGGAGTCAGGTAAGGCTGATGGGTCGGATGAGGAATGATAGGGACTTGCTTGGAACGGGGAAGATAAAGGGTGATGGAGACAGGTGAGCTTTATGGGGACAGGTAAGGAGTGTTGGGGCTCTGCTGGGCTATGAGTCAAGCGAATGGCAGAGACCAGTAAGGAGAACCTGAGAGCTGGAGTGGGCCCTGCAGAGAGAGTCCAAGGGCTGTGGGAGCGTAGAGAGGGGCAGGGGGGAACGTGATGTCAGAGAAGGGGCAGTGATGTAAGAGCCGCGGTGCTGGGGCGGTGATGTCAGGGCTGGTGCTGATGCTGGCGGCGCAGTGCATTGTGGGCAGCTCCCCGCTCTGCCGCCGCCGCCGCCGCCGTCGCCCGAGGAGGATCGGGGCCGGGCCGGGCCGGGCCGGGATGGTCCCGGTCGGGAGGCCGCCGCCACCGCCGCCGCCGGAGAGAGCGGGCCGCCCAGCGCCGCACTGAGCCGCCCCCGCCCCGCCCCGGCCCCGGGGGATGCGCCGCCCCGAGCCGCTGCCTCGGCCGCCGCAGCCACAGCCGCAGCGGGCACAGAGCAGGTGAGGCGGGGCGGGGCGGGCCGCGGGCGGCGGGCGGGCCGGGGTCGGGCGGGGGGCTCCTCCCGCGGGCGCGCCGGGCCTCCCGCCTGGCTCCCCTCCCAGCGCGGCCGTCCCGGCTCCCCTCCCCGCCGCCGTCGCCGCCTGCCCGAGCTGGGACGCCGGCCTACAGGGCCTGGGCCGCGGCAGCCAGGCCTGGAACCACTCCCTGCCCCCAGCACACATACCCACCCTCTCCAGCCTGTCCTCCAGGGATTTTGCTACTCCCTGCTCGCATGGTCCCCTGGCCCTGTGGCTTCACCCCTGACTCTCCGGTCACTGCTGACAAGTCATTCAGCGGTCTCCATAACCTCTTCCTGTCCTCAGACCTTCTTTCCTTCCATAGCCTCTTACCCACCGCCTTACCCCTCTCAACTGTGCCCAGAGGCCCCTCTCATGGTCCTGTCCCTTCCTCACCTGTCATCATTATCTCTGGCCTGTCTCTATCCTCCCCACCCCCTCTTCTGATCCTGTCACCTCTCATCCCCTTCATTCCTCTCTGCCCCTTTCCACACACCTCTCACCTGTTCCCATGGCCCCTCACTGGTCTTCTTCACCTTGCCTTACCTGGCTCCCACATCCACACACACACGTGGCTCACACCTTGCATAGTTACACATCAACACTTACATTCACATAGCATGTGGCGCTCCCAACCATTTAGAGATGTGCCTCCCTCCCTCCCTCTCTCTCTCTCTCTCTCTCTCTCTCTCTCTCTCTCTCTCTCTCTCTCTCTCTCTGAGAGACACACACACACATCGGCCCCACACACTCTCATGCACGCACACACACTCTGGCAGGCACCCATACAGACCCCCCCCCACCGGCCCTCTCCCCGTCACACACCCATGCTTCCACACGCACAAAGGGCCTTCAGGGGCAGCAGTGGGCAGCCAAGTTTCTCCGACCCAGTCTGAGCTGCATGTCGCCCTCTGAGCAGACAGAGGGATGGTGGAGAGGGAGAGGCAGGTAACGCTCAAGTTTATCTTCCTGCCTCTACTCTCCCTTTTCCCACTTCACCTGTTCCTTTTCAGTTTTCCCATCCATAAAATGAGAGCAGGACACAAATTTCCTTCATCAACCTGACAAAAATTCTGATGTGACAGAACCCACCACCCCAGGACTGGGAGGCCCACCAGACTTCACCCAGTTCAACCTCTTAAAGCCCCTTCCCCACCAGTTCAGTTGCTTCTTCAGTCTTGTCCTCAATCTCTCTCATCCATCTTTATTCTAGAACCTCCATCCCTTCCTCTCCCTTTATCTCCTACCATTGCCTTCACTGCCCTCCAAATCCCTGATGCTCCATATCCCACTTTGGCAGAAGGAGGGAAAAGTCCTGATGCTCTGAAGTTGTGTGGACTGGAGAAAACAGCTTAGCTGAGTCATTTGAAGAAAAAGAGTGACAGTGTCCCTCCTCATGAAGATCCCTTCTCCACATGTCCCCCAAGGCACCTCATGACCTGTTGAAGGTTGTTTCCACACCTTCACGTCCCATCCTGCCTCCTGTATCAGGATTTCTAGACACAGGAGCTCTGGGAGATCATCCCATCCCGAGGAAAGACAGGTTTATGTAGTTTCCACCCTATCTATAGATATCTTTAGTCACGTTCCTGTTCTTCCACTTCCCCCATCCCCAATCCCCAATCTGAGTAACTTCTTTCTCTTCTACCCTCGACCCTGCACAGTCGTGGTGAGGGCACAGCAGTGTGCATGTAAATAGTGTAGGGGGAAAGATGAGAGGAAAAGATCCTGGTTCCAAATCCTGTCCTGGGTTGGCAGAGATCTCAGAAAGTCATCTCTTCTGGCCCTTTGCCTACACACATACATCACATATAGACAGACACAAAAGCACACTCAGACACGGACTTGCAGATATAGACACAAAGACATTCACAGACAGACACAAGCACACACAGACACACAGATAAACACATAAAAACACACATGGACACATTAATAGACACACAGACACAGAAAGATACACAAAGGCACATACACAAAGGGATACATGCACAGATACACACACACACACACACACACACACACACACACACATTTACATTTCCCTGTGTAGCATGTGCCTGGCTTTCCCAGCCCTCACACTTGGGAAACTCGCCCTGAAATCCAACTTCTACCCATCCTAATGTGACAAGTGGTGTGTTCCTTCTTGTTGATTCCTGAGCAGACACAGAAAGGTGTGGTTGGAGACTCTTTCACCCCATGCCCACCGAGACTTGCTGCTCCCTGTCACTCTCCTGCCTTCTGCTAGGCTGCTGCCACTTTCCTGCTCTTCCCAATTCAGCCTGCCTCTGTCCCTCTGAAGTGGCCAAAGGACTGCTGTGCCTCCAACAGCCACATCTTGAGTCCATCACCTATGTTCACCCTATCGCTCACATCCTCACTTCCCAAACCCCATGTCAGGGGTTCATCTCACCACTGAGAATGGTGTGTGCCTCTCAGTGGCTGCATCCTCCTCACTTAGTACCATCCTCAAAGGGCTGCAGTGTCTCCCTTAATTTTCTTCATTTTCTTGATTATCACATCTCCCAGGGTTGATTAGCAGGTCAGTCTGGCGTGGGTCTCCCATGGGTCACCCCTTGGTCAGCAGGTCTTCCCTTTTCACTAAGCCACTGATGCACAGCTCCTGGGCATTTTGTGGCACAGGGAAGGTTTATGTACGGATGCTGGGGACCACAGATTGAGTCACCCAGACTGGTCCTTCTTGGCCCAGGTCTCCCCTACACAATTGTGGGGATCCCAGTCTAGTATCCCCCTGGGTTACCAAGTGTTCTCCACATTAGTTAGCACATGTCTCTTTGGTAAACACTTTCCCCACAGCCTGCTCACACATCATTTTCCTCTCTTTTATTCATCAACATGTGTGTCCTGTTGCTGATTTTCACATCTCGGGTTTGTAGTTTGTATCTCCCTTCCACTGACCTCCACCGGCCCTTACACAATGCTTCCCCCAGTAATCCCTGGAGCATCTGCCCAGTGGGCCCAGGAAGAATGCCTGCCAGTAGAGTGGAGCTTCCCTCCTCCATACCTACAAGGTATGGGTCAGCAGCCCCCAACTCACAGCCCCTCTCCACTCCCCTAGGTAGATGGCCCCCCCAGGGCAGGCCCTGCGGACACCCCTCCCTCCGGCTGGCGGATGCAGTGCCTAGCGGCCGCCCTTAAGGACGAAACCAACATGAGTGGGGGAGGGGAGCAGGCCGACATCCTGCCGGCCAACTACGTGGTCAAGGATCGCTGGAAGGTGGTGAGTGAGTGGCCAGGGGGGAGAAGAGGGGGGAAGGAGGAGAGGACCTGGAGATTCATTAAAACAGGTGCCCTTGGCGCCCCTACCCTAAGAAGGAGGTGCCTCTGAGCTCATTTGCATGGTGCTTGCAGGTCATTATTTTTTACTACATTTGTGGACAATCGCTTTCGCCTAGTGCTCTCTCTCCAACCCTGCCCTCTGTCACCCCTTTCCCCGCTAGGTCACGTTGGTCGGGCCCAGCCTGGAACAACTCCTGGTTGGATGTCTGGACAGGCGCTGCAGAGCCCGGTGTGGGGAGGAGGGAGGTGGTGGGGGAGGGGGGGCTCTTTCTCTGCCGGACCTTGGAGAAGGACAGTGAATGAGCATGTGTCCCTCCGCGTTCGCAGAAGACGAAGAGGCCTGGGTTCGGGGAAAGAGGCCCTGCAGGCTGCTCCCACCGCAGCCGCACTCCATCTTCTCCATCCACCCTCCTCCCCTCAGCGGTTCCTGCGGCAGGTGCAACACGCCGAGACTCCATCTCCCGGCGTGCCTTGCTCCTCCGGCCCGGGACTTCAGGCTGCTCGGCCTGCTGGGAGTTGTAGTCCGAGCCTCCTCGGGGATGTGGGCCTTGAAGGGAGGGGGCACGTGAGGGTCGCGGAATGACAGTGTCTGGGCAACGGGACCTATCGTAAATCAGCCCTAGTCCCGCTTCCCTTTTTTCCATCACTTAAGAGCGCTCTGATGTCTTCTTATCACTATGGGGGCAGGATGATGTGGGCAGTAGTGTCGGGGGACCCCGTGTGTGGGCTTGTGGGTCTGCACCGGAGTGGGGGGCCGAAAGGAAGGGAGGGAGACCGACAGAGGTCAGATTTACACGGAGTCCGTGTGTGTGCGTGTGTGTGTGCGCGCGCTTTAGTCGGAAGGCTCAGCTCACCGGGGGGTGCGGGGGTGGGGAGGAGGGTGGGGCCTAAGGGAGGGAGGGGGAGGGTCTCCGTGGCAACAGCCACCCAGGCCAAGCAGGTCCCCCAGAGGCCCAGGGAGAGCGGCAAAGGTGGGACTTCGGGGGAGGGGGAGGAGGGCACAGAGTGGATGGAGAGGAGGAGACTCTTAGGGGATGAGATGAGACAAGAGTCCGTCTATGTCCCAGGGAGGGACTTCCTGAGAGGGAGAGCACTGGGACAGAAATTGGGGGAGGAGGAGCCAAGGCAGTAATAAAAGGAAAGAGGGTCTTGCAAAGTGAGGAGTGTTCCTCCAAGACCCCCTGGGTCACCTGGCACAAGAGCTTAGTTTCTGGCAGATTGGAGACAGAATGACATTTGTACTGAAGAGGTGAGAAAGAGTGTTTGCACCATACTGAGTTTGGGCCAGAACTTTCTCGTGCTTTCTGAGGGAGGGAGTGGGAGATGAGTGGGGAGAGATGGAGAGGGGGAGTTGGCGGAGGGCGAGTATGCAGTCTTTGCCAGGCCTGCTGACCTCTCCTTACTCCCACCTCCTACCCCTGCCCTTGGAGAACTGGAGAGGGTGGTGCCACAAGCCTCCCACCAGCTTATTCCCAGTGAGGATGGAACTGGGATGGGAGGCAGAGCTCAGGAACCAAGGCAGACTGCCCAGAGATGGGCTGTGGCCAGGAGAAAATGGGGGTCAGTGGTACTAGCTAGAGTATTTAAAAATAACATTTTATTCTTTCCGAGGGGTGCTTCACAGAATCAGAATAGCAAACAACAGCAATAATAAAAACTTAGCATTTGTTTTGAGCACTTACTGTCACCAGGCACTGTGCAAAATGCCTTACGTGCATTTCTACCTGTGGAGAGTAGAAACTGTTATTACCCCTATTTCACAGGTGTAGCAACTGAGGCACAGAGATTAGCTAATTTGCCATGTCTCTGTGACTAGTAGGTGGGACCAGGTCTGTCTGACAAGAATCAGCCCATCCGAGAATCAGGACCATAGAGCTGAAGGAGTCACTGTGACCAAAGGTAGTCCCACCTTTCTTCATTTTACAAAGGAGGAGAAGTGGCCCATGGCACCCAGAGCTGGGCCAAGAAACCAGGCCTCTTTCCTCCCAAGGACTAATTCTGGTCCTATTGTGTCATATTTCTCCTCTAGTTTAGGGAAGGTCTTTCTGCAGTTTAGAACAATTTAGGAGGCAAGGAGGAATAGGGTTTGGCAAAGGTGGCTTGAGAGAATATTCCTGGGGTGGGCTGTGGGCAGGGCCACACTGTGACTTTCCCGGGCTCCTTCCTCTAGAATAAAGTACTAAAAATTGTATTTTATGACTACATTGGTAAAAAGAGGAATATATTAATATTATATATTAAATTTTTCTCTTTGACCTAGAAGCCCATTTTTTACCTTCTGATTTTAATAGAAATTAAAATATTTTCATGAATCCCTAAAAGTATCAGGGGCCTAGTCACTGTGCCAAATAGAGAAGTCAGCCCTAGCTGTAGGGCACAGGGAGGAGGGATATGGGTTAAGAGGGTACAGATGCCCAGCTCCTGCCCCAGGAAGGTTCTGTAATGGGTAGGGGGTGGGTAAGTAAGGAGGGGACTAAAGAAAGAGAAATAGGCTCTGTTTGGAAATAAAGGTGGTAGAGAAATACCCTTGGGCACCCTGGGAAATTGGGGAGTAGGTGTCATAACTGTCTTGACTGCCCCAAGCCAGCAAGCCTGGCAGATCTGGGCTTGAATCTCAGCACTCACACTCCTCATGCCGATGGGGTCCATAGTTCCTGTAACATCGTGCATTCTGCATCAGTGTAGGTTCTGCATCAGATTGCCTGGGTTTGAATAAACCTGACTTTGCTATTTACTGGCTGTTAGACATGGGGCAAGGCACTGCACTCCCTGTGCCTCAGTTTTCCTTCTGTACAAAATGGGGAGTCATGTGACCTTCTTCACCTGTGTTGCCAGGAGCCTTTGGGGATTAACTGAGGTGACATCTGTGAGCCTGAGATGCAGTTGTTGTTCCCTCCCCCTTGCCCTTTCCTCTGTACTCACACAAGCAAACCGTAAAGGAAGCTAGAAGATATTAGCATCTCCCCTGAGTTTGAAGTTCCCCAGAGGAAGACATGCCGTTGTTTCCTTGGAGTTTGAGTCTGTCCCTTCTTGCTTCTGAAATTCTTCCAGAGCCTGACTTTAACTTTCATCTAGAGTACAAAAGTGTCCTCTGTTTTCTCACTGTTCTTCCTCCTTCCTCTTTCCCTGTCTCCTTCCTGGGCACAAGAACCTTGAAGTTCCCCCCCTCTACCCCCCAAGCCTTCCACTTTTCTTCTAAATCTTCCCTTCATCCTCCTCTCTCTGCCTGGAGTGATTTCAATTGTAACCTGTTGGGAACTCCCAATCCTCCAGCTCTGCCCTATCCTCTTCCTCCCTCCATGCCTGGTGTCAACCACCATTAAACAATCACTGGGCATTCGAGTGCTGAACAGATGCTAAGGGACAGGCTGGGAGATGCAGGAGGCCTGGAGTCTGGAGTTTACAGGCTGATCAGAGCCCAGCTACAGCTGGTGAGACACAAGCCAACAGCGAGGGCCCAGGAAGCTGCTCAGAGAGGTCAGGCCACCATGGGGGTGGGCCCCCTGCTGGGGAGAGAATCGAGCTGTGCATCTTTCTGAGACCAAACGAGTCCCCACTTGGAACTCAGCACCTTCCCCCTGCTCCCCCATCTCTGCCAGTAGTGCCTTCACCCTCCAAGACCCCTGGACCTCTGAGTTCTGAGTGATTTTTAATCCCTCTCCGGAACTCAGCTTTGCTGGCCTCCGTCACAGCTCTCCCCTCTGCCATTGTCACTGCCTGCTCTGGGAGGCAGGAGGAAGAGAGCTGAGGGATCAGATCGCCACTCCGGTCTTCTCCAAAGCCCCATTCCCACCATGCCCCCACAGTGCCCCCTGCTTGGAGAGGAGGCTCACCCTGGTTTGGGCATCTGACCCGGTGCTCAGGGAGTGATGTGAGCTTCAGCAGTGAACACGGGCTGTGAACACCCTTTGCCGAGTCCCCTCCCTCAAATACTCTCTCCCTCAGGTGACACCTTTCAAGAGACTGCCAACCCTAAAAAGTGCTGGCTTCCCTGGGGGATTGATCCACCCTGAGGCTGGGAGATCCTGAGTTGGTTTTCCTTCTGGTAGTTGGTTTTCCTTCCTTCAGTCCAGGCAGGGGATAGAGGAGAATGATATTTGTTGACCTTCTAGAGAAGAAAAGACCCAAGACAGCATCCTATATAGGCTTGTCTCCATGTCTGTATGGAGTCACAGGTCTCTTACCCTTTCCTACTACCCACTCTGACATCTGGCCCTGTATGTGTGTGTGTGGATGGTTGTATAGCCAGGGCTGAGCTGTCTACCTCCGGGCACTAGGAGAGGAGGTAGGGGCACTGATGGGGTGGGGCGAGGGAGATAGGATGCAACCCAGCAGGGGTAGGATGAGGAGCTGTTCAGCCCGATCTCTGAGCATCCCCTATCCCCCGTCTCCATAGCTGAAAAAGATCGGAGGCGGGGGCTTTGGTGAGATCTATGAGGCCATGGACCTGCTGACCAGGGAGAACGTGGCCCTCAAGGTGGAGTCAGCCCAGCAGCCCAAGCAGGTCCTCAAGATGGAGGTGGCGGTGCTCAAAAAGCTGCAAGGTGCGGGCCCAGGGCAGGGGGATGGGAGGGAAGAGATGATGGAGCCGGGGCTGAGAGAGGGGATGGGAGTAGGAGATGGGCATGAGGAGATGTATTAATAGTATGGTGGAGGGAAGCCAGTGTTGGGGCAAGAGCCTGGGTTGTTACAGCAGAGGTGAGATGGGTCCCTGGCGTAAGGGAGGTAGTGGAGCCAGAGTCTGGGAGAGATGATGAGGCTCAGAGCAGGGAAGTGATGGGAGAGGCGCCCATGGGGCCAGCTCTAGGGGAACCAGGAATCTAGGATGCACCAGGAGCCCACCTTAGGGCCAGAAGTGAGGAAGAAAGAGCAGGACTTGGGAGACCCGTGTCTGTGCCCTCCAGGGAAGGACCACGTGTGCAGGTTCATCGGCTGTGGCAGGAACGAGAAGTTTAACTATGTAGTGATGCAGCTCCAGGTGAGCCAGGCCCGCCCATTCTCCCTCCCCTCACCAAGACCTGGGGCTGTGACTCCAAGGTGGGGAGCAGGGAAGGGAGACTCGGCCCTGGGAGTGGGGAGTGGGCACAGCCCTTTGGGGGTGAGGCTGGCCAGAGTGTCACAGTGGTGGTGGTGGTTGAGAGGGCAGCTGAGGCAGGTGTGTGACCCCACGCCCCCACCCCAGGGCCGCAACCTGGCTGACCTGCGCCGCAGCCAGCCGAGAGGCACCTTCACGCTGAGCACCACGCTGCGGCTGGGCAAGCAGATCCTGGAGTCCATCGAGGCCATCCACTCTGTGGGCTTCCTACACCGCGACATCAAGCCGGTGAGCGCTGCCCTCCCTGCCCCGCCCCTCTCTCCCCTCCTCCGCCCCTCTCTCCCCTCCTCCTCTGTCTCCCTGGGTCCCATTTCTTCTCCACAACAGCGATTGGGACAAGACAGCCTCTCGTACCTGAACCCCTCCTGCTCTGCACCCAGCCCCAGCTCCCCTCTCCCTGCCTCCCAGGACAAACACCCTACCCTCTCTTCTGGTCTCTTCTCTTCCTCATCCTTTGCCCTGACAGAAGAGTCCTTGAACCTAGTAAGGTGTGGGGGCTGGGGAAGGATGGAGGGATGGAGGGAAGGGGATTTAGGGGCTGGGGCTTGCTACGGAATTCCAGGTAGCTGATTCTGTAGCATCTTGGATCTTGGTGCTAGAAGAACACCTCCCATTTAGAGGGATGAATACTGAGGCCCAGAAAGGTTAGTTGAGTGGCCAAAGGTCACACAGCAGGAGAAGTGCAGGTCTGCTGCCTTAGAGCAGGCCCGTTATGCCAAGCGTCCCTGTCCTGCTGGGAGTCCCAAGGATTTAGAGCCGGACAGGCCTGGGTTCAAACCCTGGCTGAGTCATCACTTGCTTTGTGATCTCAGAGAAGCTCCCTGAGCTCTTTGACCTTCAGTTTCTTTATCTCTGAAATGAGGGTAATCACGCCTGTCCCTCGAATATGACCTGCCACACAGGTGTGATTGCTGATGGTTTCCTTGTATGTGAGTGTGTGGGGCTGAGGGTCCTTCACCTGCTGCAGAGCTGTTCCTTGGTGCCCCTTGAAGTGGGCCAGGTGGGGTTGGAGCCCCCAGGGCTCACAGCTGCTGTCTCCTCCTAGTCAAACTTTGCCATGGGCAGGCTGCCCTCCACCTACAGAAAGTGCTACATGCTGGACTTCGGGCTGGCCCGGCAGTATACCAACACCACGGGGGACGTTCGGCCTGTGAGTACTGCCACACACGGGAGACCTGGGCTTCCCTGCCTGGGGCCAGGACAGTGGAGGACTTACTCCCCTACTCCCTGATTTGGAGACCCTTCTCCAACTTTTCTTGCATCTACCTAAGCCGGCCTGGCTTTGTGTTTAGTATCAGTGCCACCCAACTCTGGGGTCCATGCTCGGCCTGTCCCTCCCCTCTCTCCCTTAGCCCGGGCTCTTGGTGGATGCCACTGTCACACCTTGTGATCTCTCTGCCCACTCTGGGCATGAGCAGCATCAGAGGCAGGTGACCGGGGACTCAGAGACCAGATCCCAGGGGTGGTGTGTCAGGCTCACTCCCAACCAGGGCAGCTGGGCGGGGTTAGGGCAGGCAGAGTTGGGCTTGGTGGTGCGTTGAGATGTGGCCGAGGTCCGGGGGTGATGGGTGAGGTTCTTGGTGGTGGTCTCTCCTCTGCAGCCTCGGAATGTGGCCGGGTTTCGAGGGACTGTTCGCTATGCCTCAGTCAATGCCCACAAGAACCGGGTGAGTGGCAAAGCCTGGACTGAGGGCTGTGGGGGCGGAACGGACAGGGTCAGGGTGGAGTGTGCCACTGGGGAGGAGGCAGCTGACGTCAAGCAGGGGAGAGGAGAATGAGACCCTAGGTTGCAAGAAAGCCCCACTGTAGGCCTCCTTGGATTCACCTTCTTCTTTTTCTCATGGGACCACATTCTCTCTGTTCCCACTACAAATCACTGTGGGGTGAGAAGCATAGAAAGAAGTTTTGGCTGTGGGATTTGGTGTGTATTGGAGGGTTGGGCATAGAACTGTGGCCTCAGGGAGACCCCAGCTCTGTCCATAGGGGCCTGGGTGTCAGGCCTCCCTGACAGGTGCCCCTCAGAGAAGGGTCAGCTGCCCATTCCCAGGGAAGGACCTGAGAGCTGCAGGTGACTCCCTGACCACCCCCCCCCAGGAGATGGGCCGCCACGATGACCTGTGGTCCCTCTTCTACATGCTGGTGGAGTTTGCAGTGGGCCAGCTGCCCTGGAGGAAGATCAAGGACAAGGTGAGCCCCACACAGCTGGGTCTGAGGGGGCAGCAGGGGTGTGGGTGCAGCCGTGGCTCCATCTCCCCTGCCCTCTTGCCTCTAGGAGCAGGTAGGGATGATCAAGGAGAAGTATGAGCATCGGATGCTGCTGAAGCACATGCCCTCAGAGTTCCACCTCTTCCTGGACCACATCGCCAGCCTCGACTACTTCACCAAGCCCGATTACCAGGTGGGGGCCTGCCACCCCGCCCCCACATGCATGGATGCCCCTCTGTGGGTGACTGTCCTCCTGCAGCACCTGCCCCTGCTGAGGTGCCATGCTCCTGCTGACTTGCCCCCGTCTCCCAGCTGCACCAGACTGCCGTGTGCTCTTGTGGGCAGTAGTCACAGCTAAGGTTTATCAAGAGCCTACCCTGTTCTCAGTGCTTTCTATGCATTAACTCACTTAAGCTTCGAATAAACCTTTGATGAGAATGGGTATGACTTATATTATTATTCCAACACCTAATTAATGAAGCCAAGTGCTTTCAAGTACTTTATACCAAAGCTGCAGGAGGCCAAGTGGGATGATTGTTCCCATTTTATAGATGTGGAAACTGAGGCCTGACATCATGGTTAGGAGCAGGGCTCAGGTACATTTGACTCCTTCCAAGTCAGTGCTCTTTCCAAGCCCCCATCTCCACACTCATGGGACACACTGACCCTGATCAGAGAGTGGGAGGAACATCAACAGTGTTCTGCCAGGGATCCACACGTGCCAAGCACGAGGCCGCACTCTGTGGGGAGCACGGACAGTGTCAGGCACACAGTAGGCACTTAGTTGAGTGGGTCCTATCAGCAGAGAGAACCTGCCCTGACTTCTGGAGAGAGCCAAGCCAGAAGTGGAACTTTCTGGGAGCCTTAGAGTGTCTATAGCTGCCTGCCATCTTCTGAACCCAGAGCCTCAGTTGCTGGCGGAGGTGTGCGCAGTCCCCAGACCACACAGCTGCGAGCACCCCCTGTGCTGGGCCCTGTGCTGGCTGCTAGGGATGTAGAGTAGGCCCATAGGCAAGTGAGCAGCTCAAACCCAGCACCTGCCCCGCGACGAGTGGATAGAAGGGCAGCTGTGTGGTGGGGAGGCCCCCGCAGAAGAAGCAGTCTGCGCAGAGGCAGGGCCCCACGTGGAGGGTTGGGAAACTCCTAGGGGTTCAGGGCTGCCGATGTGTGGAAATGGCAGAGGAGGTTGGAAATGGTAATCAGGGGACGGATCTCAGAGGGTTTGTATCCTGCCAGTGGGGCTTAATCCAAGATGATAATTTGCATGCTAATTTGCATATCATGTGCATGTTTTCATTTAAAATCAATGTGCCCTTCTCCTTCCAATGCCCTCCCAGGCCCATTCCTGTCCTGGAAGGCCCCTCTCTTTCCCCTGCAATCCTGGCAACTGCCCCTTCCTCCTGGCTAGCCCCGGGGTCACCTCTCTGTCCTCCGGCCACCCCCATCCCCTGCAGTTGATCATGTCGGTGTTTGAGAACAGCATGAAGGAGCGGGGCATCGCAGAGAATGAGGCCTTTGACTGGGAGAAGGCAGGCACTGATGCCCTCCTGTCCACGAGCACCTCCACCCCGCCCCAGCAGAACACCCGGCAGACGGCAGCCATGTTCGGGTGAGTCTCCAGAGGAGCGTGGGAGGGGTGGGGCAGCAGCTGAGCCTGCCTGGAGCAGGGGGTTACGGAGGAGCCAGCCTTCTCCTCCTCTCCCTACCTGGACACACTTGGCTGTCTCTCCTATTCTTGGTGCTCAACAGCGGAGTTCTGAAACTTCAGGAAATTCTGCCCCATCTCCACCCTCAATCTGAGCACAGAGTGGGCGTCTCATTTGGAGTTTTGACCTTCGTGGGTTCCCTGGGTGGCAGGGAACCCTAAGTGAAATTGCCTGAACCCGACATTTTTTATCGTATCATTCACATTAATGGCCACATGTCTTGAGGTCACACACCCAGACACCGTGGGGGCTCAGAGACAAAAGTTACAGCCCCTGCCCTCAAAGCACTCTCAGCCAAGTCTGGGACATTTGCAATAGATGGGTTAGCAGTTTCAGAATCATGTGACAGGCACAAAGACAGAGCTGGCCCAGGGAGGGGCTGGAGTGAGAAGGGGCTTCCCACCCAGCCCAAGAAACAAGCCAAGGGGAGCAATGGGCAGGGGCTCCAGGGGACGCCTGCAGGAAGGAGACGAACAGGACTTGGCAGCACTTATGGTGCCCAGCTCTGTACAGACATTGCTCAAGGAACTCCAAAGCGATTCCTCTTTTTAGACCCGTCCCAGGCAGTGAATGCCAGTGGAAATCTGGCAAGGCCTGACAACAGCAGGGTCTCCTAAGCACATGGAGACAGGTGGGGGACCTGCTAACTTGAGGGTGGTCTGGTCTCAGAGGCCTTGTGGATGGTGAGGGGCTTAGGGGACACGCCCACCCTGCCAGGGCCTCGTCTGTGCCCACTCTCGTGGGTGGTCTCCAGGGCCTGCGCTGGTAGGAAGGAGCCGTGGGAGGAGAGGGCACCCCCGCCAGCCTTGCCCATGCCTCCCTCCTGTCCTCTCCAGGGTGGTCAACGTGACGCCCGTGCCTGGGGACCTGCTCCGGGAGAACACGGAGGATGTGCTGCAGGGCGAGCACCTGAGTGACCAGGAGAACGCACCCCCGATTCTGCCCGGGAGGCCCTCTGAGGGGCTGGGCCCCAGCCCCCACCTTGTCCCCCACCCCGGGGGTCCTGAGGCTGAAGTCTGGGAGGAGACGGATGTCAACCGAAACAAACTCCGGATCAACATCGGCAAAGTAACTGCAGCCAGGGAGAAGGGCGCTGGTGGCCTTCCCCCTACCCCCATTCCCAGCCCTTGGGCCCCCACCCTGTTCCCCCTGAGTGCCCTCTCCCCAGCTGTCCCCCCACTCGCCCTGCCTCCATTTCCGGGTCCCCTCCACCACCCTGGCCTTGCTGCGTCTCAGTCCTCGCACCCTCCACCTCCTTCACCTGAGAAAGCCTCCGCCCCTGCCGCCTTGCCAGCCCCGGCTCATGGCACTCCCCTCTCCTGCAGACCCCCTGTGTGGAGGAGGAGCAGAGCCGAGGTGTGGGGGTCCCCAGCTCCCCCGTGCGTGCCCCCCCAGAATCCCCCACTACCCCAGTCCGTTCTCTGCGCTACCGGAGGGTCAACAGCCCGGAGTCAGAGCGGCTGTCCACGGCAGACGGGCGAGTGGAGCTGCACGAGAGGAGGTGGGTCTGGGCCCGGCGGGGAGGGCCCGTGGGGGCCCTGGGAAGTGTTGGAGGGGGTATATTTGGGCCTGGGGCTGGACTTGGTTGGGGTGAGTGACAGGGCTGGGAAGAGGGGATGGGGGAGGGGGCAAGACATAGGAGGGACAGGCTGGGTCCTGGGCCAAGGACGGGTGAGGGGTGAGTTGGTGGGTGGGTGTGCTTCCAGAACGTCTTCTCCTAGAGACTAATGACAGACGCTTCAAGAGCGGCTGCAGTAGGCTCCCTTCAGCCTCGGAGGAGGGGACCTGGGAACTGCCGGAGGACAGGACGGCCACATTTTGGGGGTCAGGGCTGAGGGACCTGAAGTCAGAGTGGGGAAGGATCAGCGGGAACCTGCTTGGTGAAAGGGAACATTGGAGAGTTTAGAGCCTGGGTGAGCCTTAGGAGGGGAGGAGGGGAGATGGCAGTGTGGTCAGTTGACGTTGGCTGTGGGGGGACCACATCAGGTGTGAGAAGCTCCTGAGAGATGTTTCCACCTTCCCTTGGCCTCTGAGTGGGGCTTTGCTCCACAGCAGGCCTGGGGCCTTCTCTGCACCAGGAAAAGGATCTGTCCCCGAGACCCAGTCCTGTGGGAGGGGGACTCCTGGCAGCTACGCAGTGTGTCTCCTCATGACCTACCTCAGCCATGGTGCCTCCTCTGGATTCTACCCCCAACTGTACTCCACCTCTGGGATGGGGCACAGGCCCACGTTGGGGTGTAGAGATGCCCCAGACAGGGATGTGGGCCCTGCGTGAGGGTGGGACAGTCCTCACATGCCCACACGGGTTGGCCTGCCTGGGACTGAAGACCACCATTTTCATCCATGGTATCCTGGGGTCCCTCAGCATGGAGGGTCCTGGAAACGGGGAACTGAGGAGGGGCGGTTTGGAAGGGTTATGAGCGGAGAAGAGAGCCGGGAAATGCTCTGAACAAGATGGTCCTGAAAAGCTGCCTGCTTTTAGGGAGCGATAAGCAATTTGGTTTGGCTCATAGTGAACCCCAATTTCAGGATTGGTGGGGAAAGGAGGAGAGGGCTGAGGGGAGATTTTCTGGAACAGAAAGTTCGGGATCTCATAGATGCAGACGGTTCGGATGGGCTCTGGAGCACTCAGGAGCAGGAGCCGGTATGAAGCAGTTTGGGTTTGGATTTCCCACCTCCCCCTCCTTGTCTTCAGTCCTCCCCCAAGCCCTACGCCCCCCACACCTGCATCCCCCCCCCACACACGTGATTCAGCCCGGCACTTCCTTTGGCACTTTCTCTCTAGGTTTGTGGAAACAAACTGCTCCCAGGAAAGGAAAAGATATCAGCCGTTTACATGGGAGTGTAAATGCAAGACCCTAGGTGGCCTCTCTGAGGGGTGTTCTATTTTAAGGCTTATTAACAAATCAATAAAAATATTGTGTAGAGTGGATTTGGTGGGTCCCACATAGACTGTGGCAGGAGTATTTTGAGACAGGCCCACAGGTGGATCTGATCTCCTTGCTCTGGAGTAGAAGAGCCATCGAGGCCAGGCACGGTGGCTCATGCCTGTAATCCTAGCACTCTGGGAGGCCGAGGTGGGAGGATTGCTTGAGCTCAGGAGTTCAAGACCAGCCTGAGCAAGAGCAAGACCCCATCTCTACTATAAATAGAAAGAAATTGCCAAACAACTAAAAATAGAAAAAAAAAATTAGCGGGGCATGGTAGCACGTGCCTATAGTCCCAGCTACATGGGAGGCTGAGGCAGGAGGATTGCTTGAGCCCAGGAGTTTGAGGTTGCAGTGAGCTAGGCTGATGCCACGCGGCACTCTACTCAGGGCAACGGAGTGAGACTCTGTCTCAAAAACAAACAAACAAACAAAAAAAAAACACAAAAAGATAATGGCAAAAAGGATGTCCCAAGGCAGAATCACTACCCTTGAGGTAAAAAGTCAGATGAGACCCAGTCCTTGCCTAGAGCTCACAGTCTCATGGAGAGACAGATATGTAAATAGACATGAGGTCCACTCTGTGATGAGAGGGAGGCACAGATGCCCTGTGAGGGCAAACTAATCCTCCTTGCAGGCTGGGACAGGCTAGGGAAGGTGACATCCAAGCTGGGTCAGACAGTGAAGGGTGTGAGGACAGGCTGTGTGTGGGAGAGGTCCCATGGGGAGAGGCCAGGTGTGGGGACAGCCTGTGGGAAGGGACAGGCCATAAGGGGGACAGGCCCTGTGGAGAAAATCTGAGAGGGATCTCGCTAGGGGAAAGGGGCAACTAAGCCTTAGTCAGGCTGTGAGGGCCTTGAGTGCCAAACTAAGGAATGTGGACTTTGTTCGTGGGGCTGGGGAGTGACTGGAGTTTGTTAAGCTGGGGATAACAAGGCCTATCTTAGGGGTGGTGATACCAGCCAGCCAGGCCTGGAGGGTGGTAGCAGAAGAGGCTGGAAAAGCCATCTGTAAACTCACGGCCTGCTGGCTGTGTTTGGCCTGGATGCTGTATGTGGGAGCCACTGATGGGTGTGAGCCCTGGACTAGCAAGAACGAAGTTGGCTTTAGGAAGATTAGATTCCCTGGGGTGGCCCAGGGGAGTGTGCTCCTTGGCACACAAACCAGATTTTATTTTCTCCCATCCAAGTACTAACCAGGCCCAACCCTGCTTAGCTTCCCAGATCAGCCGAGATCGGGCGCGTTCAGGGTGGTATGGCCGTAGAGGGGAATGTATTTTCTGCTTGCATGCACTCCTGGAACACAGTACGCATTCAAAACCATTCGCTGAATGAATGAATGAATGAATGAACTCACTAAGTCTTTATAGAAAGTGAAGTTGGGGGGTGACGACCTAGGAGGTGACCAGCCTGGCCCAGGGTGGCAGGGGTACCGAGGTCACGAAGTTTCAGGAGTCAGGCTTCCACCCTGCCACCTGCTTGGGGGTCCAGAGGGCTGTGCACTGAGCCCCACATGGGGTGGCTTTGCAGGTCACGGATGGATCTGCCCGGCTCGCCCTCGCGCCAGGCCTGCTCCTCGCAGCCAGCCCAGATGCTGTCAGTGGACACAGGCCATGCCGACCGGCAGGCCAGCGGCCGCATGGACGTGTCAGCCTCCGTGGAGCAGGAGGCCCTGAGCAATGCCTTCCGCTCGGTGCCGCTGGCTGAGGAGGAGGACTTCGACAGCAAGGAGTGGGTCATCATTGACAAGGAGACCGAGCTCAAGGACTTCCCTCCAGGGGCTGAGCCCAGCACATCGGGCACCACGGACGAGGAACCAGAGGAGCTGCGGCCACTGCCCGAGGAGGGCGAGGAGCGGCGACGGCCAGGGACAGAGGCCACCGTCCGGCCCCGGGGACGCAGCATGCAGACGCTGGCTGAGGAGGACATGCGGCTCATGCCGCCCCAGCTCCCGCCACCCCAGCTGAGCCAGGCTGATGGCCGTTCAGAGACGTCACAACCCCCCACGCCTGGCAGCCCTTCCCACTCACCCCTGCACTCGGGACCCCGCCCTCGACGGAGAGAGTCGGATCCCACAGGCCCACAGAGACAGGTAAGGTTGGGCTCGCACCCCACTCCCCAGCCCCAGATGCCCAGAGTCCTGGCGGTAGGCCTGGAGTACTCCAGGTGTGTGGGCGCTACCAACTAGTAACCCAAAGTTGCAGGTCTGTGGTGGGGGTAGGCAGGTTCAAAGGAACGAAACCGTGCTTGAGGGGCAGGCAAGGCTTCTCAGGGGAAGTTCTCTCCAAGTTCTGAGTTGAGTCTTGCACTATGAGTAGTGCAGCCAGGTGACAAGGTGGAGAAAAGCCTGCTAGCCAGGGGACAGCGTGTGCAAAGGCCTGCAGGGGGCGGTCAGAAAGCGCTGCGCGGCTTGCACACCACAGCAGAGGAGGCTGCAAGTAGGTCCTGGGGCCCGTCATGGAGGGAGGGCCTTGGGGCTCAGCCGCGGGGTGGGATCTTGATTCTGAAGGCTTGGTGAGCCCCCGAAGGCTTTAAACGGGGGTGCAACATGATTATACACGTGCTACTGGTGGATGATCCTTGGGCTTCGGTGTGTAAAATGGATTGAAGGGGCACAAAACTAGAAGCAGGAAGGCCATACTGCAGGTGGCAGCAAGAGAGGGTCCTGGAGGCTTGGACCAGAGGGGGGCGCTGTGGACGCGGGGCAAAGTGGACGGAGCCAAGAGGTGTTGGGAGAGGCCAAGAGGGCTGTGAAGCAGCGGGGGGTACAGGGCGTCTGAGCTGATGCCTCGGGCTCTGGGTGGATGGCAGCGCTGTCCTTGAGTGGTTTTGGAGGGAGCATGGATTCAGATTTAAATGCAATGACCTCGTAGTATCTGAGGGCTTTCCACGGGGAGGCATCTGAGGCTCAGGAGAGAGCCCCCTGGAAAGACAGATTTTGGGGTTTTGGACACCATGGGAGTGGTGCTGTCACCCAAGAGCATTGTGCAGGGTGGGGAGACCCAAGGGTGACAGCGGAAGCTGGTAAGTGCTCGCATCTGGGGAGAATGGGAAGAAAAGGAGCCCCTAAGAATGACTGAGGGGGAGAGGAAAAGAGCCAGGAGGTGGGAGGAGCGCCAGGGAAGGGGCAGGGAACTCAGGGCAGGCACGGGCTACAGGGCGGCATGGAGGGGCAGGAGGCAGCTCCCACGGTCAGGGCGGGCTCCAGGGAGGATGTGAGCTCTGAGCTCCAGGATGGATGCCATGGGAGCAGTGGAGCCAGGGCAGGAGGACTCTAGGTTGGGCACAGGTATGGGCATGTTGGGGGCCCTCCCAGGCTGGCTGCAATGGCACCTCCTCCTGTGGGAGGAATGGAGGACATGGCTGGAAGGGGAGCAAGGGGCCAGATGGTGGCCGAATCCTAAATGCTGAGCTGAGGGTCTGAAGCATGTCTCATGGCATTTTGGCTGTTTTCTTCTGACAAGGACAGGGTGGCAGAGACCACTGGCCTGGCCAGGCTTCTCTGTGTGAGGCGGAGGCTGAACTCTGCCCTGGGAAGTGGACGCTAACTCTTGCCTGTGTGCTGAAAGGTGTCCGTGGTCCCAAAGAGGGGCTGGGGAGAGCCACGGAGGTGATGCTGGAAGGGGCTCAGGGTCTGTGCCGCATTCCACTCGATGGCCCCACGTCGGGGGCGTGCACCCCAGGTGGCTCTGGGAAGCACCCACGTGCAGGGCCAAGGGCCAGTTCTGCTTCTTGCTCAGACTGGGAGGACTGGCCTGGGATCACCTGGGTGCCCTAGCAACGGCAGCTCTTGGCAGGGGTGTATTCAGGCTCCATCCCTGTCTCTTCTGGAAAAAACAGAGGATCTCTGAGCCATGGTCCTGGGCACTGTACGTGCTGGCCTTGCCCTGGACACTGGGAATTGAGGGCTCAGAAAGTGGAGACAGCCGGTCCCCACACAGAGAGGTCCCAGCTGGCCTAGGTTGGAGGCTGCGCCCTGGCAGACCCAGCAGCCAGGTGGGCTGGCATGACTGTGTTGTGACCTGGTCATTGATCCCACCATGACCAGCGCCAGTAAGCGGAAGGAGCAAGATCTGTCTGGGGCTCCCGGCTCCCCTCTCATTCATTCCTCCACACTCACTGAGCGCCGCTGCCTGCCGGGTGCAGAGCCGCCGGAGATGACACGCACGGAGGGATCATGCGCAGGAAGTACAGAGTCTGGGGAGGGCAACAGACAGTGGGGGTGTCAAGAGAAAGCCCAGAACTGAAGTCAGGAGCCTAGGTTCTGCACATGGCTCTGCCAGTCCCTTCCCGGTGACTGTGGGTGGGGCACTGCCCCTTCTGGGTCCCGGAGTGAGGGAGCTGAGGTTCTCCTGAGTTTTATCTCTGAGTTTTTTCTCCTTCGGGGGCACAGGCCTATTGTGCAGTCAGTCTCGAGCTCTGGTCTGCTCAGGACATGGGTGGGCACTGCCTGTGTCCACGAGAGATGAACTGAGCGTGTCTGTGGGGGTGAGGTGTGTGTGGGCCTCGACTTCCCCACAGTCACAGAACGGAGGTCGGTTAGCACTGCGACTGTGCACACGCATTTCTGTGTCAGCAGAGCAGCTGCGCTCAAGAGTGTGCCCGGGTGTGTGGACGTGTCCATGCACATGCACCTGTATGTGGTGCACACGTCGCTGCGTCTGTGTAGACTACGTAGTGGGTCTGCAAGTGTGCAGGGAACCATGGACGCCTAGAGCGTCAAAGCTGGAAGGATCATAACAAGAGTAATAATTCTAATGACAGTAATAACAACTGGCACTTTATGTTGCTACATGCCAGACGCTGTTCTAAGCACTTCCATTTTTACATGCATATTCCTCATAACACTACCATGAATAGGCGATCCCTATTTAAAAGGTAAAAAACCTAAGGTTCAGAGAAGTGAAGTTTCTAGCCCAGGGTCACCAGCTGGTAAGTGGAAGAGCTGGGACTTGAACCCAGGCAACTGGCTCCAGGTCTGTGGTCTGAGCAAACATGGACCAGAGAGTAGATGGTTTGTGCAGGGTCGGAGAGAACCTGGAGCACGCGTGTGTATGTGTGTGTGTATGTGCTGTGTGTGCACATGTGTGAGCATGACACATGTGCACAACCCTGTGCACACCTGCTGGCTAGACCATGTTAGCAGGTGTGTCTATGGGAGTGTCAGTGTGCATGGTGGCCTCTGTGTGTGCCTGCGGATGAACATACGGGGTGTGACATGTTTTGCCAAGTATTTCAGGACAGCAGGGTGAAGCAGAGACCTTCCTTTGTCAAGGGCAGGGGAGGAGGGAGACATGGACTGGCATATTTCTGCCTTCTGTCTTTAGGCTGGTCTGAAGGGAGCGCTGCGCCCAGCGTGGGGCTGGGTGGGGGCTCCCAAACCTGGCTGCACCCTGGAGTCACAGTCTGTGGGACTCTCCACCCCTGGGTGACTAGATTGTGTGGCCCAGGGCAGGCAGGAAGTCTCTACAGGGACATACCCTTCCCCGCCTCCTTTCTTCAAGTAACTCTCCCTAAACCTGGCTCAGTCTGCTCTGCATCTGATGTGTGAACTTCCTCACAGCAGCAATCATTAAAAATCTGAGCACCTGCAACTCTGTCACCGGCACACGTGGGGAGCAGGGATGAAGAGAATGTGGAACCAGGCACAATTTTTAAGCATCTGTTGTTCTTTGGTGTACATGATTTGATACTTTACAATGTTTTCTGTATACACACCTGGCTTTCTGGGAAATTGAAGGTGCAAATTAGAAGCAGCTGGGAAAGCAAGGGTAACGGGAAAGCAGGCCAGCAAGTGTGTGGTTTGGGGGAGGGCTGTTTGCCACCCTGTGCTGTTTGTCTCTGCCTGATAACCCGCAGGTCAGCATTCCCTGAGTACACAGAGATTTGCTTGGCAGCCACCGAAACATTTCCCTGCCACGTGCTGGGCAGTGTGCTAGGGGCGGCGGGACAAGGATGAATAAGGTTGCACAGTCCTGCCCTTTCAGAGCTCAGTCATGAGGGGCGCAGTGGGGGTGCCAAGGTCCAGAACGGATGTTTACCGGCAAGGACCATCAGGGAGATAACAGGGAACTCGTATCTGCTAGGAGATGGAAGCTTGCAGGGGAAGCGGGCGGAGTCTCACAGAGGAGATATTTCAGCCGGGTGTAGAGCAGTGGTCCCCAGCCTTTTCAGCACCAGGGACCAGTTTCATGAAAGACAATATTTCCACAATATTTCCACTGGGGGAGGGAAGGATGGTTTGGGGATGATTCGAGTGCATTACATTTACTGTGCAGTCAAACCTCTCTGCTAGTGATAATCTGTATTTGCAGCCACTCCCCAGCGCTCGCATCACCGCCTCAGCTCCACCTCAGATCAGCAGGCATTAGATTCTCATAAGGAGCATAATCTAAATCCCTCGCAGGGGATCTAGATTACGGCAGTTTACAGGAGGGTTCCTGCCCCTATGAGAATCTAATGCTGCTGCTGATCTGACAGGAGGCAGAGTTCAGACAGTGATGCAAGCGATGGGGAGCGGCTATAAATACAGATGAAGCGGCCGGGCACGGTGGCTCACGCCTGTAATCCTAGCACTCTGGGAGGCCGAGGCGGGTAGATGGCTCCAGGTCAGGAGTTTGAGACCAGCCTGAGCAAGAGTGAGACCCTGTCTCTACTAAAAATAGAAAGAAATGATCTGGACAACTAAAAATATATAGAGAAAAAATTAGCCGGGCATGGTGGCACATGCCTGTAGTCCCAGCTACTTGGGAGGGTGAGGCGGAAGGATCACTTGAGCCCAGGAGCTTGAGGTTGCTGTGAGCTAGGCTGATGTCACGGCACTCTAGCCCGGCAACAGAGCAAGACTCTGTCTCAAAAAAAAAAAAAAAAATACAGATGAAGCTTCACTCTCACGCCTGCTGCTCACCTCCTGCTGTGTGGCCTGGTTCCTAACAGGCCACAGACTGATACTGGTCTGCCGCCCAGGGGTTGGGGACTGCAGGTATAGAGGACAAGTAGGTGACCACAAGTGGTGCCTGGCTTCAAGGGAAAGGAGCACGCTGTCATTAAACGTCAGACTAGGAAAAACCTCCTGGCAGCTGACAAAACTGGCTGGAATGTTAAACTCAAGCACCCACATGTGCTAGGAGAGGGGGGTTTGGGCAACTGTGGGTGCCTTGGTGTCTCTGGGTGGGCCTCAGACCCCCAACCCTCAGTGCAGACAGGACTAGCTCAGGGTGCTAGGCTTGGCCAGAAAGAAGCTGAAAGAAAAAATGGGGCAGGGGGCAAGGACAACTCTGTTCGAATGTTCTCTCTCATCCCCACTCTGCTGGAGGTTCCATGCCCAGTCCTCTGTGCCCCCATTTGACATCAGCATGGGCCGCTGGGGCTGGGTGTCCCAGGCCCCTCCTCCTTCTGCCCCTTAGAGCTGGCCCAGCCAGTCCTCACTGCCACACTATAAGCTATTTAAACTGGCCGCAGTCCCAGGAAGAGCTAGGGGTCAGGCTGGGAGAGGTCTGGTAACACCCAGGGCACCGGTTCCACCATTTCCACCCCCACAGCCTGGGACACCTCCCCTCCCTCTGAGGGCACGGGGACACAAGGGCAGGACTTCTTGCTGGCAGGGAGGCAGCAGCTTGGCCAAGCCCCTTCCACAGGCTGCCTCTTGCCTTGGGCAGGGCAGGGGAAAGCCTCTTTGGAGAAATGATTTCAATTTGCTCCCCGCCCCCACCAGCCCTCCATCCCTCTCCTATTCTGAAGAGTGATTTAAACAATACTAAAATGGCTCATGTGAGCCCAGCATTTGCTCCGTGGCAGGCACTGTTTTGAGGTTTCTGCCTGTTATAACATCGAATCCTCACAGCAACCCTTTGAGGTGGGTGCCACTATGACCCCCTTTTACAGATGAAGAGGCTGAGGCTCAGAGAGGTGAAGTCACTTGCTTGAGGTCACCGAGGTAGGAAGTGGTGGAGTTGGGATTCAGTAGATGGGCTCGAGTCTGTCCTTAGACCCTGACACCTCCCTGTGGTGGGGGTGGGGGTGCCAAGGTGCAGGGAATGTTCTTTAGATCTGCTGAGGGGCATAGAGGTGGCTAGGGAGACAGGCAGCACACAGCGCCCACACATGGCGGGGAACAGTCGCAAAGCCGCCTTTCTGAGAGGAGGCTTCCCCAGCCCAGAGCAGCCCTGAGCTAGGTAGGGCTAAGCCAGGAAGACTTCCCGGAGGAGGTGAGTGACCAAGGTCTCTGAAAGGAGACCCTGGTGTGAGAAGTGCCAGCGAGGAGAAGGAGGGGCAGGATGTTGGAGGCTGGAGCCTAGGTTCTGAGGCAGGACTCGGGAGGGCGGTCTGCACCCTCTCCACCCTGCCTGAGCCCGCCCGAGCCGCCCACCTGCCGGGACGCCGGCGCCGCAGGGGCTGTGAGCGGTGGGTGGCCCCCGAGATGGAGCTGTCGAGTCTGTACCTGATGCCTCTTTTCCCTCCACTCTCTTGGTCTCTTTCAGTTGGAGGAGGACAGACTCTCGGGGCACTCCCTCCCGCGGTACAGCCCCCTGCGACGACTGGCGTCCTCCGTGTTCTCCTCCTCCACGCTGGAGACGGAGCATTACCCTCACCCTGGCGGCGGCGGCTCCTCGGGCTCCTCCGGTTCCCTCATTCAGCGCAGCCGGTCGGCTGAGAGCAGCCCCGTGCGGGCGCCCCACCGGCGCCACGCGCCCCTCGCCGCCGGCAACCACAGACTCGTGCCCTCGGTGCTCCGCATCTCGCGGTCCCAGCTGCAGCAGGTGTGGGCCCGGTTCACCCACAAGACCTAGGCTGGGCACCCCCCCCTCCTGGAGGGGGCAGGTGGGGGGGGTGGGGAGCAGGCAGAGACCATGGTTCCTTCCCAGGACGCAATAATCACACACTCACACAGCCCATCCCGCCCCATCATGCAATACGGCCCCCCTAGAATGTTGGCCCAAGGTACTGTAATACTCCCACCCCCACCAGGGTCTCCGTCCCACCCCCGTCGGCTCCCTTTGCTAGGTGCCAGCCAAATGGTGCAGGGAGGGGGGGGCTGCTGGTGCAGTTTCAGGCACAGGACAGGGGCACTGGGCTGGAGACACCAGTGGGTTCAGAGTCCGGTGGAAACCAAGGTGTCAGGGAGATGAGGCTTGCTGGGCCACAGTCAGTCTGACATGGGTTTGTTTGTTTTTTTCTCTTTAACCTGTGATCTCTTGGCATGGCTGGGTCTGATTCACCCTTGAGGGGCTGGCAGGAGACCAGGACCCTCTCAGTGTGGTGTGTGTGTGTGTCTCATCAGCATGGGGCAGGGCATGTGGCCTTGGGCGGGGGATGGAGGCCCGGCCAGCCAGGTTGGGAGTGCGGTGGAGGAGTGTCTCTATGCTCAGTGATGGGGGTAGGGCACTCTGTGACCTAGTGAGCCTTTCCCGCGTGCCATCCTCACAGAGGTCAGAGTCCCTCTCTTGCACATCTTACCCCAGGAGGCCTGGGGCCCAGTGCACAGCAGGCTGCCCCTCCCCCAGGACACTGGTAGGGTTAGTTGCTGGATCCAGCTTCTCAGGAGATGAGGATGGATGAGAGGGGCCTGGGATTGCCCCTGCCCCTCAAAGCAGGCTGGGACTGAGCAGCGAGGAGACCCAGCCTAGAAGCAGTCGCAGAGAAGGTGGTTGTTAAGGATGAGGTGAGAACTGTGAGCTCAGCAGCAACACAGATGTCTCAGGACAAATCCCAGACAGGAGCAGCCCTACCTTCGCCCCTCTCAGAGGATGACTCCTTCCTGCAGGTGCTCAGCCCAGCCAGTCGGCCCCCAGGGAGGGCGGTGGTGAGGACAGAACAGAGGATGGGCAGGTCAAATGGAGATCTGGAGATGTCTGGGGGATGGTCAGGGTGCCAGATTGCTCATGCCCTTTCCCCCATTTCTCAGCCCCAACCTGTCACTGCAGAGACCCCAAGCTTCCCTTTCTTCATTCCTGCCCATGTCCCCAGTCTGTTCCCCTGGGGAATGAGGTACTAGTGAAGGAGGTACCAGAAAGGGCAGTGCCTGTATGGGGAGGGTAAGAGACCTGAAGATTTGCAAAATGTTTATTTCAGTGAGATTGTATATGTATGTAAGTTTGTGTGCATGCATGTATGCTTGTGTGAGTGTGCTTATGCATGAGTATTTGTGCATATGGCAGGGCTGCCATGGATGAATGCTCAGGCTGTGCACTGCACAATTTCAGGAAGTGCCATTTACATGGACCCCAATGTGACTGGCACCCACTGAAGTTGCACAGAGCTGCAGCCCTATTATGTATGTGGGTGTGTATAATCGTGTGTGTGCATGTGTGTTAGGGAGCCAGAAAGATGTTTGTGCAGTCCTTGGTAGTTTCCTGTGTACCTATTCTCACCCCAGCTTCTCTGTGCCCCTCTCTCCCCCTGACCTCCCAATTCTATGGCCTGTCAACTCCCCAGATGTCTCTGGTTAGAGTAGAGGCCTCAAGGCCCCTACCCTAGCCTGGGGGTGCCATAAGTGTGGTGGGCAGTGCCCTGGAGCCACACTGTCCTCTTGGATAGCCAGCGCTGTGGTATGGCCCATCCACACAAGCTTCTCCATAGCCACCACACTCCTTTCTCCAAAATCTTTTATAACATTTTATTTATTTATTTGAGGATGCTTGGGCTAAAAGCACCTTCTCCACCTGGCAACAAAACCAACAAAAGCTGACCCAGGTTCTAATACTTGTGCCCCACCCTAATCCCCATCCCAGCTGCTCACTTTTGAACCTCCCCAAACCCAAGCCTCTGTTGCCCTGCGGGCTATTTTGGATGGCTCTGCACTGCCCAGGAAGAAGGTAGAGGAGGGTTCAGGGGAGACCCTTTGAGAAGGGACAGAGAACATAAAGCACAAAGGTGAGGGGTGGGGATGAACAACAGCCCCATTGCCCTCCTGCCAGCACTGTCCCCCTTTCTAGCCCATCCTCTGGCTCTCCTCCCTTCAGCCCCAGGTAGTGGCAGGGGTGAAGTGAGGGGGGTCTGCCCACCAACTGCTCTGTAAGTCAGCAGCAATGGGGGTGGGGCCCCTTCTATCTGGGGTTAGATGAAACCAAGCCCTCTGTCATCTGGCATTCCCTTCCAGAGGGTTGCACTACCCCATCCTGAACACAGCTCCATCTCAGTGACCAGAACCCTGAGGAATCCTAAGATCCCAAAGTGCCTTGTGACGTATCAAAGATGATGGCACTAGCTTCAGACTTATTTTAGCATTCCATACATATTACTGTTTCCAAAGCCTCTGGAGGTGGGGGATCTTGCTAAGTGTTTGGAAGGTGGCTGAACTTCCAAACACCCCGCCCCACCAGAACTGATACAGGAGAGGGTGTGTCCTCTAAAGCAAGGCCATGATTCAAAACATTTTGTCCTTTAGAGGACATCCTTTTGCATATCCTCCGTGGAGGAGGAGAGTGTTTTATAAGCCATAAAGCTCTGAGCTAACAGGAGGTGATCTTGATGATAGTATTAGCTTTCTGGAGTGGCTAAGATCAACCCAACCACTTGTGTTGGATCAAGTTCACGTGAAGCTCGGCAGAGCCGCACGTGGTTTGGGGTTGAGTTGCCAGGCTAGGTGGGGATGCTGCGAGTCTGCAATGTCGTCAGACTTTTTTTTCTGAAGGATTTCCCAAAAGGAGGCCAGAATGTTTCAAGAAATGATACCCTGCTTGGGGAAAAGCAGACGGCCTCCCCAGGGTCAGCTTTGAAAAGAGACAGTACTCTGTGTTGTACTTCGAAAATGGTGTTTTCACACTTGATAGTCACGCCCTGCATACAGTGGTGGCTTCCAATTATTGGTTACTTTATTTAATAGTCACTGGCACACAGTGCCTATTGCGTGCTGGGCAGTGATCTAAGCACTTTACAATATTAACTCATTTAAGCCTCGTAATAGCTTATGAGGTAGATCCCAGTATTATCTGCATTTAACGAATTAATCAGAATGTTTAATTTACAAGAACATATAAAAAACCAACCCATGCCGAATAATCTGAGGTCTTGTTTGATAGGAGTTTTACAAATGTTTTAAACGGTATGTGTATTGATTTATTTATTATCCTTTCTGGTTGGCCCGTCCTCACTCTATATACGAGGAGGGGAGTTGTCTATGAGCCATACTTTCCTGCCCTTCCCTTCCCACCTAGCCATGGAATAGTGCCCAGATGGGGTCACTCCAGAGTACTGGGGTTGGTTGAAATGGCTGGACCCTGTCTCTCCCGAGACCCCCAACCTCTCAATCCCACGTGGCCCCAAAGCATCCCAGAGCAGCCCTGGGGATTAGGTGGGCAGAGTGAGAGTTACAGTAACAGAGCACGTGCTCTATAGCTGACCTCAGTGGTACTGGGGCGATCCTAGGGGTCAGGCTCACAGACCGGGCAGACATTGGCTCTGGTGAACACTGACTCCGAGAATTTGGGTGAGTGTCACCAACTCACACATCAACAGGAGCCAAGCAGTGTCTGGAAATTGGCAGGTTGGGGACTGTGGTAAACAGGGGAACCCCCAACCCCTTACCGTCCTCAGCTCAACCAAGTGTTGCCGCTGTCTTCTAATTTTTATGTGAAATCTCCCAATTTTTAATTGTTGGCATCTAATTTAAAAAAAAATTTTTTTTAAAGAAAAATCAGGCCAGGTGTGGTGGCTCACGCCTGTAATCCTAGCACTCTGGGAGGCCGAGGCAGGTGGATCGTTTGAGCTCAGGAGTTTGAGACCAGCCTGCGCAAGAGCGAGACCCCGTTTCTACTAAAAGTAGAAAGAAATTATATGGACAGCTAAAATTATATATACAAAAAATTAGCCGGGCATGGTGGCGCATGCCTGTAGTCCCAGCTACTCGGGAGGCTGAGGCAGGAGGATCACTTGAGCCCAGGAGTTTGAGGTTGCTGTGAGCTAGGCTGATGCCACGGCACTCTAGCCTGGGCAAGAGAGTGAGACTCTGTCTCCAAAAAAAAAAAAAAAAATCACTGTGTGAGCCAAACAAAACTGGTTTACGGAAAGAGGTGACCCAAGCTCATTTTGCAACCTCTGTGAGCCTGAGGACTCCCCGCACCACCCTCTGTCCAGGGCTGCAGCACTCAAAGGGTGACAGAGTTCTTCCCCAGCAACTCAGACCAGGTGGGCTTCTTGGAGGGAGTCAGCTAACGGCCAGTGGGGATGTGTGGTGTGTGCCGCGTGTATACATGTTGTGTGCATAAGTGCCTGACTGTGTATGTGGGCAGTGGACTTTTTTGTGGTGAGCAGGGTCCTCTTGGTAGGACCAGTATTTTCTCCATGAGAGGGTATGTTCTGAGGACGCTGGGTCAGTGAAAAAGGCTCTACTAAATTCTCAATAATTAATATACACACCCCACACACTCAAGGCAGCTTGGGTCACAGCAATAACCATTCAACACTCTCATCCACCACTAACATCCTGAACCCAACAATCTCCCTTTGCATTTCCAGTTTTAGGGGACATAGACACAGCCCTGCCCAGTGGGTGGGGGGATGGTGGCATCTCTGAGCCATGCTGGTCCTCCCTTTCTCAAACTCTGCCCTGCCTGCTTCTTTCCTGGGGAGGGGTGGTGCTGTGTGCTCAGGCAGTGGTGGCGGGAGCCAGGCCAGTGGGGTGGGCAGAAGGAGCTGTGTCAGTGCATCTGTGTGGGTGGTCAGGGGAGGGACCGCGCTTAGAGAGGGTGTGGTTCTGATTGGGGGTGGAGGTGCCTCTGGCTGTTGGGGCACAGAAAATGCTGTATCCTCTGCTGTCCTTGGGTTGATGTGGGACCTAGGGATGGAAGTGTAGATCTCTAAGGAGGGCCCGAACCCCACCCCACCCTAACCTATCCCAAACCCCACCTAGATCTGGGACACTCCCAACTCAAAGGGGTAGGAACCAGCCCCCCCCATAGAGTCAGTCTCTGAAATTTTTAAAGCATCCTTCTCCCTAAGGGAGAGGCTCCCAGCCTGAGGGCCACATCCCTCAAATATCCCCACGCTCCCCACACACCACCCACGGGCTCTCTGGCGCAGGAGGCCCCGAGCCTCAGTGCCTCCGCCCTTCAAGTCAAGAGTTGAGAAGGGCTGAGGAGGGGAAATGAAGGCCCAAGGACTATGGGAACCTTCCTAGAGCTCTGCTGCCACTCGGCTCCGCCGTCAGCCCCACCACCTACCCTCCCCGCCCGCACAGGCTGTGGGGGTGCGGGGTGGGGCCCTCCTGCCGCCCACTAACCGGCCTCACCCGCTCACACACACTCCGCCCACTCTCCGGAAGCCACAGCAGCCCCGGCCCCTCGGGGCAGGTGTCTAACTGTAACGGGACCCCGCCACCACTCCGACTCCGCCCCCAGGCCCGCGCACCACGAATGTACGTCCGGTCTTCTCAGCTAGCTGCTCCCGCGGGGCCGGGTGCCGCCGCCCGCAGCCCGCTCCGCGCACCCTTCTGTTTGCTTGTCCCTTCCCGGCCGCTGGGTCCCTGGCCCCGGGGCGGGGGCGGGGGCTGGAGTCCGGGCTCGCCTCTCAGTGCTTCCAGGGCTGGGGTGCAGACGACGGGCTGGTGGGGGGAGGGAGCTGGCTGATTCTCCAGGCTCGAAGGCCCCCGTCGCCCCACCCCTGATTCCTGTTACCTCACTGCCCACAGGGCTGCCCCCTCCCCAAATAATTGGCCTTGCAATTGGATGCCAAAGAGCCCAGAGTTGAGGGGGAGCAAAGCTTTGAGCCCAGGTCTCTCAGAGCCACCCAACAACCCCCTTTTTGCCCACGCCCCAGCTGCGTCCCCTGCCCCATCCCACTCCACCACTGTGGGCCCTGGGGGTCCCCCCACACGTCCCCCACTTCCAGCTCTTCCCGCACCCCCACCCCCGAAAATAAAACTCAGGGACCAACATCTGCTTCCTTTGCACTTGCTCTGTCGACCCCTTGCCCCACTCGGAGGGGCTTCCGTGGGGGAGGGGGCGGAGTTCCAGGCCCTTAGAGTTGACAGTATTGAGCGAGGAGAGGGGGCTGGGCCCTGCCCCATGGCAGGTGGGACTGGTGGGATGGGGACACTCAGCCCCGAGGCCCAGCTTAGTCCTCTTCCTCCAGAGACCCGGGTACCCCCTTCCTGAGTTTGGAGACGCTTCCTAATGGGGGGGGCGAGGCAGGGGAAGGGGGTTGGCAAGAGGACCGCCCCCACCCCCCGGAGGTTCTGAGTCCCAGCGGGTTTTTATTCCTGAGCCTCTCCCTCCTCTCATAACTCCTTCTCCTGACCCTCCTTTTGTACTGCAATAATACTGTATTATACGCTTGCACTATTCCCCGACCCCGGCCAGCGTAAGCATGCACGAAAAACTCAAAACCACACACACACGAAGATGGGACGCTTTTTTTTTTCCTCTTTCTCTCTCTCCGGGGTGCGTCCTCCTTAGTGTACATAACGGCGTCGGGGCCCCGGGCCCGGGTAGGAAAGCATGCACTGAGCCCCCCGCCCCTAGACTGCGAGTACTGTACAAATCCAACACTTGAAACCGACACGCACACGCGCGGCGCCGCCACGGGGGTGGGACACGGACACGCACCCACGCGCACACGGCCGCGCACGGGCAGGGGTGGGGGCGCCCCGCCGTCACGCGTCGCTGTGCGAGGGATCTTGTGCCTTCTTAAGTCCCTGTATGTTAATGCAGACAATCCGGAGAGCTTGTGTACTACCAAATCCTGATTAAAGACGCCTTCCAGGAACCTGGCCTCCGCCTGCTTTCTTTCGCCCTCCCCCTTCCTTTCCCGCCACTTAGTGCAGACCCCAGCTCTGGGGTCTCCTGGCTGGGCAGAGGGCCGTTGCTGACTCAGTCAGTCCGTTGCTGACTCAGGGATTGAGAGGTCTCTTCAAGTTCCAGGTCAATGGATGAACTTCGCCTCCACCCGAGCTGACTGTTGGGCGGGAGATTTAGTGGACTTGAGTGACCCTCACCTTGCTGGCTGCCTCCTCTCATGGGGGCTGAGGCTGGTGTGGACTCTGGTCTCTGGGGCTCAACTCCCAGTCGCCAACTTGCCAGAGGGGGGTTGTCAGGAAGTAGGGGGTTGGGCCCACTGATCAGTTCTCTACTGCAGTGGTCCCCAACCTTTTTGGCACCGGTTTCATGGAAGACAATTTTTTCCACGATGGTGGGGCAGGGAGCGGGGGGGGGGGGGGGGGGGGGGGGGGGGGCGGGGGGGGAATGGTTTCCAGATGAATCAAGCGCATCACATTGATTTTGCAGTCAAACCTCCCTGCTAATGATAATCTGTATTTGCAGCCGCTCCCCAGCGCTAGCATCACTGCCTCAGCTCCACCTCAGATCGTCAGGCATTAGAGTCTCATAAGGTTCGCAACCTAGATCCCTCGCATGCACAGTTTACAGTAGGGTCCCCGCTCCTATGCGAATCTAATGCCACCGCTGATCTGAAAGGAGGCAGAGCTCAGGCAGTGATGCCAGCAATGGGGAGTGGCTGTAAATACAGATGAAGCTTCGGCTCAGCTCACCTGCTGCTCATCTCCTGCTGTGTGGCCTGGTTTCTAACAGGCCACAGACCACACCGGTGTGTGGCTCCTGGTTGGGGACCGCAGCTCTACAGGATCAGGCTATTGAAGCCAAGTGTGTGGTAGGGGTAGAAAGCCAGGATGCCAGAGAGCCCTGTGAGGGGACACTGAGGAGCCTGCCCCTGCCACTCTGCTGTGATGGGAGATCTGGGGTGGCCTGTTGAGAAGGGATCCCTGAGCGCCTGGACTGTGAGAGCCTGGGGTGGGGGCATCGGTGCAGGATAGAATGTGAGTTGAAGGAGGACGTAAGTCAATGAGGGGTGGGCCACTAAGAAGGAAAGACCTGCAGACTTCTGAGACCACTGAGAGAGAGAGGGTGAAAGGGGATGAGGGGCCTGCAAAAGCAGAAGCACTTTTCTCTTTCCGTCCTGAAGCAAGTGCAGGGCAGAGGAAGGCCAAGCTGCAGCCGCATTTCTTAACCCCTAGGGCATTTGGAAGACTCCCCCGGCAGGCATGGGTAGGCCAGGCATGGGTAGGCGACACTGAGATACAGGGTCAAGTGTGTGAGATTCTGTATAGACCTAGGGTAGGTGGCCATGTGCCCAGGTCATCTTACCCCTTCTGCCACCTTCTCCTTCCCAGGCCAGAGCACCCACCCAGCTGGGTGGCACTCCTGGGTGTGGGGTAGAAGAGTGGAGGGAGGGCGCTTGGCTTGGCAGAGATGTTTGGAGCGTGGAGATGCAGACTTAGACAGGCGGAGGCCCGGGCAGGGCGGTGGTGGGTGGAGACCACACAGTCCGCATCTCCTCTCAGGCTGGGTGACCGCACTGAGGTTGGAGCGTGGAGGGTGGTTCTTCCAGAGTAGGGCAGGGAGATGGGAGGTGTGCACTAGCAGTTCCTGACGGAGGAGGGAGAGGGTGGGGGGAACTGCCGTGAGAGGCACAAAGTACCCCACACACTCAGCAGGGGAGGGGCGGGGTGTCAGGGCTCACCCTCCTGCTTCTGTCACTTAGCCCCTCCCAGCCCCCCTTCTTTGACCTTGGGACTGTGGGCTGATGTGCAGTGCCTGGTGGTCTGGGCTTGGCTAGGGCCAGGCAGGAGAGTCGCTCCATGCATCCTGTGTGGGCACTGGGGGTGGGGGGTGTGTGGAGTAACCTGTCCCCAGTGTCATGGCAGAGAAGTTTCCCAAGGCCATGAGAGCCCAGCGTAGTTGGTAGCAGGGGAGGATCAGGGTCTATTTAGTCCATCCTCCTCCCGTTACTTTTCCTGCTGACTGGAATAAACCTGGCTGTGGGGTGAGCTCTGAGGCTAGTGAGGCCTTGCCCTCTGCCCTCTGGACTGGGCTGGCCTTTCGTCCTCCCTGCTGGCCTGTCCACCCCTCCTCACCACGGTCCAGCCTTCCGGCGTCTGCCTCTGGCTGAACTCCATCAGAGTAACTGGGGAAGAAAACAGCCAGAGTTCTCAGCCTCAGATCCGACCTACAGAATCTGGGGGGTAGGAACCAGGGCTCTGCATTTTTAAAAAGCAGCCCCAGTTAATACCGTGCCAAGCCAGGCTTGGGAACCACAGTAAGCAAATCGGGATCTTAAAGGGCCGTGCCCCGGGAAGGGAGCAAGAAGGTGTGAGTTTCACCAGACCTGACTTCCCTTTGCTGACTGCTGACTGCTGACACCCGTGCGACTGAGGGTTGAGACTGAGACTGAGGCTCAGGCTGAGAGTGCTGTGCTCCTCCCACGGTGTCCTCAGGCAGACTGGGCCAGGCACACAGAGGTGCCTTGTGATCACTGGCTGTGTGAATGAACACAAACAGGCAAATTGATGAATTTCTCATTGGGCACTCAGGAGAGGCAGGGACAGGGTTAGGCTACGGTCTGAGGCAGGAGGAACTGGAGGCCAAGCCCTGCGCCTCCCCAACACGGAGCCAGATGGGAGCATGACAGAGGGACTTTTCAACAGAAAACCCAGCATGGTTAGGCTGGTGTGGGGGTGGCAGTGATCCTTAGGGCAAAGCTGTCCCCATTCTGAGATTCATAGCCCTTCTTCCCAAAGGGCAGAGGGCCCCAGGTTTCCCTGTGTGGGGCGGGGTGGGAGGCCAGTGAGGCACTGGAGAGAGTTCTGGGTCCTGGGCCCATGCTCAAGAGCACGCCTCTGTCCAGGCCTTGGACTTCCCGTCCGACTGTACAACTGTAACTGATTTCCAGTTCCCACTCCTCCTCTCTCCCAGGTGATAGGAGGGGAGGGTTTGAGATGGAAGGAGAAAGGTGGGCAGTGTGTGTGGGGTCCCATCCTCCACATGGGGCCTTTCCAGAGAAATCCAGGGCCTGGCCAGATGGCAAAGGAAAGGATGGTTCTAGCAGGAATTTCCAAGGTGTCAAGGATTGGACAGGGAACACAGGCAGAGGTTCTGCAGAGAATGGGTGACCTGGTGGAGTCAAGAGACATCCCTACTGGGTGGGACGTGCTGGTGCTGGGTGAGTGATTTCTGAGCTGGACAGGAGAGAGACATGATCAGAGCTCTGTATCTGCTTGTCCCTGGCTCTCAGTGTAGCACCTCCCGCCATGGTCCCCACTCACCCAGGAGCTTACAGCAGCTCCCTCCACCTTTGCCTGACCATTTTCTCTAGCCTAAACATTGGCGACTGAACATGGCAAAGTGCCCCAGCACAAGGCCCGGTACAGAGACAGTGTTTAATGTTTGCTAAATGAATGAATGGGTGAGTAGGAATGAATGAATGGGCCAGGTGCGGTGGCTCACACCTGTAATCCTAGCACTTTGGGAGGCTGAGGTGGGAGGATTCCTTGAGACCAGGAGTTGGGGACCAGGCTGAGCAAGAGCAAGACCCTATCCTACAAAAAATAGAAAAATTAGCTAGGCATAGTGGCACATACCTGTAGTCCCAGCTACTCGGGAGTCTGAAGCAGGAGAAATGCCTGAGCCTAGGAGTTTGAGATTGCAGTGAGCTATGATGATGCCACTGTACTCTAGCTCAGGTGACAGAGGGAGACTCTGTCTTGAAAAAAAAAAGAAGAAGAATGAATGGTGTAGAAAAACAAAATAGTTCTAGAGTCTTCTAGCCTGGATGTGGAGGGGACAAAGTTCTAAGTTCCCTGCCTGGCTCCAACAGGGCATGCTGGGGTCCTGTTGGGGTCTGATGCTACCTTCTTGCATCACCCCCAACTCCCATCAGCTCTGCATGGATGATCTGATCACAAGGAAGATCATGGCAGTTGTGGGTGGTTGGGGGGGGGGAGTAGTTACAGCCATGGGCAGATCCTCAGCCTTGGAGATCCCTGCCTTCCCCTCCACCAGCTTTGTGCTGTTCCTAAGCAGGCCTCAGCTGGCAGTGCCCCCTCCTTTTCCCATACTTCATCCCCCATAGGCGTGACATCTGGGGTTTTTCTGGGGTTGAGGAGGGGAGCAATGATCTCCAAACCAGAGCAGAGCAGGAGGTAGGAGGTAGGGGTGGGAGGAAGCTAACATTAATTGAGCAACTGCTATATGCCAGCCCCTTTGCTTATATGATCTCACTTGTGATCACAAGGTTTGTGGAATGTGCATTATCCCCTTTCATTTCCTGATGTAGAGGATTGCATCCTCCATGAAAGCAAGGACCATGTCTGTCTCATTCAACACTTGCCACAGATTCCTAGCCTATAACACGATGACCAGGACAACAGACATTCACAGATTACTTCTTGAATGAGTGAATGAGTAAAAAAATGAATGAATGAATGCCAAAACCTTCAAGGGGGTCTGCTTACTAGGAGGGAGAACCATGTAAATACATGCATGCATTAATAGAATAGAGGGTGGAAGGTTCTCTAATGGAGGGATGTGGGAAAACAAGCAGAAAGGAGAGAGTAATGAAGTCTTCTTGGTGGATGGACAGGAAGGTAGACGCTTTGTGGAAAAGAGTTGTCTAAGTCAGACTTGGAGGAAGAGTAGGAATTTATCATGTGAATAGAGGGGGTGAGAGGACCCCCAGCAGAGGAATCTGGCTGGGCTAGGGGTGAGCTGCACCACCATGGTAGGTGAGAATGGCTGGAGCATAGGGCAGGGGTCAGAGGGCGATGCAGTAAGTGGGGCTGGAGCAGAAGGCAGGAGCCAGATCATGGGGTGAGCAGGGGTTGCTTGTGTGCCAAGCCAAGGATCGGAACTGTCTCTTGAGGACCGTGGGGGCCACTGCAGGGCTGAAATAGAAAGAGATGGAATCAGAGTTGAGTTTCGGGAAGATCAGTCAGACTGGCGTAAGGACAGATGGCAGTGCAGGATGGAGAGAGCAGGCGGGTGGCTGAGGAACCACCAGGCAGAACAAGGCTGTGCCCATGGGCCTGGAGTAGCAGACACAGAGATGTTTAAGAAGGATGCTTGGCAGGACTTCCTGAAGGCACGGATGGGCACGAAGGTGTCACAGGTGTCAGGATATCACCAGGAGTTCTAGTCTGAATGGGCTGTTTCTGCTAGTTCAGGAAGACGGAGACTAAAAGGCTAACAAAATGCCGATGCTATCAGCACCACCCACCACGGAACAAAGCTGTGTTGGCCCTGATGGGCCCGGGTGCCTGGGGATGTTTGTGTATCGAATAGGGCAGAGCTAGGGAAGGGACCAAGGAGGTGAAGGAGACACAGCAACCGAGGTCTGACCCGGTGGTCAGGCCTTTCTTTTCTAGTCTGGAAGGAAGGAGGCTAAGGGGGATGGGCAAGAGTCCCTAAAACCAAGAACAGGTTTTGCCACCTTATTGTCAAGGGCTCAGCACGAAGCTTCCAAAAGGAAAACTTAACGGAGTTGAAGTACAACTGCGAGGGCCAAATTCCTGGCTGACAAGATGGTGCAGAAGGGAAGAGGCTGGAGCTCCGGGGGCCCAGCCTGCACTTCTAGGGGAGAGGACAGCCCTAACTCTGCCCTTGTCCGCCCCAGGATCTGGTGGCCCTGGGCAGCCAGCTGTGAAGAGGTGGGGGGGGACCACCTGTGAGCCCCCCTGGCACGGCCCATCCCAGGAGGTGACACAGACACTTGCTGCCCCTCTCTGGGCCTGGTTTTCTCCATCTGTAAAAGGGAGGGTTGGTCTAAATGGTAGTTATGGTGCCTTCTGGATTTCATCTTCTGTTATCGATTGGACTCTAGGGCTGACTGTGGGGTTCAGGGTGCACGTGGTGAGAAGAGTGGGGAAAATGGAGAGGGCAGGGGAACAGAAAAGCCACCAGCATCAGGGCCTGGGACTTCAGGAGACCAGGAGAATGGACACAATGAATGATTGTGTCCATACTCCTCTTGGGCCCAGGAGGGTGGGCGACCTCAGAGGGTCCCTGTGTGTGCCCCTTGCAGGTGTTCTCCGTGGCGCCCCCGTTTGAGGTGAATGGCCTCCCACGAGCTGTGCCTCTGAGCCTGCCCTACCAGGACTTCAAGAGAGACCTCTCCGATTACCGAGAACGGGCACGGTTGATCAACAGGGTCCGGAGGGTGGGCTTCTCACACATGCTGCTCACCACCCCCCACGTCCCGCTGGCTCCTGTTCAACCTCAAGCTAATGGGAAAGAGGAAGAGGAGGAGGAGGAAGAGGAAGATGAGGAGGAGGAAGAAGAGGAGGAGGAGGAAGAGGAGGAAGAGGAGGAGGAGGAAGAAGAGGAGGAGGAGGAAGAAGAGGAGGAGGAGGAGGAGGAGGAGGACGAGGACGAGGAGGCGGCCGCAGTGGCCTTGGGGGAGGTGCTGGGGCCGCACAGTGGCTCTAGCAGCGAGGGCAGCGAGAGGAGCACCGACCGGAGCCAGGAGGGCGCCCCGTCCACGCTGCTGGCTGACGACCAGAAGGAGTCCAGGGGCCGGGCCTCCATGGCCGACGGGGACCTGGAGCCTGAGGAGGGCTCCAAAACGTTGGTGCTCGTCTCCCCTGGTGACATGAAGAAGTCGCCTGTCACTGCCGAACTGGCCCCCGACCCCGACCTGGGCACCCTGGCTGCCCTCACTCCTCAGCACGAGCGGCCCCAGCCCATGGGCAGCCAGCTGGACGTATCTGAGCCAGGCACCCTGTCCTCTGTCCTCAAGTCTGAGCCCAAGCCCCCTGGGCCCGGGGCAGGGCCGGGGGCCGGGGCAGTGCCCACAGGGGCAGGGGGCATCGCAGTCACCTCCTCACCCTTCACCAAAGTTGAGAGGACCTTCGTGCACATTGCAGAGAAAACCCACCTCAATGTCATGTCTTCCAGCGGACAAGCCTCGCGCTCTGAGGAGTTCAGCGCTGGGGGCGAGCTGGGTCTGGAGGTGCCCTCTGATGGGGGTGCTGAGGAGGAGAGGGCCCCGGTGCCCCTGGAGAATGGCATCACCCTGTCAGGGCTGGATGGGGCCGAGATGGAGAACTGTGCCCCGTCTGGCCCCCCCAGGGAAACTCCCTCAGAGGTGGCCACAGACTTACTGCCCAATGGCCCAGCCCTTGCTGACAGGCCGGCCCCAGCATCCCCACTGGAGCCAGGCCCTGAGAAAGTGGCCACCCTCTCCCCCAGCCGCCATGCCATGCCAGGCCCTCGCCCCAGGAGCCGTATCCCCGTCCTGCTATCTGAGGAGGACACGGGCTCAGAGCCCTCGGGCTCACTGTCGGCCAAAGAGCGGTGGAGCAAGAGGGCCCGGCCGCAGCAGGACCTGGCACGGCTGGTGATGGAGAAGAGGCAGGGCCGCCTGCTGCTGCGGCTGGCCTCGGGGGCGTCCTCCTCCTCCAGTGAGGAGCAGCGTCGTGCCTCAGAGACGCTCTCAGGCACGGGCTCCGAGGAGGACACACCTGCCTCCGAGCCCACGGCGGCCTTGCCCAGGAAGGCTGGGCGGGCAGCTGCCACCCGGAGCCGGATTCCCCGCCCCATCAGCATCCGCATGCCCACGCCTGCTGCAGCCCAGCAGCCCCCCAGCAGATCCTACGGTGCGGCCCCAGCATCTGACACAGCCATCACCAGCAGGTGAGACACCACCGCCAGCCCCAGAGTGGGCAGAGGGTGACTCGGAGCAGGGGCTTCTCTAGAGCCAAGGTCAGGGGCTATGGAAAATCAGGAGGGACTCTCGGCTACACCTCCTGTCCACCACCTCCTCACTTCTGACTCAGGTCGCAGCCCTGTCCCCAGGCTTGAGGGAGTGGCTACAGTATGCACGTCTGGAAGGGTGCTGGGGGGGCCAGGCTTGGGAAAAGTTGATGGGGGCCACGGGGTACACACAGAGCCTCTGCTGTGCCAGGGGGCATTGGAAGCCAAAGGATAAAACCAAGAGCTTTGAATAGTTGGGAGAAAACATTATTTCATATTAATACAAACACAGATATGTTATAGACTGGAATGCAAAATCCAGGAGAATTTTAAAGATGAAAACAGAGACCTCAAAGAAAGCCTGCAGCTTGCTCTTCCTGCAAAAGCCTGGGAGTGTGTGGCCCTTAAAGGCCCAGCCCTGGTCGATGGTGCACCAGGCCTCAGTTTACCCATCTGTGCTATATATCTCCTCAGTCTCATCCAGCCCTGAGGAGGCAGGACTCTAGGGCTCAGTACCCAAAAGGATTCTGAATATGTCCTCCTTTTTTTCTTTGCCCTCTTCTTTTCTCTTGCCTTCCGCTCCTCAAGCAGGCTCCAGCTGCAGAAGCCCCCAGGGCCGGCCGTTGCTGCTGACCTCCGCCCCAAACAACCTCCCGGCCAGGGCCCCGGACGAGCCCGCGCCGGCCCCAGGGCCCCCACGCCCCGCAGTCCGGGCCTCCCTGCCTCTGCAGCGCGCCATCCCAGCCCGTCCCCGCGAAGCCAGTCCCTGTCCCGCAAAGAGAGCCCCTCCCCCTCGCACCAGGCCCGGCCGGGCGTCGCCCCACCCCGGGGCGCCTCGCAGGCCCGGACCCAGCCCGACGGCACCCCCTCCCCGGGAGGCCCCAAGAAAGGACCCAGAGGGAAACAGCGCGCAGCAACCAAAGGCCGGGCTGGGGGCGCAGAGAGCCGGGCTGGGGCCAGATAATGACGCCCGCGGCTCTCCGCGGCCCCCCACCCTCACCCTGGCCCCCCACCCGCAGCCGGCCACACTGGAACAGCTCCCAGCACAGCCTTACGCGCCCGACGCGCGCCACCCGCGGCCCCAGCTTCCCGCCTGCACCCGCGAGGACGCGCGGGCACACGCCGCAGTCCGCCAGCCTGCCTGGCCGGTGGGGGACGCGGCGCCGTGCCGCTGGGGAGGCTCCGCCTTCCCCTCCTCTCCCCGTCCCCTCCCCTCCCCTGGTCTCCATCAGGAGGGGCAGGCTCCCACCGGTCCCTCTGCCCGGGAGAAGGCTCAGCCACTCTTCACCGAGGACTCCGCTTCTGGGGACACTCCATTCACCCACCAGGCCTTGGCTGCTCTCCATGCTCCCCCTCTGCTTACACCTCCTTCGGCACCTTGCCCTCCTCCCAGCCTTTGTCCAGCCCCCGCCCCCTTCCAGAGAAGCAGCCTCAATTTCCAGAAGTGGGGGCTTCAGCCTCCCACTGAGGGCCAACCCCACAGTCTCCTGGGAGCGCTGGTGGTGGTGGTGGTGGTGGAGGAGGAGGAGGAGGAGGAGGAGGAGGAGGAGGAGGAGGAGGAGGAGGAGGAGGAGGAGGAGGTGGAAGGCCTCTGGACTGCCCATCAGTCTACTCAGGTGTGAGGGGGCAGTTCTGACCTGCCCCAAAGTCAGCTCCATCCTGGACAACCCAGTGAGAGGCAGTGGCAGATGCTTCTTGGGGGCAGTGTGCTCCCCTGCACCACTGGGATGCAGAGCCCCTGGGCCTCAGTGGGAACCACGAGAGGTCTGTGGGCTGCCTTCCTGGGCAAATGTTTCCCAGTGGGAAGTTGGGGCTTTAAGAAAGGTTTCACCCCTTCCCCTGGTCCCCTGATCTAGTGCTCAGGACCCCTCACCATCAGGCATTCCTTCCTGTTATCTAACCTCAGTCCTGCCTACTGCAGTTGCAGCCAGCTTCCCTCTCTCCTGAGTTCAACGCAGGTGGGGGGCGGCTGGTCATCATCTCTGCGCTGGCCCTTTGGAGATTCAGGGACTCAGCTCTGGCTGTGTTACCCTCCCTGTCCTCCCAGCTGTGGGGAGTGGGCTGGCTCAGGCATCGTCTCCCCCAGTGGGCAGAGAGCCGGAGACAGGTGGGCCTACAGACAGCTAGCCCCTGGAGGCAGAAAGGCCCTTCTAACTTCCTGACTGTATGCTTGTGTGGTGGGTCCCCAGCTCAAGCCCACTCCTCCCTCAGCTCCCCCTCAGGCTACCCTCTCCTGCTCCAACCCCAGCCCATGCAGCTGCACTGCTCCCTGAATGGATGAGGGGCTCCGTCCTGGGTTCTGGCTCCTGCATAGCGCACCCACCTCATCATGAGCCTCAGCTGCCTACATCCGGGGCAAGCAGCACACCAGCTGCAGCAGGGACAACTAACCTTGCCTATCTGGGACGCCCCTCCCCCCCCTGCAGGCCTCCTCCATCCTCAGCACCCGCGGTCTCTGCCCCCTGGCCTGGACCCTCTGTCCCTCCCTGAGCCACAGAGAGCAAGCCAAGACATCCAGGGGAAGAGGAAGGAAGGCCTCAGTGTGCCCCGGCAGTCTGGTTGCATCCAGGCACCATCACCCAGAAGGATGCCCACAAAGAAGCTGGCACCAGGAGCAGCCTGGTGGTGCCAACTGAACCCCTCATGGAGAGTCAGCAGGCCTGGGCAGCTGCTTCCATGCCAAGGTGGCAGCTTCCCTGTAGACCAGCCCAGGGGAGGACTCCAGGGTGGACAGCCTTCACGGTCTACCCCATGCTGATGCAGAAGCTCCCAGAACACTCAGGAAACCTCTCTGGACAGAGCCCTCCCTGTCAACCTGAGTCCCTCCCAAGGCTCTCTGCTGCCATCTGGGTCCAGCAGAGGGGGTGGAGGAGGGGCCACTGCCTCCCACCTAGAGCTTCTCTGAATGACAATCAGCTTATGCCAGGTGGGGACCAGGGCATGAGCCCTGGTGTCCAGCCCCTGGGCCTGCTCCTTGCCACCAACCGAACCGTGAATGTAGGGCCCCCAGCCTCTTTTCTGCTCCAGGACCAACAACACCCTGGTTTGGAGCTGGGAAGAGGGGGGTCTGAGAGAGCCCCAGGTCCATACCACCCCCAGTTTCACCCAGCACTGGAGCTGGCAGAGATGCAAAACCCAGTCTGCTCTTGGGATTCCAGACCTCAGGGCTCCCAACTGACCTCAGGCCTCTGAGTCATTGAATGTCACCAGGCGAGGGGTGGAGAGGGGGAGGGGTGAAGAGGGCCAGTGGAGAGAGGGGCAGCAATGGGACTGACTCTGCTCCTCTCCCCAGGAAGGATCCAGGGCAGAGGAGCCCACATCGCCCTGAGCCCCCGTCCCCAGCTGCAGCCTCTTCTCCCTTGAGCATCCATCCCCTCCACCAGGCCCCCCAGGTCCTGAGCACCTCCTCTGTAAGAGTGTCACACCACTGCTGTAGCCCGCCTCCCTAGCCTTTCCCCATCATGACAACCTATGTTACTGGCTCAGATGCGGGGCCTGCTCGCCCCAGAACACACCTTCCCTCCCCAGCTGCACCGTGCACGAAGGGGGCAGGCGAGAGGGGCCATGCCCCAGTCCCATGGGCTCCCCCTTCCCCGCTCCTCGCAGGGGCTGGACTTGCTCAGTCTTCTCAGCTCCAGGGACCAGCCCTAGTGGGCATGGGGTGGGGAGCAGGGAACTGCCTTCCCCATCTCTCGGGAAGCCACCTAAGAATGTTTACACGCCAAACAGAATGTAACACCCACCCCCACCCCTTCCCAGTCACTGCATGGCCTCTCTCCATCCTGCGCCTGTCCACCCCCACCCCAACACCCTGGAAGCCGCTGTCATGATTAGATTGGGTCTCAGAAGGGAAGTAGCCATCACACCATTAAAAAGCCTGTGGACCTTTCTTTCTGTTGGCCTGAACTCTTCTTCCCTTTGGGAGGGAAAACCAGCTCCTGGGGCTGGGGGTGGCCAGGAGAGAAGAGTCAGGTTGGTGGGCAAATGGGGAGGGGACACCCTGGAGGCAGAGGAGGAAATGAAAGCTCAGAACAAATACAGGTAACTTGCTGAAGTGGCACAGACGGGAGGGGACTGTCCTGCTATCACTCTGATAGCAAAGCTGGCACTCTCTCAGCCCCTGCCGGTCGCTTCTCCTGAGGGCCAGAGACTCTAAGGCTTTGTGCAGAGAGACAGGAAGAATTTTCATTGCCCCAAAGGTAACAGACAAAAGTGAAAGTGTTTGTAAAACCCATTATTATTGTAGCAAAATCTATCAGATCACAAGTGAGCACAGCTGTGACACAGCATATATTCACCAGTAGAAATTTACCCCATGGATATACTTGTACACTTGCAAAATTACTGTCTAAAGTTGTTCATTGCAGCTTTCTTTGTAAATTAATAGCTCCACAAAGGCCCGTCTGCAATGTTGAATCCCAGAAAGTTCTGAAAACTGGGAGTTTTCATTAGATTGACACAAACTCATTTGGTATCAAAACCTGACAAGACCATTTATAATCTGTATTAATTCCACTTAGCACACATGTTTGCAGTGGAAATATTAGTGTGTTTGTTTGATTATGGTGTAACACTCCAGATCCTGTTAGGATATTTCGTAATATTTGGAATACACACCAAATGACCTTTCTAAATATATATACAGTTGAACTTTGAACATCATGGAGGTTAGGGGCGCTGACTCCTCACACAGTTGAAAATCTGTGTATATCTTTTGACTCTCCCAAAACTTAACTACTAATAGCCTACTGTTGACCAAAAGCCTTACTGATAACATAAACGGTCAATTAACACATATTTTGTATGTTATATGTATTATGTGCTGTATTCTTACAATAAAGTAAGCTAGAGAAAAGAAAATGTTTTAAGCAAGTCATAAGGAAGAGAAAATATATTTACTGTTCATTAAGTGGAAGTGGATTGTCATAAAGGTCTTCGTCTGCATCATCATCTTCATGTTAAGTAGGCTGAGAAGAAAGAGGAAGAGGAGGGGTTGGTTTTGCTGTCTCAGGGGTGGCAGAGGCAGAAGAGGTGGAGGAGGTGGAAGGGGAGGCAGGAGAGGTAGGCACACTCAATGTCACTTGTATTGAAAAAAAATCCATGTATAAGTGGACCCATGCAGTTCAAACCCATGTTGTTCAAGGATCAATTGCGTGCGCGCGCATGTGTGTGTGTGTGTGTGTGTGTGTGTGTGTAGCTGATCCAATGGTTTGGATAAGAGGTTGTGGACCTATAAAAGTTCAGAAGCAATCTAAAGTCCATTAATTGGGACTGGTCAGTAGAGCATGGCCCACCCATACAATGGAGACCCCATCGTGGGGTATTGTGAGAATCTGAAACGAAGGAGGCTAGCCGGGCACAGTAGTGCACCCCTTTGGTCACAGCCACTTGGGAGACTAAGGAGGGATGATTACTTGAGCCCAGTAGTTTGAGGCCAGCCTGGGGAACGTTAGCAAGACCTCATCTCTGAATTAATTAATTAATTAATTCAATGAAGGAGTCATCTCTTTGTGTACATTTATGGACACTTATGCGCTTCAAGACCAAGAATAAGAAAAAGAAGTGTGCAAGGTACTTGATTAAATTAAAAAGCTTCTGTACATCCAAGGAAACAATCAACAGAGAAAACCTACAGAATGGGAGAAAATATTCACATGCTATATATCTGATAAAGGGCTAATAACCAGAATCTACAAAGAATCAGCAAGAAAAAAACATCAAACAACCCCATTAAAAAGTGGGCAAAAGACATGATCAGAAGCTTTTCAAAAGAAGATGGACTAATGGCCTATAAACATATGAAAAAATGTTCAGTGTCACTAATCATCAGAGAAATGCAAATCAAAACCACAATGAGATATCACCTGACCCCAGTGAGAATGACATTTTATCAAAAAGTCCCCAAACAATAGTTGCTGGCATGGATGCAGAGAGATAAGAACACTCATACACTGTTGGTGGGACTGCAAACTAGTGCAACCTCTGTGGAAAATAGTATGGAGATTCCTCAAGAACTAAAAGTACACCTACCATTTGATCCAGCAATCCCACTACTGGGTATTTACCCAATGGAAAAAAAGCCATTTTATCAAAAAGACACTTGTACTAGAATGCTTATTACAGCATAATTCACAATCACAAAGATGTGGAATCAACCCAAGAGCCCATCAATTCATGAGTGGATTAATAAAGTGTGGCATATGTATACCATAAAAAATGAATTAATATCTTTTGCAAAAATCTGGACGGAAATGGAAACCATTCTCCTAAGTGAAATATCTAAGGAATGGAAAAACAAACACCACATGTACTCACTGTTAAATTGGAACTAACCGATCAGCACTCATGTGTACAGACGGAAGTAAAACTCAATGGAAATCATGCAGGTGGGAGGGGGGAGGAGGGGATGACTGAAATCATAGCTAACCGGTACAATGTACACTATCTGGGTGATGGGCACAGTTCAAGCTTTGACTCAAGCAGTACAAAAGCAATCCATGTAACCCAAACATTTGTACCCCCATAATATTCTGTAATTAAAAAGAAAAAGAAGTGTGAGTCTAATGTACAACTCTTTGTGTAGAAAGGCAGGTTAGATGAGTTAGAGGTCTCTGGCCTGCACAGGGGAGGAGAGCTAGGTGGAAGGGAAGGTTTGCTGTCCTGTTCATGCTGTATCTTTTGCATTTTGAACCCTGGGTTCACTAGGTGTGAATCATTCACCTAGCTGATACATAAACAATTTTTGTCCCAGGCCAGGCTCCTGGCCCCACCTGGGATCAGGGGTGAAAAGGCCCAGGCTTCCAAAGTTTTCTGCTCTCCCTCCTAGAAAGCCATTTTCTGACATGCCAGAACCATCATGGCCCCCTGATTCCCCCTTTCCAACGACGCAGATGCTAGTGGGCTCTAGGGCCTCACTCACCAGCCTTCAGTGAGGCCCCCTGTGCTTTCACCTTCCTTCTTGTATAAAATGTGCAAAGCAGGAAATAATTGTAGCAAAAAGGCAAATGCTAAAAGCATATAAAACATGAAAGCCCCCCTTCCTGTCTGCGAAGCTGACTGTCTAGAGGTAACACTTGTGAATGGCTTGGTGTGCACCATTTCAGACCTTCTTCTTCATGTTTGTCATAATAGCGCTTGCTCTCTCTCTCACTATATATATTTCTTATAAAAAGAGGAGCGTATTATACCTGCTATTATGAAATATGATTTTTTATGCCCAACAATGTGTCTTAAAATACAGATCTTCCTCAACTTAAAAAAAAATGACTTTATTGAGATATGTTACATACCATACAATTCACTAATTTAAATTGTACAATTCAATGGTTTTTAGTACATTCATAGAGTTGTGCAACCATCACCACAATCAATTTTAGAACATTTCCATCATCCCAAAAAGAAACTCCCTACTCATTAGCAATCACTCTCATTTTATGCCAACCCCCACAGCAGTAGGCAATCACTAATCTTTGTTCTGTCTACAGATTTTCCTATTTTGGGCATTTCATATAAATGAAATCATATAATATGTGATCTTTTTGTGACTACCTTGTTTCACTTAGCATGTTTTCAAGGTACTTCCATATTGTAGCATTAATCAGTACTTCGTTCCTTTTTATTGCCAAATAATTAATATTCTAGTATGTAGATATACCACATTGTTTATCCACTCATCAAGTGATGGACTTTGGGTTGTTTCCACTTTAGGTTGTTATGAATAATGCTGCTGTGAACATTCGTGTACAATTTTTGTGTGAATGTATATTTTCATTTCTCTTAGGTATATACCTAGAAGTGGAATTGCTGGCCCATAGGGTAATTTTATGTTTAACATTTTGAATAATTGCCAAACTTTTCCAAATTGGCTAAACCATTTTACATTCCCACCAGCAATGATGAAGATGCTCATGTTCTTTTTAATGTCTACACAATATTCCATGTCATGAATGTTTCATAATCTATTTAACCAGCTCCATATTGGTTTTTCATTAGACTCTTTCCAACTTTTCACTATTTGAAATGGTGCCAAAATGAACACCTTGGCTCAAACCTTTGCTTACTTCTTCTGCAAGTCTAACTCTAGGAGTAATCCCCAGAATAATTAAATAGATAAAAAATGGTACCTTGTTCTATTTTTAAATTTCTTTGATTATTATTGAGAATGAATGAATGAAAGAATGCCACTGATCACTCATGCATTACTTGGCATTTAGTCAATTAGTCATTCATTCATTGAACCCATTTATTCAACTAAGTCAGCAGGCTGTTGAGGAGTTCTGCAGGTGCCAGAGGCTTTGTCCTGGCACTGAGACAAAGCACAGCCTGCCTCCAAGGAGGCGGCTGGAAATCAACATTTGCTTTACATTTGGTATGTTCCTTGATATGTGAGGCACAGGGAGGAACTCCCAGCTCAGACTGGGACCTTCAAGGAAGGCCCACTGACAGATGTGCCTCTTGGACTGAATTGTGAAGGACAAACAGGAGTTGGCCAGATGAAGAGGAGGGCACATTCCTGGCAGAAGGAGTAGCCACAGGCGAAGTGTGGAGGTGTGAGACTGCACGTAGTTCAGTGTGCTGGGCCACAGGCATGAATCAGGGAGTGGAAAGAGAGGAGTGAGAGGGAGCAGAGCCAGGCTATACCAAGGTAGAAGGCTTTAGGGGGTTGCAGAGACACTGCCTACTCCCTCCTCCAGGAACCTGAGACCTGCCAGGTACGCTCACTTCCCAAGGCCCAGCTTGGCTGTCAGGGACTACCTGATGTTCCACACGTGAGGACCTGCCCAGCCCCTGGCAGACCTTCTCCCCACTCTCCCCCAGAAAGACATGTCTCCTCTTTGTCCTGTGGTCAAAGAGAGGTCTGAGGACAGCAGCAGAGAGAAGTAAGTGGCTTGAGCAAGGTTGCTCAGCCAGGGGCTAGATGAGGGCCACAAGACCAGGGATGTTTGGAGGAGCCTTTGTTAGTACAGAGGGACCCTCCCTGGGGACACCCTGGAGAAAAGAGACCGGGGCAGAAATGTGGAGGGTGTTGTGTCTCTGGTCATCAGATGCTGGGGCTTGCTGAGATTTTCCCATCGGCTACTGATGAGCCAAGGCCAGGACAGGAGCTGAGACAAACTCAAGGCTGAAGGATGGTCAAAATGTCCTTTTTTTTTTTTCCTTGAGACAGAATCTTGCTGCTCTGTTGCCAGGGCTACAGTGCAGTAGCACCATCAGAGCTCACGGCAACCTCAAACTCCTGGGCTCAAGCGATCCTCCTGCCTCAGCCTCCCGAATAGCTGGGACTATAAGCGTGCGCCACCATGTCCGGCTGATTTTTCTGTTTTGGTAGAGACAGGGTCTCGCTCTTGCTCATGCTGGTCTGGAACTCCTGGCTTCAAGCAATCCTGCTCCTGCCTTGGCCTCCCAAAGTGCTAGGATTACACTTTGTGGGAGCCACCATGCCTGGCTCAAAATATCCTTTCTATTCCTAAGTCCTCAGCAGTAGCAGGAGCCTGGTCATTGCCCAAGGTGATGAGGTGATATGGAAGGAGAGTCTGCATGGTCATGGGAACTTAGCCACGGGTCAGAGGTAATATGACATAAGACTATGTCAGCAGGTCCAGATGGCACCTTCTGCATTCCTCCTCACCCGATGGTCCATTAAACCTGAAGTGGCGTAACACCATCATTGCTACCACAATCACCAGCTGTCTGCATTACCCACCATTACTAGCAGCATCATTACTCAGATCACAGACACTCTTCTCTCAAACTATCACCATAACCACCACTGGGTGCTGATGACATCATAATAAACGAGAGACACAGTCTTTGTTGCCAGGAAGCTCACATATCTTCATCACCTCCTTCACTGCCACCATCATCATTACCACCATCCACCACATAATGCTCATCCCCACCACTACCCTCATGACCACATCACTACTACCAGTGGCCCTAGCCCCACCCCCTCATCCCTACTCCAGTCACCCCCGTCACCATCACTTCCACCACCAGCACTTCCACCTCCCTTACTATGGCACCATCCCATCATGCTCACCACTGCAACTAATTCCATCGTTACCACCGTCATCAATGTAGGAAATGATTACGTGGGTTGTAGCCATGGTTAATGGTCACTGAAGCCCCAACTAAGATGGGGAGATCATCTGAGGTCACTCAACAGGGAGAGGGGCAAAAGAATAAAAGGCCTAAATTGTAAGAAGTTTCTACTACAAGCAATCCCAAATAGGGAATTGTTTATTCTTATTCTTTCCTAAACCCACCAACAGATCTAGTAATAATTCCAATTAAGGAGTTGTTATTTTTCCAGTGCACAAGGCTCTTTCCTATCCAGTTTGGTATAAATGAAGGTCTCTACCTTGGCCTCTGAGTTCAGGTTTGGATTCCCAGCTTGACAGGGTGGAAAGATGGTTAAAAACCCAATCAAAACCACCTCTTAACTAGTGATTCAGAGCTGATCTGTCCGCTGGTTAGACTCAGCATTTCATACCTGCCTGTCTGGCTCCATCATCTGCCTCAAACATCATGGTCATTGTCACCACCATTCCTCGATGCAATCAGAGAAGAGAGCTGCCATATGGGATAGGATCAGGGAAAAAGATGATGCTGGGGATACAATTAATGCTCTCTTTATAGAAAGGGGCCACAGGCCAGGTGCAGTGGCTCACTCCTGTAATCCAAGCACTTTGGGAGGCCGAGGCAGGAGGATCACTTGAGGCCAGGAGTTCAAGACCAGCCTGGGCAATAGCAAGACCCCATCTCTACAAAAAATTAAAAAAAAATTAGTCAAGCATGGTGGCATGCACCTGTAGACCCAGCTACTCAGGAGTCTGGGGCAGGAGAATTGCTTGAGCCCAGGACTTTGAGGTTACGGTGAGCTAGGTTGATGCCACTGCACTGCAGCCTGGGCGACAGAGCAAGACCATGTCCAAAGAAAGAAAGAGGCCACAGATCTGAGTTTCCTAAGAGCTAACCTAAAGAGAGAGGGACCACTGTATGATTGTCAGCTATTTCTGATATTAAAGCAGGACAAAACTTCCCATTGTGAAAACTAAGGCACCACAGCTAATGCCTGAGGTTGGCCCCATTGGCTATTCTCTCTTGCTCTGGAAAAACCAGAGGGAAGAACCACTGGATGGGCCACGGAGATGAGGTGGCTACAAAACTTACCTCTCAGGACCTGCAAAGGGTTATGGCACTTTACATATTTTACATGAATAATATGACTGTGTGGTATTTAATGAAGGAAGAACCGGCAATGTGAGAGGTCAGGCATGGATGAGAGTGAGAGAGATATGAGGCGTCTCTCCTCCGGCTGGTCTTCAGGGAGGACTGGGCGTCCACCAGGTAAATAAGGAGGCAGCCAGCTCTGCCCAAGGAACCACACTGAGGTGTGACAGGCTGATGGACGGGCTGGCGTGTGGAGACCCGGGGGAGAGGAGCTGGTCCTGGGGCCATCACATGGGCCAAGCTGAGGAGCTGGACTTCCCGGCTCAGGCAGTGGGAGCTGGTGTAGGGCTTTAAACAGGGATGGGGCCCTATTAGATTTGTGTTTTGAAACATTCGTTGTGGCAGGTGTGTGGAGACTGGGCTGAAACGGCTAAGACTGGAGGCAGGGGGGTTTGTGTAATTTGCTCAAACCCTCGGGAGAGCTCCCTAAGGGCAGGGACTGTGGCCAAGGCATCTCTGTGCCTGTAGAATGCCCAGGCTGCACTACAGGCTCCACAGATATCTTGCTGCCATCACCCCTGTCACCATCTCCACCATCCTCTGCCTCTTGCTGCCGTTCACTACCCTCATGCTCACGCCTGTCAGCACCCACATTAACACACACCATGCCACTGATTTAGCTCCCTTCCCGGAGCTTTCTCAGGGAGTCCTGCCTGGAGCAGACTAGGACATCTCTAGCTCAGCAGCATGGGTCCAAGACGAGACTCCTGGACTGGGGTCAGGGGCCCCGATTTTCTCTTCAGCTCTGCTGCTGAGTCATTGTGTGACCCCAGCAGGTCCCCACCCTGCCTTTGGTTGTCTTATCTGTTCGAAATGGGAGCTAGATCAAATCAATGGTTCTGCTAGCCTGGTGTTTGGAGAATCAGATCGAATAAATCTGACATTGCTGGTTTCTGCTGTGCTTTTATGGAGAACTGAGTGGGAGGGTCAGATTGAGCAAATCCTGGGTCCCAGGCATTGTGAATATCTGTGGCAGGACCTTGGCACGCCCCCTCCCTCCTTACCCCTCCAAAGGGTAACCTGGGAAGCTCCTGAAAATAGGGCAATGGGACAGGAAGGAGGGGCCATATGCACGGGGAGAGCCCCTGAGTACAGCAGGAGTGTGATGGGTCTGGGATCCCCAGAGAGGTCAGGCTGCCCAGTGTGATTCCAGGCGAGGCCTTAGGCCAGGGCATCAGCTCCAGGTGGGGGCTGGGGGACGACGAGGCCTCATGGCTCAGCAGAAAAAACTCTTCACCTGGTAAGGGCTCAGCTTTCAGTGCTGAAGCCCGGGCTGTCAGCCAAGCCGTGGCTACAGCTGCAGACAGGCAAGGCTCACCTAAGGCCTCATAGGACGTAGGGCACCCAGGGAGAGCTGGTACCATGCCCCAGGCGCCTCCTCTTCTTACAGACCCCTGGAGTGCTGCTGACCAAGGGTCTAGCAGCTCACATCCTACAGCCCCACCCAGGTACCCTCATCATGGTGGCCCAAGGCTCCCCTACTTGGGCCCAGAGCACTAATGTGTAAGCTCCAGAGCCACGCAGTCAGTGACCTCTGAACGGAGCTGCCCCTCCTCCCAGGAACTAGGCCAGACAGGCAGGGGTCCTGGAGTCCTGGGTGGCTGGGGAGGGCCCAGTCCTGGGCCAGCCCCCGAGGGCTGGATTCTGGCTGCAGGCTGTCCACTCATCTGTCCCTCCACTCCTGCCTCCAGAGTCCAAGGGTCCATGTGGCGGGCAGGTTGAGCTGTGCTGGATACACAGAGGGAGGCTGCACCGGACGGTTGGTGGGTGAGCAGCATGGGCTTTGAGGAGCTGCTGGACAAGGTGGGCGGCTTTGGGCCCTTCCAGCTGCGGAACGTGGCACTGCTGGCCCTGCCCCGAGTACTGCTGCCCCTGCACTTCCTCCTGCCCATCTTCCTGGCTGCTGTGCCTGCCCACCACTGTGCCCTGCCTGGTGCCCCTGCCAATTTCAGCCACAAGGACGCGTGGCTGAAGGCCCACCTGCCCCAGGAGCCTGACGGCACGCTTAGCTCCTGCCTCCGCTTTGCCCGCCCCCAGGCTCTCCCCAACAGCACGCTGTGGGGAATGGGGCAGAGCCCTGGGGAGCCAGAGGGCAAGCCCTCCACCGTGCCCTGCTCTCAGGGCTGGGAGTACGACCACTCGGATTTCTCCTCCACCATTGCAACTGAGGTACTTGAGCCCAGAGGATGGGGGACACGTGAGTGGGATGGGCCTGCTATTGCTGTGGGTGGTACAGGCATTAGATACCTCATTTTCCTCTTAGAGTCTCAGTTTACCAATCTGTAGATGGGCTCTATGAATACAAAACACTTAGTTCAGTTCATGGCTGGTAGTAAGGGGCCCATACACAGGACCTGCTATTAGTATCATTAATTGCATTAATTGGGAGGTGATTAAGGCAGGGAAGGGCTAAGGTAGCTCCAGGGAGTTGGGGCAGAGAGCTGAGAAGGCTGTTTCTTCAATAAGAGGTGGAGAAACCAGATGCCTCCCTTACTCCCTCCCTCTTTTTGGGCCCAGGTCTGGTATTTACACAATCCACCTGGAGGTGGAGTGTGGGAGGAGGCAGTCTCCCCGGGCGGGGGGCAGCAGGACTCCTGTCCATCATGGTCAAGGCCTTCCATGGGAAGAAGCTGATGCTGCAGGGTTGGGGAGGGGCAAAGTCTCCAAGTGCGCATGCTGGGGTGAATAGTCGGAGGTTTTATTACCTGCTATGGAGGTACTAGAATGGCACAGTTGACCTCAGAAGGCCCCAGGGTCTAGAGAGGAGGGGCTGGTGCCAGCTGGAGAGGGGCTTGTACCCACAGGAGGCCCCTTCCTGCCTGTCCTTGCAGTGGGACCTGGTGTGTGAGCAGAAAGGCCTGAACAGAGCTGCATCCACCTTCTTCTTCGCTGGTGTGCTGGTGGGGGCTGTGGCCTTTGGATACTTGTCTGACAGGTGGGGTGAGGCATTGGGCCAATAGGGGAACAGGCTGGGGGGGACCCTCTCCCACTAGCTGGGGCATGGACCTAGTCTACCTATGTCTTGAAACCTCCCTCCACAGGAAGCTGACCCTGCATGGTCCCTTTGCAGGTTTGGGCGGCGCCGTCTGCTGCTTGTGGCCTACGTGAGCGCCCTGGTGCTGGGCCTGGTGTCTGCAGCCTCGGTCAGCTACGTAATGTTTGCCATCACCCGCACCCTCACCGGCTCAGCCCTGGCTGGCTTCACCATCATCGTGATGCCGCTGGGTGAGGCAGGCGAGGGACAGGCAGGGCCTAGAGGGCTGGAGGAAGGCAGTCGGCAGGGTGAGACTGAGCCACATTGGCCCTCACTGTCTTCCTGTTTCCTGCCCCGGCCCAGAACTGGAGTGGCTGGACGTGGAGCACCGGACCGTGGCAGGCGTCCTGAGCAGCACCTTCTGGACAGGGGGCGTGATGTTGCTGGCACTGGTTGGGTATCTGATTCGGGACTGGCGATGGCTTCTGCTGGCTGTCACCCTGCCTTGTGCCCCAGGCATCCTCAGCCTCTGGTGAGCACTGCAGGCAGCTGGGGAGTGGGAGATATAGGAGCCAAAGACAGACGTAATGAGAGACTGAGATTTGAAGACAGAGAGATTGAGAGATGCAGGGAAAGAGAAACAGAATCAGTGACCAAGAGACAGAAGAAGATGCAGAGACCAATATAAAGAAGATGGCAAGGGACAATGAGAAACAGAGAACAAGATAAAGAGAGACAGAGATGGAGAGCTAGAGAAAGAGCTGGTGAGACAGAGTGACAGAGATTAGGACTGAAAGGTAGCTTCAGAGGGACAGATGGAGACAGACACAGTGAGAGACAAAGACAGAGCCCAGCACACACTGAGGCTGGCCCCTGCAGGCATGGGGATGTGGGTAGGGCCAACATGGAGGCTGACAGGACAAGCAGGGTGGGCATTTCATTGCCTCCCAAAGGTGAACTGGCTTTAGATGAGCCTTCTGCATAAGTCTGCAGGTCTGTATGTCTCTTTTATCCTGGGCCCTCCTGCCACTGCTGGGACAAGTGCATGGCTAGTGCTGGGAGCTAAAATCTTGAGGATGAGGCCAGTTCACTCGAGTAAGTAAGGGCCTCCCAGGCTGTGGGGGACCCAGGCCTAGGCAAGGAAGTGTGGGAAGGGGTAGCTTTTAAATTGGGCCTTAAAAGATGAATAGGAGTTCATCAGGTGTAGAGGGGCTGTAGAGGAGATCATGTTTCACGCTAAGGGGACTGCAGGAGCAGAGCCTGGAGGTTGTGCCTGTGGTGCGCCCGGGAGGGAGAGGTGGCTTAGGGTGCTGACTTTCTGGCTGAAGGGCCTCCTGCCTATCCCCTAGGTGGGTGCCTGAGTCTGCACGTTGGCTTCTCACCCAGGGCCGTGTGGAGGAGGCCCAAAAGCACCTGCTGCGTTGTGCCAGGCTCAATGGGCGGCCTGTGGGTGAGGACGGCCTGAGCCGGGAGGTGAGGGTGAATGTGTATGTGAGCCTGCGTGTGTGTGTGCGTGTGTGTGTGACACATATATGTCAGGAAAAGCCCCCAGCCCTATGTGGAGAGTTCCAAACTGTTTAGGATGCCCTATCTGGCTCTGGTGGGCCACCTCCTTCACTCAGCTGCCATCCTTATCAGCTCCATGTACATCTCCACCCTCCCACCCGCCTTCCCCCCTACTCCCACCACTGCAGAGGGGAGGAATAGAGACTCAGAGAGAGAGAAAGAGCAATGTCCCGTGCTTAGACCACAGAGCCAACTCGGATGTCACAACCTCACTTCCTCCCCCACTAGGCCCTGAGCAAAGTGGCTGCTGGGGAACGAGTGGTACGACGACCTTCGTACCTAGACCTGTTCCGCACGCCAAGGCTCCGACACATCTCACTGTGCTGCATGGTGGTGTGGTAAGGAGGGGCTGGCTGGGTTTGGCGGGGCGGGGAGGGCAGGCCCAGGACGGTGCTGAGTGTGGGAAGGGTGCGGGGGCAGGGAAGTGTGACTGTGGGGCGCAGGAGGCAGTCTGGCTGGGGGAGGTCAGACAATGGAGCAGGCGGCAGAGAAACATAGGTTCAAATTCAGGCTCTGCCACTTCCTTACTGTGTGACCTTGGACGGGTAACTTAGCCACTCTGAGCCTCAGTGTCCCTTCTGTAAAACAAGCTGCTGTAAGGATTAGGGTAAAGCCGCTTTGACCGCGGCACATGCTGCCCACTCCGGAGGGACTGCGGGTGTCAGGGACGGTCCTCGGCAGTGGGCTCTGAAGGGGGAGAGGTCGTGCCTCTAAAAGGCAAAGTCTTCCCGACAAGAGAGGACAAAGAGGGGTGGAAAGAAGGGTCCCTGAGTGGCACCGCGCCTCCTTTCAGGTTCGGAGTGAACTTCTCCTATTACGGCCTGAGTCTAGACGTGGCAGGGCTGGGGCTGAACGTGTATCAGACGCAGCTGCTCTTCGGGGCCGTGGAGCTGCCCTCCAAGCTCTTAGTCTACCTGTCCGTGCGCCACGCCGGACGCCGCCTCACGCAGACCGGGACACTGCTGGGCACGGCCCTGGCCTTGGGCTTTACGCTGCTGGTGGCCTCGGGTGAGCCCCGCCCCAGGCCCCGCCCACCCGAGCCCGGCCCTGGAGCCCCGCCCACTTCCCGGAGGACTTTCCCGGGAAGTGGCCCCTCAAAGACTCCGCCTCCTGCCAGGGAAACCCTTGGCTCTCGCACAAGACCCCTCAGTGCCCGAACCCCTTTCCTTCCAGAGCGCAAGTCCTGGAGCACCGCCCTGGCGGTGATGGGGAAAGGATTTTCTGAAGCCGCCTTCACCACTGCCTACCTGTTCACTTCGGAGTTGTACCCTACCGTACTCAGGTGAGGGGACACTGGGTCCCAGGCAACCGACCTGGGGGATGGGGCTTGCTAGTCACGTGTCTTAACTAACACTGCTACATACACACTGCATCCCGGCCCCTCTCACTCATTCTTTACACCATGCCCAAATACAGAGCTAATCAGGACCCTGTCTGTCCCAAGTCTTGAAGAACGCCAAACTTTTTACTCTTATGTACTAAGTGACCCTGAGCCAAGTCAGACAACCTCTCTGGGCCTCTTTTAGAGGAAAACAGTCCTCAGAAGCCCCATGCTGCCTACCCCCATGCCATTCACCGCTGGAAGACAGAGCTGCCCTTGGGGGTTGTCTCTGGACGTAAGGGGCTCTTTCCGCTAGCTATTGGCAGGCGGGACAGGAGACTTCTAGGCACCTGGTTATGCTCAGAAAGACTTAAGCCGCCTCTAACAACATGACAGGGCCTGTACAGGCTTTTTCCTTTCATACTACCCTTTTCCCTTGCCCTTTCTGCTGACTCTTCTTTTTCAGTGGTACTTGATTGGTACTTTGTCAGAATGGGGACCCTATCCTCTGGTGGGTGCTGACCTGGGGGCTCCTGGACTAGGGATGGGTGGGAAGACCAACTGAAAGACAGCTTAGCTTTCCTAGCTGTCTGGGGAGAAGGGGCTACCAGGGTCTGCCAGCCTGGGAGGGAGACCTCTGGTGCATGACCCCAAGTAGGTATGAGCACCACTTGCCTCCTTAATCCTCTCTCTCTGAACAGACAGACAGGTTTGGGGCTGACTGCACTGGTGGGCCGGCTGGGGGGCTCTTTGGCCCCACTGGCGGCCTTGCTGGATGGAGTGTGGCTGCCACTGCCCAAGCTTGCTTATGGGGGGATCGCCCTCCTGGCTGCCTGCACTTCCCTGCTGCTGCCAGAGACGAGGCGGGCACAACTGCCAGAGACCATCCAGGATGTGGAGAGAAAGAGGTGTGTGCACAGGATTGTGTCTGTGTACATGTGAGCACATACATGTGGATGCAGGTACTCAGATATCTGACACCTTAGGATTCAGAGGAAGACATATGTGCACGTGTGTACTTGGTGCATATATGTGTGTGTGCACAGGTGAGTGGTCAGAGTGCATGACCTGGGGTATATAAACTGTGTGCATAAGAGTATACATGAGTCCATATGTGTGTACACAAATACTTAAGGTTGTTCAGGAAGAGGTATATGTGTGCACACTCAAGTATGCCTACACATCAGGGATGTGCACAAGTTTGTATGTGAGTCACTTGTGTTTGTATACCAGGAGCTGGGGAGAGCCTTGGGCCAGGCCTGATGGGGCAGGCTGGGGTGGTAGGCTTGGGGATTAAACCCCACCATTGCTCATGACTCCTTCCTCCCCAGTGCCCTGTCCAGTCTTCAGGAGGAAGAGATGCCAATGAAGCAGGTCCAGAACTGAGTGGAACTAGGGGCAGCCTCCACAGAAGCTCTGCAGTAGGGGCTGGGGACAACAGAAGGGCAGGCCCTGTGACCAGGCCTAAGGGCACTGAACCCTCTGCTAGGGCTGGAGTTGCCGCTGGTGCTCCCTCCATGTGCTTATCTAGCCTTGACTATTTGGCTTCCAGGAACAGGTGACTTCCCAGAACGCAGGGGGCTGCTGGAGGTTCTGGGCACCCCTCTCATGGCTGGGGAGGATTCTGTAAATAAAGGTGTCCCTTGGGTTGGTGCAGCGGTGAGGAGCTGTGGATGGGAAGCCACTGAGTTTGCCCTAAGCTCTGATCCTGGCTTCACTGTTGATTTGCTGTGTGACCTGCAGCATGTGGCTTTCCCTCTCTGAGCCTCAGTCTGTTCATCTCCCAAATGGATAATGAAGCCTCTTGGCAGACCTTCTCACAAGATCTGTTGTCATGCTCAAATGAGATGCTGAATAAGGTGTTTCTTCTAGAGATGGTGCTAAAGATAAGACTGTCCTATGATGACTTCTAGTACCAACAGGGCTGGTGGGCATGCTGTCCACTCTGTGGTGCTAGGGGCGTCCAATGCCAGGCCCAGGGGACCAGGAGAACAGAGCTCTTTGTTCCCATGGCTGGCCCAGCTACCTCCAACGCACTCTGCAAGGCAATGCATTCCTCCTCCCCTGCACTCCTCATCCTCCAACCCACTGTCTAGGCCTCATGCCCAAAGGAGAGCTGAAGGCATGGGAGCCAACATTTTATTGGAGATGCCAGAAAGGCTGAGATTTAATAAACACAAGTTTTATGAGTACGTTGAAGCTCCAGAATTTGCCGGGGAAAGGGGTGGGAAGGCCAGGAGGACACCATTGAAAATAGGGTGGCCTATGCCCCCTAACCAGATAGGAATGGGAAAGGGAAGAATTGGCAGAGAAAGTCCAGACTTTCTGGCCTACCACAGGGCCTAGGCCCAGGTTCCCAGGATCTCATCTTCCCTCATCTTCATGAGACTGGAGAATTTTGCAGCTCCCACTGGACCACGGAAGGGATGATGGGAGGCCTGAGTTAGGGTGAACTCTCCTGTGAGCATCTCATTTGGATTTTATCTCCACTGGGTCATAGATGTAGCAGCCCACATCACCAATGTTCACACCTGAGGGAGAGAGCCCAATCACCAAGGGCCTTGGGTCTGGTGGGTGCTGGGTTGAGAGCTGGAGGGAAATGGAAGGGGCCTGGGGTATGTTTGAGCACAGGGGAAGTTGTCCACACATCCCACAGACCGTGTAGTGTACATGCCATACTTTAGGCCCGGTGTCTGGGGTGGGGCCGCCCACCTTTGGGGCCAAACAGGTAGCCGTAGCAGGGGATGTGGCAGTAGGGGACTCCATCATGCTGGGACACAGAGAGAAAGAGAGCCGGCTCAGCCTGGCTCTCTTCCCATCTCCGGCCTCCCTCCTCCCAACACATACCCATCCCTGCCCGCTCACCTCAGCATGACTCCCAGCAGTCAGGGTCTTGCGGCAACGCTGGCACCTCAGACAGGGTCGGTGCCAATTTCTGCCCAAAGACATTACCTTCTCAGCTGGTGGTGGAGAGAAGTGGTAGTTCTTCCATTCTAGGGGCAGGGCAGGGAGACCCACCTGCCTTGGATCGCCTCCCTGCCCTTTGCTGTCTACCATGCTCCCCCCTCCCCACCAAGCTTTCCATCGTCACTTACCAAAATAGACGGGCTCCCCACAGCCAGGGCACAGTGAGGTCTCCCCAGTGAATGTCCTCATGTGGAGAGGGCCTTTGAGGGGAAAAGGCCCTGGCTAGGGCTGAGGTGGGGGCCAGGGCCTAAGCAGGGCTCACCAGCACCTGCCGGCACATGGCTCTGTCTTCTTCCATCCCAGAGCCCCCCATCCAGGCAGCCATGAGTCTGCCTTCCTTCGGCCCCTTTATCCCAAGTCCTGCCCCATCCCCTATCTGCATTTAGGGACCTACTGCTCCCTTCTCATCTTCCCGGGGGCTCAGGTGCCCACCAGCCCAACCCTCTCAGCAACTCAATCCTCAGGAAACCTGAGCTGATATAGGAGCTGGCTAGGGCAGGGGTGTCAGGTGTTGGGGAGCACAGTGTCATTGCCCACTCCAGGGGGTGGCAGGAAGGAACAAGGACCAAAGGAGAGCAGTTGAAGAATGTGAGGGGCTAGCCCCATCCAAATGACCCCTCACCCGTTAGTCATTCCTTCCATGGCCCTGGCCTGGGAGAGGCCTGAGTTCCAGGCCAGCTTTGCCTCTGACTAGCTGTGTGAATGTACAAGGTCACTTGCCCTCTCTGGATCTGTTTCCTCACCTGTAAAATGAGGGTGACAATGCCATCTGCCCAATTTACCTCTTAACTCAGCAGCTGACATAAGAGAATATTAAAAAACGGGTGCCATGGATAGAGAAGACTTTGCCAAGAACAAAGTATAGTCACTTGGCCCTATTCCCTGCTCCAGCCTGGGGAAGGGTCAGGAGGAGGAAAAGGAGGAGGGGAAGCTGAGGCCCAGCCTCACTTACTTTTCTTGCCTTGGGGGAGGCCAGTCCTTGGCCTGGGAGGGCTGAAGCTGTTGGGGCTGAGGGGTGTGGTGCTGGCAGGGGTAGGAGTTGGAGGGTTGTACAGGTAGGCACCCACACCACCAATGTTCACCCCTGCAGAGAGAGTAGGGGAGGTCTGGCCTGAGCCTCCAGTTCCCAGTCACAGAGAGTTCTGCTGCCCCCTTGCCCCTTCTAGTCTGGTACTTACCCCTGGGTCCAAAGAGAGCCCCGTAGCATGGCTTGTGGCAATATGGCCTCCCGTTGTGCTGGGCACAGGCAGAGGGAATGGGGTCACTCAGGGCCGAGGGAACCCATGCCCCACAGGCCTTCCCCCAAGACAGGCTGCCAGGCTTGTCTGTCCACTGGCCCGGTCTGAGGGGTTGGGGGTGGGCTGGGATGCCAGAATCGCCACTGTGGTCAGGGAGGAAGGGCAAGAGCAGCCAGGAGGTAATGATGCTTCCCTCCCCTCCTAGTCCCCAAAGCCATGGGGTCCACTGTCACAACACAGGCTCCCAAAATCCTGGCTGCTGTGGGGCTCACCAAAGTGTGGCCTTGGGGTTGGCTGCTGAGGTTGCCTTTCGCAGGCCTTCAGGGCTGAAATTGGGAGCCGGTGCCTGGGAGGCAGCGACAAATACACAAATACAGGGCTGTGCACCCTGGCTGGGCCTCACCTCTGCATGTCCGCCGGGGGACAGGACGCTGTGGCAGCGCTCACATTTCAGGCAGAAGCGGTGCCAGTTCTTGCCCAGGGAGCTCACCTTCTCAGCTGTGGGGGAAAAATGGAACCGGGCTGCAAGGAGCCGAGCTAAGTACGGGGCGCCCTCCTTTTGCCCCTCGGCCCTCTGGGGGAATCAGCCTGGCCTGCCCTGCTCCCTGGACACGGAAGAGTCTTTGGGAGACCGGCTCCATCCCGCCCGAGCCGAACTCCCGGCAGAGCCATCCGCGGCCGCGCGCCGCTACAGGTGAGAAGTGTGACTGGGACTCGCATCCTCAGGGAACCCAGCAGCTCACATTGGCCCCTTCTTGTTCCCCTCCTAAGCCCAGGCCTCACCAAAGAAAACGGGTTGCTGGCAACGCGGGCAGATCCAGCTCATGGCTCAGCTCCCGCAGCTCTGGGTAGCTGCATCCGCTCCGCCCCCTTCGTGGCTCCGCCCCCTTCGTGGCTCCGCCCCCTTCGTGGCTCCGCCCCCTTCGTGGCTCCGCCCCCTTCGTGGCTCCGCCCCCTTCGTGGCTCCGCCCCCTTCGTGGCTCCGCCCCCTTCGTGGCTCCGCCCCCTTCGTGGCTCCGCCCCCTTCGTGGCTCCGCCCCCTTCGTGGCTCCGCCCCCTTCGTGGCTCCGCCCCCTTCGTGGCTCCGCCCCCTTCGTGGCTCCGCCCCCTTCGTGGCTCCGCCCCCTTCGTGGCTCCGCCCCCTTCGTGGCTCCGCCCCCTTCGTGGCTCCGCCCCCTTCGTGGCTCCGCCCCCTTCGTGGCTCCGCCCCCTTCGTGGCTCCGCCCCCTTCGTGGCTCCGCCCCCTTCGTGGCTCCGCCCCCTTCGTGGCTCCGCCCCCTTCGTGGCTCCGCCCCCTTCGTGGCTCCGCCCCCTTCGTGGCTCCGCCCCCTTCGTGGCTCCGCCCCCTTCGTGGCTCCGCCCCCTTCGTGGCTCCGCCCCCTTCGTGGCTCCGCCCCCTTCGTGGCTCCGCCCCCTTCGTGGCTCCGCCCCCTTCGTGGCTCCGCCCCCTTCGTGGCTCCGCCCCCTTCGTGGCTCCGCCCCCTTCGTGGCTCCGCCCCCTTCGTGGCTCCGCCCCCTTCGTGGCTCCGCCCCCTTCGTGGCTCCGCCCCCTTCGTGGCTCCGCCCCCTTCGTGGCTCCGCCCCCTTCGTGGCTCCGCCCCCTTCGTGGCTCCGCCCCCTTCGTGGCTCCGCCCCCTTCGTGGCTCCGCCCCCTTCGTGGCTCCGCCCCCTTCGTGGCTCCGCCCCCTTCGTGGCTCCGCCCCCTTCGTGGCTCCGCCCCCTTCGTGGCTCCGCCCCCTTCGTGGCTCCGCCCCCTTCGTGGCCCGGCTGCTGGCCACTCACCGGCCACCAGAAATTTATGACCATTCCACCTGGTAGCAAAGGTGACTTCGCGGTTACTTCAACGAACGTTAAAGCCTCCGTCCAACCCGTAGGCAGGACAGAGGGTCGCGAAGCCGAATGAGCTCCAGACTGGAGGGCAGGTGTGCAATGAAGACGCCCTAACGGCGGGCAGGAAAAATGTCCACACTGCAGACGCCATCAGAAAACTATTCTCTCCCCAAAGCGAGGGGACAGGCATTCTTTGAAACCGTTTAATTCCACCACGTCAGTCTAACAAATGGTTGAGAGCAACGTTATCTGGAGCCCATATTTGCAACCCTACTCTTTGGCTTCAGGCACAATTACTTGACCTCCCTCTGCCTCTGTTTCCTTATCTGTACAGTGAGTATGATTAAATAGTCTCTACCTCATAGGATTGTTTTGAGAATTAGATAAGTTAATACATGCAGAGTGCCCAAACAGCTCCTGGCACATAAATGCTATAAAAACGATAGCTGTCACTATGATGGGTCACTTAATGAACTCAAGACTCTGAGTTTGGAACCGTCAAAATGTGGTCTGCATACGTGGTTTGCTTATTAAACTGTAATGCTTGTAAAGTTTAAAAGTATAATTTAAAACCAATTACGATTTTAAAATATTTGTTAAAAGTAGCTCAGCAGTGCTTCAGAGGACACTTCAAGAAATTTAAATCCACAGAATGGGAGGAAATATTTGCAAATCTGATAAAGGTGTAGTAACCAGAATACATAAATAACTTTTATAATGCAATAATAAAAAGACAATCCAATTAAAAATGGGCAGTCTGAATAGACATTTTTCCAAAGAAGACATACAAATGGCCAATAAGCACATGAAAAAATGCTTAACATTATTAGTCATTAGGGAAACGCAAATCTGGACTACAATGAGATATCATTTTACATCCACTAGGATGGCCATAATTTAAAAAATAAGGGTTGGCAATGATGTGACAAAATTGGATCCCTCTTACTTTGTTGGTGGCAATGTAAAATGGTGTAGCCACTTTGGAAAACACGTAGTTCCTCAAAAAGTTAAACATAGAGTTATCATATGACCCAGCATTCCAACTTCTAGGTATATAATCAAGAGAAATGAAAACATATGTCCACTCAAACTTGTACGGTGGCTCACACCTGGAATCCTAGCACTTTGGAGGCTGAGGCAGGAGGATTGCTTGAGACCAGGAGTTCAAGACTAGCCCGAGTAAGAATGACACTCTATCTCTACACAAAAATAAGAAAAATTAGCCTGCATGGTTGTGCATGCCTGTAGTCCTAGCTACTCAGGAGGCTGAGGCAGGAGGATCCCTTCAGCCCAGGAGTTTGAGCTGCAGTGAACTGTGATGAGGCTACTGCACTCTAACCTGGGCAATAGAGCAAAACCCTGTCTCAGAAAAACAAACAAACAAAACAAACAAACAAAAAACAACAACAAAAAACTTGTATGTGAAATATTCATAGCAGCACTATTTAGAATAGCCAAAAGGAGGAAACAACCCAAAGTTCATCAACTGATAAATGAATAAATAAAATGTGGTATATCCATATGGTAGAATATTATTCAGCCATAAAAAGGAATGAAATACTGACACATGCTACAACATAGATGAATCATAAAAACACTGTTAAGGGGCCAAATACAAAAGGCCACAAGTCGTATGATTACATTTATGTGAAATATCTTGAATAAATAGACCTATATAGGGACAGAGCAGATTGGTAGTTGCCAGGGAATTGGGGGAAGGGGGAATTGAAAGTGTTTGCTAATGAATACAAGGTTTCTCTAGGGGGAGATGAAAATGTTCTGGAATTAGATGGTGGTGATGGTTGTAAAACATTGTGAATATACTAAAAACCATGAATTGTACATTTTAAATAGGTGAATTTTATGGTATGTGAATAAAGTCTTAGTAATAATAGAACCTGAAGAGAACTAAAGAAAAGAGGTTGCTCAGCCAATGAGGGGCAAAAGGGAGAGCTGATCACTTTGTGCCAGTGTTCCAGAAGAGGGGACAATCCCTCAATGAAGGATGGTGGCCAACCAAAGAGTTTTCTGAAGTTCCTTTGCTACATCAAGTCTGCTGAGAAAGGGCTGAAGAGGGTGTGCACTCATTGGACTATAGTGCTCTGTGCTCTTCTGGGTGAAAAGAGCACTGCATTAGGAGTCCCTCTTGGGACTTCAGTCTCCTCATCTGGGCAACAGGGATGGCACTGGTGTCTATGAACTTCCACTCAACATCCGTTTCCTGAATCATCTCTAGCAATACTTTTTGCTTATAACATTTGTTTTATCTTCCTTGTTGACTTCTAAGGGTGGAAGCCTTGCACAAACTTTTCTACACTTTCTCATTATTTGTTTCTTGTTTTGGGGAATATTTCAAGATCTTCAGTTTTATAATTATTTCTTGAAGGGTTTCTTTAACAAACTTAAAAAATATTAGTTTTAGCCTCCACTGAGTTTTACTGTCTTGTTTCTGGCCTCCCTCATCTGTTTCTTCTTGAAGGAGGCAGCTAGAGGTTCACTGCCTTTTGCTCTCTATTGCTCTCAGGGAGAAGGTCCCACTTCAGATTAGCAGGACTGCATTGGTGTATTTATTTATTCTTAGATATGCTGCCTCCTCTAGGAAGGCTAATTTCATCTGTCCAGCTATCTATCCTCCTCAGAACTTCCAAGACACATCATATAATCCTTTCCCAAGGTTCCCAGAACTTTCTGCCTTAGATCACTTTGTGTGCTTGCCTCATCCTCCTCTGCAGGTCATCTTTACCCCAGCATCCAGCACAGGGCCTAACATGAAGAAACAAACACTGGAGTGTGAATGTGAGTACCATGCTGCTGTCACACAACTTGCCGTCAGTCAGTGGGGCAAATGCTTTACTGCTCCCCACATCTGTGGCCTCCTTTATCGTATGGCCTCATCTCACAGTATGCCTCATCTCTTCTATTTCAGTGCTTAGAAAAGACTAGTTGAGGCTTCTTCCTTCCAAACATTTGCTATTGTATCCATTTGCAGGTATAGCAAATCATAGTACTCCACTCTTCTTTGCCAGTTTCTATTATTCTGATGATTCTAAAAGAGGCTTTGTAAAGAATGCTAAGAGGGAAAATTAACATTTCCTGTAGGAATGCATTTGTCATTACTGACAATGGGTATTTCAAAGAATAGTTGGTGTGACTTAAGTCTCTAAAATGATATTTTAACAAATACCACAAATGGGTAATTCCAGCCGAGAGTAGGAATTACTCAATTGTCAAGGTGCAGTTTGTGTCATCTCCTAATGAGGCAGGCCCCTCTCTCATAAAGATGACTGTTCTCTTGGTGCCCACCTGCCTTTCCCCGAACAGATCTCTGTCATGGTATATACAGCATTGTTGTACTTGTTTACTTGTATGACATTCTTATTGACAGGATTGACTGAGACTTATTTATCTGTGTATCTCTACCAATGAGTACAGTGTAGGTACTCAGTGATGATAGTTATTATTAAAATCTTCACTAACATACTTCATGTTTTTAAGCTGTTATTAGGTACATATGTTTTAGGATTGTTGTATTTTCTTGATGAAGTGACCTTTTGATTATTATTGTTATAAAAGCTGAAGAACCAAGCTTTTCAACTCTAGGTGAGTGAATGAATGGTGGTGGAGATGATGACTTCAAGTCCCTGGAGGGTTGTTACATGGAAGAGGCATTATTATTATAATAAAGGCTAGGCTGTAGCTTAGAGAGTGAAATAGGGTATGCCAGCTTCCTGCCCACCTCCTCCACTCCAATCTAGGCTTTGTGTGCCCCCTTAGTCCGTGAGCTTCATGAGGGCAGGGACCACGGCTTCTTTGCCAACCACTGTATTTCCAGTGCCTTGTTTAATCTCTGTCACACAGTGCTCAATAAATATTTGTTGGTGAATGATTCTTAAATATTATACACAAGTCCCCCTCAGGCATGAGTAGATGAGTGCTAGTGGTGGAGACATGGGAATAGGAGGGGACTGGTAGGGGTTTAGAGCTCTGGAGTGAGGGAAGTTCAGCTTCCTAGGAGTAAGGTCTCACGAGTTTGTTCCTTAATATATATGAGGATCAACATGTATGACACAAAAAGGGAATATGATTTAAACTGATCCTGGTTATAAATAGTAGGTAACTAATAAAGTAAAAAGAGAACTGAAAATTTGCTTTAGCAGCAAACCAGTCCAACTAATTATAGCCATTCACAAGAACTTTACTAATTAAGCTTAATTAGCATGTAGCACAATTATGTCTATCATTAAATATGTGGCAAATAAGAGAATGTGGGAAAGTGTTATGTAAACTATAAAGCAATGTATTAATATGGCTGCTATTATGCGTCAGGTTAGCTTTGCATTGAGTTTAACCATAAACTCCACCCATTTTATGTCTATATAGATTTGCACAAGGACACGGTCATATGCTTGTGACTTTTAAAGCACCATCCAGAACTTTATTCCTAGATGACTGTTTTGAAATGGAAATCACTCATTTCTGTAAGTTAATGAAAAATCAGTCTTTCTTTGTAGTTGTGCTTCTTAATCTTTATTACCTATAACCCTTGTGCTTTCTTTTTTGAGACAGAGTCTCACTCTGTTGCCCTGGCTAGAGTGCAGTAGCATCATCATAGCTCACTGCAACCTCAAACTCCTGGGCTCCCCTTGTGCTTTCTCACTGCATCTTTTGCATATCTCCTCCAACTAGAAAGCTTTACTTTCTGTAGTTTATATTACTTTTTAAAAAAGGAAATATACACACAAAAGAGACTGAATTTGCTTTCTTCAAAACATACTAATTCCCCCACCTGTAGAGAATTGCTGTTGTATAATCACACATCATTTATGCCTCTTGTAATAGTCTGATTTTTTCCCCCTTGTTTTCCAGCATCAGTGCACTCTGTATATGGCTATTAGTGGTTAGCTGCCTGGGGCTACTGAGTGGGCTACATTTTGTCATTCAGTGGCATCAACTGGACTCTTTCAGAATCAAGATTGCAGGAAAGGACCATGGCTGCTTTCAAGCTATGATTGTGAAGAAATCAGTAACAGCTTTGATGGTTTTCCATCTAAAAATGGATTTGGCTTTTCAAGTATCACTTAGAAATGTGTACTTCATCTGAGAGTATACAAAAATAACCACTTCCAAACAACTTGCAGCATAAAAAAATGTATCCATTCACTGGAAACTGAAGAGAAAAAGAGAGGAGTGAAACTTAGTAGTCAGCTTGCTTATAAATCTGATAGATGGTGGCAATGCTCCTTGGTGTTGGTATAAAGTACTAGCAACGTCCTCACTTCATAGTAAGGTCTGGCAGGTAATTTGTAAATAATATACAAGAATAGTCCTGTTAGGTAATGAGACTATGTTAATGAGGCTAGGAACAGGTTAATCTTATGAACTCAGACAAATGCAAATGCTTACCTTTTTATAGAGGAGTCTTCCATCTCCTCTATGAATATCAAGGGCACAGAATCACGAGTCAGGTTCCAGCCTTTTCCCAAATCCCAAATGACTGGGCTTTTCTCTTCTCCAAGCTTTTGGAATAGGCAGGGCTATAAAGTCCTTATCTGTAATATCTACCCTCCCACCACCCACCAAGAAAGGCAGCATCTTAGTGGGGACAAGAACCTGAATACCCATCTCTTGATAAAAAACCACAAAGAGAAAGTCTACGAAGAAGGCAATGAATCTTTGTATTTTTATATTTTTATTTTCTACCTAGAAGCATTTCCTTTGAACAACCGCATCTCTCCCTATTCACGTCAATTCAACCTTGTCTGGATGGTTCAGTAGGGCAGACCCTGCCTTTCCATGGTGAGCTTGTGACCTGGGTCTGTCTGAGTACTCCATCCACCTGGCCACAGTAATTGTTCCTGGATAGAAATGTGACTTAAATAAGACTAATCAGCATCTTCCCTGAGACTTTCTGGTACTGTAAGAAAAGATACACTCTAATTTTCTAGATAAAAGCCTATAAAGACCATGACCCTGAGTGGAGAGGCTTCTGAAAATAAGGCCAAGTGGAGCAGACGGATGGAGGAAGAGAGAGTCCTGATGACATCTCTGACCTCCTAGATGTAGGTCTGCCTTGGTTTCCTATTACTAAGCCATAAATTACCCACCACCCATTGTTTTTCTTAAGTTTATTTGCATTAGGTTTCTGATACTCAACCAAAAGGGTTCTAATAAATATAATATGCACATTTATACAGCTAGAAATGTTTCTTCTTCTTGCATATAAGAATTATGTTGTGTAGGGTTCTGGCACTGTAGGTAGTTTTACATGCATATTTTCTTAATGCATGATTTTCAAAGATAACTTTTTTTTTTTTTTTTCTGAGAAGACAGGGTCTCTCACTCTGTTGCCAGGGCTAGAGCACAGTGGCATCATCACAGCTCACTGCAGCCTCCAACTTCTGGGCTCAGGCAATCCTATTGCCTCAGCCTCCCAAGTAGCTGGGACTACAGGCACACACCTGGTACAACCATACCTGGCTAATTTTTCTTTTTTTTTTTTGTAGATATGGGGTCTTGCTCAGTTGTCCAGGCTGGTCTTGAACTCCTGGCCTCAAGTAATCCTCCTGCCTTGGCCTCCCAAAGTGCTAAGATTATAGGCATGAGCCACCATACCTGGCCCAAAGATAACCTTATAGAAAAACCAACAAAAAAACAGTATTGGAGGAATTGAAGAACAAAAAGGATATAACATACAGCAAACAAATAAAAAAATGTCAGAGGTCCTTTCTTATCAGAAATTACTTTAAGTATAAATGGATTAAACTCACCAATTGCTACAGTCTGAATATTTGTGTGTCCCCCTCAAAATTCACATGGTTGAAACCTAATCCCCAATGCAATATTAAGAGATGGGGCCTTTAGGAGGTGATTAGGTCATGAGGTCAAAGTCCTCATGAATGGGATTAGTGCCCTTATAAAATAGGCCTAAGGGAACTTGTTTGTCCCTTCTTTAATATGAGGTTACAAAGAAAAGACTTCCATCAACGAGGAAGAAGGTACTCTTAAGATCCCAAGTCTGTAGGTGCCTTGATCTTGGACTTCCCAGCCTTCAGAACTGTGGGCAATAAATTTCTTGTTTTTTAAGTTACCCAGTCTAAGGTATTTTGTTATAGTAGCCTGAATGGACTAAGACATCAATTAGAAGACAGAAACTGACAGAATGGATTAGAAAACACATGATTCAACTATATATATACATATGTTGTGTATAAGAGACTCACTTTAGATCCAGAGATACATATAGGTTGAAAGGATGAAAAAGATATTCCATGGAGATATCCAAAAGAGAGTTGCAGTGGCTATACTAACATCAGACACAATAGACTTTAAGTCAAAAATTGTTATAAGAGACAAAGTCATTATATATTGACAAAAGAAAGAGTCAACTCATCAGGAAAATATGGCAAACTATGAACATACATGCATCAGACCACAGAGGCCCAAAATATAGGGAGCTAACATTGTTAGAACTGAAGCAGAAATACAGTCGTCCTTCAGTATCTACAGCGATCGGTTCCAGGACCCCTTGTGGATACCAAACTCTGAAGATGCTCAAGTCCCTTATATAAAATGACATACTATTTGTATACAGCCTATACACATTTTCCCATACACCTTATTTTTTTCAAAATGGGTTCTTGCTGTACCACCCAGGCTGGCCTTGAACTCCAGGGCTTAAGCAATCCTCCTGCCTCAGGCTCCTGAGTAGCTAGGACTGCACACATATGCCACCATGCCCAGCTAATTTTTGTTTTTGTTTTTTTTTTTTAGACATAGGGTCTTGCTATGTTGCCCAGGCTGATCTCAAACTCTTGGCCTCAAGTGATCCTCCTGCCTTGGCCTCCCAAATTGTTGGGATTATAGGTGTGAGCCACTGTATCTGGCCTTGTATTATTATTTTTACTTTTTTCCAAATATTTTTGATCCACGGTTGGTTAAATCCACACATGTGGAACCCATGGATATGGAGGGCCTACTACAGGCAGGTCCTACAATAACAGCTGAAGACTCCAGTACTCTACTTCAATAATAAATAGAACATCTAGACAGCAGTTCAATAATGAAATAGAAGACCTGAATAACAATACTAAACTAAGTAGACCTAATAGACATATATAAAAGACTTTACCCAATGACAGCAGAATACACATTCTTTTCAAGTGCATGAAACATTCTCCAGGATACATCCTGTGTTTGGCCACAAAATAATACATTAAAAAATATCTAGGCCGGGCGCTGTGGCTCACACCTGTAATCCTAGCACTCTGGGAGGCTGAGGCGGGTGGACCATTTGAGCTCAGGAGTTCGAGACCAGCCTGAGCAAGAGTAAGACTCCGTCTCTACTAAAAATAGAAAGAAATTAGCTGGACAACTAAAAATATATAGAAAAAAATTAGCCGGACATGGTGGCACATGCCTATAGTCCCAGCTACTGGGGAGGCTGAGGCAGGAGGATCGCTTGAGCCCAGGAGTTTGAGGTTGCTGTGAGCAAGGCTGACGCCACGGCACTCTAGCCTGGGCAACAAAGTGAGACTCTGTCCACCCCCCAAAAAACAAAATCTAAATTGGCCAGCTGCAGTGGCTCACACCTATAATCCTAGCACTCTGAGAGGCCGAGGCAGGAGGATCGCTTGAAGTCAGGAGTTTGAGACCAGCCTGAGCAAGAGCGAGACCTCGTCTCTACTAAAAATAGAAAAGAATTTAGCTGGTGTGGTGGTGTGTTCCTATAGTCCCACTATTTCAGAGGCTGAGGCAGGAGGATTGCTTGAGTCCAGGAGTTTGAGGTTGCAGTAAGCTCTGATGAGGCCACTGCACTCTAGTGCGGGCAACCGAGACCCTATCTCAAAAAAAAAAAATATGTGTATATATATATACACACACACACACACACACACACACACACACACACACACACACATATGCTAAGTGAAAAAATACTGACAGAGAAGGTCATATATATGATTCTATTTGTATGAAATATACAGAGTAGGTAAATCCATAGATACAAAAAGCAGATTGGTGACTGCAAGGGGCTGCAAGGAGGTAGGAGTGGGGACTAACTGCTTATATGGTACAGGGTTTTATTTTGGAGTAATTAAAATGGTATATATTACGATGCAAATTTCACCCCAATTTAACAAAAGCACCTGAGATAGCAGTCAGAATAGCGGTTACATTTTGGGAGAGTAGTGACTGGAAGAGAATATGAGAGGGGTTCCTCGGTTGTTGGTCATATTTTATTTTTTGATTCAGGTGTTGGTTACCCAGCTGTGTTCATTTTGTGAAAATTGTTAAGCTTAACTTGTGATATGTGTGCTTTTTTATGTGAACATTATACTTTAAAGCTTATTTCTAAAAAGTTAAATAGAGTTATCATATGACCCAGCTGTCATTCCTAGATGTATATCCAAGAGAAACGAAAACATATGTCCACACAAAAACTTGCACACTAATATTCATAGAAGCATAATTCATTATAGCCCCAAAGTGAAACAACCCAAATGTCCATCAACTAATGGATAAATAAAATGTGGTGTATCCCTCCATACAATGGAATATTATTCAGCCATAAAATACAATGAAGTAGTGATACACAATACAATATTAGATGAACCTTGAGAACAGTACACTAAGTGAAAGAAGCCAGACACAAACGACCACATATCATATGATTCCATTTATATGAAATGTTCAGAACAGGTAAATCTACACAGGCAGAAAGGAGATTGGTGATTGCCAGCAGCTTGGGAGTAGGAGGTAATTGGAAGTGTCTGCTAATGGGTATGTGTTTTGGGGGGAGGTGATGGAAATGTTCTGGAATTAGATAGTGGTGATGGCTCTATCACATTGAAGATATTAAAAACCACAGAACTGTACATTTTCAAATCGTGAATTTTATGTTATATGAAGTTTAATATTATAGGAATACTGCAATTAAAAAGTAGATCTTAAATATTTCATCAATCAAAATATATGTGAACTCTAGCATGTCAAATAAAAGAAGTTCAAAGGGAAAAACATTATTCTAAAAAATATTCCTTTTCCCTCTGCCCATGCCCCAGATCAGTACATCTCAGACATGGACTTCAGACACCATTGGAGAATTGAAGTCTAAGCAGCAAAGCAGGGGATGAACGTAGGACTATGAGTCACAGTTCAGTATACAAGTTTGTGACCAACATGTTTGATTGTCCCTGAACAAAGGAATGTGATAGTTGATGAGAAGCAGAACTTGGGCTCCAGCGAGGGAGAGAAAGCGGTTGTGACAAAGTGTTGGCAGCCCCGGCACCAGGCTGCTTCCCATTGCTTCATCCACAGGGTCATGCCTTAGGAATGAGTAGCCCTTCCTGATATAATCACAGCAGCAAGAGGCCCTCAGGTACTTTTTGCCCTTTACTGACTTCCTTTTCCACTGATGGCTTTGGTTATACATTATTACTCATGAATATTCCCAAAAGTTATAAAAACCATAGATTTATTTGGGTAGTAAACTAAACCTCCAGGACTCTAAAAGTACCTGGATTTACAAATCAAAAACAAAACCAGATTAATAGTTTTCTGGGTAAATCTGCAACTGGGGCAGCTTAGAATTAAATAAACCTCAGAGTTTATGGGACTTAAAGGTAAGCTAAATTTTATTGGGTTCTAGTTCTCATTCCCACTGTGTTCTGAAGCCCACAGTACCAAAGTACAAAGGAGTAAAAGAAGTACCTATTGGCATTTTAGATGATCAAAGAGTAAGAGGTTTCCTTGGTGTTTTGAAATGCTTTCCTGCTGCTCCTGTGTTCCAGATGTTTCAACATGTGTAGGAATAGTGAGACTGACTGGAAACTGGTAGACAGTTGTCTGATATTCCTGGATTTTTCAAACACCTCCTTTGTGATAGTTTCCCCTTTGTTGAGCCTCCTTTGCCTACTTGTACTCTACTCCTTTAAGGACCTACCCAATTTTACCTTGTTTTTGTATGGACTAGTAAAGTAGGCTGGAACTGAGATAAGAGATGTTCAGAACTGGGGACACTGGGGTCCAGGGCCCAGGAATAATAAGTAGACCTGAACTCCACATCTTTCACATAAGTATCATGGTACAAAATGAAAGATGGAAATTTCAGAGATAATTTGCTCAATGCTAAATGAGGTGAGGAGTGGCAACTCTAAAATACATACCCTCTATGTCCATTCTCATCTTGTTCCTCTTCTACTGGGGTGTGTGTGTGTGTGTATGTGTTCATTCACTCACTTTACCATTTCCTGGCAGCTAAAATGACAGGGCCTTCTCCATAATCCATTCTGCCCCCAGCAGCCATACCTACCTTCTGGAAGTCAGACCCTTGAGATGATTGCCTACTGGCCACAAAGGCGCTCATATCCATGGTCTCTGTGGCTTCTATGGCTGCCTCCCTGGAGCAGAAACGTCGGCGGTAGTCCCTCCTTTTGGAAATCTGAAGACTTCCAGAATTGCCCCTGAAAAGAAAGGAAGATAGGCAGGTGAGAGTCAATAACAATGTGATTATAATCATCTTTATGTAGGTGAGATTCAGGAAGCCTGGATGGAACCTTAGCAGGGGCAGAGTATCAAAGAAATGAAAGAAAATAATACCATAACATGGTTGATTTTATCTCTTTGCTATCTTTCTCCACATCCTCTACTTTTTGTTCTCTGATTATGTAACTCTGCCTCTATTTTCATCCTGTTCCTTCACTTCCCTTAAACATATTCATTTCCCTTATTTTCTAAAAACTCCTTTCTTGCCTGATCCTCCACAAATGGAATGAACAGAAGTCTGAGAAGCTTTAAATCATTACATCTTGATATGAGTTATCTTTTGTCCTTCTGCATGTAACAAAGACTGTGATCTCTTTTGTGTACCTATATTAAATTCAGCTTTGTGAAGACAGTTATCTTGATTCATATCATTTAATGTCCAAGTGCTTGTACAACATTAATGGATATGCACAACCAGCTCAATAGAGGTAGGGACAAGGGAAGGGGAAGAGGAAGAGAAGGAAAGAATGGTAACAGGTTCTTCAAGAAGGTATGTCGCCTAGCATCGATGGGAGTAATTTAGGAAGTCTTGAAGAAAAAGGAGCAGGACTTACTTGTAATGATGAAAAACAGATGAAAGATGTGAAGACAGGGATGCACTGAGTATGAGAGATACAACTTTAAAACAACCATTATTTTTTAATACATTAAAGTACACAGAGGGGGGAAAAACCTGGCCTATAATTCCACAGCACCAGATAACCTTTAATGACATAAACATATTTTATATGTGTGTGCATGTGTACACATTTTATGTGTATGTTTGTATTTTATAGAAAATGCATTTTCATGGTCAGAATGTTAAAACAAAACAGAAGATACAAACAAAAAGTGAAAGCATCCCTCCGCTCCCTCTTCCAATGGCAACTTTTTTGGGTTATGATTTAGTTTTGATGAAATGACAAGAGAATTTTGGGCCATGAAGTGTTGAGTTACTCCTTTAGCCAAATCATAGAGATTTGGGGCTGGACTGACTGACTTCAACATGCTTATGAAATCTGGCTGGAAGGAGAAAGGGGGCCACCTAAAATTACAGCCCCTAAACCTTTTTCTGCTACCTCTAAGATTAGTTTACCCTCCTTCTCATCCTCAGTTTCTTTCTACAAGCTGCAGGAGCAGTGTGTTCCCCTTCTGGCCCAGCACCACTATTCCAGAATGCTGTTGAAATGAGGGAACCACCAGAAGCCTTGATATACACACTCACTACTATAGACAGTGCTTTTTGTATATATACAAAGACTCAGGACAGAAGCAAGAGAACAGCAAGCTTTTGGAGTGCTAAGCACCCAGCAAATATAATCAGCAATTTACAGTTTTAATCTATTTATAAATTGCTTAATATCAACAATCAGTTAATAAAAACAGCTACTATTACCACATTGATTCTTTCAACAAATTATTTATTGAGCACCCTCTATATGCCTGGCAACTACACTGTGAATATGATAATTTGAGAAAAAAAAAAGTAATTGAAGACAGACTTCCTGCTTTGGAGGGTTTATAACGTAGTTGGGGGAAAGTGGGGAAGGCATATATTAATTAGAGAAACATACATATAGAATTCGAACTATGTTAAGTGCTATAACATAAACATACCTGTTTGTTTTCTTCTGCAAATGTATATAGAATGAGGGCAAATCAGAAGTTATCATTTTTTAAGATTTTCATTATAAATTCAACTACTTAGGTTATCAATAAATACTGTTATTCCATACATACTTTTTTAGTTAAAAATTACATAAACTTTACCGCAAAATTATATAAAGATGAAATGTGCTCACAATCCCAAACTATTTTTATTTGTCCATGTTCTTACATAAATTGTTAATAAATGAATACTTTGCTTAGGTTCTCATCCTGGGATTGGTAGGTAAGCTTTGTTAAGGTGAGAACCAAGGTTTAGGAATATTTACTTATTTTAAAAAACCACCTCACTTCTGTGATAAGTTATTTCCTCTTGAAACCCTCCTCCACTTTTAAAAAAATATACTTAATGCCCCTATGGGATGCCTGTATCCACCCCCTCAACCCCATTTTTCCTTAGTCCCTGAACCTGGCCATGTAATAAACAGACATATATTCTGGCATACTCTGCTACCAAAACATTTAACTTTTTGACTTTGTAGAGAGATGAAGTGGCATGGGATGAAGTGGCAACACTCTATATATTCAGCAGTATCAGCAGAAACAAAGAATATTATGTGCCCTGTGAATAGAACAGCTGTGAATAGAAGAAAGATGGCTTAGAATCAGGAGGCCTTCATTCACAAAGCCAAGTAGAATTTTTAGGGGATTATTTCTACAACTTAGGTAAAATTAGGTGTTTGCCCCAATGTAAACATAACTGCTGATCATTTGTTCTCACAGATGAAGGAGTCCAATAAAAATTTTTCCTGATGTTTGTATAAATTTAAAAGTTATACCACAAGCCACATGTAAAGGTTGGGGCCCATTCCTTGCACGTCTTTGTCTCCTAAAATGACAACTTATTTAGTACTGTGCTAACAGTGAATGAAAAGAAAGATTATGCTCTACCTCCAGGCACTATCTACTGGGTTAGAGTTCTGCCCTTTCTTTCACCTGGTTTCTCTGGAAAAGTTAGATTCCACTGATCAAAGAGGAAGAAGTCACCAACACTGCCTGCCCATACTACAGAATCTGAAAGCTCTTCCTCTGCTGGTTTAAGGAAGGTATGAAGAATCCCGTTCCTTCAACTCTTAGAAGTGAGCATTAATCTAGAAAAAGCCCCACATTGGTAGATGCCTTTGGTGTCAATCTTGAAGTTATCCAGAGCACAAGAGGAACTGCTACCAAAGCTTAGGCCCAAAGTACTCCAGCCCCAGCTACTTGAACTAGTTCTGCCTTTCCTAGATTTGGCTGTTTTTTCCCAGCCATCTCAAGTGCCCCACCCCCTCCTAGAGAGTTAAGAATGTGACTCCCTTTGAGAGAAAGTGAGGTTAGGATTGGACTCTGGATATGATTAATTCCTCCCCACTCTTTCCCTAAATCCGTCTCTCCCCAAAGATAGGTGAATTTACTAAACGAATAGGCCTGAAAATCAGTACAAACTGGTGTTTAAAATTCTTATGTTCACTGAATTCCTGTAGATAACCTTTAAGAATGGGGAGGGAGTAGTTCTCTGGGAAACAAATCTCCCTGAAGCTCACCTGGGTTTAAGCTATACTAAAGGGCACCTTTTGAGTTAGTCTATGGTTTCTAGGCCAGAAAAGTACATTGAATTCTGACTTCAGCCTAAAAAGCAGGCCTCTAAAGATTACTCAGGCAGGATGGCCTGACACTGTACACATTTGGTGCTGAGATGAAGATAATGATCTTATCTTAAAAAAGGAAAACTAAACAACCCTGTGACACAGTGAAGTTAACTTGTCCAAAATCACAGCAAGGCAAATAGCTGAGGCATATTCAAGAATCTAGCTCTCCCAAATGTGTGCCTTTCCACAATATGATGAAGAGAGGCCAGGATGACTTCTAAATTGACAGTAGCCTAGGTTCTAGAAAAATTAAATCGCCTCCCCAAACTCAACCTAAGGATTCTATAGCTCTGCACACAAAGAAACAGGAAAAAAAAAAAAATCTTAGGAAAAAAGATCAGCAATTTTACATTATCTTTGAGGCACAGGAGGGGGAATAGAATTCTGGGACAGAGATTAGAAAATATGAGGACTGAGTTCCCTGATTCCCAACAGCACCTTTAGCAAGAACCTGATTGTCCTAGATGAGCTTAGTTCCCAGAAGATCCTAGAGAAAGTCAACACAAGGGTATATAAAAAGCTTCACAACAGGAAGATGCCAATACCCGACCAGCTGCCTACTCACTACCTGTCCAGGTAGCGCTGGGGCATAGACTATATAATCTAACATTCTGGCATGAAGGAAGCAGCTCTAAACAAGTGAAGAAAGAATGGTTGGGGGTGTGGACAGACAATAAGGCAGCAGGGGTTAATTGTTCTAGTTTTCCTTTGGAGTTCAAATGTGTGTGGTTCCAAAACAAAAATCCAGAAAGAAACATGAGATTAATGCATTTATTCCAGGTAATTAACACATTAAAAATAAAGTTAAACTTGTCCAAGTCAACTCATAAATTCTTTAATCTTTTTAACAAAATGTACAACCCAAAACATCACACTGGTGGAAATAACTTGGGAAAGGAGGAGGTAGAGGAAAGGACACATATGGGTTTGTGGAGCAGGGAATGAGTCCGATCCCAAGACAAGTTTCAGATCTTCTACCTCTTCAGAACAGAAATAGCTGCTAAACAATTTAATACAATTTAATACAAAGTGTTACTGGATCACAATACAATGAACAAAGACCATTTCAAAAATAAAAGTGATCCCCAAAAGTGTATCTGCTCCTGGCACTGAGCCATGAATAAGCTCTCCTGGCACTGAGCCATGAATAAGCCTTACCGATCTGTTGTCTTCCAAAAGTGAGCCTGCCAGGTTTTCTTCCATGTTTACTAAGGCCATTTCCAAACAGGTCTGTGGATTAGCAAGACCATCTCAAAGACAACAGAGTAAGGGAAGTACAGGAGTTGACATGCTAATAAGGGAAGTAACCAGTAAACAAAAATACTAATGGTGCATTTCAAACAATGTTAAGGCATCCAAATGAAAGCCTAAAAGATGAACAATTCTTCCTCCAAGTTTTCCATTTCAGCAAGCTTTCTGGTGTTTCTCCCAGAGATCCATCAGCTGCCCAGGAAATTGGGTAGGAATACAACACAACAATTGGAGAAGTCAGCTCTGTCTTCCCTCCTCCCCCACATTCCAGAAATGGCAGAGTCAAAGCCAAAATACAATCAAAGCACACTATGAGGTGAGCCAGATAGACATTTGGTTTTAATGACAAGTAGGAGAAAATAAATTGGCCAAAAAACAAATTAACAGAAAATACTTTTTTACAGATATGTATAGAAGTTATGACTAATTTGTCTGGTATTTTAAAGGGAAAAAAAAAAGGAGGTAAATTTTTTAGCTTCCACAAACATTTACTGTAAGATGCTGATTGCATCTCTTGGTGTAGGTTCCAGATGAAATAGCAAACTAGTCCTGGATCTCTTCTGGGCATCTGATTTCTAGAAGCCAATTTGATTCATCCGCAAGTAGCTCTGGGTATTTATTCTTGGTTGTGAACACTGAATTCTCTGTGGTCCTGAATGGCATCAACTGTAGCTTCTTGTTCAAGCATTTCCTGAAGGACCATATTGCCTCCAACTACCTGCTCCCTTGAAGGGGACCGTGAAGCTGGAGTTTTTACCAAATTCAAAGGGTTGCCATTGTCCTTATCTACTTGAGGAATTGCTACCTCTGTGATTGATGCATTCGGTATTTCTAGCTGTAGTGGGCCCATCTCCAGGGAACTACATGTAGAAGGGTCACCTGGCTCAGGGAGTAGAGAACATGGTTTCTCTTTCTGAACTCCAGAAGTCCGTGTTACGAAGTCTACAAGGTCTGGAAGGCAAGGAGATGGCCCAAGGCCTGCAGGATTAATTGTTTCTGATTCCAATCTGAGTGACTCTTGTTTCTCTAATTGGCAAGTTTCTTCTACTTCCTCAGGCATCATTCCTCCTGCTAACAGGTCAAGGGCCTGGTGTGTTCCCTCCAGGCCTCCCAAGCCACGGTCAACATTTTCTACAGGAAATTCAGTTTTCAAAATGTTAGGAGAAGTGATCCTCACACTTATGGGATTAGGTGAGTTTTGTTTACTCTCTGTCTCAAAGTTAAGCACCAAAGTTTTGGGAGAATCTAACGGAAACCCAGAAAAAGATGGGATTGGTTCAAAGTCAGTGGGAGCGGGGGGGTTACACCCTAGAGGTGATATACAACTTTCTTCACATACTTTCTGAGACAGCATAGTTGGAGATCTACGTCCTGGGTCTACCCGAGTGTTGCAGAAATTAACCCGCATATCCCCCAGATTCCCCAGGGTAGCAAGCTCGTCTACCTTTAAGTCTGTAGCTTCAAAGTCTTCTAAGGTCTTGTTTTCTATTGTCACTGTTAATTCTGGATGGACATCTCGTAGCTCCAGAGCTTCCACTTCTGGTTTTTCCAGGCTTTCCCAGGTCTCTGGCTTCTTCTTGTTCTCATTCCAAACAGCCAGCTCATAGATCTTTTGACCTTGAAAGTCTTTTGAAAATTTTTCTCTCTTGAGTTGGAGGCTCCTGTACCTAGAAGTCCTGGATGCTGATTCTGGAGCTGAATTTTCCAGCCAATCCTCACTACCAGCTGAAACTCCTTGCTCCTGTGTACTATCTGTTAAACACATAGCTGATCTGACTGGGGTTTGAAGATGCAATTCCGGGGCAGAAATTTTCCCAGGTGTATCTTGTGGGTTCTGGAGTAAAGACCTGGCTTCTGCAGGAAATGAGTCTATTTTTGCCTTTGTGGAAGAGAGAGCCTGTGCACTCAATTCAATCACTACTTTACTGGGAGTTTCACTTCCTGCCATCGATTTCTTGGACTGTTCAGCCTCTTTGTCAATCATTAGCAACTTAGGCTGTTCTAATTCCCCCTCCCACATGAACCTGTTCCCATGATTTAAATTAGAATCTTCTATGCTGTGGGGCCCAATGTTGGGCCCTGCTCCCTCTTCAACTACCCCCTCAGAGAGCTTTGCTACCCTTCTTTTTAGTTCAGTGTTTGTCTCTACCTCACTTTCTCCACAATCCTCAGAATGGTGGAGCTCTTGACTTTCTTTATTCTGGTTACCAGATTCTATGAGGTGGATTTCTACCAACTTCTGAGATTCCTTGGTATAGCAGTGTATATCTAAGAGCTGAGGGGCTGGTTCTACACCAGGTGGCCCTGGCTCTCCCAGGTCAAGCTCAGTTTTCTCCTCTGGAGATATATCCCTATTAGTGTCATTCTGGAAAGAACTAGAAGTCCACATGGCCAAAGTGTCTGTCTTTGGGGTAAGAGTTTCATAAGGCCTGCTTTGACACAACCTTGCCAGAGGCTGTAAGAAGCCATAGCTGCTCCCTCTGCTTTTTGGATCTATGTGTTCTACAACTGACCACTTCCCTAAGGACACCAGAGTTTTTGCAATGGGGTTTTCAGAGTTGTTGACTACAGTATCTTGAGACTTCTCTTGGGATGCACTGTTGCTCAAAGTAGAAGTGGAAGAGGTGTCTGAACTTTCAGCTCTAGAGAGGTTGTTGCTATTTTCCCCATTGGCTAATGGACCCCCACTCAGCTTAGTCTCAGGGGCCCCCTTTCCACCACTACTGTAGAATATGTCATACAGGTCCTTAGCATTGGCTGTGGCTAAGCATGAATTTCGTTTCTCCAATTTTTTGGCTTGTTCACTGAACACACTTGAGAGGGGTGGTGGAGGACGTACTAACACAGAGAACAGGGTCTGGTCCCGGTCACTCTCACTCACCCCAGGAGCTGTCTCATCAGAAGGAATAGCACCTGGCTGTGCTGAGGCCACGATGGCTACAGGCAATACTGGGTTCAAAATGTTAGGACCCAGGAAGCCAGGGCTGAGAGTCTGAGATACAACTGGGTTTGACTTTACTGGAGCCAAGACAACATTTGCTTGCGCAGCGGACGGGGCAGCTGGATGAGGTATTGCTGGGGGTGGCGGAGGGGGTGGGGGTGGGGGTGGTGGAGGAGGTGGTAACATTTGCTCCGGTATATGGGATGGCTCATTCTTTTCAGTCAGCACCATTTTTTCCTCAGGAGACCCTTTTAGAATCACCTCTTCCCCTCCAAATGCTTTGGAGATGATGTCTGGAGGCAAGAGGAGATCAGCTGAAGACTCTTTAACCACTGGCAGAGGTTTAGCAGTGGTTCCAGAGGATTTGATGGACAGAAAGGTGTTAAGAGGAGCTGGTTTGCTCACTGTGGCTGAACCTGACTTGCGGAGTACTGTGGATGGAATAGGCAGATTGGGTCGGATCTTAGTTGGCGTTGAAGTTGTCACAACAGGCATCCAAGGGCTAGTATGTGCAACAACGGTTTTCCCAGAGAGCTTGATTTTGATGGGCTTTGCCTTTCCAGCGTCAGTTTTGCCATCCTCTTTGTCCTTACTGCTTTCCACGATTTCTTCTTTAGAGATACTTGGGGCAACCACTGAACTTTTTTCCTCCTCTTTTTCTGGCTTCTTCCAGCTGAATTTCCCAAAAGAAGATGATATTGGTGAATCCTTCTTTACCTCTTCTTTTAATTGGAGTTTGATGCTGGTGTTCCTTTTATTTTCAGCTTTTTCAAGGGAGTTCCTACCCTCAGAGAGTTGGTCTTCTAATTCCTCAGAGACTGTGTCATCATCCTTTACTTCTTTCATGATCTTTGCCTTTTTTTCTTTCTTCTCCTCCTTTGGTTTCTCACTAAGTTTGCGCTTTAGCTCACTCTGCCGTCGCCGTTCTGTCTCTAGGACCACAGCTAAGCCAGCTTGGCGGTCCAGATTCCGCCGCTCCTCATACAATGGGTTTTCGTCCACATATTTCTGGGAAGAGAAAAGATAAAGGTTCAACAACTGGTCAAAATACTACAAAAGAGAAAATCTTGGACCCACCACTATTAGAATTCATTTAGTAGAAATCCCTAGCATAATCTTCTTCAAGGACATAGATGGTTCTACCGGTTCAGCATCTCTCACTAGGATTGAGGAGAACTTCCTAGTGGTTATATGAAATTTGAAGTGCCAATGACTTTTTCTGGCTCTGAAGTTGTTTGATAAAGTGAAAAGGATTTACTAAAGAAAGTTGGAAACTCCATAGGCTACTACAAAGACCAACCTTGTACTTCTCATTATGTTGGTGACCCTTCACATGTTGCTCCCCAGAAATTGGATCCCCCAAAAATTCCTCACAGAGCTGGCAGTAAAATCCAGTGATGGGAATCAGAAACTCAGAGCCTAGAAGAAGTAAAAAAAAAAAAAAAAAGTCAAAAGAATAAGTTGTTTCCACCTATAATGACAGTAACCAAAGGAAATCCCATCACCCCGCTGCAGTAAAATGGTTATAGTATAGAGGACCTTACCTACTTTGAAGTCAGAAGTAGCATTTAGGTGAATCCCAATGGCATAGGCTTCCCAACCTAAGGCTTGAACTCTAAACCTCTATTCTTTCTACCTCTTGGGAATACTAACTGGTTAATTCAGGAGTTTTCTGTGTCACACCTATTCCTGTTGCTGATTCTCCTCAAACTCTAATTAGTACAAAGCATCTTAGGAGATTTAAAAATTATACTCCCAAACAGCCCACTACCATTTATATAAGGATCTCTCATATTGGTAATTAATTACTCAAGAACTCTATCTTCTATAGATCTAGAAGACATAGTAGCAGCACTGGCTACCTGTGAAGGTAAGAACTTGAAAAGTTTAAAGACAAAGAAACTTTCTACTTCTCAACTGTTTAAATGGAAATCACCCCTTAATAACAATGACTCAAAATATTTTATAGTTCTTAGTTGAAAAGGCAGTTAAATTACTGTATCTCTTAGTGTCTTTTTTTTACCTAGATTTCCAGTAAGAAAGATTTGGTGCTTAAGCCAATGATAATGACAGTTCTGCTATATTTTAAGTGTATATGTTTAATATCTGTTTTATTTTTAGCCATATGGGTAGAGATCATTGTCTTATAGATCTCTTTCTAGCTTCAGGACCCAGTATACTGTTTTGCACACAGAAGGCATTGTTATATCTTGGGTAAAAGGAATGGCTGTCTCATGCTATGCTGCTTCCTAGCACCTTAGTTCAGGGACACCTCTTCCTTGGCTGAACATAAGGAAATCACAAAGGAGGCAGAGAGGAAACATACCTTTTGCTGGAACAGTTATCTTGTCAGTGCGCTTTACAGCATCTTGCTTGGCCTCACTGTGGGTCTTTGAAGCCCAAGGTCTGTTGTAGGGATCCAGTGTCTATTTGTAAGAGGCAGAGGTGCTCACATAACAGCACTAAAAACTCAATGACCCATTTTTCTCTCTTTTCTTTCCCCCACACATAAGACCAGGGGACCAGAAGCCCCCCATTACCCACCCCCACCCCCTCTGCCAACTGTTTAAACGGAAATCACCTGTGGAAAAGGTAAACATATGTTAGAGCAAGTACTAGAAATAGATAAAATGAAACAAAAAATCAGGTACTCAAGGAATCAAAAGAGGCAGAAGCCTCACTTACACTTGTCATGGTGTTTAGTTACAGGCAGGTCCCCTGGACTGAGCCCTGGGGATGGTGTCTCCTTTGTTGGTATTTCTTGGCTCTTCAGATTGGGGCTCCTGCCCATATGAGAATATTTCATTTTCCAGCTTTGTAATGCAGATAGGGATATAGAGGTTTGTGGGAAGTGAGGGTAAGAGTGGAAATAACAGAGGGCAGGATACCTACCTGTGTGTGCTTCTTATTGTGCATATGGGTGAAGAAGTCAAACATGGTCCCACAGATGGTGTTGCAGTCTTTGCACCAGTGATTGCCAGCATCATAATACTCATAAACAGCAGTCAGCTGATCAGATTGCTTAGTAGCTGGCTGGGGGCTTTCGGCAGGCTTGGGGCTCTTAGTATGGGACTTCTCATTGTTTACCTTTGACTCCTAAAGGGGAAAAATCTGCACTTACAAGGAACTCAAGGCAATCTAGATCTGTCTTCTCTGAAAAAGAGTGGCCATAATAATAGAAATATGGCCACATGACCATATTTCCAAAGCCTAAAGCTGCACAAACTGGGGGAACCCCAAGAGAAACCTGTCTCTAAGGCTCAGACTCCATAGTGCCATCACATCATGGAGAGTAAGTCATAATGGCAAATATATTTACTTACATATCCTAAAATATCTCTGGAAGAATACCCAAGATTGTAGAAACACTGGCTTTCTCTGGAGAGGGGAAGTGAAGAATAAAAGGTGGACAGGAGTCTTTTCACTGTATACCCTCTGGTAGATGTTGAATGTGTTACCTACGCAACTAAAATATGTTAGTTACATTTGATCATAATGGCAACTAGGGAGGGAAGAAAAACCAAAACGGAAAAGATAACTGACAGGTTAAACAAAGCAAATGCAGAAAATAGGCTGACAGTGAATTCACTTATCACATGCATCCTGGTATGGAAAACTGGAAAGTAGAGTTGGTGTACATACAGATAAAGCAGACAGTCATCTATGTGGGATGACTTAAAAGAATCTGGGTAAAATATTCCTAACTGCCTAAAATATCACTGTTAAAATTTAATACCTTTGTGTTAATTTGAATCCTCTTTTAAAACATATCAACTCCCTAACATTAAATTATCAATAATAAATACTTTAATATGAATCAATTTGTTACCAAGCTGGGAACAAGCACTCAGGAAATGAGAATTTTGGTTAATGTTGGGGAGTAAGGCACAGAAAAAAAGATAATTTCGCAACACAGAGGGTTAAGTATGATTGAGGTTCTATAGTAGACAAGATGAGGGAACTGGGCACCTGGAACATTAGCTAGGTGGGAGAAGAAGATACGACAGAGAAGGGGAAACAATTAGGGCTTCAAAGATACTCTTTCCCTACCAAAGGCCTATTTAAGAGTCACTAAAAAGATCACACCCAACAGGTAGGGGATGGGAGAGTTCATATACTGCTGGTAGGAACATTAACTGGCACCATCTTCTGGAATATAATCTAGGAATACATATTACATATATCAAAATTTTGTATACCCTTTGACACAGCAATTCCACTCCTTGACTTTTATTCTAAGAAAATTATTATGTCAAACAACAGGTGGTTTGAATGGTTAAATAAATTTTGCTATCCATACAACAAAAACAACAAAAATCAAGGTGGTTAAAAATGATATTATACAAATATACTTACTGACATGGAAAGATGTTCATGATAGACTGAGAAAAGTAACAAAATATACTTGAATAATCAGTAAAGATATGTAAATAAAGGTAGAATGTTAAATGTCACTTTATCCAAAAGACCTTCCCTAACCACTTGATATCCCTTTTATCCTGTTTTCTTTTTTTAGGTACTCATCATTATCTAATATGTACTTATTTATTTACTGTCTGTCTTCTAGTCCATGAAAATATGAACCTTGTCTATACTGTTCCCTGGAATACTTCCCATATCTAGACTAGTACCTGATGCTTTCTTGGTGATCAATTAATATTTGTTAAATGAATTAATCAGTGTTTGAAATAATATACACCAAAGTATTAATAGTTATTTCTAGATAGATGGAATTGTGCATTTTGCATATTTTTCTGAAATGAATAGAGAGATAAAGAAAATGTCAAATCAACTATAAGTTGTAAAGAGAGGCAAAGAAAGAAGAAACACCAAGGACAGGTAGAAAAGAAGGGTTGTAGACACATCATTCACTACTGCTGAGATGAAAACCAAAGGCATATCCCTGGTTAGCTTCAGAGAACATGAAGACTCACCCCAATCAAGATTAGAGGTTATCATGGGGTGGGTATATAAACAGAACCCCAATGTATAAGTTGACTACAAAGGGCCAGAGCTTTTAAGCTCTTCTCCCATCAAAGGTGCTGGACTCAAGACCCAGGTATAAAAAGACTACAATCCTGCCTGGTTGAAAAAGAGCACTCTCCTAGGAAGACAAGGAGAAATTAGAGCTTGGGTGATAGATAATACAGAATACATCCTCTTAACTATCCTCCAACATTACCTGAACATGTACTATGAGACAGACATACTGCATGTCATGGAAAATACAAAGATAAATAAGCTATACTCTTTCATCCTTTAGAAGCTCTCATTTAGTGGAGGAGACAGACCTGAGAACAGTCTTTAAGTACAACAGAATGAAATAAATCTTACAAGCAAACAATACTATATTATGTGAGTGTTACAGAAGAGTGGAATTCTGGGAATTCTTCATGGAGGAGGCAGTATTCAATTTGGGCCTTCACGGATGAGTGGGGTTGAGAGAAAGATTATTCCAGGCTTAGAGGATTATTAATGCAAAATCAGAGAGGTATAATAGCATTTTGCATATCTGGAAAACTATAAGGATTTTGAGGTGGGAGGAGTATAATATGTAGTGTAATGTTTCTTGAGCAGTAGTTATTACTATGTGCCAGGCACTGAGCTACGTACCAGGAACTATTAATATATTGGAGAATAAGACAGATATGGCCCCTGACCTTTTGAACCTTAAAATCTAGGCCAGGCATGGTGGCTCATGCCTGTAATCCCAGCACTTTGGAAGGCCAAAGAAGAAGGATCACTTGAGGCCAAGAGTTTGGGACCAGCCTGAGCAACATAGTGAGACCCTGTTCCTACAAAAAGCCAGAAAAATCAGCTGGGCACAGCGGCACATTCCTATGGTCCCAGCTACTTGGGAGGCTGAGGTAGAAGATCACTTGAGCCCAGCCCAGGAATTTTAGGTTAGAGTGAGCTATGGGTGACACCAATGCACTCTAGCCTGGGCAACAGAGTGAGACCCTGTCTCAAAAAATAAAAAGAAATCTAATTGGGGGAACACATGTAATTATATAATTACAACTGTCATAATAAATGCTTAGAAGGAAAATTACAAGGGATCATGAAAGTGTACATCAGGCAAATATAACAGTCTGGGGAATCAGAAAAGAGAGTAAGGAAAGTCATTTAAACTGAGATCTGAAGGATGAATATGAGTTAGTTGGAAGAGGGGATAAGGAAAGAGTTGGGTTTGCCTAGTAAAGAAAGGGAACAGAGGGGATGACACATTTAAGGAATGAAAAGGCTAATAATGAAACTATAGTGGGCAAGGCAGAAAAAGAGATGTAAAATGAGGCTGAAGAGGTAGCGATAAGTATCAGTATCACTGGCTGTATATGGGGAAAGGATTAAAAATGTAGCAATACAAACAAGAATTGATGTGGCTTGGACTTGGATGGCAACAGAGATGGTAAACTGGATGGAATTTGGAGGGGGAGGTGACAGAATTTGTACCTGATTGGATGTGAAACACTTAAGAAGAGGCAAGCATTAAGAATGCTTTTTAGGGTTGGTCTGAGTGCAATGCTGTTTACAACTAATTGATCACAACCAGTTACAGTTTCCTTTGTTTGTTCACTCCCACTGCTTCACTTGACCAGCCTTAAAAAATAAATAACTAAATGAAAAAGAATGCTTTTAGATTATTGGCATGAAAACTGCTGGATAGTGGTACTATTCACTGAGAATGGGTAACACTAGAGGAAGAAAAAGTTGGAGGGAGGTTGAGCACAATCATTAATTTAGTTTAGGACACCATGAATTTGGAATGCCTATGAGACAATGAAGTGGAAATGGTAAGTAGGTTGTTAGACACTCACAAGATGCATTTTAGCTAGAATATACACTTGAAGTCATCACATGGTCTTTTAGAATAGAATGGGATAAAATGGCCTAGGGAGAAAGAGAATTCTGGCAAACTGGGCTAGGATTGAGCCCTAAGAAACTCAAATATTTAAAGATCATGTACCAGAGGATAAGACAGCAAAGGAGACTAAGCAGCAAGAGCCAGTATACCAAGAGGAAAAGAAATGTGACAGAAACCAAGGGAAGAAAGCATTTGTAGGAAAAAGTAGTTCTCTGCATCAAATGCTGCTGACTGAATTGTATCCATTGGCTTTAGCAACATGGTGGTGACCTAAACATGAACCTGGTTGCTAAACATGAAACCCTAAACTGGTATATACAAGTTGTGAGATGATTAGAAGCCAGACTGGAGTGGCCACACTAGAAAAAAAATTTTTTCTTTGGGGCCACAATGTTTTATTACAAAAATAGAATAAAAACTTTGAAAACAAAATGATCCTTTCTAGTTTAATGAAAAATTTGTTATTTTTTTTATCGTTTTGTGTGTCTGAGTTATATGCAACTTGAAAAATAGTGTACACAGCTCCCAAGGTAAAGAGACATGTGAGTTACATATGCTTCATGAGGCCTCGGGCTCAAAACTAGTGTGAGTTAAATACAACTCACATGGCAGTTAATGTGTTAAGGAGTAAATGCTAGAACAAGAACATGGAAGGCCCTGAATACTGAGGATTTTGGTTTCTACTTTGTGAGCAACAAGGAACTGCTGAAAGTCTGAAGGAGAGTACCATGATCCGATCTATACTTTAAGAAAATTACTAACAAGAGTAAGAACAGGTTGGAAAACTAACCTAAGAAAATGGCTGGAAAGCTTCTATAGGAGTCCATCGGGAGAAAGACATAAGATAATAGAAATGGAAAATTTGAGTTGTTACCTTGTTGTTGGAGGAGGAGTTTGAGGATGATGACACTTTTTCTGGGCTCCTAGATTTTTCTGCTTTCCCAGGCCTCTCTGTAGGCTCCTTACTATCATTTGAAGACTTCTGGGATTTATCAAAGATGTTAATTCCCAAGATCTGAGCCACTTTGTCCAGTTCGGATTGCTTCTTTTCTGCCTCTTCTGCCTCTTGTCGTAGCTCTGCAATGTCCTTCATAATGTTATCCTGAAGCCGACTCACCTCCACCAGGAGTGGGTCTTTGTGGCCATCCTTCTCCCTTCGTTTCTTGCGCAGCATTTCTCCTGATTAGTCAGATGTTGTCAAAAAGAAACACAGGGAAAATAAGATGAATCATTTTTCATTTATAAGTAGTAATCTATCAGGGCTTATGGTTACCAATTTTTTTCTCACCAAAATTTCTAAGAGCAAGTAAGACTCTTCTTTTGCATGGGCTGGTGTAGGTGATGAAGGTACAGAACGAGTGACTGTATTATCTTTTGCGTAAGGGTTGTTAGCTTAGGATCTATAGACAGGTTTCAGGGACTCCATGAACTTCCATAACAGTAAATACAAGTTTGTGTGTGTGTCCCCCAAAAAGTTAATTCATGCTATAACTATGAGTCCAGCAGCTATCTTCTTTTCAGAGAACCAAACAATTATTCAGAGGATAAAAACATTCAAAGTTACATATTTGACTTTATCTGATTTAAGCGCACTTTAACAATTTCTTCATTGAGTTTTAGGCTTTGCCTCAGGCTCACCCAATGTTACCTTCCATTCTAAACTGCAGGTCCTCATTTTAATTATCACAGGATAACTAACTAAATTTCTCATCTATAAACAGTCAAAATCCATATATTTTAACTAAATTTCTCATCCTTAAACTGTCCAAACCTAGACAGAAGCAATTATATCTTCTTCTACTCTCTGTTCTTTCATACTATCACCAAGCTACAGTATTTAGAAGCCTTGTCAGGTACTTTCCTGTGGACACGAATTCCTAAAAGCATAAATGTAGAGATGGAATAAAACGTGAGGCATCATAAAACATCTTTTTGTGCCAAAAAGTAGAGAGATACTAAAAAAAAAAAAATGATGGGGAAATATCAAAAGGACACAGGAGACTGGGCGTGGTGGCTCACGCCTGTAATCCTAGCGCTCTGGGAGGCTGAGGCGGGAGGATCGCTCGAGGTCAGGAGTTCGAGACCAGTCTGAGCAAGAATGAGACCCTGTCTCTACTAAAAAAATAGAAAGAAATTAGCTGGACAACTAAAAATATTAGCCAGGCATAGTGGCGCATGCCTGTAGTCCCAGCTACTTGGGAGGCTGAGGCCGAAGGATTGCGTGAGCCCGGGAGTTTGAGGTTGTTGTGAGCTAGGCTAACGCCATGGCACTCTAGCCTGGGCAACAGAGTGAGACTCTGTCTCCAAAAAAAAAAAACAAACAAAAAAGGACACAGGAGCCAACTCAAAGGGGCTCCTACTGGCCAAATTCGGAACAATTTGAGCATGAAATAAATAATGATAATAAAAAATTTTAACTTATTGAATGAGGAATTCATGAATTCACACTGATATAAATGAATAAACAAATGGGAGTAGGGGTTGGGAAGTTCCTCCTTACCACAGAAAGCCAACATTAGTAGAAGGAATGATGAAATTAGAAAATCACTATTCAATAACCATCATAATATTAACTGATTCAGGCCAGAATCACCAATGAATGCTAAAACTAGTGGGTGGAAGCTTGAGGAGAATTGAATATTTACATAGCCTCAAAGTATTCCCCCTGTAAGAAACTTACTAATTAAAAAGGATAAAATAGTTAAGTTTACAGTAGAGAAACCTGGCAGACACCATCTTAACAAAATGATTAAAGTTAACATCACCAGTAATGGGACAAATCAACATACGATATGAAGTCAGTATCACTTCTATAATATTCCTGCCAAAAATAAATAATCTGAATTCAATCATAAGGAAACATAAGACAAATCAAAATTAAGAGACACTACAAGATATGTGACCTCTTCTCTTCTAGAATGTCAATGTTATGAAATAAAAAGACTCAGGAACTGTTATAGATTAGAGAAGACTAAAAGAACATGACAGCTGAATGTGATGAATTACCTTGTACTTTCATTTGGTATAAAGAGCATTATTGGGACAACTAACTGGTAAAATAGGAATAAGATTGGTAGACTGGGTAATAGTATTACTTTTAATTTCCTAATGTTGATAAATGTATTACAGTTATGAATGTAGAATCTTTGTTAGGAAATACACCCTTAAGAATTCAGAAGTAAAAGAGCATATCTACAACTTTAAATCTAAAGGAGTTCAGGAAAAATCACACACACACACACACACACACACACACACACAAGATTGAGAGAGAGAAATAAAAGGATAGAGCAAATGTAGTAAAATGTTAGTAATCTGGGAGAAGAGTACCTGAGAATTCTTTGCACTATTATTGCAACCTTTCTGTAAGTCTAATATGTCAAAAAATTTTTTAAAAAGTGAGGCTTCAGGTCACTGAACCCATCTGAGAGTACCAAAACCTCTCCATTTGGGTCTCCTATTCCTGTTACTACAAAAAGGCAGTCATGCAAAGGAGCTGTCTGGTACCTTGTTGTTTATGAAGCCGCTCCAATTCGGTCCTGAGATAGTACATCTTCTTCTGGCGGGCTTCCCGGTCACTCTTTAGTTTTTCCCTCTCTTCAATAACCTGCAAAGTACAAAATGGCAAGAGAGTCCTTCATCCTCCAACATCCTCCCTTTTCTGTTTCTCTCTTCCAGAAACCCTTGTGCTAGACATTATCTGAATGTAGGGCTCCAAATACCTGCACACAGCAGCTCTGACTTTATAGTCAAAGTGATATTTCATTCCCATCTAAGTTCCAGAATACAATCATCTCTTATCTTTCTTTTCAGAATTACATTGCCCAGAAAGTACTGATTTCATGTAGGAAGCACCTAAGGCCACTAACAGCAACTATTAGACAGTGGTTCTGAGCCCCTAAGGGAATCATGGAGAAGGGAACTAATATGTGTTATGGGTGAGGCACAGTATTAGTTACATTTTATATTTCACATTATTTAATCCTACAACCTTTTCCCTATTTTACAGAGGGAAAACTGAAGTTGTACATGATTAAGTAACTCATCCAAAGTTACATCTACTCTTACCCAGATACCCAGGTGTATCTGCCCTAAAGCTCATGACCTTTCAATTATATTACTATCACCTAATGGAAAGAAGCAAATTTGACTTGTCTATAATAGCCAATGTATAATAACAGGTCTATGTATTATCAGCCCTGACATGGGTGTGCTAGGCTTTTAAAGGGAAAGTAAAGAGAAAGTCCTCAATCTCCGAACGCTGTCTCTGAGGTCTTAAGTTTTATCTTTATTGAACCTATTCTCCTTTTCCCCAAAAGATTTCAATAAAACTAAAGACAAGTTCAGGGAAACTGAATACCACAGAAAATTAAGAGGAAGTATTTTTTGTCTTTCCAAGGATTGGCTAAATTTTTTTTAACTGGGAAAAAATAAGATTGTCCTTCCAATTTTTCCTTTCCTTTTTTTTCTCCTCAGGTCTTAATTTTTTTACGAGCTAATCAAATTTATATACATTTTTACGTTCCTAAATAAAGTAACTTATTATCTAAAGACCTTTAATAACAGCATGCATTAATTTTTCCATTCAAAATTCTTCTATTCTGTATTCCTCATCCCTGTATAATTTTCACTTACTGCTCTAAATTACCAGAATTATTAAATATTAGGGAAACCGTTGCTCCCTTCCCACAGCCTGGAAACCCAAGGAACCTTAATATAAAAACTGCTTTTTTTTTTTTTTTGAGACAGAGTGTCACTTTGTTGCCCTGGCTAGAGTGAGTGCCGTGGCGTCAGCCTAGCTCACAGCAACCTCAAACTCCTGGGCTTAAGCAATCCTACTGCCTCAGCCTCCCGAGTAGCTGGGACTATAGGCATGTGCCCAGCCAATTTTTTCTCTATATATTTTTTAGTTGGCCAGCTAATTTGTTTCTATTTTTAGTAGAGACGGGGTCTCACTCTTGCTCAGGCTGGTCTCGAACTCCTGACCTCGAGCGATCCACCCGCCTTGGCCTCCCAGAGTGCTAGGATTACAAGCGTGAGCCACCGCGCCCAGCTAAAAACTGCTTTTTAAGAAGTGTCATAAAAATATGCTATTATTATTCCTGGCCTCTAAGATAAACCAGAACCAGCAAAATTTACTTCTTGATTTGCTTTACTTATCAAGCAACAAGTAATTTATTTGCTTTTAACTCCCATAATCATTACTGGAGAATGATCTAGAACTCACTGGGATAAAATGAGTTTACTGATTCTCCTTCATCCAACCCAATTTTGGTTCCCCACTCCACGAGGAGGTCATATTGAAGACCTGAAGCCTCCTAACTCCTACCCAGTGTTTTAAGACAATATGGATAGAGAAATAAACTAAAAAAAATCCCAGCAATCACAGTAGGACCTAGGGCCAGACTTTTGTTTAGTTCTACAGATAAAACATGTGAGAAGAACAGAAGAGCTATATACATTTCTTTGGGTGATGACAGCAGCCTCCAAAGTGAAAGGGCCTTACAAATTTCCAGCCCCTCCTAAAAGGCAAATACAAATTTATGGTAAAGTAGACAACTCAGGCACAGGATATGCAAAGCTAATACTCACCTTCTGCTTCTGGGAAGCACGGTTCTTCTCATCAGAGATTTTCTCTGGATTGTATCTTATGAGAGACGGGATGGAAACCTGGACAGGCACTTGGGCCACAGGAATTGGGCCTAGCACTGACTCCTCCTGCTTGGGCTCATCAGGAGTCACAGTAGGGATCACACGGAGATTAGGACGGCTACGAGTAGCTTGTTTGGTTACTGGCATTATCCTGTGTGGTTCCGGTAAAGAGTGGTTTGATGGTTGAGAGGTGGGGTACATAGGCCATCTTGAGGCTGCGTATGCCATGTAGTGCCTATAGGCATCAAAGGAGGCAGGTGGAATGGCAGGTCCCTGGTAGTTTGGAGGTATCCGAGCTGCAGCAAACTGAGAGGCCCTTGGCATATGAAACTGAGATAAAGAAGCAGAATGTGGAAGTCTAATTGGGGCAGATGGGGCTGATGGCAACATGCACCTGACCGCAACAGATGACTGAAACCCACTGCCAACCACCTCTGGTCCTGAAATATGACCCATTGGATGGTCAGATTTTAGGAATGGGGGGCTGTTTTTTGTGAGTAGGTAAGGATCCACAGGGGAGGCTGGGTGTGGATGGGACACCTCCGGGGAGAGAGTATTGCTATGGTGTGCATCCCTGCTCTCCAGTCTGTGGGGATCTGAGGAGCGTCGATCAGCTGAGAAATGGTGGTCAACTGAGGAACAACGGTCAGCTGAAAGATGCCGATCAACTGAGGAACAGCGGTCAGCTGAGGAGCGTGATGATGGCTTCTTGCCATGAAGTCGTTCCTGGGTGCGCGCAGCCAGTTTACTAATCTCTGCTACTCCAATATCCAGCCCTATGGTCTTGAGCAAGTCATGAATCTTGGCATATTCAGGATTGGTCTCTTCTAGAGATTCTAGCTTCACAGCTGGAGCTGAAGAGGGCAGGGAGCTTGCCTTTTGCCTCATAACTTCACTTTCAGAGCCCCCAAGGGGCTTTGGTAGGGATTCTGCCTTTGAGTCCTCTTCTTCATCCCCATAGAGAAATTTCTCCTCATCTTCAATGTCAGGGAAGCTACGTCGCCTTTTTTCCTGTGTATTGGTAGAATCAGCCAACATGCTCAGAATGCGGGAAAAACCACTGCCATCCTGGCTAGCTTTCTCATGGGGCAGTAAGAAGTCTGTGTTTCGCTCAGGTCCCTCAGCCTTCATATCCAACTTCTCCTTGCGGCACAGAAAACCTCCAAATTTTTCTCTGAGAGGACTATTGTCTTTGGGCATCCCAGGGAGGGGACCCCATTGGTAGAGGTTGCCCTGAGGTTCCTTCAGGGAAGTCTCTACCATAGTCCCCTTGTTTTCAATCTCTGAGGCAAAGGCAGCAATAGCACCACTTAGTGGAAGAGATGGGTGTCCAGAGTAGAGGGGGTGATCCTGGCTGGAGCTGGTACTGCTGGGAAAACTCTCCAGCTGCAAAGACAAAAACAACTGATTTAGCCCTTATGCAGAATCTTAGAACCCTAGTAATTGAGATAAATATTAATACTTAAATACTTTGTTTTTCCTCACTTAATAGGGGAGATATAAGTATGGATAAAAGAGAGGTAAAGTATCCCCAGCCAGGTTTAAGATATGGGTCCTCATGTCTCTAAATGTCTCTGCTATAGCAAGGAGAAATAGGAAAAGAGGCAGATTAAATGAAATCCTCACCTTTTCCAATTTGTTATAGACTTTATCAAAGAATCTGAATTCCAAAGGATTTTAAAGATCCCATAGCTTGTTTGTTTTCTTCTCTATGGATCCGGAAAAGAAAAAACACACAAAAGTGGAGCTGCTTTGGCTGAAGTGGAGACAGGAAACTCTGGAATCCTAACTGATCAGCCTTGCCTTGCTTCTCTACCTGCCCTTAGGCACTTCCTCAGAAGACTTAAGCTCTTGAGAGGACAGCTAAAAACTAGTGGTCTTGCCTAACCATACTTTCACAGGTGAGGGAAAAAATATCAAGGCCCAGAATGGTGAGGTGACTTGTCTAAAAATCACACAGTAAGTTGGTGGCAGAGGTGAGTCTAAAATCAGAATCACCTGATTTCTTATCTAGTGTCCTACAACTCATACATTTTGTCTTCTCTCTAAAGAGAGAGAAGGAAATTGAGATCACCTCCTCCCCTTGCCCTTCAAGTTTCCTTTTCAAGAAACCCATATTCAAAGATTCCTACAGGGCTGTCGATTTAAGGAAAAAACTTACAACGGTTACTCTCTAAAACATCTGTTTAGAAAGCCTATTATATGGTAACAGAAACTCTGTACTGATGCATAATGAGGCCTACAGTTTCATTGGAGAGTCCTGGAAAGTATAGCCCATAGGCATAACAACATTGGTCCAGCATATATTACAAACATACCCTTAGAGACACAGCCCCCAGAGAAGTAACCAGGCTTTAAGATAGCAGAGGGACTAACAAGAGACCCTAGAAGATATGCAGCAGAGACCTGCATGGAAGGCTCCATGTCCACCTCAATCCGCTTCTTCAGAATGGACTTCTTGGGCATCACAGATACTTCTTCAGGCCGATGCAAAGAATATCCTGGCTCCGATGCTGTTAGGACACCTGATAATCCAGGGATGGAACAACTACCGCCACCACCATCAACTTCCACCAGCTCCTGACTCAAGCTCCTACTTCGTTCTTCCTCTTCCTCTCGCTTTCGCCTGGCAAGATCCAGCTCTCGAAACTCAGGGTCTAGAAACCTAGGGCTTGGGCTTCGTCTACGCTGTCGATAGTTGCGAGTCCCTGATGTAAAACTTGGGTGATCCCCTCCCATGCTGTGTATCTTCTCTGTGTCATCATAACGGGGTCTTTTGGCTTCCCGACTCCTCTCCTCAAATCGTACAGAGTAGGAGCCTTTGAGTTTTTCTCTATTTCGTTCTGTTCCCCGCAACAGATCATCATGAACACTGATATGGGGACTATAATCAGATCGATGCAGGAAAGTTTCTCTTGCTCGGTAGTCCTCATCAAGTTGTCCCAAGAAGGGACTGAGAGGCTCCTCCTCCTGGGAAATATATCTCTCAAGACCCCGAGAGCATTGTTGGGAGCTTTGAGTGAAGACAGAGTCATCAGTCAGATCATCCCTGAAGAAAGAGACAAGCATCACTGAATATAATGGACTTGAAAACAGCAAGAGTAGACAAAGCTAAGAGACCACCATTTGGGCACGGAGGCTGTACAGTGCTTGGGGCAAAAGACTATAATCATGAAGTCCAAAAACAGATCTACGTATAGTATGTAGAACATTTCCTCTTCCTTTCCCCAGAGGTGCAAGCAGCTTCAGCCCCTAACCAATGGGTAATATTACCAATATATTTATTAGTAGATAGAACCTTTAAGCTAATTTCTTTGACTAGACTTTGGGGACGCAGAGTATTATGCACGTTACACAACTCCACCTTAGCTAAATTCTAGCTCTTTGCTGGTAAAAGTGTGGCATGGACCAGCAACATTAGCATTACCTGGGAACGTTTTAGAAATACAGATTCTTAGGCTCCATCCCAGGCCTACTGAACCAGACTCTGCATTGTAACAAGATCTCCAGGTATGTGTTTGCACTTAAAGTTTGAGAAACATTAGTCCAGATCGGTGGTTTTTAAGCTGTGTTCCACAGAGATTCTAGAGTTCTCAGGAGGTGTTAAAAGGAAGGAGGTGCTGGAAAAGCAGAACTGGCAGCACTCTGGCCCTTCTAATCTCATTTAAATCACACTGGCCCCAACCTTATATCTGCATAATATTTCATCTGGAAAAAAAGGTGTTTCACTGTGGGGAAAATCTTTTTTTAACAACTGATCTATCTAATTAGCATGATTTTTTCATACATTTTAGAAGGTTCTTCAATGCTTTGTCTTGCTGGCTCACATATTAAAACCACAAAACTCCCTCACAGCCTGTTTTGTCACCCTCTTTCCTTTCTTGCCTGGTTATTGACAAGCACTCTGCTAATCTTGGGCCCAGGAAAGAGTAAGCAATGGTTTACTTCACTACACAGTTTTATTTCATAGAAATAACAAAGGTCTTAGATCTTCATGGCATGAAGGGAAAAACACAGAATGGGACATCTGTCCTTTCAGCTCAGAGCTCTACACCATACACAACAGTACAAATCTTTGGGGGCACTATGGCCACAGAGCTTCTATAGTAGATAGTATTTTAGCAATGGAGTGACTCAACTCATGAACATTCCTAACTGGAAATAGGTATTGTTTTCAGCTAATATACAGATTAGAATTTTCTACTCCAGTTATGTTTGATTTTAGAAATCATCCTCGGTTTATTCCCCTATTCCTTCCTATTTCACACTACATTGAAATCTTAAAATTCCCCAGATTCTTGGGAAGGAGATGGGTAACAGGAACATGGATTCTCACAGGTGGGAAGATTCTGATTTAAATCATAGATAGAAATAAAGATCCTCTAGCACTTTAAGTATGTAATTTTAAAGTAATCTAAATGAAAAATAAAAGTGCTTACATGTCACTAACATTCCAAAGTGAATTATAATCTAGAGGATGGTAATTATTGGTGTTTTCTACAGTTTCTAGTAGCTTCTTTTGTTCTTTGTGAGTTTCTAGAAATGACTTTCCCTTGTTTTTTAATAGTTGCCTTCCTATCTCTGGGACTACATTAGCAGAACATCAAAAAGTAGCCTTTTCTCATTCACTAGCCCTGCCTCTGCTCAAAGTTGTATACCTGGACAACAGCTATAAATAAAGTGATGAAAGGCTATCAAGGATAAACTTTACCTAGCACTCTGGGAGGTTGAGCCAGGTGGATTGCTTGAGCTCAGGAGTTCGAGACCAGCCTAGGCAAGAGCAAGACCCTGTCTCTACTAAAAATAGAAAGAAATTATACGGACAACTAAACATATACAGAAAAAATTAGCCAGGCATGGTGGCGCATGCCTGTAGTCCCTGCTACTGGGGAGGCTGAGGCAGGAGGATTGCTTGAGCCCAGGAGTTTGAGGTCGTTGTGAGCTAGGCTGACACCATGGCACTCTAGCCTGGGCAACTGAGTGAGACTCTGTCTAAAAAAAAAAAAAAAAAAAAAAAAAAGATAAACTTTATCACATCCTCTATACCAAGAATGCCACATGTGGGAATCCAGGTTCCTATTACCATCCTCCTCCTCAAGAATCTGGGGAATTTTAAGATTTCAATGTAGTATGAAATAGGAAGGAATGGGAATAAACCAAAGGTGATTTTTGAAATCAAACACAACTGGAGTAAAAAATTCTCCTCTGTAGGTTAGCTGAAAATAACACCTATTTCCAGTGAGGAATGTTCATGAGTTGAGTCACTCCATTGATAAAACACTATCTACCAAAGTCTCTGATCATATTAGTGTAGGGGAAAAAAACACAGGCTCCATGGGTAGTGGCAAGTTCATCTACATTGCCATGTTCAGCTCCCTGCTAGAACCATCACATATCACAATCAAATGGCATACCAGCCCAAGATCTAACCCAGCACTAAATATTAAGAAGCTAGAAATAGGCCAGGCGTGGTGGCTCATGCCTATAATCCTGGCACTCTGGGAGGCCAAGGCAGGCAGATCGTTTGAGCTCAGGAGTTCGAGACCAGCCTGAGCAAAAGCGAGACCCCCGTTTCTACTAAAAAAAATAGAAAGAAATTAGCTGGACAACTAAAAATATATACAAAAAAAGTTAGCCAGGCATGGTGGCGCATGCCTGTAGTCCCAGCTACTGGGGAGGCTGAGGCAGTAGGATTGCTTGAGCCCTAGAGTTTGAGGTTGCTGTGAGCTAGGCTGATGCCACGGCACTCTAGCCTGGGCAACAGAGTGAGACTCTGTCTCAAAAAAAAAAAAAAAAAAAAGCTAGAAATAATAAGATGGCTCTCAGAAAGCCTGACTTGAAATCTCCAGCAAGAGGAGGCATAGAACGATGAAAGAAGGCATAAAAACATTTAAAAAAAAAAGAGCTATCATGTAAATATAGGCAAAAATTAGGTTGCTTATTAGAAGTTCATGTTCTCCTTCCCCTAGACTCCCAAAGAATAAGAGAGAGAACTGGCTGCAGTAAGAATGAGCCCTAAAAAGGGCCTCATCTCCCATAGTCTGAAATAGTCCAGTGATGGATACTCTCTGAAAGCCTTGGTTAAGTCCAACTATTTTCTAAAATAAGGTCTATTTAAAAAATTGTTGAATGTGGGTGATGGGTACATGGGAGTTCTCTCTACTTTTCTGTGTTTACAAATTTCCCTTAACAAGATAAAAAATATACATGTCCACATAAAAGCTTATACACAAATATTCACAGCCACATTACTCATAATAGCCAAAAAGTGAAAATAACCCAAATGTTATCCATTCATTCACCATTGAACAGACAAAACAAAATGTGGTATATCCAAACAATGAAATGTTATCAGCAATAAAAACGCTACAAGCATGGATGAACCTTAAAAACATTATGCTAAGTAAAAGAAGCCAGTCACAAAGGATATGATTCTATTTATATGAAATGTCCAAAATACGCAAATCTAGAGATAGAAAGTAGATTAGTGACTACCTAGGGCTGGGGATAGGAAGGAGGGAGTAATGGCTAAAAGGTACATGGTTTCTTTCTGGAGTAATAAAAATGTTCTAAAATTGATTGCAGGGTAAATGTACAACTCTGCGAATATACGGAAAGTCACTGAACTGTACACTTTCAATGGGTGAATTGTACTATATATGAATTATATTTCAATAAAGCTATTAAAAATTGTGTATGGGCTGGGCACAGCAGCTCAGGTCTGTAATCCCAGCACTTTGGGAGGCTGAGGCAGGAGGAACACTTGAGCTCAGGAGTTTGAAGCTGCAGTGAGCTATGATCATGCCACTGCACTCCAGCCTGGGCAACAGAGTGAGACCTTGTCTCTAAAAAAAAACACACGTATATGATTTTTTTTAAAAAGTCCTCCAGAGCCCAAACTCTCCATTCTTTTCCTTTGATGAATCCCCAAAATGCCCACAGAAAGGTGTTTGCTTCTGTCTAGTCCCCAAGGTAAATCAGAAGGGGGGAAAAAACTCCTACTCCTTCAACCTATGTCAGTTAGGGCATGGAGAAGGAATTAGGAGATAAGAATTCCATGCGTGGAACACTTAATGTGCAAAGTACTTTGATGAACAAGAGAAAAAGACCTCACATCCATAAGTCTTTAAAAGCTAAGTGTCTCATCAATATTTTTCACACAACCTGTTCAAGTTTTCCTTTCAGAATAAGTTACAATTCTACATACAGGGCTGCTCAATGAGGATACTAACAACCCTGGGAACTTGGCTGTCACCCAAGCCTGATATAAAACTTAACAGACTTAATAAAGGAAAAGAAAGAACAGCAGGGTCTCAGGAAAAAAAAATAAAACATTTACATACAGAGGATGTAAATGGCTTATTTCACTGGCTGAAGACTAGATTCACTGTGAGAAGTCATCCTGAGTATGCCAATGGTCCTGTGGATTGATTTTAGTGCACAATAATTATCCACACAAACCATACTGAATAAGAGGAAAGGAACACAAAGGTATAGGGAGCAAAAGTATAAACAATGACCTTGCACCTCCATCTAGAACCTTAATCTCACTTTTCCTAAAGTATACTTGTCTCTCTGAAATACATGACTCTACAAGATTACTGTCCCAAACTCTCTAAAATTTTAATTTTTATAATTTAAAAATACAATTGGTTATCTAAAGCACATAAGCACAAGAAAGTTTATGCGAAGAGGAGGTGACACTCTAGGCCTAACAAGAGGAAATGCTGAAGTTAACTCAAAACCTCAGCAAGTAAGGAAGACAATCATACCACACACCACCTACCCAGACTGCCTACTCAATCATCTCCCAAAATAGAAGTAGCCGGAAAGGCAAGAGCTATTGCCTCAATTAAGTGATATAGTCACATACATTGAAGCCCTATCCTCAGAAATTTCAGTGTTGTATGACCTAAGACTGTCCTGCCTTGTTACACTGCCTCCACAGCCACTGGAGCTTTGAAGTATATACTACCAATGGCAGCACTGGTCCTCAGACTTCCTGCCCAGCTGTCCCCCACCTGCCTGGCTATGCTCTGTGCACAGTCATTACACTGATTTACTGCTACTGCTAATCATTTATGAAAACTCCCAATGTGTGAGCAGAGACCTAACAGTCTCAACTCTGAGAAAGTGCTTTCCTGCATTCCCATCCTTTTTTACTTTTGTGAGGTGAAAAACACCCAGTGTGATTATTTACATCCTGTATATAGTTAAGTTCCTAGTAACTAAGGTCTATATGCAACACTCTGTGGGGTGTAGTTGCCCTTCCTCAGCACTTAATGTCATAAAGTAATAACATTTTTAAAGATCTCTAACTTTCTATTAATGTTTTATATACTTTATATACATACCTATATTAGACATGAATTTATTTTAACACTTTCTGAATTTATATTTCAGCCTGGACAAGCTAAAAAAAAGATTTCCTACTTTTTCCAGAACTTACCTTTAAACAAGGGACCCCCTCAAAGTTTCAGTATTTTAGAATCTACTCCATCTTAACTGTTTTTGATTTTGTTCTGATTATGTCTTCTCTGTCTCTTCTTTGTAGTCAGACTAGGATAACCTTTTTGTTTTTTCTTCTATACAATTCATTTAGCAAGAGTCTACATCAATAAACTCTCTCCACTCAGGGCCTTTTTCTAATGTCATACTTGATACTGGAAACATGGACACGGGAATAACTTTAGTGCCTGATACAATCCTTCAAATAGATCATTCAGAAAACAGCAACATTTTTGCCTTCAAGTACGAGTATAGTGCATCCTGCCTTAGCTAAAACCTACCTGTCCATGTCCTCCAGATTATCCACTGGTGATCCCAGTCGATCACTAAGCCGTCGCCGTTCTGGTGTGGTAACACAAAAGTGATCATTGCCAACAGTGATCCTTAAGCTCTGTTCCAAAGAAGAGTCAGAACGCAGACCAGGAGAGTGTCTCTGTAAAAGATAATATGGTTAGTCAATACGGCCAAGACATCCCTATCCCCAAAACATTCTCCTTCCTAGTCACAATGCTGACACTGTGGTCCAACAAGGTGAGAAACAGTTATGGTAAGATACTACTCCAAAAATAAAGTGCTTTTAAAAAAATTATCATTTGCTTAGAGAAAAAAGCCCATACTGCTAGTCCTCCCAAATAGTGACCTCTCATTCTTACTGGATGTGGGAACAGAGAAGTCAATAAAGTCCCTGATCTCAGAACCTATACATTTTAAGTGAAGGAGGCAAGCCAAAAATAGGTTTTAAAAAGTACTTCTGATAGCCATAAATGCTATACAGTCATTAAAACATGATAGCATGAATGAGACTGGGGAAGAGGAGTTACTGCAGATAGGATGGTTAGAAAAGGCTCTTCTGAGGTGAAAAGCTGAGGCCTGAATGATGAGATGTCAGCCTTGTAAAGAACAGGCAGAAGCATGTTTCAGGCAAAGGGAAGAATCACCTCAGTAATGAGCTTGGCATGTTTTAAGTAACAGAAAGACAACCAATGTGGCTGCAGCAAATGATGACAGAAGAGGAAAAGACAGGCAGAAATCAGTTAGGAAATCTGGAGTGTATTCTTAGTGTAATAAAAACCACAGGACAGTTTTAAGTAGGGGAGTGAGATCTGACTACGTTTTTCCTCCAGATGCTTGTATTGTTCACATCCTCACCTCCTGCAGGTCTTTATTTAAAAGTCATCTTCTCAGGAGGCCTTCCCTGGCTACCCTACCAAAAATTGTTGCACTCCTTTCTCTATTTCCTTCCTAATACTTATTCACCTTTAACATGCCATGGCATTTCTGACTTAACCAACTCTCTCTGCTGGAATAACTCTAGGCGGGTAGGAGTTTTTGTCTGGTTTGTTTACCGTTGTAGCCCCAGGTCCCAGAACAGTACCTACTACACAGACATTCAATAAATACTTGCCAAATGTATAAAGTATAGGTTTAAAAAATTATTTTGATTGCTATGTACAGAATAAACTAGAGCATAGCAAGAGCGGGGAGTAAAGGAGCCAAATGCAACAATCCAGGCAAGAGGTAATAGGATTTAGATCAGGCAGCAGTGATGGCAGGAGCACAGTTTGGAGTATGTATTTTGGAGGTAGAGGTAACAGGTTAGACAGATGAGGTTAATTTGACAGATTAGATGTTGGAAGAAGGAAAATGGTAACTGTTGCTGACTTAAGTAGTGGATGATGCCATTTACTGAGACAGAGAAGACTGGAGCAAATAAATTGTGCATTGGAGAAGAAAAGGGAAGTTGTGGAAACAAGCATTCTATTCTCCTTGCTTCCTCTGTAGTGCCTGACACTCACACTGACATTGCTCAGCTTTGAAAATCTTAACATAGGGACAATTCCATTCACCTAGGACCAGAGTGCCCAGAGTACTTGGATACATGTTAGAGAGCAACTCAGCAAAACACAAACTTTGTCACTAGGTTGAAAAACAGATTGATGAAATGCAAATAAAAACAAATTCCAAAACACCAAATCCTGCCCGGAAGCTCTACTAGAATGGTGATGTTGAGAGGTCAATGTTATCTCTAAGATAAACTTCTTAATCTCATGCTCTAGCAGTGAAATATAAGGTTAAAAATCATAGGTTTGGGGAATCAGATCTAAATTCAATCACAGCTCCACCACTTCTTAGCTGTGAAACCTTAAGTAGAGTTACACAGAACCTCTCCGGGTTGGTTCCTCAGCTGTACAACATGGCATAACATTGACTGCCTCACCTCAAAGGGTTGAGGGGGTTAAAAGACTGTGTAACGTGAAGGGCCAAGTATAATCCCGGCCATATAACTCAGTAAGTGGTAATGACTACTACAATGACTGTGGTTATGCACACTTCATTTCGGAGAAGCAGCTCCAACTCAGATAAGGTAAGTTTACACTTCAGACGCCTAGTCTAGTTAGCCGCACTAGGTTAGCTTCCCAAACTCGCCACAAAGACAGACATTTCAATTTCTTTTCTAGGATCCAGGGGGGGGGAAGCTCAGGCTTAAGGGAATAAACATCACGCAACCCTGAGGGAATGTCAACTCTTTAAAGTACCACATCCAGTGCGGCACCTCTTTAAAAAAAAAAAAAAAAAAGTACCAGACACACGGTATGGACGAAATTCCCCTCGCCCTGGCAAACTTTTCCACACCTCATCCAGAGTGGAAACATCCTGAGAAATGGAGCACGCACTCCCGACCTGGCGCGCCCAAGCGCCCGAGTCCGTTATTGTGTAAACGAAGCTCCCCGGGCCGGCAGGGAGGCTCCGGGCTCCGGCATCACTGCCGACGGGGCTGGGGGAAGGCTTCGAGTTTAAGACCCTGGCCTGGAGGCCTCAGGGCGGCTGAGTTACAAGCGTTTCTGGAAACGGCAATCGCGAGCGAAGGGGCTGGGGTATGGAGGGTCCTGGATGAGGGGTGGGATTACCCGGCTGCCGCTGTCGCCTGGATGATCTCCGCGGCCGTCCCGGGAGAAGTCGGCGCGGGACTCCCCCCGGCTGCTGCCTCGGAAGCCAGCGGGGCCCGGCGGGAAGAGTCGTCGGCCCCGCGGTGGCGACGGGGAGCCACGACGGGCCCGCGGCGGGGACGGAGAGCCGCGGCGACCCCGTGGCGGGGACGGCGAGGCCCGGCGGCCGCGGTGCCCTGAGGGCGAGCGGGGTCGCCGAGCCGGGGTCCGCGACGAAGAGGAACCGGAGGGCGGCGGCGAGGTGCGGCGAGCCGGGCCTGAGGAGGAGCCGGAGCTGCGGCCGGTGCGCGAGCCGCCACCGCCGCCGTCTTTAGGCCGGTGGGAAGAGACGGAGGAGCGGGCGCCGCTGCGGTACATGGTTCTGGAAGCAGCGGCCGCGGCTGCAGCTCCAACCCGGGGGCGCCCTAGACGCGGGCCCCGAGCGCGCCGCCGCAGCTGCAGCCGCCGCCACCACAGCCGTCGCACGCCACCAGAGCAGCCCCCTCCCCTCTGCCCAGCGCCACAGCCAGAGGTTCGGCCGAGCGCGTCCCCGCGGCCGCGGCCGGCGGTTGGAGGGCGCGAGCACGCGTCCGACACACCCCCCCGCCTCCGGGGCTCCCGGCTCCTCCACTCAGGGAGCGGCCACAGGAGCCAGGATGACTGGGGAGGAGCGCTGAAGCCGGCGCGAGGCTGACGAGGGGAGGGGAACGAAGCGCGCGCCCTGAGCTCGGCACGCTCCGCCTCCAAACCCTTAAGATGGCGGCCGCTGAGCCACCCATTCCCCCCCCCACGGCGGCCACGTGACCCTGAGGGCCTCTACGAGAGGTGGGCGGGGCGGAAGGGAGGGATTGGCGGGAGAAGAGTCTGGTCTTCCGGAGAAACCCGAGGCCTCTGGACTTGGCGGGTTTGGAGACCCGGGAGCAGCTTTGGCCTTTCCCTGTGCCCCGGAACGTAAATGACCCTTCAAAACGTCAGCTATGTCGGAGGTTATGCACCTTGGCAACAACGCCTGCCGACGTCCTGGCCCCCACGGAAGCAGCACGACAACTGGAAAGTCAGTTTACTTCGCAGTTTGATTTATAGGGGTTGAAATTGAAGATGGGAAAGTGCAAGTTAGGGGTGAGAATCAAACACAAAACAGACATCAGTAAGTTTTCGAGAGGTCTTTCTCTGACCAAGTATTTGTGGTCATGGTGAAGGTCACTCACTACCAGGGGTTGATATCATGACAAACAGGCGAGTTTTTTTGTGAGAGATTCTGATACCACCACCGTCCCCCAACCCTATGACTAGAATTTCCCTAGATCCCAGTTATAAAAGTCAAGAAGAAAAAGCAACACAAAAGAACACAATGGTCAAAACATGAAAAAAAAATGTGAACTGTAAACAATGGCTTAATATTTTTCATCTATCAACTAGAAGTATAATACAAAACCTGAAATTCGCTGAAAAAAAAAAAATCAGGGCCAGTCTTAGTGGCTCTGGCCTGTAATCCTAGCACTTTGGGAAGCTGAGGGGACCATGGCTTGAGATCAGGAGTTGGTGACCAACCTGAGCAACATTGGAATAACTGGTCTCTACAAAAAGTAGAAAAATTAGCTGGGGGCGTGGTGGTGCTTGCCTGTAGTTCCAGCCACTCGGGAAGCTGATGCAAGAGGATTGCTTGATCCCAGGAGTTTGAGATTTCAGTGGGCTATGTTGACCTTCACGGTACTCTAGCCCAAGCAACAGAGGGAGACCCTATCTCAAAAAAAATCAGGTTTCTGGCCAGGTGTGGTGGCTCACACCTGTAATCCTAACAGTCTTGGAGGCCAAGACAGGAAGATCACTTGAGGTCAGGAGTTTGAGACCAGCCTGACCAAGAGCAGAGCAGACCCCGACCATTGCATTCTACCTGGGCAACAGAGCGACACACTGTCTCAAAAAAAAAAAAAAAAAAAAAAAATCAGGTTTCTGATTTCAAAGCCAAGGCAGAACAAAGAAAAATTTAATTATAAAAGGTTTCCATTTTCTAATTTAAGTTTTGTGAGCTAAAATAAAATCTTAAGCCTCCCCTAACTGATTGAATAGACCCCCTCTCGGCCAAAGAAGACAGCCCCCCCAAAAAACCCTGTAACACTGAGTTGCCAGCCATGAGGAGAAGGGAGGTCAGACACCTAGCTATACCTTGTCTTTTTTGGAGTTATTTTTGTAACAATAATATACAAAATCATTAGCATCCCTAAGGTCATGTGAGACAAAACTTAAACCGCACCTAGAGGTCAATTTACTTAACAGATCACTTGAGTCTCAGTATATATCCAATATATGTCCAGTGACTTCCTGAACTTAAAATGTTCCAAGCCTTTGGACAAAACTTCATTTCTTTAACCAATGACAAATCAGAGAATCTTTAAACCCACCTATAACCTGTAAACCCCCACTTAGGAGATGTCCTGCCTTTTCGGGCAGACCAGTGTGCACCTTCCATGTATTGATTTTGACTTTATGTGTAATTCCTGTCTCCCTAAAATGTATAAAACCAAACTGTAACCCAACCATGGCAAGACCACTTGCTCAAGCCTTCTTGGAAGTGGCTCTCTGGGCCATACTTGTACATATTTGGCTCAAAATGAACCTCTTTAAATTATTTTACAGAATTTGGGTTTTTTTTCTATTGACAATTTTTGTATTAAATTTAAAATATATTCAATTCCACACGTTTGTATAATGGCATATGCTCACATCATAGCTCATTAAAAGTAAAGTATAAAATTTTTACAAGTTGATTTTTCTTACACTCAGCTTCCTTCACTCTTTATATAATTTATATAAAATAAAAATACATAAAAGTTATTTTAAAGAAAAAATAATAAAAATCTGCCAGAGGTGTATGCCCTGTCTTTATTAGCCTAGATACTGCTTTTGGTTTCCCACACTTTTGGTAAGATCTAAGTAAATGTGAAGAAAATGTGAATCAGTGTGTACAAACGCTTAAAGTCAATACATTTTAAATCAGGCTTCATTGCACTCTGTGTCAATTTTTCCTCCTCAATCCTTTTCTAATACTGAATAAGTATTTTTATCAAAGGAGCTGGCCTCCATGATATATAATCACAAAACTTTCCTGCTTCCTTTTCACACCTGCCGTATGTATAATTCTTTCTGTGTCCTACATGAAATTTTTGCAGATCCCTTCAGTTTTCAAGTATTTTTCAGTCACATGAGTAGCCTTATTGCAGTAGTGAAAATATTTAGTCCAAGCCAGGGGAATAATTAAAACTTTAACGCTTCAGGCTGGTGCAGTGGCTCACACCTGTAATCCCAGCACTTTTGGAGGCCAAGGCAGAAGGATCACTAGAGGCCAGAAGTTCGAGATCAGCCTGAGTAACATTGTGAGACCCCCTTCTCTACAAAAATAAAAAAATTAGTGGTCATAGTGGCATGCGCCTGTAGTCTCCAGGACTCAGGAGGCTGAGGAAAGAGGATCCCTGAGCCCAGGAGTTTGGGGTTACAGTGAGCTATGATCACACCGCTATGCTCCAGCCTGGGTGACAGAGTGAGATCTTGTTTCAAAACCAAAACAAAATAAAAGTTTAGGCTAAAGGTTCTCCCCTAACTCTTCCCTGCTTCAAATTTGAAGCTTGTTGTGGTGAAGGGAGGATGTGGTAGTCCTTTCCACATCCCTGCTTTTACTCCTCAGAGTTTACTCCTCCTTTCCCATTGGCTAGCTGCTATTTCTGACACCACCGCCTACCCCCATTTGGGGAAACAGGAGAAGGGATTAGAGGGAAAGAACATAGACTTTCCTGGTTGGTGCAGGAGGCTGCTATCTTTCAAAATGTGTTCCCTATGGGTATAGAGCACTCAAAAGTGTTGGCTCTTCTCTCTTATATCACCTTTGTGGGCTTTTCTAGGACTCTTGTGCTGGGAACTAGGTGATGCTCCTCCTCTGGTTGACTGTCTATGACTCTCCTCCCTCACCCCATGTAAAACTCACTCCCCTGGGAGTCCCTTTACTCTCTGGGCATCCCTCATGGGAAAGATCCTTTTTAAATGACTCCAAGCTTCTAGATATACTTGGCTCTGAGCAGCATAACTCATGCATCTTTCCCCCAATGGCGAGGGCAGTGAAGCTCACTCTGCATGCCACCACCTGATTTGCTATCCCAGCACAGTGAGTTAGCCAGTATCTTGCTTTTGGACTTCTCCCCAGGTAGGAATTAAGACATCAGTCCCTGTGGACCTCCAAACCCCAGGAGGCACAAGCCAAACATTCTAAGAGGTTCTAGTGAAAGCTTGTATCTCACATGGCCTCAGGCAAAGAGAAAGACCTCTCCCCCTTCCCCAGAGTGCCAGAAGAGGAAGTATTAATATAGAGCCCATACATCACTTTCTAACACAACCCTCATTCTCTTATATAGACTGAATGTTGATGATTAGTAATGCTGGCAGACTAGTTCACAATTCCTTAGCATCTCCCTATAAGACGTGGGAAGGGGAGTACCTGGCATCTACTGTGTTGCTTTCCAACTTTGAGGCCTTTGCTGAGACTCAAAAGACAATAGGCAGAATCTAATTAACATATTGTCACAACTATTGTCCCTCATCAATTCAAGAATTTTTTATTAGACTTGTGATGAAAATGGTGAAATGTGTTAAGGCTTTCACATACATATACACAAACACACACCCTTCTCATAGTAGACATATAGCAATGACAGATTAAACTTGAAATGACAAATGTAAAGAGATCTAGGCTCTATGTTATGGACTGAATTTTGTTCCCCTCAAAATTCATACATTAAAGCCTTAACCCCCAATGTGATGGTCTTTGGAGATGAGGCCTTTGGGAGATAGTTAGGGTTAGATGAGGTCTTGAGGGTGGGGCCCTCATGATGGGATTAGGCCCCTTATAAGGAAAGGAAAAGACACTAGAGCTTTCTCTCTCTGCTATGTGAGGATGCAGCTAGAAGGTAAGAAGGTGGTTCTGCAAGCCAGGAAAAGAGCCCCCAAGACTGAATTGACTGGCTGGCACCTTAGTCTTGGACATCCCAGCCTCTAGAATGATGAGAAATAAACATCTGTTGTTTAAGCCACCCAATCTATGGTATTTTGTTACAGCAGCCCAAGCAGACTGGTGCTGGGCTAAAGGTAGTGAGTTATCTCACTTGATTGTTTATTGTCAGTTATAGATTGAACTTTGTTCTACTACTTTCCCCCTTTCTTACTGCTACACTTGACTAGTCTTAAAAAAAAGAAGAAGAAAAGAAAAGAAATAAAAAGAAATTTAAAAAATACCCTCTAAAATGGGATAACCCCCCCTATGAATATGGTGAAGACACAGACCTCCTGGGCTTTGAAGTGAGTCTAGAAGCAAGGGTAAGAATCAGAGATTTGGCCCCTGTGAGGTAATGGAGATATATAAGTGCTTCCCAGGAGGAAGAGCCCAGGCCAGGTTTTTAGCTTACAGCCAAGGACACCCTTGCCCCTACATGCAAGCTGAACAAAACGATTGCCACCCTTCTTCTTGGGGCTACAGATGTATGGGAAGCTATGTGCCAACTGGATGGGCAGATAAAAACATTGACAGTCTTTAGATAAGAACTGAGCCTAGGCATTCCCTGCTTGGTGACTAATGGCAATACTCTGATATTACCAGTGTTCCTATACACCAGTAATAACCAGTTAGAAAATATGATTTTCTACCAGCAAAGTGGCATGTGCCTATAATCCCAGCTACTCAGGAGCCTGACGCTGGAGTGATTGTTTGAGCCCAGGCATTTGAGGCTAGTCTGGGCAAAACAGTGAGATCCCATCTCTGAAAAAAATAAAAAAGATTTTCTATAAACATGATGGATTCAGTCGCACATTTATCACTATTAAGTCACTAACCTCCACTAATATGACAGAGAGGAGTTTTGTTTGTCTGTTTTTTAAGTTATAAACTCATATATGCAACTTGGAAGTGGAAAGGAGATAATGTCCCATAGGACGGAATTTTGATCAATGAGAGGCAGAAGCCAATATGAATAATTTTCCCCCATTTCTTCCCCATCTCACTTGTCCCAGGATGGTCTTGAGATGCAGTTTGTCCATTGAGGGCACAGTTCCCAAATTGAACAATCAGTTTGATTTAGTGTGTCCAGGGCGATGAAACATCCTCATGTTGGCTCTCTTTGTCCCTCCCACCTGCTCCCTAGACTCCCTAATAGTAAAATCAGGCTCTGGTTTATGAGCAACCCAGGCTAACACAACTAACAAGGAAAAAAATTTATATATGTGACTTCATTAAAATTAAGAACCTCTGGCCAGGTGCAGTGGCTCATGCCTGTAATCCTAGCACTCTGGGAGGCCAAGGTGGGAGGATCGCTCGAGGTCAGGAGTTTGAGACCAGCCTGAGCAAGAGTGAGACCCCATCTCTACTAAAAATAGAAAGAAATGATGTGGACAGCTAAAAATATATATAGAAAAAATTAGCCGGGCATGATGGCACATACCTGTAGTCCCAACTACTCGGGAGGCTGAGGCAGAAGGATTGCTTGAGCCCAGGAGTTTGAGGTTGCTGTGAGCTAGGCTGATGTCACGGCACCCTAGTCCGGGCAACAGAGCGAGACTCTGTCTCAAAAAAAAAAAAAAAAAAAAAAATTAAGAACCTCTTTATCAAAAAACACCATTAAGCGATTGGAGTGGGGAAAGATATATGCCACACACAAAAGGACTCATATCACAATATACAAACAATAGCTATAAAACAATGAGAAAAAGACAGATACCTCCACAGAAATACAGACCAAATACTTGAGTAAGTGCTCAAAATAGGAAATTCAAATGGTTACTGAACATATTAAACCTCACAGGTGATCATGAAAATGCAAATTAAAACCATAGTGAAATACCACTGCACACTCATCAACATGGCTAAAATCCCAGCTGTTGGTGAGAATATAGAACAAGGGACATTCTCATACACTGTATGTGGGAGTATAAATCACTACCACCACTTTGGAAAACAGTTTGGCATTTCTACTAAAGTTGAAAATGACTACACAATTGTATTCCTAGGTATATATATCCTGCAGAAATGCACGCGCAGGTACACCAGGAAATAGGTACAAGAACGTTCACAGCAGCTTTATTTGTAATTGCCAAATATTGAAAACAGCCCCCATATTATTCAATAATAAAGTGAATAAATTTTGGTCTGTTTATACAATGGCATCTTAGACAGCATTGAACATTAACAAACCGCTTCACTCAATGTAAATGAATCTGAAGAACGTAATATTGAGTCAGAGAAAAGAGGCACAAAACAACACATACTGCATGATTCCCTTTATATAGGATGTTTAAATTGTCAAAACTAAACTACAGTGAATAGGAATGCATTCTTAGGTGGTAAACTACTTTAAGAAAATCACACTGAAAACCATAAAATCAGCACGCTTGCTCATCACCATGAAGATGGGAGGAAGGGAATTTGGACAGGAGAATGGGAGGGGCTTCTGGGGAATTGGCAGTGTTCTGTATCTTAACCTGGGTAATTGTTTTTTCACAGATACGAGGTTTTTAATAATTCAATAAGCTGCACATTTATGTTTTACACACTTTTATGGATATGTGTTATTTTTCACAATAAAAAGAGCTAAAGAGAGAAAGAAGACAAACCTGTATCCTAAGAAATTTTAAGCGTAAGTAGTAGTATTTGTGTGCTAACAAGCAATTTGTGTATCTAAGATTTGGTAGTCAGCCTCTAAGATGGCTTCCTGTGACCCTGTCTCCTAGCATTCACACTCTGGCACTGTCCCCTCCCATATTGTTCAAGGGTTGGTCTGTGTGACCAATGGAATATGACAGATGTGATGTTTATCAAGTCCAAGATTAGGTTATAAAAGCCATTGAGGCTTCTATTTTGAGCACATTTTCTCTCTTCTCCCTTCGATCATTTGCTTTCAGCTGCCACGTTGAGCAACCCTACGGAAGACCCATGTAATGAGAGACTGAGGTTTCCTGACAATAGCCAGCAAGGAATCGAGGCCTCCAGCCAATAGCCATGTGAGTGAGTCATCTTACAAGCAGATCCTCAAGCATATCAAACCTTCAGATGACTGCAGGCCCACTCAACATCTTGACGGCACCTTCATGAAAGACCCTGAGCCAGAACCACCTAGCAAGTCACTCCAATATTCCTGATCCTCAGAAATTGTCAGATAATAAATGCATGTTGTTTTATGCTGCCAACTTGGGTATAATTTGCTATGCAGTAATAGATAGCTCACATACCAGCATAGAGAATAGAATTTGTTTTTGGTATAGCTGTCTCCTCTTTATTCTAGAAGACACTAATAATCCCTTTTAACCTGCATTTAGAGAAACCCTGAAGGCAGGCAATTAATTCATATGTGGATGCTTCACATCCAAATATATACTCAATTTGGTAACGTGAATAATTATAAGCATATTCATCATAATCACACAAAACATAAATGTATAGTTTACTAAGTTGCTAAAAATGAATACTAACAATATTATTAGCTATGACAATATTTTTATTATGTTTAAGCATTTTGATAATCACTGTACATGAAATAACTAACATTTACAGCACTGTGCCCCAAAGTGTAATACACATACCTGGAGTAATTCTAGAGATTTACCAGAGATTTATGTAAAATAAATATGAAGTTTTATGCTTTAATGGTTACAAATTCTCTTAAATGTATAAAAAAAGACTTGCACAGCAAATTTATATTTTCACAAATATTGCTAAATTTGAGGTGAATTTTCAAAAGAATCTATTTGAAGTTGATTTTTTTTTTTTTTTTTTTTTTAGACAGAGTCTAGCTCTGTTGCCCTGGGTAGAGTGCAGTGGCATCATCATAGCTCACTGCAATCTCAAACTCCTGGGCTCAAGTGATCCTTCTGCCTCAGCCTCCCAAGTACTTTGGACTACAGGTACACACCATGATGCATGGCTAATTTTTCTATTTTTAGTAGAGACAGGGTCTCACTCTTGCTCAGGCTGGTCTTGAACTCCAGAGCTCAAGCAATCCTCCTACCTCAGCCTCCCAGAGTGCTAGGATTATAGGCGTGAGCCTCCGCACCCAGCCTGAGGTTGATTTTTAATATTAAGGAAACAATACTACTAGTGGTATTGTTATGGCAAAAATCATGAAGGTGGGATTCAAAAAAGTGAGGATTGGGAAACACCAATTTATAGTCATTGTGCTAGATTCAGGGAATAAAATGGTAAGCAAAAACTGTCATGGACAAAAACTTCAAAAGAGAAGAATATACAAAAAATTATTAGAATACATAAATGATTTTATCAAAGCCAATGAATATAAGATTAATCTACAAAAATCAATTTTATTTATACATATCTACAAAAAGAAAATGAAACTTGAAAAACAGGACCATTTATAATAACCTCAAAAAATATCAAATATCTCAGAAAAAATCTAATAAATGAAGTGCAAAATAGGTACACAGAAAATTATAAAATGTTAATAAAAAAATTAAAGAAGGTCTAAATAATTAGAGGAATATATCAGATATACCATATTATGAATAGACTTAATTTGAAAAATGTCAAGCCTCCCCAAGTTGATCTACAGATTAAATGTAATCTCAATAGATTTTTTTTTGGTAGGAATTGGCAAATTGTGTATAGAAACACAAAAGTCTAAGAATAGCAAAGGCAGGCTGGGTGTGGTGGCTCATGCCTGTAATCCCAGCACTTTGTGAGGCTAAGGAGGCAAGACTGCTTGAGGCCAAGAGTTCAAAACCAGCCTGGGCAACATAGCGAGACCCCATCTCTACAAAAAATTAAAAAATTAGCCAGACATGGTGGCATGCAGTCCTAGCTAAATTGAGAGGCTGAGGCAGGAGGATGACATGAGCCCAAGATTTCGAGGTTACAGTGTGTATGATCATGTCACTGTACTCCAGCCTGGGTGACAGTGAAACTCTGTCTTTTAAAAATAAAACCCCATGAGTTGAGCGCATAAATATTAAGAATTGTTAATTCTTCTTGTTGGATCTTCCCTTTCACCATTATATAGTGGCCATCTTTGTCCTTTCTTACTTTTGCTATTTTAAAGCTTATGTTATCCGAAATAAGTATAGCTACCCCTCCTTTCTTTTGACTTCCATTTGCCTGGAGGATTGTTTTCCATCCCTTGACCTTGAACCTGAAAGTGTCTTTGTGGGTTAGATGCATTTCCTGTAGACAGCACATAGTAGGCTTGTGGATTTTTATCCACTCTGCCAGTCCACATCTCTTCAGGGGGCAATTCAAGCCATTCACATTTATTGAGAGGATTGATATTTGAGGTAGATTTCCGTTCATATTGTTGGGTGAATTCCCACTGTTTTGTTTTATTCCTTGAGCCATCGTGGAGTCCAGGTTCTAGACTTTAACTCTTGAGTGATTTTACTTTGGAGAGTGTCTAATACAGTGTTCAGTGTGTAATGCAGGTCTGAGTACTTCCTGTAGGGCTAGTCTGGTCTTCCCAAATTCCATCAGTGATTGCTTGTCTGGGAAGGTCTTATTTCTCCCTCATAGATGAAGCTTAATTTTGCCAGGTAGAGAATTGTAGGTTGGCCATTATATAAAGCAAACCCTGTCTGATCTAAATAGCATGATAAACAATAATGCCAGGCCAGGCGCGGTGGCTCATGCCTGTAATCCTAGCACTCTGGGAAGCCAAGGCGGGTGGATTGCTCGAGGTCAGGAGTTCAAGACCAGCCTCAGCAAGAGCGAGACCCCGTCTCTACTAAAAATAGAAAGAAATTATCTGGCCAACTAAATATATATATAGAAAAAAAATTAGCTGGGCATGGTGGCGCATGCCTGTAATCCCAGCTACTGGGGAGGCTGAGGCAGTAGGATCACTTAAGCCCAGGAGTTTGAGGTTGCTGTGAGCTAGGCTGACGTCATGGCACTCACTCTAGCCCGGGCAACACAACGAAACTCTGTCTCAAAAAAAAAAAAAACAAACCAATAATGCCATAGTAGCCGGGGACTTCAACACCCCACTAAATGAACTGGACAGATCTTCCAAACAGAAAATAAGCAAAGAAATAATGGACTTAAACAGAGCTCTAGAACAAAAAAGTCTGACCTCTACAGAACATTCCACCCAAATAAAGCTGAATATACATTCTTTTCATCAGCTCATGGCACTTTCTCCAAAATTGATCACATACTAGGCCACAAATCAGACCTCAACAAGTTAAAAAAAATAGAAATTATACCATGTATTGTCTCAGATCATAGTGGTATAAAATTAGAGTTCAATTCCAACAGAAATACTCACCACTTCACAAAGTCATGGAAATTAAACAACCTATTGTTGAATAACTATTGGGTCAAGGAGAAAATACAGAGAGAAATCAAAACATTCTTCAAACTAAATGATAATGGGGACACAAGTTATCAAAATCTGTGGAATACAGCAAAAGCATTCCTGAGAGGAAAACTAATAGTATTAAATGCTCACATCCAAAAAACAGAAAGCTGAAAAATCAAGAATCTAATAAACAGTCTCAGGGAACTGGAAAAGGAAGAGCAAATTAATTCTAAAACTAGCAGAAGAAAAGAAATGACTAAGATCAAAGCAGAACTAAATGAAATTGAGAATAAAAGAACTATATAGAAGATCAACAAAACCAAAAGCTGGTTTTTCAAAAAGAAACAAAATTGACAGTCCTCTTGCCAGATTAACAAGAACTCAAAGGGAAAGAACTCTGATAAACTCAATTAGAAATGAAAAAGGAGAGGTCACAACAGACACCACGGAAATACAAAATATTATCTTTGAATACTATAATAACCTATATGCCCCAAAACTGCATAGTGTGGAGGAAATAGACAAATTCCTGGAAACAAACAACCTCCCTAAGTTCACCCAGGAGGAAATACAATTCCTGAACAGACCAATATCAAGCAAAGAAATTGGTTGGTTAAATTTGGAAGGTTAAAAACCTCCCAAAAAGGAAAAGTCCCAGACCAGATGGCTACACTTCTGAGTTCTACCAAACATACAAAGAAGAACTCATACCTATACTACAGAAATTATTCCACAACATTGAGGAAGATGGTATAGTCCCTAAATCATTCTATGAAGCCAATATCACCTTGATACCAAAGCCAGGAAAGGACACAACAAAAAAAGAAAACTATAGACCAATATCCCTCATGAATATAGATGCAAATATACTCAATAAAATTTTAGCAAATTGAATCAAACAGCATATCAAAAAATAATTCACCATGACCAGGTGAGCTTTATACCAGAGAGGCAATACTGGTTCAACATACACAAATCTATAAATGCAATTCACCTCATAAATAAAAGTAAGAACAAAGACCATATCATTCTCTCAATAGAAGCAGAAAAAGCATTTGACAAAGTCCAGCACACTTTTTTGATAAAAACTCTTAGCAAAATAAGCAAGGATGAGACATACTTTAAAATCATCAAGGCCATATACAATAAACCCACAGCCAATATCATACTGAATGGGGAAAAATTGAAACCATTCCTACTTAGAACTGGAACCAGACAAGGTTGCCCACTATCCCCACTTCTATTCAACATAGTACTGGAAGTCCTTGCTAGAGCAATTAGACAAGAGAGGGGAATTAAGGGCGTCCAAATGGGGACAGAAGAGATCAAATTCTCACTGTTTGTTGATGATATGATATTATATCTAGAAAACCCCAAAGATTCAACCAAGAGACTCCTGGAATTGATAAATGAATTCAGTAAAGTCTCAAAATACAAAATCAATACACACAAATCAGAGGCATTCTTATATGCCAATAAAAGTCAAGCCGAAATCCAAATAAAAAATGCAGTACCTTTTATAATAGCCTCAAAGAAAATTAAATATATAGGGATATATTTAATGAAAGAGGTGAGAGACATACACAGGAAGAACTATGAAACACTAAGAAAAGAAACTGTAGAAGATGTAAACAGATGGAAAAATCCACCTTGTTCATGGATTGGTAGAATCAACATTTTTTTTTTTTTTTGAGACAGAGTCTCACTCTGTTGCCTGAGCTAGAGTGCCCTGGCGTCTGCCTAGCTCACAGCAACCTCAAACTCCTGGGCTCAAGCGATCCTACTGCCTCAGCCTCCCAAGTAGCTGGGACTACAGGCATGCACCACCATGCCTGGCTAATTTTTTCTATATATATATATATTTTTTAGCTGTCCAAATCATTTCTTTCTATTTTTAGTAGAGACAGGGTCTCGCTCTTGCTCAGGCTGGTCTCAAACTCCTGACCTCGAACGATCCTTCTGCCTTGGCCTCCCAGAGTGCTAGGATTACAGGCGTGAGCCACCGTGCCCAGCCCTCAACATTATTAAAGTGTCCATACTACCTAAAGTGATCTACAGAATTAATGAAAGCCCTATCAAAGTACCATCATCATTCTTTATAGATCTAGAAAAAAATAATTCTACGCTTTGTATGGAGCAAGAGAAGACACTGTATAGCCAAAACAATCTTAAGCAAAAAGAACAAACTGAGAGGTTATCAGTCTACCAGACTTCAAGCTGTACTACAAGGCTATAGTAACTAAAACAGCATGGTACTGGCACAAGAATAGAGACATATGCCTTTGGAACAGGACTGAGAATCCAGAGATGAAACCATCCGCATATTGTCATCTAATCTTTGACAAAACAGACAAAAATATACACTGGGGAAAAGAATCTTTTTTCAATAAATGGTGCTGGGAAAACTGGATAACTACATGCAGAAGATTGAAACTGGATCCCCACCTCTCACCTCTTACAAAAACCAATTCACAATGGATCACAGACTTAAACCTAAGGCATGAAACCTTAAGAATTCTAGAAGAAGATGTTGGGAAGACCCTTTCAGACATCGGCCTAGGCAAAGAATTTATGAAGAAAACCCCCAAAGCAATCACAGCAGCGATAAAAATAAATCAATGGGACCTGATCAAATTAAAAAGCTTTTGCACGGCCAAGGAAATCTATCATTAGAGTGAACAGACAGCCTACAGAATGGGAGAAAATATTTGCTCTCTACACATTCAATAAAGGGCTGATAACAAGAATCTATCTAGAACTCAAAAAAATCAACAAGAAAAAAATCAAACAATCCCATCAATAAATGGGCAAAGGACATGAACAGAAACTTTTCAAAATAAGACAGAATAATGGCCAGGAAACATATAAAAAATGCTTAACATCTCTAATCATTAGGGAAATGCAAATCAAAACCACAATGAGATATCACCTAACCCCAGTGAGATTGGCCTTTATCGAAAAATCCCAAAGCAACAAATGCCGGTGAGGATGTGGAGAGATAGGAACACTCTTACACTGCTGGTGGGACTGCAAATTAGTGCAACCTCTGTGGAAAAGAATCTGTAGATATCTCAAAGAGCTAAAAATATAAATACCATTTGATCCAGCAATAGCACTATTAAGCATCTACCCAAAGGAACAAAAGTCATTCTACAATAAAGACATCTGCACTTGAATGTTTATGGTAGCACAATTCACTATTGCAAGGATGTGGGAACAACCCAAGTGCCCGTCAATCTATGAGTAGATTATTAAAATATGGTATATGTATACAATGGAATACTACTCAATTATAAAAAGGAACGGTGATCTAGCACTTCTTATATTTTCCTGGATAGAGCTTGAGCTCATCCTCCGAAGTGAGGTATCACAAGAATGGAAGAATAGGCGCTACACGTACTTGACATCAAACTGGCACTGACTGATCAACACTAAGGTGCTCACACAGTAGTAATATTTGGGGGGGGTTGTGGGATGGGGGGTGGGTAAACTCACAACTAATGGATGTGGTGAGCGTTGTGGGGGGAAAGGGCAAGCCTCAAATCATGGTTTGGGTGTGGCAAAGTCGTAACATGTAACCAAAATGTTTATACCCCCATAATATCCTGAAATAAAAAAAGATGTGATTATGAGCAAATAAAAATGTTTTAATTATAAAAAATAATAAATTAAAAAAATAAAAATAAAACCCCAAACAAGTAGTGCAAAGACAACAGCTGGCTGGTGAAGCAGTCAGAATGCACACAACATTTATTAAGTTCAATAAATGGGTGTGGTTTTGGAGCCTCAAAATAGTTACAATAGTAACATCAAAGACCACTGATCACAGGTCACCATAACAGATATAATGATAATGAAAAAACTGAAATATTGCAAAAATTACCAAAATGCAATGCAGAGACATGAAGTGAGCATACACTTTTGGAAAAATGGCAACAACAGACTTGCTCAAGGCAGGGATACTACAACTCTTCAATTCATAAAAAAATGCAGTATCTGTGAAGATCAATAAAGTGAAGCACAATAAAATGAAGTATGCCTGTAAATGTTATATATGTTTTATCACAATAAAAGAAGACGTACAAAAATATTCTTATGGCATTATATATCTAAGTCAAAATTTCAACTGTAGAATGAATATGCTGTAGTATATTCATACAATGGAATACAAGTAGCAATGAAAAAGACTAGAGTAGAGCTACATGCAATAACATATATGAATTTCAAAGATACAATATTGCACCAAAGAAGCCAGATGCAGAAAAATACAAGTTGTATGATTATATTGACAGCAAGTTCAAAAACATGGCTAATCCATGGTGTGTGGAGTCCAGACAGTGGTTACCTCTGGGCAGGAGGGGATGGTGGGGTGGGGGGCATCTGGGATCCTGGTAACGTTCTATTTCTTGATCTAGGCATGTACACTTTGTGATAATTCATCAAGCTACACTTTTCTTTCTTTTTTTTTTTTTTTTGAGACAGAGTGTCACTTTGTTGCCCGGGCTAGAGTGAGTGCCGTGGCATCAGCCTTGCTCACAGCAACCTCAAACTCCTGGGCTTAAGCGATCCTACTGCCTCAGCCTCCCGAGTAGCTGGGACTACAGGCATGTGCCACCATGCCTGGCTAATTTTTTCTATATATATTTTTAGTTATCCAGATAGTTTTTATTTCTATTTTTAGTAGAGACGGGGTCTCGCTCAGGCTGGTCTCGAACTCCTGACCTCGAGCGATCCACCCACCTCGGCCTCCCAGAGGGCTAGGATTACAGGCGTGAGCCACCGCGCCCGGCTACACTTTTCTATGTTAGGTTTCAATTTTAAAAGTTTGTAAAAATTAGGAGGAAGAGGAGATGACATAGTCTCTGCTCTCACAGAACTTAAGGTCAAGCTGAGGAAACGTAAATAAATGTAAAATTACAACTGTGATGAGTACTATGAAGGAAAGGTCCTGGCTGGTCTGAGACATATAGTAAGGAGGTCTGCAAAGAGGTTAAGGGAGGCTTCTCTGAGAAGTAACGTTTGAGCTGAGCTCTCAAGATGAGTAGGAGGTAGAGGTAGAAGGTATAGCCCTGGAGGCAGAGGCAACACCTTATCCAGTGCTTCTTAACAGTTACCTTTTTCACTGCCCTCAGCTCTGTTCACTCCAGCCACCTACCTAGCCCCTACCCATCCTCTCCCCAGAGTTGAGAGGAATCATTTCTTGACATACCTGTGACCCATTCCTGGTATAAGGTTTGGAAAGCTCAGCTGAATGCAAAGGCCCCATGGTAGGAGAAACCATGGTGATTGGGGGGACTGCACAGAAGGTCAATGTGAACATAGGGCAGACAGCCAGAAGGGGAATAGTGAGAAATGGAGCCAAAGAGGAAGGCAGAGGTTGACCATGTCCAGTATGTTATTAGTAAATATTTTTAGCATTAATCTGTGTTCATGCTTGTGTACATACTATACTTTATCAAATGGTTTAATTCTGTTATATATTTTTTAAGTCCAAGATTGATGAGGTGCAACTGGCTCAGATGATGTGATCACTGGTGCATATCCAAACAAATTTATATGTCCAATGACTCCAGCCTAGTGGACATAACATTTGGCCAGAAGAGGAACAGAGGAACAGAGTGCCCAATAAAATATTGCTTTTTTTTTTTTTTTTTTGGAGACAGAGTCTTGCTCTGTTGCCTGGGCTAAAGTGCAGTGGCATCATCATAGCTCACTGCAACCTCAAACTCCTGGGATCAAGCAATCCTCCTGTCTCAGCCTCCCAAGTGACTGGGACAACAGGTGCATGCCACCATGCCTGGCTAATTTTTCTATTTTTTGTAAATATGGGGGTCTCACTACATTGCTCAGGCAGGTCTCGAACTCCTGGACTCAAGTGATGCTCCCACGTTAGCCTCCCAAAGTCCTAGGCTTACAGGCGTGAGCCACCACGTCTAGCAAAAATACTGCATTTTTATTCAGTAAATCTAGCAAACCCACCCATTAGGACTTTGGAAACCTGCTCCTCTTCTGTCTACGAAATTATTACTGATCTATTTGCTGTGCTTCCTGCTTGTGCTGACATCCTCTGTATCCTTTAAATAAGTAAACTTCAGTTGGATTTACTAAGTAGTGATTGCATCTGCTTTTTTTAACAACACAAGCCTACTATTGCAGTGGTTATGTAAAAATCATTAATAAAATAAACTGATAGATCAAACAAGAAATGATAGTGAAAATTAATAACCACTTAGAACTGAATGATAATGCGTATACTATATATTGAAACTCACAGGATGACACAAACTCATCAATAATACATCATTAAATGTTCTATTGTGTATTGTGCAATATTTGTGTATTTTGGTATAGTTAAAATCTACCTTAAATATAACTATAAATATTGAAATCCAGGTAATGATATGCATGCTGAAGTGTTTAAGAGCTAAGTGTTCTGATGTCTGTAACTTCCTTTGAAATGCATAAAAAGTAAGGTGCTTGATGAATGAATAGAAAGAAAGATGGATAGACAGAAACTTACATGATAAAGCAAATACAGTAAAATCTTAACTGTAGAAATTAGGTGCCGGGCATATAAATGTCACTCCACAAGACTTTCAACTTTTATATGTAAATGTTTTCAGAATTTAAAAAATATACTTCATGAGATACAGATAAAGTGATTGATAAAGAGAAATATATAGTCAAATGCTTATATTAGAAAAGAAAAGTAAAAAATTAGTAAGCTAAGCTTCCAATTCAAAAACTTAGGAATAAAACTCAATATGATAACCTTAAGAAAAGAAAAAGAAGGGCAGTAATAAAAGATGACAGCAGAAATTAATTGAATATGAGACAAAGATACAATAGATGGTTGAAAGACTAAAGATGATCCTTTGAAATAAACTAATAGGCAAAACTTTGTCAATATTGATCGAGAAAAGAAGAGAGAGGCCCTAAATGAGCAATCTTAGAATGAAAAGGGGGATATGGATAAGTTATAGTCAGGCCACCGCTGGCCGTCACAGTGCCTTTGTGTGTTAGGAAAAGGTGCCCCCTTCAGGTGGTTGCAGCCCTAAGCCAGGCAGGGTTCATTACTAGGAAAACCGAGTACAAACTGCTCCCAATCATTCCTTGTTCAAATAAGCTTGTGTGGTAAACAACCTGCACAACTACATTAGCAACCCTGTAGCAGCATAGTTTAAAAAGTTATGAGTTACTATGAACAGCGTCGTACCCATTAATTTGAAAACTTCAACAAATGGTCAATTTACTTGAAAATTATAATTTACCCAACTATATGAAAGATTAATAGATGGCCTGAATAAATTGATAACCATTAAAGAAATCAAATCAGTAGTTATAAAAGCAGTTTATAAAAAGTGTGGAGTTTCTTAATTTTTCCCCCTGTGGTCTAGAGTGATTAAATACCGTTGGAATCATCTGTTTGCTAAAAGATAGACATTACACAGCTGCAAAACCATCTGGTTCTGGTGCCTTCTGAGAGGCTAAATCTATAATCATCTTCCTGATCCTTTTTGTAATAACTGGTCTTTTCAAGTTTTCTATTTCTTCGTAAGTCAATTTTGGTAATTTTTTTTCTTGGAGACCATCCATTTCCTCTAGTTTTTCAAATGTGTTGCAATAGAATTGTACGTAATTCTTTCAACCTCTTTTGTGTCTATAGATATATCTCCTTTCTCATTCCTAACCTTGATATTTTTGCTCACTTTTAACCTAACCAGGTTCATGAGATATTGATCTATTTTACCAGTCTCTATTGCTCTTTTTGAAGAATTAGCTTTTGATTTTATTTTTTTCTTTCTATTATTCTTTTTATTCTCTAATTCATTATTTTTAGTTTTTATCTATATCATTTCTCTCTAGTTTGGGTTTATTTTGTCATTCTTTTCCTAGTTTAAAATGGGCAATAAATTGTTTTTTGAAAAATTCTTCTTTCACAATAATAGCATTTAAGGCTACACAATACCTTTTGCTATATGCTTTAGGATTTTAAATACAATGCTTTCCTTTTTCATTGCTTTCTAGATAGCTTATCATCTCAGAGTTTTAAACTTTATGAATAAAATTATCATTAAATTAGAGAGAATCAAATATCTTAACTCTAAGTTATAAAACGGTCCTCAACCTTTTTGACACCAGGGACCAGTTTCATGGAAGACAATTTTTCCATGGATGTGGGGGTGGGCCATGGAGACTGGAGCTCAGGCGGTGATGCCAGCGATGAGGAGCGGGTGTAAACACTCTCACTCGCCCACAGCTCACCTCCTGCTGTGCACCCCCCCCTTCCCTAAGTTTTATGAAAGACAGTTTTTCCACGGACGAGGTGGTGGGAGGTTGAGTGGGGAGGGGTGGAGGAGCTCTGCTGCCAGGACATAGGGGGTCCACGGCCTGGGGGTTGGGGACCGCAGATTACACTCTAGACCTAATTTCATTTCAAAACAAGACAAACTGATCACTCATAATTTTAGAGCTTCCCCCAAAGTAATTAATTTGACTTACATATATACACATCTATAGACCTAAGTTTATCTTCTCAATAACACCTCAGACACCTTGATTTATTAGAAAATATAAGTGAAATAAGCCTGGCACAGAAAAATACGAAATGACCCCACTCATATGTAGAATCCAAAAAAGTTGTTCTCACAGAAGTAGAGAGTAGAATAGCGGTTGCCAGAGGCTGGGGAGGTGGGGTGAGGGGTTAATGGCGAGAGGTTGGTCAACAGGTATAAAATTATAGTTAGATAGGAAGAATAAGTTCTCATGTTCTATTACAGAGTAGGATGACTATAGCTAATAATAATGTATTTATATTTCAAGGTAACCAGAAAAGAGGATCTTGAATATTATTATGTCACCACAAAAAATGATGAATATTTGAGGTGATGGATATGCTGATTGCCCTGATTTGATCATTAGGAAATGTATACATATATTGAAACATCACACTATACCTCATAAACATGTGCAATTATGTGTCAATTATACACAAAATAAAACTTTAAAAGCACCATAAAAACAACTGTATAAATGGAGAAATGGGCCTCACAATAATAACAAAGAGTTTTCCCATAAAAATTCCAGTGTAAAAGTCAGGGTTGCAGTGGCACATGCCTGTAGTCCCAGCTACTTGGGAGCCTGAGGCAGAAGAATCACTTGAGCCTAGGCATTGAGACCAGCCTGGGCAACATACCCAGACCTAATCTCCAAAAAAAAAAAATCCAATAAAAATTTTCATTCTGTGATTTAAATAAATCTTATTTTAAAGCAATAAATTGTAAAGATTACTGAAGTAATCTTAGCACACTTGGTATCTAGCCTAATAATAGCGAGGTGTTGCCTAAGGCTAACCCTGTTTCCTATTAATCATCACTTCAATTCTGATTTTCTCTTGGTCCAAAGACAATTCAGGGCTACGCTCTTTTCATTTTTTCTTCTGTATGTTTGTTTTACATAGTTTTATTTTGAAAAGCTGCAAGTTGTATAAATTGTAGAACATTTTTTGTTGTTGTCGAAAGGTTTGAGAGTAAATTACTACCTTGCTCTGAGTATTTTAGTAGATATTTCTCAAAACAAGAACCTTCTGTTATATAACCCCAATATAACTCAAACTAACAGTGACACATAATTACCATTTAATACTCCATTCAAGAGTCTGCAGTTGTCCTTGGCTGGGCACGCTGGCTTACGCCTGTAATCCTAGCATTCTGGGAGATCGAGGTGGGCAGATCGTTTGAGCTCAGGAGTTCGAGACCAGCCTGAGCAAGAGCAAGACCCCATCTCTACTAAAAAAATAGAAAGAAATTAGCTGGACAACTAAAAATATATAGAAAAAAATTAGCTGGGCACGGTGCTACATGCCTGTAGTCCCAGCTACTCGGGAGGCTGAGGCAGAAGGATCACATGAGCCCAGGAGTTTGAGGTTGCTGTGAGCTAGGCTGATGCCACGGCATTCTAGCCTGGGCAAGAGAGTGAGACTCTGTCTCAAAAAAAAAAAAAAAAAAGAGTCTCCAGTTGTCTGATGTGGCAGATGTTGTTAGTTCCCACCTAATGTTTGTGCCTCCTTTATGGGTTGAATTGTGTCCCCAGAAAAAGCTATGCTGGAGTCCTAACCCCTAGTACCTCATAATGTGAGGCTTATGTGGAGATAGAAATTTACTAAATGCCACCAGGTGTTCACTTTAAAATGGTTAATTTTATTTTATACAAATCTTCCCTCAATTTAAAAAGAAAAAAAGACAAAAAGGGAATTTTAAAAGGCACAAATACACAGGAAAGATAAGAGCAAACAGGAGATGATGACAAAATGTTGGAAGCCAGAAAGTGGACAGTGATGGGTAACTGACTTGGCAAAGCAGCAAAAGTGGAAACTTAGGCATGGAGGCAGGCAGCCCGGAAAAAAACAAATATTTCATACACAGAACTCTGACCATCTTAGAGACTTCAGGGACCTTTGCAGGTGGAGTTGGGGGTGGTGCTGAAACAGAATTGGGTTGAAATTTGGCATAAAGAGCAGTTGGATCCCTCAATCTCTTTGTCTAACCCATGGAGTCAGATGACTGCCCCCTTTTTCCCCTGGTGGAAGAACAGATTTCACTTTTAATTTAAGCTAGCTCAACTCAGTAATGTTACTTGCAAAAAGAAAAAAAAAAACCTTAAATATCTCTGAATTGTTTAAAACCCTAATAATAATAGCTGCCAGGCACTCTGTTAGATTCCAGTCCATAAAGATGAGTAAAACATGGTCTCTATCTTTGAGAAGCTCACATGGTTTGGGGTTGTTTTGTTTTGTTTTTTCCTGTAGCAGTTCAAGACATCAATAAAAACAAAAACTATCTATCATGAGGCAGTGACTCATTATGTCCAATTGTTGTAGACTGGCGTTCTGTGTACAGAGACCTCTTTGAGGACTGGGGTGGCCAAAGAAGGCTACACTCCTTTGTCCTGAGGAAAGGTTGCATGACACTCTTGGTGATTCCCAAGGGAGTGAGGAGCCAATTTGGCTTGAATGCTAGCTTTGGGAAGGGAGTAGGCAAAGACACATTTGGAAAGGCAATTTGGCATCAGCCTGGTGAGAACCTTGGATGTCAGGGCGAGGAGTCTGGACTTTACTGTGCCATTAGTGGGAAAGCCTGTGGAGGCTGTTGCATGGGATGACACAATGAAGTGATCCACCCTTTCTGTGTTTTGCAATAGGAAGAAGAAACTGACAGGTGTGAAGAGAGACAGGAAAGGGTAAGACAGCCAGGGACCCTATATCAGTCAGGCTTTTTTGGCTGTAATCAAGAAAAATTGACTGTGGCTAATTTAAGCAGAAAATAAACAGATTGAAAGTAAATTATTCAGTTCACTGTATTGATGGGAAATCTAAAGAACAGGGCTCAGAAAGTTCCTCCTGCTACCTCTTATCCATATACATTCTTCTTCCCATACTTATTCTTCCAAAAAAAATTCTCCTATCCAACACACTTTAGACATCCCTTATATTAATAAAATGAAAACTACTCCCTGCCTCCCTCAAAATAAACAGCCTCAGATTTCGACAGTCGCTGCATCCTGCTCCAAGCCCAGAGGTTCCGTTTATGCCCACTCCTAGTCCTGCCTCGTCTTGTCTTGATATCTTTGTAAATGCTAGCTTGTAAAGTTATCAGTTGCCAACATATCTCTTATTTTTTAAAAAATGAGAAAGGAGGGAGGGAAAGTAGTTTAGACAGATGAATATATTTAGGAATAATCAGGGAAGGAAATATGCATACAGGCTGCAATGCTCATTTCCACAACTGACCATAAGGCTGAAGGTATTTATGTCTTCTGCCTGCTCTACCTGGCCCATGTGCTCTTTGCCTGTAGGCAGAACCTCAGCTGGTCAGCACTTTCCACTCAGTGTGTGACCCAAACTTCACTTCTTTTTTTTTTTTTTTTGAGACAGAGTTTTGCTTTGTTGCCCAGGCTAGAGTGAGTGCCGTGTAGTCAGCCTAGCTCACAGCAACCTCAAACTCCTGGGTTCAAGCAATTCTCCTGCCTCAGCCTCCCAAGTAGCTGGGACTACAGGCATGCGCCACCATGTCTGGCTAATATTTTCTATATATTTTAGTTGTTTGGCTAATTTCTTTCTATTTTTAGTAGAGACGGGGGTCTTGCTCTTGCTCAGGCTGGTCTCAAACTCCTGATCTTGAGCAATCCTCCCCCCATGGCCTCCCAGAGTGCTAGGATTACAGGTGTGAGCCATCACGCCCGGCCCCAAACCTCCCTTCTGAGAGATCCAAGCCTCTGGTGTTCCTGCCTCTACAAGGAGTTGAAGAAGTCTTTCATTAACTTTTATTATAATTCTGGACATGGGTGATAAGGATGCACTCCAGGGGGCCCCTTGTGTCCCAATATGCCTCTTGACCCCAGTGTGTAACCACAATCTTATTTCTCCTTGAAAATTAGGGTTAATAATGCTTGTCAATACCAGAGCTTCTTTTTTCCCTGTTGATCCATTGCAATGAGGAGCCCAAAATGGCCCAGTGGCCATCTTGTCCTAAATTGTTTTTCCTAGTGGTGGAATTTTTCCACTAGCAGAGCTCAGAGTTGATGGATGATACAGTGAGCATAATAATGGTCCCCAAAGATGTCCACATATTAATCCCTCAAACCTGTGAATATGTTACATGGCAAGAGGGAATTAAGGTTGCAGATGGCATTAAGATTGCTAATCAGCTGACCTGAAGATCGGAAAATTACAAGTGGGCCCGATGTAATCACAAGTGGTTACTTTATAAAAGAAAGAAAGAGGTGGGGCAGTCAGTATCAGAGTGATGCAGCATTAGAAAGATGCGATCAGCTATTGCTAGCTTTGAAAAGGGGGACACTAGCCAAGAAATGTGAGCAACCTCTAGAAGTTGGAAAAGGCAAGGGAACAGATTTGCCACTAGAGACTCCAGACATAACGTAGCCCTGATGACACCATGATTTTATCCCAGTTAGACCCATTTTGGACTTCTGACCTCCAGAACTGTAATATAATAAATATGCATTGTTTTAGCCACCAACTTTGTAGTAATTTATTACAGATACAAGTGTAATTTTAAGTGGTACCACCTCACTTATATTAATACATCTCACTCCTGGACTTGTGTATTTTTGGTATGAGAAAAATAGCTCCATATAGTTGGACACTGGTTCAGAGTATATGCCACATTCTGTAGGATACCATCTAATCTTACAAGATGTTGTCTCCAGTTGGCAAAATAACTAAGACCTCAATAGGGCTATTCTAAAGGCCAGCTGGAATACACAATAAAACTAGGGAATCCCATGAGGGTTGAATTGTGTATCCCAATTGCCTTACTTCTTTCACTGTAAAAGTATTCCCTTTGTCAAATGCATTGTTGCATGATCTATCATCTTGAATGCCTTATAAGGCATTCAGTAACTCTCTGAATGGTGGTGCTGGCAAAAATATGGCAAGCAGGAAAAATATTCAGAAATCTAAAATAAATTTCTTCTACAATGAGGACAAATTGCTGCCTCATCCTTGATGGAAGGAGTCCAAGACGGCAGTAGCCAGGTCACTCTCAGTGTGAGAAAGTCCATGTTGCAGGCCAGGTGTGGTGGCTCACGCCTGTAATCCTAGCACTCTGGGAGGCCGAGGCAGGAGGATTGCTTGAGGTCAGGAATTCAAGACCAGCCTGAGCAAGAGTGAGACCCTGTCTCTACTAAAAATAGAAAACATTAGCCGGGCATGATGGTGCATGCCTGTAGGCCCAGCTACTCGGGAGGCTGAGGCAGAAGGATCGCTTGAGCCCAGGACTTTGAGGTTGCTGTGAGCTAGGCTGATGCACTCTACTCTGGGCAAGAGAGAGAGAGATTCTGTCTCAAAAAAAAAAAAAAAAAAGAAAGTCCATGTTGTTGAGCCTGTGCATGGTTCAACATGCATCACCCCCATCAATGGCCCCATGGTCACTATGTTCATGAGCTCATGGAGCAAGCTCTGATGTAACTGGGGTAAAGGACTGACATCATCCACAGAGCAGGTCATCTTATCTATCTGATTGTTATGAGTCTCTTCTATTCTTGTGACAGAAATATTCTCAGTATAGTAGATTGGTTTACTCAACATATATTCTAAACTCTTTCTCGTGTGCCTTTGTATACTTTAGAGCCTAGAAAGATAAAAACTATGTGTTTCAGATCCTATTGCAGTTGTGGTTCCAGATGTCATTGAGATTTTGCCAATCAAGTGCTCTTACATGAGACTTGAATGTGAAACGGAATTAACTGAGTGAAGTGGACAGAGAGGCAGGATGTATTCACCGTATTGCTGTGGATTGTGACAGAGGATGTGTGGTTCTGTGGTTACCAGTTTGCTGATTTGCTGGTTTCCTGCAGTGGCAGCCAGAGCTTACCCAACCACAGCGGAATCAGTGAGATTCTGGGGGCAGAGAGTGCTCCTGCAAGCTCCACCTAAAGTTTCTTCCTTTAGCCCTTCCAAATATTGTATAAGCCACCTAACCCCTGGCAATAACTCCCTTTTCCCTTAAACTAGACAGACTGGTATCTGCAGTCTGCAACTGAATCATGACAGATATTGTCACATATGGGACCCATTTTGACCACATTATGCTTCTCCAAATTTCCTTTCAATTTTACTTCCAATTCCCTAATCATCTAGCCAAGTCATTAACCTCTGACTAAGAATCAGTGTAGATTCCTACCTCGGGCACTTTCTCCTTCTGAGAAACTACACAGTTAGATGTATTTCTTGAAGTCCTGCCTATTCCCAGTGTTCTCCAGGGTCACCCTTGATTGAGGGCCATAATATCACAGTGGTCCTTTCTTTGTCATGTCAGCATATCAGGTAAAGACAGCTGTAAACTAATCACGTCTCTTTTCCAGCACAGTCTGGTAACAGAGCTCATCTCTTCGGGCCACGGTGGTGGAAGAAATAGCAATGCAGCACAAGTAGAGTGTGGGTACTGGAGACACCATGTCTTCAGGATCTGCTCTAGCCTCATTTTGTATACATCATTTCTACTTGATAATGGATCCACATCTAGCTTCATACCTAGGAAGCCCAGATAATAGCCAGCTCACGAGAACAAATTGTGTTCCATGATCATGCTGTGTCTGGGCCCACAGCAAGCCAAAAGCTAATTCTCAAAGGGAGAATATTTATCTGCCAATGGCCATGGTCAAAAGGGCCACTGCTGTGATTCTCCTGTCAGGACTTACCTCAGTCTCTATAAAATATTTTAATCTGCCTCAAACACTTTGAACATCACAAGGATCATAAGCACTAGGTTGCACTGCAGACTGGGCCAGCTGGAGAACCTTCTCTTCCTCTGAATTTCACTCAAATGTGGCTTCATTTTAGGTAACCAGGTAAGGAGGTCAGAGGAGTAACCCAAGCATGGTAAAAACTGCCTCTAAACTGATATGACTTTTTTTTGTTCATTTAGGGGTAGGTAGCATAAGTAAAGCAACTTGTCCTTCATTTTGGAGGAGACACCTGTATGCAAGATCACTAAATACCAAAAAACATCAACGAGGTGAAAGGCCTTTGTACTTGGGTCTCCCTACCCTCTGGTATACATGTATTTCCTAAAGCATGTAAGGTACTTGTTGTTTTATACTGTACGTGTCCTATGAGCTCAATGTCATAAGTTCAGTGGACCAGCAAGATGTCTTACGGAATAGGTTACATCTCCAAGCTCCCTATGTACCGAATTGTGGCAGAGTCAGAAAATTCATGTAACCATGAGACAGTGTGTAGAGTAGGACTAAAACAATAGTTTAGTTTGTTTGATGGTGACTTGTTTTTTTTGCTCTTAGCTAACAGCCAAATTCCGCTTCTGTACACAAAGCTTGCTTGCTTATTGCTTGATTACGATAAAGAGCTAAAACCATGCTCAAATGCAGTTAAAAAGAAAAAAAAGAAAAAAACCGCACCGCAGGTGGCTTCCTGATAGGGAGGCGGCTGTGCAGGGCGAGTGTCCTTGGGGAGAGAATCTCCTGGGAGGGAATCTCTTGGGAAAGAGTCTCTTATCAGAAATAACTAGCAACAGACTCCAGCAAAAAAAAAAAAGTATAAAAGCTTTGTTTTTACCCCAGGGCGGGGTCCTGGTTCGTAAAGAGACCACTGCGTTGGTGCTCTGGGACCTGGACCCTAGCTCGAGCTAGTGAAAATAAAACTCCTTTGCCTTTGCAGCCTCAGTGACTCTGTCTTTCTGTTCCCGGGGCCGAGGGGAACCGGCTCTAACAAGTGTAATAAATGTATATTACTATATATTGTATCTGTTGTTTTCTACTAAGCTGAAGAAAAAGACTTCATGGGATCAAAGGCTTCTTTTTGTCCCTTCCTTTTAATAACAGTCCCTTAAAATAGATGTAATCACTGTCCTGACTTCTAATATCCTTGATTAGTTTTTCCTATTTTTGAACTTCATATAGCAGCAGTGTATGACATTAAAGTTGTTCCACATCCTTGCCAAATATTGGTATTGGTATCAGTTTCTTCTTTCTTTCTTTTTTTTTTTTTTTGAGACAGAGTTTCACTCTGTTGCCCGGGCTAGAGTGCCATGGCATCTGCCTAACTCACAGCAACCTCAAACTCCTGGGCTCAAGCAATCCTTCTGCCTCAGCCTCCGAGTGGCTGGGACTACAGCCATGCACCACCACGTCCAGCTAATTTTTTCTACATATATTTTTAGTTGTCCAGCTAATTTCTTTCTATTTCTTTAGTAGAGATGGGGTCTCGCTCTTGCTCAGGCTGGTCTCGAACTCCTGAGCTCAAATGATCTGCCCGCCTCGGCCTCCCAGAGTGCTAGATTAGGCATGAGCCACTACCTTTTTTTTATTTTTTTGAGACAAGTTCTCACTCTGTTGCCTGGGCTGGAGTGCAGTGGCACAATCATAGCTCACTGCAATCTCAAACTCCTAGGCTCAAGCAATCCTCTTGCCTCAGCCTCCCTAGTATCTGGGACAACAGCAAGTACCTTACATTCCCCTAATTTTTTTATTCATAGAGATGGGGTCTTGCTATGTTGCCTAGGGTGGTCTCGCACTTCTGGCCTCAAGCAATCCTCCCATCTCAGTCTCCCAAAGTGCTAGGATGACAGGCATGAACCACCACGCCCAGCTGGGGTTGTGTTTTTATAATAATTACAGAGACAAAGGGAAACATCTTTAATATTTGAGAGACAAATTTCTCCATGTCTTTACACTCATTTTCTCCATAATTCTCTATGATTGTCTTCTACCTCCACACTCAACTAAAATTGCTGTTAGTTAGGTGAGGGCACAGAGCACCCCTTTCTATCTCCAAATACAAAGACTACATCTACTCTCCCTAGAACTCTCCAAACCACTTCACACCTTACCTTTCCCTCCTCACACTTTCCTCCCAGGCTTCCTCGAGGTTCTTTCCACTACCCTAGACCACTCCTTGATCTCTCCAGTGACTCTTCCCTTCCTTTTTCTGTCCTCTAGCTTTGGCTAACTGTAGGTGGCCATTTCGTTTTTGCGAGGTGGCGGTGAAGGCTGCTCAGCACCTGAGAATTTCCTACTTTATGGATCTTATATGAAGCAGACCCCACTTCTCACCACAGAAGCTGTAAATGCCAGATACATGCTTTCCCAGCCTCCTTTGCAGCCAGATGCTGGCACTATCCTAGGCTGGGTCAATCAGATGCAGCTATCCCAGACTTTGGCTCTGGAGTTATTAATGGAAAGAAGCAGAGTCAAGCGAAGAGTGCTCCTGGTGGCAGCAACTTCTAGTTTCCATGCAGCTGTGGCAGTAGTGCCAAGCTCAGGGCCCTGGCCTGATGGCGACAGTGATATGAGACGTGGCATCTAGTGGACAGCAGTATCCTCTCACCAAGCACTGTTTATGGAGTGGTTTGGGCTATGGTTATAGCTGTTTAAGCTCTGAGCCTGGTTCTCCAGCTTTCTCAGAATTGAGAGCTACGCAATAGCTTAACTTACTCAGAATCTATTTCCATTGCTTGCAACTGGGAATTCTGACAAATATAGCATTTTAGAAAGCTGTCCTCAGTTCTCTCTTTCCCTATACCACCTAAGATTACACTAACCTCTATATTTTCTAAACTGCTATTGCATTATTAAAGAATCCATGCAATTTGGCACATTATTTACTATCTTATACTTTAATTTTTCATTTTCATATCTTTATTTATAGGCCCTGCTATGCCTGCAAATTATGCCTCTCCAACAATACCATGAATCATAAGAGCAATTAAAATGTCGTATCAAATACATACTTTGTGGTATCACGGTATTTAATATTTATTTTTTCCTTCATCAATTTATTCAGTATTTTGAATGCCCATTGAATGTCAAGCACTGCAAAAATGATGAGGATAGAGGTGAACAAGACATCTCTCTGATTTCTAGGAACTTTGCTCTGGAGGAGATGAACATGGACAGACACATCACTGAGCACCAGGAGCTGGGCACTTGGAGGAGGAACCAAAGTGCTGTGGGAACCCGCTGGAGATTTCTGGGTGTATCACTGTCAAGGGAAGCAAGTTTCAGCTTGGTCCTTCAGGACGAGCACTCAAGCATGGAAATGGCATGGGCCTAGGACAGGTGGTAGACCTGGGTTCAAATCCTGCCTCAACTACTTATTAGCTTTGTGACCATGAGAAAGTTACTCACTGAGGTTCTGAGTCCCAGTTTCCTCAACTGGGAAATGGAGATAATAACATCTACATACATCACTGGTTGTTGTGAATATTAAATAAGATGGGAGGATTTCTTGAGGCCAGGAGTTTGAGACCAGCCTGAGCAAGAGCAAGACCCTGCCTCTATAAAAAATAGAAAAATTAGCTGGGCATGGTGGTGCACACCTGTAGTCTCAGCTATTCGGGAGGCTGGGGCAGGAGGATCACTTGAGCCCAGGAGTTTGAGGTTGCAGTGAGCTACAATGACGCCACTGCACTCTAGCCCAGGCATTGGAGACCCTGTCTCAACAACAAAAAAACAAAAACCAAAAAAGTACTGTACTCCGGTGATGGATATTCTAAATACCCTGACTTCATCACAACACATTATATATATGTAATAAAATTTCTCATGTACTCCATAAATTTGTACAAATTTTTAAAAAAGAACCAGGCCTTCCATGAAGAGTAATTATTATTATTACCATCATCATCATTATTATTGTTACTACTATTATCGTTCCAGGTCCCATCCTCCAAGAAGCCTTTCCTGGCTGCCCTCCGTGATCTCTCCCTCCTCTGAATTCCAGTAAATGCGATTGTGCTACTCACTTGGCTTTATTACGTGCTGCTTTGCACTATTGATATTGTGGGCTTGAATCTCAATGCATAAACTTAGACATGCACCAAATAACTCATGTCTTCATATTCCATAAGTAAAATTAACTTCAACCTTTAGTCTCTATCCCACCAAAACAATCAATTCAAACTAGGGGAACTTCCCTGGATTAAGCCCATATTCTGAGACCCCTGTGGTGTTATGGCAGTAGGGGACCCTCCTGGTCTACTGTTCATCGAGGTTACCACTGAATACATCAGCCCTGGTCTCCTTGGTTCATGGCTCTGCTGCATCCCCTGCCATACCCAGGGAATCTTTGAGGCTGGGAGAACCAGGCCAAGGATACAGCATCTCTAGGGTCCTATGTAGCCATTCACCCTAGAGTCCAGCCATATCATCAGTGTACAATTAAAGAATAGAGAAGAGGGTCCAGGTCTCCATAGCTCTTAGCCCCCTGCAGATAGCCCTATCCTCCTTCCATTCTGAATCTCTTTCTAGCTTTATGATCTCTCTTTCTCCCCCTTTCTCTCTCTTTCTCTCTCTCTGTGTCTCTCTCTCTCCCTCCATACACTCTTCCATTTAAGGTGATGTTCACAAACATGGGCTCTCCTAATTCCTAAGCCACCTTGGTCTCAGCAAGGCCACATCCTGATCCGGAGGGAGAGAGCAGTAGCAGGATCTCAAGGCCCCCAGACATCTCTGTCTCAGGGATTTCTGCTCCTGGAAAGCCAGTCTCTGCACAGCGCAGTGTTATGGGCTGCTCAATCAATGTTTGTTGTTTGTGGCAACCATGTTTCCCAACTCTGCTGGAGTAAACATTTCTTATTGACTTCAAGGAAGAGCTAACAAGATGGAAAAAGCGTCTTCAAAGAAAGAACAAAGTTTTTCAGCAGAGGGGAAAATCATTATTAGACATTGTACAAAACATATGCTCTGAGGTCATGCTGAATCCTTGCTTAGTCCTTCATCAGATACCTGTGTGACTATGAACAAGTCATTTAACCTCTCTGCAAGTAGGTTTCTTCATCTGCAAAACTGCAGCATCTTGGAAATTCAAAGAAAAAAATGCATACAGTAAAAATAATAACTATTATTAAACAACTATTTTATCTCAGGCAGTTTGCTAGATGTTTTGCACACATTATTGTATTTAATCTTCCTACCAACTCTGTGAAAGAGACTCTATTATTAACCACATTTATAGATAAGCAAAATGAGACTCTTCAAGCTCAAAAAAATTGCTCAAGATCACATATTTAGGGAGTAGCAGATTCCAGTGCTTGTCTCAAAAACCTCCTTGGTTAACCATCATGCCCCATAGCCATTTTGCAAGGTGGTTCTAAAGATTAGAGATAATGGGTGAAAGTGCCAAGAATAGTATTGGGCACATAATGGGCACTCAATCAGGTGCAGATATTGTTGTTATTTTTCAAGAGTGATACTTCTTCTAGCTGCTGCTGTGGGCTTGCCCAGTTCCCCATGCTGCTGCTGTTGGGAGAGTAGGTGGGAGGAGGGAGGCCTTTTGTAGTTTGGCTCAGTTTTCCCTATTAATGAGTCCATTCATTTATTCACTCATTCATTCAGCAAATAATTTATTGAGTACTTCCCACATGTCAGGCACTGTTCTAAGCACTGGGCATATGGCATTGAGAAACAATAATAAAATCCCTACTCTTATGGAACATATAGCCTAGTGGAGGATGGGACAGAAAATAAACAAATAAAAACAAATAGACAATATCTTAAATTATAACATATATTTTGGAAAAATAGTTAAGGGGATAGATAGTGATAGATATAGATATTTCTCTAAGGAAGATATAAACAAATAGCTCATAAGTTCATGAAAAAATGCTAAACATCATTAGCCATCAGGGAAATGCAAATCAAAACCACAATGAGATGCCACTTCATATCCTAGGATGGCCAGAATAAAAAAGTCAAATAATAAGTGCTGACAAAGATGTGGAGACATTGGAACCCTCATACACTGCTGGTGGGAATGTAAAATGCTTTGGAAAACAGTCTGGCAGTTCCTAAAACAATTAAACATGGAGTTACCACACAATCTAACAATTCAACTCTTAGGAATATACCCAAGAAAACTGAAAACTACGTCCACACGAAGACTTGTACATGAGTGTTTATAACAGCATTATTCACAATAGCTAAAATATGGGAACAACTCAAATGTCCCTCAACGGAGGAATGGGTAAACTAAATGTTTATCCATCCATAACCATCCATAAACAAATGTTTGCCCATAAAATGGAATATTATTCAGCAAGAAAAAGGAAGGAAATTCTGACACATGCTACAACATGGATGAACACTGAGGACATTATGTTAATTGAAATAAGCCAGTCACAAAAGTACAAATATTCTGTGATTCTTCTTATATGCGGTACCTAAGTAGTCAAATTCAGAGACAGAAAGTGGAATAACAGTTGCCCAGAGCTGAAGAGAAGGCAAACAGGGGAGTTATCATTTAATGGGCACAGAGTTTGAGTTTGGAAAGACAAAAAAAGTACTGGAGATGGCTGACGGTAATGGCTGCACAACAATGTGAATGTACTTAGTGCTACAGAGCTGTACACTTAAATGGCTAAAATGGTAAATTTTATGTTAGGAATGCTTTACCACACACATGCAAAAGGAATGAAGTACTGATACATGCTACAAATTGGATTAACCTTGAAAACATGCTAAGTGAAAGAATACAGTCACAAAAGTCCACATATTACACGATTCCATTTACATGGAAATCTAGAATTAGGAAATCTATGAGACAGATAGTAGATTAGGGCAAGGGACAGGGTGGGGGGCGATGGGGGAAGAGGGGGCTGAGAACTAAAGGGTACAAAATTTCTTTTTGAGGTGATAAAAATGTCCTAAAATTGACTATGGTGAAAACCAAACATATCCATGAATATACTAAAAACTATTGAATTGTACACTTTAAATGGGAGAATTCTTTGGTAAATATATTTTATCTCAGTAGAACTGTTTTTGAAAAAAGGAACGAACTACTGATACATGCTACAACATTGGTGGACCTCAAAAACGGTGTGTTAAGTGAAGGAAGCCAAAGGCAAAGACGCCATATCGTATGACTCCATTGATATGAAATGTCATCTTAGGAAGGAGGAACACATGACATGTGATCTGGGCAGGCCTAGTTCCTGGTTCCCTTCCCAGCCTTAAGACTAGCATCATTCCAAGTGACCTCTCATATGGTGACCTGGCAGGAAGATGTGGGTGCAATGAACACTTGGGCCTGGCAGTGGATTTGTCCAGACTCAGCCCTAGCTACACTTGTCCCCTTGCGCTCCAGCAAATCAGCTTGCTGATAGCTATGGAGCAAAGTATAGGCAGAAAGGAGAAAGTCAGCCAAGAGGGGACCTGGAAGACAAAAGCTACTTCCTTGGAAAGCCATCGTGCTGAGAGAACTCTCCTTCATTCCTCAGAGGTACCTCTCCCTCCCTCCCTTTCCTCCCACCCACTCCTGGGCACGCCACCCTCTCTGTGGGCCTCTGGGCAGCCATGCTCAGTTCACATCAAATCTGGGTGTAATGAGTCTGAAGTCAGTTTTCAAAGTTGTAGAATCTTCCCTTGGCCATCCAGGTTTCAAAGAATTTGGCCATCCTTTCACTTTAGGGATTGTGAATTATCTAGTGACCAATGATTTCCTCCTCTCCTTTACCTTCTCTTCCCACCCAGCTATTACTCCACTTACCATCCATTCCCCAAAGTGGAAGGAGGGAGACAAACCCGTACCTTTGGCCTCATTTTTCAGAAACCATGGTGTAAAAGTCTCTGGGAAACTGGATGAAACTAAGGGGTCAAATGATACTGGGTGGAAGAATTATTTGTCTCAAATTATCTTTCCTCCTCTATGTCTTGGGAAAATACAAATTAGTTGGTTATTTGTGACCAGCAGAAAGGATCCTACTGATGGTATGACTCCTCTGCCAAACTTCTTATCAAAAATAAGAACACTGGGACGTTATGAAAATGAGGGGACCACATCCTCCACCACCTACTTCAGATGGTCAGAGGGAACCAGGGCCCTCCCAGAATGCCTGAGCACCACATTGGCCATGGGTTCGGATGGATGGCAGAAAGGGAGGAAGAGAAATCTTTAACAGAAGCATTATCTCCTTTCAGAAGTGGTGTCTCAGGTCCCCTTGTCCTCTGGCTCTTAGATCTCCCACACTTCACTTCACGTCATCCTGCTTGTATACCTGCAATGAAACACACTTTAGCACAGGCCTCTGTGTAGGATGGTATATTTGTGTGCAGTGGCTAATAGCTGCTTACCCAGTCAGCCAGGTAGTCATGATTTTTAATCACTAAGAAGAGAAATGTTAAGTTTTTCTTATTGTCTTGGGTTAAACTAGAGCTCTTAAAATTAACCTGCCTGCCTATGAACCTTTCCATGAGTGATTATATAACCTACAAGTCTTATGAAGGACCTGAAGTTCCCAACATGCTCTGAAGCCTGGAAAATTAGATGGTGGGGAGGGGGAAGATGGAACTTGACACAGAGAGAAAAAAGCTTTTAGCATGTGTGCTGGGCTCAAAAAAATATGAGTATGAATGTGAGACTGTGAGTTACATCAGGAGCACATCTGCATATATGCATTTGATGTCTGTGCAGTTGTAGTGGCCAAGTGGGTATCTCTGAGTGGGAAGACATGTCCAAAGATTTAGTGATAATAATAATAATGATTTTGGATCCAGCTGCCCTGCTCTCAGTGCCAGGAGGAATGGTAGGCACAGGACTCACTGTAGGGGCAGGTGGTGAAAGCAGTCAGAAAGTAACGGGTTGTCAGGAGCACCCTTGAATGTCTCCTCCACCAATTGCTTAAAATTTAGCAGTTGGCTAACTGTGCCTCCAGGGGGTTAAAATTTTTCTTTATACTTTTCTATATTTCCACATTTTCTACAGGGTATTACATTTATAATAAAAAGGTTATTAAAGTAAAAAAATCTATTTCAGTCTTTGACAACAGTTCAAATGTAAAGTCTTAAGGGAGGGAGGTTCCTGATCCAATTTGGACCGTGAGACCTTGCCTTAAGCGGTGTGATTCGGATATCACGATCCTGGTCTAGAGTATGGGCTGTGCTACGTACTAGTTCTATTATACAATCTTCAACGAGGCTCCTGACAGCTGCGGGGCTTGAACCTGCCCAACACAGACCATAGGCTCCTCTCCCAGACATTCTCATTTAGCAGGTCCAGAGTAGACCTTGGACTCTGCATTTTAATAAGCAATATTTCACAATATTTCAAACTTTTTCATTATCATATATTTGTTCTGGTGATCTGTCATCAGTGATCTTTGATGTTACTATTGTAATTGTTTTGAGGCACCAAAAACTACATCTGTAGTTAATCACACATTGTGTGTGTTCTGACTGCTCCATCAACCAGCTGTTCCCCTATCTCTCTCCCTCTCCTCAGGCCTCCCTATTCTGTGAGCCATGACAATATTGCAGTTAAGTCAATTAAAAACCCTACAATGTCCTCTAAGTGTTCAAGTTAAAGGAAGAGTCGCATGTCTCTCACTTTAAATCAAAAGCTAGAAATGATCACGTTGAGTGAGGAAGACATGTCGAAAGCTGAAATCGGCCAAATGGTAGGCCTCTTGCACCAGTTAGTCAAGTTGTGAATGCAAAGGAAAAGTTCTTGAAGGAAATTAAAAGTGTTACTCCAGTGAACACAAGAATGATAAGAAAGCAAAACAGCCTTATTGCTGATATGGGGAAAGATTTAGTGATTTGGATAGAAGATCAAACCAGCCATGACATTTGCTTAAGCCAAAACCTAATCCAGAGTAAGGGCCTAATTCTCATCAATTCTATGAAGGCTGAGAGAGGTAAGGAAGCTACAAATGAAAAGTTTGAAGCTAGCAGAGGTTGGCTCATGAGGTTTAAGAAAAGACGCCATCTCCACAACATAAAAATGTAAAGTGAAGCAGCAAGTGCTGATGGAGAAGCTGTAGTGAGTCATCTAGAAGATCTAGCTAAGATAATGGAACGAAGGTGGCTACACTAAACAACAGGTTTTCAATATAGACAAAAACAGTCTTCTATTGAAATATGTCATCTAGGAGTTTCATAGAGAGAAAGGAGAAGTCAATGCCTGGCTTCAAAGCTTCCAAGGACAGGATGACTCTCTTGTAAGGGGCTAATGCAGCTGGTGCCTTTAAGTTGAAGCCAGTGCTGACTTATCACTCTGAAAATCCTAGGGCCCTTAAGAATTAGGCTAAATCTATTCTGTCTGTGCTCTATCAATGGAATGCCAAAGCCTGGATGACAGCACATCTGTTTACAGCCTGGTTTACTGAGTATTTTAAGCCCACTGTTGAGACCTACTGCTCAGAAAAAAAATATTCCTTTCAAAATAATATTGCTCATTGACAATGCACCTGGTCAGCCAATGAAGATGTACAGGAGATGGATGTTGTTTTCATGCTTTCAAAATACATGTATTCCTTAGCCCATGGATCAAGGAGTAATTTCAAATTTCAAGTCTTATTATTTAAGAACTACATTTCAGGCTGGGCGCAGTGGCTCATGCATCTAATCCTAGCACTCTGGGAAGCTGAAGCGGGAGGATCGCTCAAGGTCAGGAGTTCGAGACCAGCCTGAGCAAGAGCGAGACCCCATCTCTACTAAAAATAGAAAGAAATTATTTGGACAGCTAAAAATATATATAGAAAAAAATTAGCTAGGCATGGTGGCACATGCCTGTAGTCCCAGCTACTTGGAAGGCTGAGGCAGAAGGACTGCTTAAGCCCAGGAGTTTGAGGTTGCTGTGAGCTAGGCTGACGCCATGGCACTCCAGCCCAAGCAACAGAGTGAGACTCTGTCTCACAAAAAAAATTAAAAAAAGGAAAAATAAAAAGAAAAAAGAACTACATTTCATAAGGCTATAGCTACCATAGATAGTGATTCCTCTAATTGATCTGGGCAAAGAAAATTAAAAACCTTCTGGAAAGGATTCACCATTCTAGATGCCAGTAAGAACATTTGTGATTCATGAGAGGAAGTCAAAATCTCCACATTAACAGGAGTTTGGAAGAAGTTGATTCCAACTCTCATGGATGACTTTGAGGGGTTCAAGACTTCAGTGAAGGAAGGAGCTGCAAATGTGGTGGAAATAGCAAAAGAACCATTAGAAGTGGAGCCTTCTTAAGATGTGACTGAATTGCTGCAATCTTACGATAAAACTTGAAAGGATGAGGAGTTGCTTCTTATAGATGAACAAAGAAAGTGGTTTCTTGAGATAGAATCGACTCCTGGTAAAGATGTTATGAACATTGTTGAAATGATGACAAAAGATTTGGAATATTACATAAACGTAGTTCATAAAGCAGTGGGAAGGTTTCAGAGGATTAACTCCAATTTCAAAAGACATTCTACTGTGTGTAAAATGCTATCAAACAGCATCTCATGCTATACAGAAATCTTTTGTGAAAGGAAGAATTGATGCAGCAAACCTTATTGTTAACTTATTTTAAAGAAATTGCCACAGCCACCCCAACCTTTAGCAAAAACCATCCTGTTCAGTCAGCACCATCAACATTGAGATAAGACCCTCCACCAGCAAACAGATAATGACTCGCTGAAGGCTCAGATGATTGTTAGGGTTTTTTAGCAATAAAGTATTTTTAAATTAAGGTATGTACTTTTTTTTAGACATAATGCTATTGCACACTTAATAGACTACAGTATAGTGTAAACATAACCTTTATATGCACTGGGAAACCAAAAATTCGTGTTACTCACTTTATTGCAATACTCACTTTCTTGTGGTGGTGAGTAACCAAAACCACAATATCTCTGAGGTATGCCTGTACAAAAGTAGAGAGAATAATATATTAATAATTTATTCCCATGTATCCATCACCCAACTTCAACAATCACCAACTGAGGCCACTCTTGTTTCAACTATATTCCCACTCACTTCCCCAATCCCAGATTATTTTGAAGCAAATCCCTGACATCATATAATTTTATCTATAAGCATTTCAATAAGTAGGTCAAAGGGATAAAGCCTTTAAAAAGTGAACAACCAGAATACCATTTTCACACTTAAAAATTTTAACGTTAAATCTTAAAATCATGCACTATCTAGAGTGTGTTAAAACATCTCTGATCATCTCATCACTTTTCAAAAATAATTTGTCCAAATCAGAGCACAAATAAGATCTATATATTACAATTGGTTAGCATGTCTTTTAAGCTACTTCTAATTTATAGGTTTCCCTCTCCATTTTTTTTTTCCATTTGTGTTTCTCTTGTTAAAGAAGTTGGGTCATTTGTTCTATACAGCTTTTCATAATCTGGATATTAGTAGCTGCATCCTTGTAATATTGTTTAACTGTTTCCTATAATATTCTTATATTCCTATAATAGATAATTAGATCTAATAGCTTGATCAGATTCAGGTTAAATTTTTTGGCAAGAATATTTTATTATTCATTAAGAGGGATGCACTGTCTGGTTGTGTCTTTTTGTAAGTTAGCAGTCACTGATGATTATTGCCTGGATGATTCATTAATTATTAAATTTTGTGAAATGCAAACCTACTTTTCTTAATTTTTAAAAGTAGGCAAATTAATTCCTGACATTGAGAGGTACCAAGCTTCTTACTGAGATTAAATGGGATAATCATAGTTGTCATTTGTTGAGCTTCTTTCCTTTAAGCGCTGTACACACTCAGGTAAAGCAGATACTAATATCATGCCTGACACACAGATAATAAAACTAAGATGCAGAAGTAACTTGACCAACTTCACACTGCATTCAAACCCAGGTCCATATACCTACAAAGCTTCTATTCTTCCCACTACTTCCTTAAAAGATTTATTTATTGGAGGACTACTCTAATCAAAGACTTCCCCTAGGAGTGGTAAATTATTAATTGCTAAAATAATTATTCAACTCTTTCAACAGTACTTTGGTATTGGTATTGTCCCCGTTGAACAGATAAAGAAACTGAGGCTCAAAGAGGTTAGGTAATTTCCCCAAGGTCATACAGCCCTAGAATAAGGAAGGAAATGGTTTGTAAGTGTCCGTAGTGGCATTATTTGTCCATGTAGCAGGTATGTCTGGCTTCCCAGCTCTTTAAGCGTTAAGAATTACAGCGTGCAATGTACGTGCCAACTGGTAAGCAGCAGATAGATGGGAGCGAATACTCCACATAGGAAGGTATAAATTATGTTGCACTAAAACGGCGGTATGCAAAGGAGATGACACAAGCGTGCCGTAACACAACGGCGCGACGACGGCAGCACGCCTGCGTACACAAGCCATCCGGAGCAGAGAGATGCGCACGCGCGAAGAAGCCCTGCGTACGGGGGTGGGGGCGGGGCGAACAGCGCCTGCTAGGTCTTCCAGCCTCTAGGCGGCGCCCGCCAAGACTAGCCCAGCCCCCGGGCTCCGCAGCACGTTCTTTTGCATCCACCAGTATTCAGGATACGAGAATCCGGCGCAGAGCAACTTCTTCAGGTTTGAGGTTCCGGATCCCTGGGGGCGGGGAAACGGGAAGGGAAAGAAAGCTGGTAGAGTGGCCAAGCAGAATCCAGAAACCCGCCATCTCCGGGGAGCGAAACCTCCTCCCTTTCTACCCTTGGAGCTACCGCGAGAATGGGCAGGGTCTGGCTTCGGGACGGAAGCGAGGGGAGGTCCCGGTTCGGGGGCGGGGCTAGAGGCGGGGCGACCCGGCTGGGACTCGCCGGCAAAGCCGGCTGACACTCTCCACTTCTTTCACCCGCGGCTTTCTGCTCAGGTGAGGCGTCCATGGAGCGGCTCCTGGCCCAGCTGTGCGGCACCAGCGCAGCGTGGCCTCTCCCGCTGTGGGAGGGAGGCACCACAGGCCATTGCTTCACCCAGCTGGTGCTCAGCGCCCTGCCCCACGCGGTCCTCGCCGTGCTCAGTGCTTGCCACTTGGGCACCCCGAGGTGGGTAGAGACGGGAGCAGGACTTCTGTCCGTGTGGGCCTGCAGACCTCACCCGCAACCAACATTTCCCCCTCAATGTCACCAGAATAGCGAGGTCTTGGAGTAGGGCAGAAGTGGAATAAAATCTGAGCATTACCACTTAGCAGCAGTGTGGCTGTTTGGGGGCAGGTTACCTACCTTCTCTGGGTCTCATAGCATTGTTGGAAGGTTTAAATGAGATAATGCATTTAAGCATATAGTGCAGTGCCTGACAGGTTTTTAAAGGCCCAATGCATGTTAGAAATCATCACTATTGTAGATTTTCAGATGCCCAAACACAGCTGTCATGAATTGCAGGCAAAATTGGATGAACAGTGTTTTTAGCCAAAAAGGATGACTTGTGTTTAAGTTATAGAGCCAGTTTTTCACCACATCCATGAAACCTCAATGTTCCTAGGTTAAGAAAAGCGTAGGTAGGTCGGGCGCGGTGGCTCACGCCTGTAATCTTAGCACTCCTGGAGGCCGAGGTGGGAGGATCCCGTGAGCTGAGTAATTGGAGTCCAGCCTGAGCAAGAGCGAGACCCTGTCTCTACAAAAAATAGAAAAAATTAGCCAGGCATGGTGGCACACCCCCGTAGTCCCAGCTATTTGGGAGGGTGAAGCAGGGGATTGCTTGAGCCCAGGAGTTTGAGGTTGCTGTGAGCTAGACTGACGCCATGGCACTCTACTCAGGGCAACAGAGAGAGACTCTGTCTCAAAAAAACAAAAACAAAACAAAAAGAGCATAGGTAGATTCAACTGGAGAGGAAGCAGTAGTTAGAAGAGAAGAGCAAACTTAAGCCTTCCTCAGTTTAGGGCTATAAGGTGTGGGTGCTAAAGTAACCTTGATTTTGTACTTAGTTCTTGAATGGCTGGAGATAATTAAAGTTAGTCTCATTCTGGCTGCTGAGAAGGCAAGAGGGTGATATGGTCTCTGCCTTTGAGAGTTCTTAGTCTTTTGGTGTAAAGTGTCCCTATTCAAGAGGAATTAGGGGGCTAATGAATCCCTTCCTTGTGTAGAAGCTGCAGATCTGCTTGGTCTGGGAGGAATGCTGGGTTGTCTCTTACATAGAATGAGACAAAAGTCTAGAAGGGGTCAGTCAGTTACCAATGACATCCAGAGCCTGCTCAGAGGAGTAGCTATTAAAAATTGGCACAGTCCTTTGGGAACTCAGGGTCTAATGAGAAGGCAAGAAAGACCATCATGTAATCAATAGAAATTGTGGCTATCTCACTTCACTTATCAGGCTTTTGTGTGTTGCTCATAAGGGTTAGAAGGATCCAGAATCTCAGACAGGAAAGGACCTGAGAGGTCTTTGGGTCTAGACTCTTCATTTCTCACTGTACTGTTGAGGAAAGTAAGATAGAGAAAGGGAAAGAGACTTGCTCAAGGTTATAAGCCTGGTTGATGGCTAACTTGGGGCCAGTACACCAGCCTCTGAGGGCCCAGTGTTCTTTCTTCTGTCCTTCTGTCCCCATATCTTAGAAAATAGAATTTTTTTTTTTTTTTTTTTTGTGACAGGATCTCACTCTGTCACCCAAGCTGGAGTGCAGTGGCGCTATCATAGCTCACTGCAGCCTCAAACTCCTGGGCTCACACAATCATCCCGCCTAAGCCTCCCAAGTAGCTAGGACTACAGGCATGCACCACCACACCCAGCTAATTTTTAAATTTTTTGTAGAGACTGGTCCTCACTATGTTGCCCAGGCTGGTCTTAAACTCCTGGCCTCAAGTGATCCTCCTGCCTCAGCCTCCCAAAGCATTGGGATTACAGGCATGAGCCACTACTCCTGGTCTGGAAATAGAATCCTTTAAGGTTGATTTTTATTCCAATCTAAACCCCTTCATATAATTGCCATCAGATTGACTTTTAAGAAAACTCAAAGAACTGTAGTTTACAACTAAACTTTTTCAGTAACCCATCCCTGCCAACAAAGGATGTAACAGATTTAGTCCTCTTTTTATGTGAACCTTCAAGGCATTCTGATATTCACTGTTGCAGATGAGTTTTCCCATATTTGATTCTTCATGCAGACAAATCACCTTTTGTTTTACTAAACACATTTTTTATATGCCAAGAAGATATAGACAAAAGGACAAAGATTTTTCTTCAGCTAAAGGAGTCACAAAAGTGATCCACACCACCTTCTACTATCAGTGGAAAGACAGAAAGAATATTCTGAGGCTTTATAAAATTTAGGCTATAGTATTAGAATATAGAAGCTGTATGTAAGTCAAATTTTTATTCATCTAATAGTACTTCAGGTGAATTAAGGGTAACCTTAGGTGGATCCTTTTATTAAAATTAATATGCATCCCTTAGAGTTTATATGTGTTAAGACTTTTGATTTTTTTTTCTAATTAGAGTTCATGTTAAGTACAACCTTAACTCAAAATTGTTAATGCCTATGGTGAAAGAATAAATCAGAAATGATATGTTGGCCGGGCATGGTGGCTCATGCCTATAATCCTAGCACTCTGGGAGGCCGAGGCAGAAGGATAGCTTGAGGTCAGGAGTTTGAGACCAGCCTGAGCTAGAGTGAGACCTGGTCTCTACTAAAAATAGAAAAAATTAGCCAGGCATGGTGGCACGCCCCTGTAGTTCCAGCTCCTCAGGAGGCTGAGGCAGGAGGATCGTTTGAGCCCAGGAGTTTGAGGTTGCTGTGAGCTAGGCTGATGCCGTGGCACTCTACCCTGGGCAACAGAGCGAGACTTTGTCTCAAAAAAAAAACCATCAAAAAGCAAAACAAACAAAAAAAAGAAATGGTGTGGGTAGGTTAGAAAATTGATTGGGTCAATATGGGAAGACTTCCTGGAAGAAAAGGACCTGGGTTCCAAGGTAAAGTGGGGGTAGGGATAGATGTGCAAGGCAGGAGGGGAGTTGATTCCTTAGGTAAGTGAATTGCTGAAGGTGAGGGGTATGTCTGGGCCCTGAGTCAGCCGTGATGTGCCTCCTTTTCTTTCTTCCCCCTTGTCCCCAGGAGTCCAGATAGCATCCTACTTTGCCGTCCTGGCTGGCGCCTCCGACTTGCAGCTTCCTTCCTGCTGTCCATCTTCCCGCTGCTAGACCTCCTTCCAGTTGCTGTACCACCAGGGGCAGGCCCAGGTCCTGTAGGGCTAGAGGTGCTGGCAGGGTGTGTGGCAGCTGTGGCCTGGATCACCCACGGCCTGGCCCTGTGGACGTTGGCCCATTCCCCTCATGGCCACTCCCGGGGGCCCTTGGCCTTGGCTCTGGCAGCCATCCTGCCAGCTCCAGCCCTAGTGCTAACGCTGTTATGGCATTGCCAGCAAGGCACACTTCTGCCCCCACTTCTCCCAGGGCCCCTAGTCCGCCTATGCCTTCTCATCCTGCAGCTGGCTGCACTGTTGGCTTATATACTAGGATGGGCAGCCCCTGGGGGGCCACGAGGACGCTGGGCTCCAGAGCCCCTCCTGCCTGAGGGTCAAGAACCCGAGGTGGCTGAGGATGGGGAGAGTTGGCTGTCACGCTTTTCCTATGCCTGGCTGGCACCCTTGCTGGCCCGTGGGGCCCGTGGAGAGCTTCGGCAGCCCCAGGACACTTGCCACCTCCCCCACAGGCTGCATCCAACCTACCTAGCCCGTGCCTTCCAGGCACATTGGCAGGAGGGGGCCCAGCTGTGGAGGGCCTTGTATGGGGCCTTTGGACGGTGCTATCTGGCACTTGGACTGCTGAAGCTGATGGGGACCATGCTGGGATTCTCAGGGCCTCTGCTGCTCTCCCTACTGGTGAGCTTCCTGGAGGAGGGACAGGAGCCACTAAGCCATGGCCTGCTCTATGCCCTTGGGCTAGCTGGCGGGGCTGTGCTGGGCGCTGTGCTGCAGAATCAGTATGGGTATGAGGTGCGTAAAGTGACACTTCAGGCACGAGGAGCCGTGCTAAACATCCTGTACCTCAAGGCTTTACAGCTGGGGCCCAGCCGCCCTCCTGCAGGGGAGGTCCTGAACCTACTAGGCACCGACTCTGAGCGGCTGCTTAACTTTGCTGGGAGCTTCCATGAGGCCTGGGGCCTGCCCCTGCAGCTGGCCATCACCCTCTACCTGCTGTACCAGCAGGTGGGTGTGGCCTTTGTGGGGGGGCTGATCTTGGCACTGCTGCTGGTTCCTGTCAACAAAGTGATCGCTACCCGCATCATGGCCAGCAACCAGGAGATGCTACAGCACAAGGATGCACGGGTTAAGGTAAGGGGCTACGTGGGGTCCATCAGCTATCTAGAGACCTCACCCAGCCAGGGTCCGTAGGTCCTCCCCTGCACTCTGCCTGAGGGACTGAGCATGAGTTAGAAGTTAAGAGCTCAGACTGGAGAAAAACAGACCTGGGTTCAAATCTACCCTTACTAACTAGTTCAGTCACCTCAGACAAGTCACTTAACCTCTTTGGGCCTCCACTTCCTCATGTGTAAACTGAGGATAATAATAGCTTGCCTCACAGGGTTGTGGTGAGGATCATATAAGATAATGCTTAGTGTAGTGCGTGTCATAAAGTGAGCTCTAAATAACTGTGGCCCTTTGGTAATATAGCAGCATTAGCTCATGTGGCCCTAGGCAGCATACCTAGGAGGTAGGAAGTAAGTAATCTCCCTGGGACCAAATGGGTTTTTAGTGACAGAGCTGGGACGCAAGTCTCCCACCTCCTTGTTGAGGGCACAGACCACCCCATGGCTGCATGGGGAGAGGCCTAGGAGAACCCCAGCTACCTCTTAGGAGTGGGCTGTGGAGGAGGAAATAGGTCACTCTCTTGCCTGTGCCAACTCTAGATATTGAGGGTCTGGCTGAATCAGTTCCGGGTTCTGCAGTGACTGTGGGTACCTTTACAAAGTGGGTAGCAGTCCTGGGGGTCCATACAACATAGCTATCAACCTTACTGGAACAGCTCAGTGCTAGTGGGGAGAAAAAGGGGTTGGTAGGAGGTTAAGGCCTGAGGCCTTTTCCCATACCTGTGACAACTACAGACTAGGTCTCTAAGGAGTTCCTGGCCCTTACCCATCTTGCCTGGGCTCATTGGTCTGTTTGACCCTGGCTGTGGTGTGGCCTCTTATGCCTGTGTACTCCTCTAGGAATACTTTCTCTATCACCCAAGCCATGGGCCAGAACTGGTGGCTGTCCCCCAAAGCCCACATCTTTTGGCTTTGGGAAATAATCCTCAGTCCCTCATCTGGTGGAAAAAGAAGTGCTTTTACTGCAGTGTGATGACTGCCTGCACCTTCCACCACTTCATCTCCCAGAAAGATGGGGAATTCTGGCTCCAACCTGTCCCCAGCTGGAGCAAATGGAGAAGTAAAAGAGACACTGGAAAGGGAAGCAACCCAGGGCTGAGAAGGATTTGAGGGGCAGGATTTCCAGAAAGGACTGAGGTGAGGAAGAAAACCAAAGCTAGGGAAGTACAGAGTATCTGGGAGCTCAGAGTACTTGACATTCTCTGCCAGGAGCCTGGGGAAGACTCCACCTCACACTGCTGTCTTGTCTCCATCCCTAGCTCATGGCGGAGCTGCTGAGTGGCATTCGGGTCATCAAGTTCTGCGGGTGGGAGCAAGCACTGGGGGCCCGGGTAGAGGCCTACCGGGCTCGAGAGCTGGGGCGACTCTGTGTCATCAAATACCTGGATGCAGCCTGTGTATACCTGTGGGCTGCCCTGCCGGTTGTCATCTCCATCATCATCTTCATCACTTATGTCCTCATGGGGCACCAGCTCACGGCCACCAAGGTGAGGACCAGGAAGGGAGGGCATAGCTCTAGGAAGGCATGAGAGGGTGCTAGCATCGAGGAGACTGCAGTGGAGTGGAGAGGTGCGCTCAGGCCCTCCGTGCTGGCTGGTGAGGAGGGAAGGATCCCTGACTGCCTCATCTTTTCCCAACCAAAGGGAAACTCTGAAGGGATCTTCTTCTGGGGCCTTGGATATATAACCCTCCTCTCTTAGGAGGAATTCCTTTCCTTCCTCTCCTCTTCCTTCCACTCCATCTTCCAGTCAGGTCCAGGCCTGGGATTAGGTCCCTTTTTCTTCATTAAGATGGCTTTGGGAAAAATCTGTGATCCAATGCCGGGTCTGGCCAAGGCCAGGTGATGTTGCTACTTAGAAATTCTGAGGAAGTCTCAAAATGAGCTAGGCCTATGTACTTATCAAGATGCAACCTTCATCCCTGGAGGAACATTGGGATTTCTAGGATTCTGGGAGTAGCCACCTCTGCCACCTCCAATCCCAGGATCGTCTGGCGGTCCCTCAGTTCTGCTGCTACCCTGTTCTTCCCTCCACAGACCTGTTCACAGGGCCACCTGTAGAGCAGGCCCTTGGATGGCTCTTCTACTCCACCCCTCTTCCACTCCACTTAGGTGTTCACGGCCCTGGCACTGGTACGCATGCTCATTCTCCCCCTCAACAACTTCCCTTGGGTGATCAATGGCCTCCTGGAAGCCAAAGTGTCCTTGGACCGGATCCAGCGTTTCCTTGATCTTCCAAACCACAACCCCCAGGCCTACTACAGCACAGGTAATGGGAAGCTAGAGGGCAGAACCTGGCACAGGGTGAGGAGGGGAATGTAGCCACTTGGCATTGTGGATACACACTGCCAAGAGGAGTCAGAGGCAGCAGCATGCAGGCAGAGCAGACCAAGACCGAGACTGAATTAGCCCTGGGCATGTAGATGTGGGGGAGGCAAGTGAACAACATGCCCTTGATTTACCCTCCCCAAGCAGGTTAGTGGTAGATTAGGAGCCCAAGCTCAGTGGCTTCTTCCCTGTTCAGATCCCCCCACAGAGCCATCTACAGTATTGGAGCTGCATGGAGCCCTGTTCTCCTGGGACCCAGTTGGAACCAGCCAAGAAACGTTCATCAGTCACCTCGAAGTGAAAAAGGTTTGTTGGACAGATACCCTGGGAGAGTCCCCAGACTAAAGAGAGAGATGGACACTCAGTGACAGATAAGCAAAGACTGAGCCAATCATAGCTGGGTGGCTCTGCAGCTCTAACTACTGAGGGGTACAGGGGAGGGGTTTGATGAGCAGGTTCCATTCTGATAGGAGACGATACCTCATATATGAATCTCATTCTGCCACACCCAGCTTTTTTAGAGTAGTCACACCTCTCCTTGGTCTTCAGGCAGCTCATATTCACCCAGTTCAGACCAACAGGTGTGTTTGTCTCTCCATGTTCCTCAGAGGCCACAGAGTTCAGAACAGGCTCCAGGGCTTATCCAGCATCTCCCCCAGGCTGGGGACTTAGGGGAGAGGCCCAGCAACCCCTTACGAGAAATATTTTGCGAATGGGATAGATGATCCTCTATTTAGCCTGGTGAAAAGCAGTCACACCCTCTGACTCACACTGCAGCATACACAGTCAAAGAACTTAAAACATGAACATTCCTGGCAGAGGGCGACTCCTGTTCACCCCCAGTCCTGAGTTTTCACTCTCTCCTGACCTTTGTCCAACCCCATGCCCCACAGTTCAACTCAGCATGCTCCGGTGGTGGCTGAATCGCCTCCACCACATTTGGCTCACGTTTCTGGCTTGGGCTGTATGTTTTGTTTTTCCTGTGAGTTCAGGCAAGACAAGGCTGGAATTTTTCAAAGGAATTTTGCTAATGTGTGTGTTAGGGCTTTTTTGGTTATGTCATAGAAACCCACTGGAGCTAGCTTAAGCAAACAAAAAGATATAATAGGGATATAGAGATAAATTGGAGAATCCAAAGGCAAAAATGCAACTGGATCTTAGAAACAGCCCAGAACCAGGCCTCAACTTGCACAGCTCTCTGCCTTCCGTGTGTTTCTCTGTCTTTATTTGCCAGGTTCTTCCCTCTCCGTGGACCCACTCTCCATTGAGCAAAAGGTGTGACTGCAGAGAGCTCTCCCATTTATAGCTGCAGCCAACAAGAGGGAGAAGCTCCCTCTGGGTCCTGATCCCACATTCCCAGGGAAAGGTCTCAGATTAGTCTGGTGCCCACCTGTAGATGGTTCAACCCTGGCTGGCAGGATGGGGGCATCACAAACAGCTTCTGAGCGCCCAGCCCCTTTCTAGAGAAGGAAATAGGAATCTGGTTTTTGTTTGTTTGTTTGTTTGTTTTTTGGAGCAGGAGATAGCTCCATGAACATAAGTTACAACTAAGAAACTAAGAACAGAAAGTTTTAAACTACAAATCACAGAAATGGACACCTGTGCAAAGCACTGAGATATCAGAAGTCTAGCCACAAGCTGACTTAGCCAGCCCAGCATTCAGGCCCCAAGGCCTGGAGTCCTTCCCTCCCCTCTCCCCATCCTGGGATGCATGTCTCAGAGCTTACCTTGGAAGTTCTTGGGCACTTTCCTCCCATCCCCTCTGACATGCTTCTTCCCTTCAGAGGCTCCTCACATACACAGTGAAACTGACAGCAACTCTGAGTGGAGAATAAAACACACTCCTTCCCTAGATCCAACAGATCAGCCTGTGAATTGGAGGATTCTTTCCCTACACACTAATTGGGGCCTAGAGAGAAGTCTCAGTGGGAGATTGACAGCCCAGTGCCTCAAGAGGGAGATAACTGCCCCCTCTGTCCCTTTCCCTGCAAAGAGCAGACGTGCTTGTGTGGTTTCCTTGCAGGGTATGCTGGTGGGCATCGTGGGGAAGGTGGGCTGTGGGAAGAGCTCACTGCTGGCCGCCATCGCTGGGGAGCTCCACAGGTAACCAACCTTCAGCACACCCCTGTTCTTGCTCAGCCCTTTAACAAACACTTACTGAGCCCCTGCTACCTTCCAGACAGCTTTATAGGGGCCAGAGTACCAAGAATAGGTCCCTTTACTGGGAGAGCTTGCAATCTGGAAAGGAGGAGGCAGTCAGGAAAATGAACCATCATAATCATTATGCCAGAGTGTTATAAGTGCTATAATAGTGAGTGAAGAAAAGAAATGGAAGCATCCAGTGTCAGCTGTTCTTTCAAAAATGTGGTTGTGCAGGGAAGGGATCCAGAGATGAACACAAGTTTGAGGGAAGGCCTCTTTGTTTTTAGGTGACAATGAGTAATGTGGTGGCCACACTCTCTACTGAGCTCCTGAGAACATCTAGATATGACAGCTGCTTGGCTGTAGCCAAAGAGCAGTTTTTTCTCTTCCCCATCTAGAATGAGCCCACAGCCTCATTGGGACCCCTTGACTCAGTGTCTGCCAAGGCAGAGAGTCATGTGACACGAAGGGTGACCCTGTGTAGAAGACAGTAGCGTGGGAAGGCTTCTGGGAGGCAGGGGCTGGACATGGAGGGACCCAGTGGGGAGCTGGTCCCCATGCTGCTGGCCTGGCTCTCTGCAGGCTGCGTGGGCAGGTGGCAGTGTGGGGGCTGTCCAAGGGCTTTGGCCTGGCCACCCAAGAACCCTGGATCCAATTTGCCACCATCCGAGACAACATCCTCTTTGGGAAGACATTTGACGCCCAGCTGTACAGGGAGGTGCTAGAGGCCTGCGCCCTCATCGACGACCTCAGCGTGAGTGCCTGGCCGTGAAACCTCTTGGCCGCCTGCTTCCTCGTGTATCCCTGACACCTCAGACTAGAGACTTGCTTCTCTGGAAAGGGCTTGCTTCTACTCGGGCATCTCTTTTTTTTTTTTTTTTTTTTGAGACAGAGTCTCACTCTGTTGCCCGGGCTAGACTGCTGTGGCGTCAGCCTTGCTCACAGCAACCTCAGACTCCTGGGCTCAGGCAATCCTCCTGCCTCAGCCTCCCGAGTAGCTGGGACTACAGGCATGAGCCACCATGCCTGGCTAATTTTTCTATATATATTTTTAGCTGTCCGTATAATTTCTTTCTATGTTTAGTAGAGACAGGGTCTCGCTCTTGCTCAGGCTGGTCTCGAACTCCCGAGCTCAAATGATCTGCCTGCCTCGGCCTCCCAGAGTGCTAGGATTACAGGCGTGAGCCACCGTGCCCAGCCTACTGGGGCATCTCTTATCTAGGACTGGCCATCATACTTCGGTCCTGTCAGAGCTGCTTGGTTCCCCCTTCCCCACAGGGCCTAGAGGGGTGATGGTCACTGGGTGTTCCACGTAGCCCCTGGGAGAGCCCTGAGGCCTCTGGGGCCAGGGAGGGTTCCCTGTGAGGCTTAGCTCTGTGTAAGTCTGGCTACTGGTTCTGACTCAGGAGGCCCTCCCCCACCTCCCTCTGAGAAGGCTTGGAAGAGTCAAGGTCTCGTTTGGTTGCAAGTTACCCTAGGGAAACCTGCCAAGCCCATCATATTTCCCATCGCCCCCAATTCAGAGTACTAAATTTACTGGAGAAAAGATTCCAGATTTCTCCCATGACTTCTCGCCCAACCCCAATGTCCCCTCCAGGACTGTCATCACCACTACCCTACCCAGGTAAATGTGGAACTTCCTATAAAGGAAGGCCTTTGACTTTGACATGGGGCATCCTGTGTCCATTTATCACTTGTTTCTGCATCAAGCTTTCCCCACACGTCTGCTAGGCCTGGATACTGTTCTAGGCACTAAGAAAATAGATGAATAAAAGGTTTTCCTAGGCTACGTACACGGGACTAGTTCCTTGTTCTTCCGCCTAGGGGAAAGTCCCCGGACCTCGGGCAGAGAGTGCCGCGTGCACGCGCACGTAGACATCCCTCCGCTTCCCACTGTAAAGTCCGTCAAGAAGCGAATCCCGCTGAGCCGCTTGGGGGGGCGTGGAGCGTCGACCGTGAGCTCCACTCGTTACGCAGGCAGTGCGTCTTCGCGCACCAACCACACGAGGCTCATTCTCAGCGCGGCTGCCTTAAAAAATGATAATAATAATTTAAAAAAATATAATGAAACAAAGGTTTTCCTTCAGTAAACTCAGCGTCTAGTGGATCACGGGTGCTTCCTCTGGGTTTGGGGACTTCTTAGCTTAGCAGACCATTCCTGAGGTCACCAGGAAGGCTCAGGGTACATTGCTTCTCTAAAAACCTGTGAAAACTTTCACATTAAATTTGCCCAGCGTCATTCTTTGCCTGTTAAAAAGGTGGGGTGGCGGCCGGGCATGGTAGCTCACGCCTGTAATCCTAGCACTCTGGGAGGCGAAGGTGGGAGGATTGCTTGAGGTCAGAAGTTTGAGACTAGCCTGAGCGAGAGTAAGACCCCATCTCTACTAAAAATAGAAAAATTAGCCAGGCGTGGTGGTGTGCGCCTGTAGTCCCAGCTACTCCGAGGCTGAGGCGGGAGGATTGCTTGAGCCCAGGAGTTTGAGGTTGCTGTGAGCTAGGGTGACGCCACGGCACTCTAGCCTGGGCAACAGAGCAAGACTCTGTCTCAAAAAAAAAAAGGCAGGGTGGCAAATGTGGCAGAGTGGTTAAGAATCTGAATTTGTGTCCTACCCCTTACTAGCTATGGGCAAGGTAGTTAATCTGTCTGAGCTTTGGTCTCACCTGTGAAAAGGAAATAATACCAGCTTTGTAAGGTTGTCATGGGATTCCCATGAGATAATGCCTGTAAAATGCTAAGCACATAGTAAGTGTTCAATAAGTGCTAGATGTTGTTGGAATTGTGTCTTGTCTCCTCTGACTAGCTCACCCCAAACTTAAGTCTAATCTCAAGCTGCCTACGTCTCTTGGTCCCCACCATCTATCTTCTGCAAAGGGATAGGAAATGAGCCAGAAGATATTGGGGAGCTCATTGACCCACTGTGGTACCTTTTCCATCAGATCCTGCCGGCTGGAGACCAGACAGAGGTGGGGGAAAAGGGTGTGACCCTCAGTGGGGGACAGCGGGCTCGGATCGCTCTTGCTCGTGCTGTCTACCAGGTAAGTTGGTGTGGGGGCAGCAAGGGTAATGAGATGGGGGGAGTCCAGACCCTTGGGAGCTTGGCTGAGTTGAGGGAATCGGGATATTTTCCTCAGCACATGGTTTCTTCCCTCCCCCATTCCATGTTCCTGAAGTGTTGGTCATCCTATCCCCCTTTTGCAGATTGAAGGCAGAAATAAAAGGCCCTTTAAAAAGCATTATATGGTCTGAGCACTGGCCATGGAATGCTGGCCTTGCCTGACTGGGGGGAAGTTCACCCTCAGGTCTCCCCGTCTCTACTGTTGTGGGGGTAACTCCCGTAGTTCTTCTCAGCTGTCTTCTCTGACTTCCTTGGGATATTTCAAGGAGAGGATCTGGGTTCTGGCCAGAAGACTGGGGCCCTGGTGCCTATGGTGCCTCCACTTCTCCTAGGAGAAGGAACTCTATCTCCTCGATGACCCTCTGGCTGCTGTGGATGCGGATGTGGCCACCCACCTGCTGCACAGGTGCATCCTGGGAGTGCTGAGCCACACCACTCGGCTGCTGTGCACCCACCGCACCGAGTACCTGGAGAGGGCTGATGTGGTGCTGCTGATGGAGGCCGGGCGCCTCATCCAGGCCGGTAATGTGGGGCAGGAGCCCGGCCGTGTGAGGGGACACCTGCCCAGGTGTGGCAGGGAAGAGAGACAGGCGGATTGTCAAGTGCAGATTCTGCCACCCCTCCATGTGTGGCCTCAGCATGGTCATCGCCTCCTCCTGCCTTCGTGGAACTGGTGTGAGGAAACCGGAGAACAGGAGGGAGCAGGCGCACAGCAGCCAGCATGTTTGGGACTCGTGGGCTTTGCGACTGAGTGTTCTTGGGAACTTAGAGGCCCAGGATCTCTGAGAACAATCTGATGTCCTCAGAGAAGAGAAAGCAGTGAGATTTAGAACAATCCTTTTGTAAAAAAACAAAAACTCTGAAGACAATTATAATGCAGAGGGACATGACCACCTGCTAGTTCGCTGGGAGAGAAATAGGAGGAAATGAGGCTCAACTAGATGTTAGGAAATGAGTGAAGCGTGAGAAAAAGCTCTGCAGTAATGACAGGTGACCCTGGACAGGTGCTCACTCATGGCTGTGGCTGTCCTCTTAGGGGTGGATGTTTGTCCTTCTCTGCTGCTTGAAATCCATGTGCAGAGGGATGGACTTTATGAGTCCTGCTCAGAGTCTGGGGGATCCAGGGCAGGACCCTACTAGGGTGGGTTTGAGAGGAGGGCCAGCGAGAATGGGGAGGTGGGATCTGCACACACATTTAGAAAGCCATGGTATAGATGCAGAACAGCCCCCTCCGAGTCCCCCCTCTACCTTCCAGGGCCTCCCTCTGAGATTCTGCCACTGGTACAAGCAGTCCCCAAAGCCTGGGCTGATGATGAACAAGAGTCTGACTCAGGTATGTCCCACAGTTGGGAAGAAAGGGCTTGCTTTTCATTGTCACACTATAAATGTTTTTTTTTTTTTTTAAACAAAGCTTGCCTGCTCCTCTGAAACTGATTCTTTTAACTGGCATCCTGCAAGCTAATTCCTCCATCCCCTCCCTGACTCTTACAGCCATAACCCAGTCAGTACAGAATCCAGAGAAAACAAAGGAGGGGTTCGAGGTGGAGCAGAGCACATCTGGTCGCCTGCTGCAGGAAGAAAGCAAGAAGGAGGGTGCCGTGAAATTGCACGTGTACCGAGCATACTGGAGGGCCGTGGGCCAGAGCCTGGCCCTAGCCATCCTCTTCTCTCTGCTCCTCATGCAAGGTAAGAATATACCCTGGAGTCCCTCAGGGTTGTCCAGGTGCCCATCACCTTGTACTAATCATTACAAAACCCAGAGACTCACCAAGTATGGGTAACAGCTGGGACAAAAGGCATGCCCCACACCCCCCGCCCCCAGCCCCATGGCCAGGTGCAGTGGCTCATGCCTGTAATCCTAGCATTCTGGGAGGTTGAGGTGGGAGGATCACTTGGGGTCAGGAGTTAGAGACCAGCCTCAGCAAGAGTGAGACCGCTGTCTCTACTAAAAATAGAAAGAAATTAGCCAGGCAACTAAAAATGGAAAAAATTAGCCGGGAATGGTGGCGCATGCCTGTAGGCCCAGCTACTTGGGAGGCTGAGGCAGGAGGATCGCTTGAGCCCAGGAGTTTGAGGTTGCTGTGAGCTAGACTGACCCCATGGCACTCTAGCCCAGGTAACAGAGCGAGACACTGTCTCAAAAAAAGAAAAATGAAAAAAGGCATGCCCCCAATTCTGAGAGAGGCCCAGGGGCGAGAGGGGTGCACTCTATAGGTATCTTCTGTTCTTCCCCTCAGGTTAGCTCTCATTCTGCAAAATTGAGGTCATGCTCTCCCCAGAGTCGAAGGGTGAGGGCCTAGGAAAGAAGTGCATGCTAGGGAGGATGTGGGATGGTGCACGGTGGGGAGGCCAGGAGGATGAAGAAAGGTAGGAACCAGAGTCAAGGGCAGAGAAAGGGTGTTTGAATAGAACAAAGGACAGTGTCTCACAGCTTTTTCCTTCCTGTCCATCCTCAGCCACGCGGAACGCTGCCGACTGGTGGCTCTCCCACTGGATCTCTGAGCTGAAGGCAGCCAAGAATAGCTCCCAGGAGGCCCCAGCCTCCACCAGCCCAGCTTCCACAGGGTTCTTCTCTCCACAGCTGCTCCTCTTCTCCCCTGGAAGCCTCTAGTGAGTGGCTGGGGCTGGGAGTAGGCCTAGTGCTCTGTGTGGTCACCAGGCAGGGAGTGAGGGTTGGGGCTGGTGTTCCAGGGGCTATGTCTCCTGGAGAGTGGGCAGAGGTGGAAGGGGGAGGAGAAGGGACTCCCCGAGTGGCTCTACTTTTGGTTACCCACAGCCCCCTCCCCACCACCCAGCGCCCCAGTGTTCCCACTGTCCAAAGCTGCCCCCAATGGCTCCTCAGACATCCATTTCTACCTCACCGTATATGCAACCATTGCTGGTGTCAACTCCCTCTGCACCCTACTCCGGGCAGTGCTCTTTGCAGCAGGTATCCTCCAAGCAGCCGCCAACCTGCATCGCCGCCTGCTGCATCGAGTTCTTACGGTGAGGGGATGGTGGGGTGGGGTGGGGTGGGGGAGCCCAACCCTAGCCCTGTGGAGTATCCTCCCAGTACATGGGCTCCTTTGGGGGTCCCATCCTACATCCCTCGTCCTCAGGATGGGTGCAGCACGTGACAACCTCTGAGAGCCCGAGTGGCTGCAGAGCAGAGTGGCTGCCTGGGTTCAAACCTGCTTACTTAAGCCTATAGTTTCCTCACCTGTAAAATGGGACAATAAGAGAATCTACCTCAAAGTTACTTCAGTTTTGAACTTCAGGTGCAGAAGATTGACCCCTTACTTCATACAAGTCCCCTTTTCTGTTTTATTTCTTTATCCATCCCCATTCATCTCCATACCCTATTTCCATTTCCCCATCCTTCCTTGATAAGCAACCATTCTAAGTGTGTTTAATATGTATCTTTTTGCAAAATGCCTATTTTTAATTTATGTAAATGATACTGTGCTAGATCTCACATTCTGTTTCTTGCAGTTTTTATTTAGGACTGTCCCTGTTGCTCTGTATATATGTAGTCTGTTGCTTGCCCCACATACTTATGAGGATTAAACTAATTAGCACATGGAAAGTGCTTAGGTTAGTGCCTGGCACACACTAAGTGCTCACTTAGCAATTGTTATTAATGTTGTTACTATTACAAAGCCTTTTTGTGTTGCTTTTCTTGTTAGGGCCTCACAATAACCCTGTGAGGTAGGTTCTGTTATCCCCACTTTACAGATGAGGAAACTGAGGTGCTGGAGGTGAAGTGACCCGGCCAAGGCTAGTTCTGTGGAGAGCCAGTCCGTGAACCCAGCACCATGTGGTTCTTTCCACTGCCTGTCAGGAGCAGCTGCCCACCATTCTGCCTCTCCTCCAGCAGCCAAGGAGGAGACATCTCCATGCTGTGAACGAATTAAATTTCTCATAAGCTGGCATTAGGAGCTGCTTCAGAAAGCCATTGGACCTAGTCCCCTGCTTGCTTACTTGGTTCTCAAAGTAAAGGTAGAGATGAAGGTCAGGGAAGCAGGAGAAGAGAAAGGGCCATCTTTGAGACTGTACCTCCAAATAGTAGTCCCAGTAGCTAGCAATTATTGAGCACTTACGTCATGCCAGGCAGACTCTGCTAAGCACTAGACTGCCATATATATGGCGTTTAATCCTACTAACAGCTCTGTGAGGTGCAGTTCCATTGTTGTCTCCATTTTCCAGATGAGAAACAGGGGACTTTGCCCCTTGCCTGGGGTCTCACATGCACTAAGTAGCAAAGCTGGAATTCAAATTGCAGTCTGACCCCAGAGCCTGAGCCCTTAACCATGAGATAATACTGACTTTGGCCGATAATGTTCCCCACTCTGTCCAGCCGCAATCAGAATGTTCCTCTTGACATCTAACTAAATCTCACTCACTGGCCAGAAGTCCCCATCTTCTGGAGAGAGATTAGCTCCCTGCCCTTGAAAGGGCAGTGGGCATGTCTAGCCCAGAGGGAGAGGGACGGCCGGCATAGCTTTTGGGGTTGCCACTGGCAAGAGGGATGAGAGAGTCTCTATAGACTTTTCCACCCTGGGATATTCTTCCTCCAAGCTCTGCCAGCCCCTTCTCTCTGCCCCAAAACTCTGGGGGTACTTTACTCCTTTCCTGTTTTCTACCTTGGGCTGCCCACCCCCCAGGGCTGCCCACCACCCCTTTTCTGCCAGACCCTGCCCTTGCCCAACCATCCCCTCCTCTCCCAGACACCAGTGACTTTCTTCGATGCCACACCCACGGGCCGGGTCCTAAACCGCTTCTCCTCTGACGTGGCCTGTGTGGATGACAGCCTGCCCTTCATCCTCAACATCCTCCTGGCCAACATGGCAGGCCTGCTGGGCCTCCTGGCTGTGCTGGGCTCTGGCCTGCCCTGGCTGCTGCTGTTGCTGCCGCCTTTGAGCATCATCTACTATCGCGTGCAGCGCCACTACAGGGCCTCCTCTCGGGAGCTGCGGCGCCTGAGCAGCCTCACCCTGTCTCCACTCTACACCCACTTGGCTGACACCCTGGCCGGCCTCCCTGTGCTCCGGGCCACTGGGGCCACCTACAGGTGTGTGAAGTCTGCCCCTCCCAACCAGAGCCCAGGGGGATGAGGTGCTGGCAGGAGCGGAGAAGAGGGCCCCCTGAGAAGAAGGGCATGTGGGGTACAGGGTTCAAGCCTCCAGGGGGAGAAGGGCAGAGTGGGTGAGGGCCCTAGGGGAAAGAGGAGAAAAACAGAAGAAAGAGATAGTGAGGCAGAGCAGACCCTCTTCGAAAGAGCACGCTGGCATCTCTGTATCCCTGAGTGAGGCCTGTGGGTGTATAGATCAGCTCCCAAGAAGGAGGCATTCTTTGGGGAAGGAGTCTGGGTGGAGCAGCCTCACCTCCCTCCTGGCCTCTCCCAGGTTTGAGGAAGAAAACCAGCGACTCCTGGGGCTAAACCAGAGGTGCCAGTTTGCTGCCAGTGCTGCAATACAGTGGCTGGACATTCGGCTACAGCTCATTGGGGCGGCAGTGGTCAGTGCCATTGCGGGCATCGCCCTGGTGCAGCACCAGCAGGGCCTCGCCAACCCAGGTGCCACCCCGGGACCCTTCACCCCTACCTCAGGAGCGAGTTATTACAACCCCTGCCCCCGACCTCTCCGTGTACTGTTTCCCCAACATTTCCACCTCCCACCCAGGTTCCCTCCGAGGATATATCATAATAACCGTCATCACCTTCAGTTTAGGGTGAGGGAGAGTCTCCAGGAGTGACTTGCCAGCTGGTGGTGGCTCTGGGACCAGAATGAGCCATCTGAGCTTCTGGTCTCAGTCCCTTCCCTGCTCCCACCACCCTGCCCGGACCCACCTCAGTCCTGCACCTGGCCTCCCTCCGAGCTTCTCCAGGCCCGCTCTACCGCCTTGCATCAGCCTCCTGCGCTCCTGGCCTAGGTCCTGTCACCTTCCTGCTTCTCCACTGCCTCCTTTAAACGCCCACAGTCCACAGCTTGGGACTTTCCTGTCCTGCCCCTACCTCCCACGCATGTCCCAGCATCCAGGCTCCCCCAACAGCTGGTGCTCCTCTCCCCAGGACTGGTGGGCCTGTCGCTGTCTTACGCCCTGTCCCTGACAGGCCTGCTCTCAGGCCTGGTGAGCAGCTTCACGCAGACGGAAGCCATGCTGGTGAGCGTTGAGCGGCTGGAGGAGTACTCCTGCGACCTGCCCCAGGAGCCCCGGGGCCAGCCGCTGCAGGTGGGCCTACACCCCGAGCCCGGGCCAGAACCCTGAAGGGCCCTCCTGAAGGCCCCAATCTCTCCCAGTTCCTTTCTTTTTGCTTCTCACTCATCTTTCTCAGCTCCTTTAGCCTCCCTGTATGGTCCCCACCATTCTGCACCGTGCCCCTTCCTCCCTGTCTCTCCTCATTCCCCCACCTTTCCTCCCACACTGTCCATTTCTCATTCTCCCCCGTCACCATCACTCCTCATCTCACTCATCTCCCTCTGTCTTCCATCCGTGGACCCCACCAGCTGGGCACTGGCTGGCTGACGCAGGGGAGCGTGGAGTTCCAGGACGTGGTGTTGGTATACCGGCCAGGCCTGCCCAATGCCCTGGACGGGGTGACCTTCCGCGTGCAGCCTGGAGAGAAGTTGGGTATCGTGGGCCGCACGGGTTCTGGCAAGTCTTCCCTGCTGTTGGTGCTCTTCCGGCTGCTGGAGCCCAGTTCGGGGCGAGTGCTGCTGGATGGCGTGGACACCAGCCAGCTGGAGCTGGCGGAGCTCAGGTCTGGGGGAAGAAGTTGGGGGTGAGGGAAGAGGGGAACCAGAACTACCCACACGTGGAGGAGGGGACAGCTAGGAGGCTTTATATAGACTCAGGGCAGCCAGGGCTGACCAGCAGCTGAGATGGGAGATAGGACGAGCAGGTGAGGACAGAAAACTCCTAGTGCTGAGGTCCAGGGTCTCAGCTGGTGATCTCAACGTCTTCCTCACCCTGACCCAGACCACCTTTCCGGCTTCATCTTGTACTTCCCGGTGTACACCCTCCACTCTAGAGCACTAGTCGCTGCCTTCCAAATCAGAGTCTCTCAGGTACTGTGCCTCTAGATACTGATCCCCTCAGCCCTCGGGCTCAGCAGGCAGTGCTGGGGATAGCTTGAGGCCAGGCCAGTTGCCCCTGGCCACAAGTGGCCTCATCTGGGGCTATACATCCCCCACTCCTACCCCCAGGTTACCCTAGTATCATTTTCTCTGAGTTCCGTGACATGGAAAAGGTAGGAAAGCTGTGTCCTAAAGCCCTGGGCACATGACTGACCCCAAGGCCTGACCCTGCCTCATCTGCCTTTTCTTCTAAGCTCTGGTGGCCTTACTTTACAGCTTGACCATATAGCTCCTCAGGACCCAATTCCAGGGCCATTCCAACCTTGAAGTGTCCCATACCCATTCAGCCATCCAGTCATTCCCTGCTCAGCCCCTGCTGTCCCTGGAGTCAGTGCCACACAGTTTAGCCCTTTTGTTTTTGCTGGTGTTTTGTACTTCAACAAGATGTAGGCTACTTAAGGATAGAGGTAGGCCCTTGGTTTCTTTGGTATTGCTCATAGCACCAGCCCAGTTCTAGGTACACAGATGACTGCTTGGTCATGTGGGGATGGGGTGGGGAGCAGAGGGGGTTATGTTCAGGTCTTACTCCTAGGCTGTCCTGGAGGTGCTAGTCCTATAGCTAAAAAAATGTACTAGGAGTAGAAGTGGCCACATCTCCGGCCTGAACCCCATGTCATTGTCCCCCAGATCCCAGCTGGCTATCATCCCCCAGGAGCCCTTCCTGTTCAGTGGGACTGTTCGGGAAAACCTGGACCCCCAGGGCCTACATGAGGACAGGGCCTTGTGGCAGGCCCTGGAGCAGTGCCACCTGAGTGAGGTGATTGTATCCATGGGTGAGTGCTGGGCCCTGACCCTAGAGCAGGGAGGGAGCAGGGAGAAGCCTGGACCGTGCAGTGAAGATGCTGTCCTTGCAGGTGGTCTGGATGCTGAGCTAGGCGAGGGGGGCCGGAGCTTGTCCCTGGGGCAGAGGCAGCTGCTGTGTCTGGCCAGGGCTCTCCTCACAGATGCCAAGGTGAGAAGAGAGGAAGGGACATTCAAGAGGGCTAGGAAGGAGGCAGGAGACCTGTCAGGATTAGACGGTGGGTTGGGAGAGGTTTCAGGGGACCAAGCTGGTTTTCCTTTGAAAGCTTGAGGTGGGGAGCTATAGGGGAGCCTGGTGTTTGGGCCCAGCCCGTCCTACAGCCTCTCCTTCTCACTCTTCCCCTACACCCTTCCCTCCTTCCAGATCCTGTGTATTGATGAGGCCACGGCAAGTGTGGACCAGAAGACAGACCAGCTGCTCCAGCAGACCATCTGCAAACGCTTTGCCAACAAGACAGTGCTGACCATTGCCCACAGGTGTGCAGGCCTCCAGAGTGACCGTCTAATGAGGGACTGTGATGGCATAGACCCAGAGCCTCAGTTCCTTTCAGGGACCTGGGGAGTCAGGGCCCTAGAGATCACCCCACAACAAACCTCAGCTCCTCCTCCCCCAGGCACCACCCTGGCCCTTTATAGCACATCGTCTGAGGGAAGCTGCACTCCTTCCCCCAGCCCGGAGCCAGGGGCTAAAGCCTGTGGGACAGACCTGTGCTGTCCTGGGGGGAGAGGAGGGAAAGCAGGTCAGCATTCTCCCTTAGGGCATTGTCCCCCATGCCCCCACACTGACCATCTTCTCCCACACAGGCTCAACACGATCCTGAACTCAGACCGTGTGCTGGTGCTGCAAATGGGGAGGGTGGTGGAGCTGGGCTCCCCTGCCGCGCTGTGCAACCAGCCCCACTCACTGTTCCAGCAGCTGCTGCAGAGCAGCCAGCAGGGAGCCCGCTCCTCGCCCTGAGGGCCTGAACCTGATCCCCCCCACCCTTGAGGGTCCCCTCCACCGCTGGCTGGGCAGAGGTGCTGGCTGCTCATGTACATTCTCTGTGGTTCTCCCTCACTTTCCTGGGTTACTCTTGGGAAACATCCTTGGTGGGCAGAGTCCCAAGGCTTCCGCAGAACAGGCCTCTGCTCGGGCCTTCTTGCAACTGGGACTCCAGGTGGGTTTTTCTGACATAGGAGCCCACTTGCATTTTTATAGTTTTATTTGATAAAATTCCCATCTTACATTCTGTATATTAAAAAAATAGTATTTCTGGCGTGAGGCTGAGGTCCCCTCAGTGTGTGTACCCAAGCTGAGGGGTGATAAGAAAGGACCACTCCAGTTTGAGGGGTGGGGAGGTGAGGAAGGGGGTGGGAAAGCCCCCACCTCCATCACAGTGCTGTGGTCTTCCCAGGCTCAGGTGGCAGGTCAGGTGGCAGGGGGAGCCCTGCTGGCAGCATGCTAACCTGACACTCCTGGTCCTGGCACGCCGGGGCATAGTGTGGGGCAGGGTAGCAACAGAGTCCAGGGGGGCAGACACCCCGGCGCCAGGCCCTCAGGGTCAGCAACATGGTGGCCAGGACCAGGGCAGCAGTGAGGGCCCCAAACACCACCAGGGCCACCAGGCTAGGCTCACCCAGCCCGGCTTCTTGCCTCCGCACCACCTCCTTCACTGAGATCCGCAGCAGACCAGCCCCTGCGCTGTGGGGGGCTGGCTTTGTGGCAGGTGCCACCACAGCTGAAGTGGGCCCTAAGGGGATGTTCAGTGTGGTGGCAGGATCTGGGACGGGTAAGACAAGCTCACAAGTCTTGCCACCATAGCCACTGGGGCAGAGACAGTCAAAGTCATGGACACGGTCCCGACAGCGGGCGCCTCTCTGGCATGGGCGGCTGGCACAGTCATCCAGGTTGATGGTGCAGAAGCGTCCAGCAAAGCCCTCCGGGCAGAGGCAGGAGAAGCGGTTTATGCCATCGAGGCAGGTGGCACCATTAGCGCAAGGCCGCATCAGGCAGTCATCTACATTCACCTGACAGCGGGCACCCACAAAGCCTGCCAGGCAGCGGCACGTGAAGTTGAGGGCAAAGCCCTGGTCATCCTGGCACTGCCCGCCATTCCGGCATGGGGAGCTGGGGTGGGGGCAGGAAAGGACATTGATACAAAGTTAATGACATCTGCAGGGTAGCCCAGGTCAGCATCCTGACCACTGCCCCTCTGCTCTTCTAGCTATGTCACCTTGGGCCACTGTCTGAGCCTCAAATACTTCATTTCAAAGATGAAAATAAAAATAGTACCCAGCTTCCCAAATTGTGTGGGTTAAATGAGATAATCCAATGTCAAGCAATTACACAGGGCCTGGCCCAAAGGCGGGCTCAGGATAAGTGTGCTATTATTATCCTCACAGGCCCGCAGGCCTGAAGCGGAAATGAGGACAAGTCCAGCCCTGCAGGGCCGTTTCCTCATCCATATCATGAGGCATAAGGCTTCTGTGTGGAACATCTTTAGGGGTCCATGCCAGTATTGGGGGGAGGATGAGGGGAGTCCTAGGCCCCTCAATCTCCTCACACCCACCCTCCCCAACCAGAGCAAACATTCGAGTAACTCCTATAGATTATTGTTGTTGAAGAAATGGTTCAGAAAGTACAAAAAAAGTTGAGAAACCGCAAACTAGGGTACCCCCACGTGGGTCTGACCGTCACTCCTCCCCCTTCTCAACAGTCCTGCCTCTCTCCTCATGCAGTCACTAGGTTCTGGTCTAGCCTCCCCTCACCCCACCGGCCCAGCACTCACCCCGCCTGTTCACAGGGCCCGGCCTTGCGCTCGCAGTCATGCCCGTGGAAGCCTGGTAGGCACACACAGTGGTACTCACCACCCCCATCATATATGCACTGGCCTCCATTCCGGCAGGGGGACTGCGTGGTACAGATGTGCTCATCTGGAGATAAGACAGGGAAAGCTCCCTCACATCTGGTCCCCAGACCTTCCAGACCCAAGGCTCTGTGGGTGTGGCTTGTACCACAAACACCGCGGGCTGGAATGGTTGGGGCACAGAAGACAACAACACTGAATTTGGAGTCAGGAGACTCCTGGCCCTGCCCCTGTCAGTCTATCTCAGACTGACTTTGGGCAAGTTGTAGCTCCTCTGTGGGACTCAGTTTCCTCATCCTTAAAATGAGTACAGTTTTTAGTAGCTGTCTTTCCTACCTCACGGGGTTATGTTAAGGCAGCGGTCCCCAACCTTTTTGGCATCAGGGACTGGTTTCATGGAAGACAATTTGTCCACAGGCCGGGGTAGGTGGAGCTCAGGCAGTGATGTGAACGATGGGGAACAGCTGTAAATACACCACTCACCCGCTCACCTCCTGCTGTGTGCCCTTGCCCCCACCCCAATGTTCCTAAGTTTCATAGAAGACAGTTTTTCTACAGATGGGGACTGGGGGGTGGCAGAGCTCTATGGCCCAGTCCATAACAGGCCACGGACGGATACTGGTCCAAGGCCCGGGGGTTGGGAACCGCAGTGTTAAGGATCAATTCAGACGACAGGTATAAAATCAAAAAGGAGGCCAGGCACAGTGGCTCATGCCTGTAATCCCAGCACTCTGGGAGGCTAAGGTAGAAGGATTGTTTGAGGCCAGGAGTTCAAGACCAGCCTGGACAACATAGTGAGACCCTATCTCTACAGAAAATTTTAAAAATTAGCCAAGTATAGTAGTGTGTGCCTGTAGTCTCAGTTGCTCGGGAGACTGAGGAGGGAAGATGGCTTGAGCCCAGGAGTTTGAGGCTGCAGTGAGCTATGATCATGTCACTGTACTCCAACCTGGGCAACAGAGCAAGACTCTATCTCTAAATGAAAATAAATTAAATAATAAATAATGATAAAACACCATGCATTTGAGGGTTTGACCCGGATACAATGGGCCCTCAATAAATACTGATGGATGGTCTCTCAAGATACATGGGGACCCCAGCCAACAGCTACCCCTTCTCCTCATTACCTTTGTCACAGAACTTTCCAGCCCAACCGCTGTGGCAGATGCACTGCCAGGGCTGGTGGCAGGTACCATGCTGGCAGCCAGGCATCCTCACACAGCGCTCACAGTGCAGGCCCTCCCAGCCTGGGTCACACCTGGTAGAAAGAAGCACAGGGTCAGGGCTCTGGGTAGGACAATGTGAGAAAATAGAGGCAGCAGGATCAGGGCTTCTAGAAACCAGGAGGACATATGACAGCCCCCAAGGGAAAACAGACCTGCCCTAGGTAGGTGTAGGGCTGTTCAGGGTCATAGGACACATAGATGGAATCAGACCATCAGACCCTATCCCTTGAGTCTTGGTTCTGTGCTTTGTCTAACCTTTCTGAGCCTCAAATTTCTCATCTGTAAATTGCCGATACCCCTCACAGGGGTGTGCTGAGGAGGAAATAAGATAATGTCTGCAAATGCCTCCAATACCACTCCTGGCATGTATGAGGTGCTCATAAACATTTTAAAAAGAATGACCTTGAAAGGTTATCAGGACTATTCCAGGGCAAACACCTGACCATTTTTTAAAAGCCCTCCAAGGTTACGTCAAAACAAAATTTTAAAGAGTGTAAAAGAGAAAAATAAAGCCTTCCAAGGATACAGAGTCTCAAAGACCCCCCAGCCAGTTGAGCAACCGGCCCTGTCAGCTCATTTCCTTATGTCCGGACACTTTGCTCCTGCTATAGAATTTGCCCAACCTCCACCCCAGTAAGTCAGTTACTCAAATTCATAAGAAAGATCCTCTTTCATCATGAGTGCTTCTCTCCAGCAACTTTCCCTGCAGCGTTTTTTCTCCAGGCTAAGCTAAACCATTTCTTTTCTTTATCTCCTTCCTTTCTCTCCCCCTTTCCTCAGGGTGCCCAATCTCCAAACTCTCAAGCTTTAGGTCTCTCCCCTGGTATCTGGAGGGGCTATCTCTCACAATCCCTGAATCAGACTTGGGAGAGTAAAGGAGTGGGGAGATATAAGCTAGAAGAAGCAAGAGGCCAGGTCAAGGGGAATGGGGGTTGGGGGGCATGCAGGGAGGTGGGGGAGGCTGGCCCATCTGCCATGGGGTGATAGAGCATGAACAGTAGGGTCTTAAGCCCCTGACACTCTGTTCTGGGGCTTGACCTGGTTGTGGGTGTGAAGGGCTGGGAAATGGGGAGCAAAGGGTTTGGGGGCACGTGGTCAGGATAGGTACCTGCAGGAGCCATCAGGTGCACAGCAGCCGTGGGCCAGGTCACAGTGGGAGCTGCAGTCATCGGCTGCAATAGATTGATGTGGGAGGGCTGAGTCTGGGTCAGGGTACGGCTCCCTGGGATGTGGGACTCGAGAGAGGACTGGGGTTCCAGTAATTGGGTGGACCCAGCTCTGAGGCAGGGCAAGATAGAACAGACACATCCCATTCCAAAGGGCGACCTGGGTCTTGCCAGCCCCGCGGTCGGAGCGACTGCAGTGCCGTCTCTGGCCGGCAGAGGTCAACGTGCAAGCGATGACTGCCGGACAGGGCCGCGACTGGAGCCCGGGGGCGCGCTCACCTCGGACACGCTGACCGGGTGCCCCCAGGATGCACAACAGGCACACGAGATGTAGGCAGCGGCAGCCGCTGGGCATGGTCAGCGCCGGCCCCAGGAGGGACGGACAGATGCACAGCCAGACGTGTGGGCACCTGTGGGACAGCACAGGCGGGGAGGCGGCCAGGAGCGGAGATAGCGGCACGGATATGGGTTCCAAATGACAGGAGCCGACGAGGGAGAGGGGCGCTGGGACGCAAGAAGCGGGTGGGGGCAGCGAGAGGGCAGGGGCGGGGAAGGGTAGAGCAAGCGGGGAGACTGCAGATAGGAACCGGGGAGCGGGGTCTGCGACAAGGGGGCGAAGGATGGGCAGAGGAAAGCGAGGCCAGGGCGCGGGAATGGCTGGGGTGGATCGCAGTCGGGACAGAGGGGTCAGCGGGGATGGGGACAGCGCAGAGAGGAGGCCTCGAGCACCGAGGGGACGCGGGGGCCGGAGGGAGGGACGGTTCCAGGCAGCGAGCAGTCTCCGCCCCCCACCTTCGACACCCCCCTCGCTCCCACGTCCCCTTTCTATCTCTGCCGCATTCAGCCCAGCGGCGGCACAGGGCCTGGAATCCCCACGGTGCCCCCAGCCCCCCGTGCCCCTGTCCTCCCGGTCCTCACCCCCGGCTGGGAGGCGGCGCGCCCGGGCGCGCAGAACGAGGCCGGATCCGACGGGCTCCGCCGAGGGGCCGGGCGGGGGCGCGGGGCCGCCCCTAGCTGGCCGCGGGGCTGGGCGCCGAGGCGGCTGCCATGCGAGCCGAGCGCTCGGGAATCTGGGGCTCCAGGCGACCCCGAGCGGCTGCGGCGGCTCCTCGCGCGCGTTCCGGCCCCCTGCCAGGGGCGGCGTGTGCGGGCGGAGCCCGCGCCTCCCCCCCCCCCCCGCCGCCGGCCCGCCCCCCGCCCGCCCGCGCCAGGCGCCCACCCCACCCCCTGCGACGCACGGCGCACACCTAGCGCCGTGGCACCTAACCTCCCGGGACCGAGCTTTCGTCAATGAAAGAAGGAAATTGTGGGAGTCTAAATGGGAGCAAACTACAAAGTGCCGGCCAAAGATGCTCGGTCCTGTTATTCTCCCAGCTCACATCCCGGCTTTCCGGACCCGAGCCCCTCGCCCCACGCTCCACCTCCGCTCTCACCAGTCCGCCGCCCATCACGCTTCTCATCTATATCCCTTGCACACTCAGGGCACACTTGCTCCCCGCCCTCCTCTTGTCACCAGCCCACGCCTACCCCGCTTGTAAAGCCTTCATCACCTGCTTCATTTGTCTGCTCTTCTCAGCCTCCTGGCCCTCCGCTTCTTTCTCTCCTCATCACCTGTATCTGCAGCCTTCCAGGATCGACCCCTCCCTATCCAAACGCCAACCCAGGCCACCCCCAATCCTTCCCTCTTTCTGGCCTCAGTCTTGGTGACCACTTCTGGGAGGTCTCCCTGGACTGGGAATGCCCCTGACTCTCCAAGGGTGCCCCCCAAGCTCCCTTCTCTGTACACCCTCACATCCGTTCTTGTCCTCAGGCTAATCTTCAACTGCCCAAACCCCGAGCTCAGATTGAGAGTTATATGGAGGGCTGAGGGGAGACTGCCCCTCTAAGCCACTTTGCTTTTCCTGGCTAATGGCTCAGAGACACTTGTGCAAGACAGGGACCTGAAACATAGTTTCTAGTTTTCGCAGGGCAAGAGGCCAGTGGTCAGGAACGCTAGTGCCCATCTCTAGTCCTTCAGATAAGATTTCACCATCTTTAAATTCAAAACATTGGAAAAAATCCCTAGTCCATGCAGAGCAGCTTCTCGCAGACACCTCCACAGGGACTGAGCCCCTGAACTAATTTCTCCGACAGTATCCATTGGGCATAACACCCACACCCACCCCAGCTCTCTAGCTGCCTTCCTCTCAACTCCGATCTTACCTGAAGAGCGTTCTGAATTTGAGTAATGACATGACTCTACCATTTATTTTGCTTAAAATTTTTTTGAGTGAAAAATTGCAAACAACCTATAATGTCAAAAATTACTGTAGGCAAATAGATTATGCTATGTCAACATTGTGTTAAAAGTCACTTTTTTGAAGTCTAAAGATGTCCAAAAAAAAGCTAAGAATATGTTAAGTAAAGGGAAAAAGCAAGAAACAAAGCAGAACCTACTTCAATATGGGCAATGGTTTTCTCTGGATAATGGAATCATAGGTTTTTTTTCCTTATTGATACTTTTCAGCATTTCCACTTTTTCCACAATAAACATGTACAACTTTTTAAAGAATAATGTAAAAAGAAAAAAATCACCCATGATCCCACTTGCTTGGTAAAACTACTCTTATTATTTTCGACCCCTTTTCCTATCCAGATATTTTTGCACAGGCATAATCATAATGTGCATACAATGTCGTTTCCTGCTTTTTTTATTCCATGTCGTATGTTGATAGTTCTCAAAAGCATAATTTTCAATGATTACGTGATATTCCATTAAATAGATATACTACAATTCATTTAACCTAGTCTTGATTATTGACTACTTAGGTTGTGTTTACTTTTTTTTTGTTTTGAGACAGAGTCTCGCTCTGTTCCCCAGGCTAGAGTGCCATGGCGTCAGCCCAGTTCATAGCAACCTCAAACTCCTGGGCTGAAGCAGTCCTTCTGCCTCAGCCTCCCCAGTAGTTGGGACTACAGGCATGCACGACCATGCCCGGCTAATTTTTTTATATATATTTTTAGCTGTGCAAATCATTTCTTTCTATTTTTTAGTAGAGATGGGGGTCTCACTCTTGCTCAGGCTGGTCTCGAACTCCTGACCTCAAGCGATCCTCCCACCTCGGCCTCCCAGAGTGCTAGGTGTTTACTTTTTGTCCTTATAAATTCATTCAACAAATATTTATCGAGCACGTATGTGCTACTACTAGATGCCAGACATCATCCTAGGCACTGGGGATATGACTCCCCGATAAATAGTAATGGCACAAATTTTCACACATTTAGTTTTTTCCATGTTTTAGGCTCCTTCCTTAGTATAGAGTCTGAACTGATGAGTGAGTGAGTCAAAGAAGCTGTGAAAAATGAAAAACTTTTTATTGATGAACTGTATTGAAATTCACTAATGAAACAGTAAAGATATTTGAAGCTTTTGAAATTGATAACATCAGATGATATCACTTATGACCTCCTCATGCTTTGAAGATTTTAGCATCTGGCTTGTCAATCTCTTCACTCCCACTTCTGTCAAATTCTTGGTGATTCTTGATGATTCAGTATGACATAGATAATTCTTCCAATAAACGTGATAGATTGCTTGCAAAGATGGCCACTACACTTCTTCCTGTCCCACATGACCCTTGGCAATAGTTTTGCTGTTCCTCTCAGCAAGAAGTAGAGTCTATTTCTCAATACCTTGTAACTGGGCTGGCCTTATGACTTGCTTTGACTAATAGAATGTGGTAGAAATGACATTGTGTGAACTCCTAGAGTCTAGGTCTCAAGGGACTTGCAGCTTGCTCCTTTGCCCTCTAAGAACACTTCAGACATCATGTAAAGAAGTCCAGTCTAGGCTGCTGGAAGATGAAAAGCCCCATGGAGGAAAACTAAGGCACTCTGGCTAACAACCACCAGACATGTCAAACTTCCAGATCACTGCAGCCACATGAATGAACCTAAGCAAGACTAACAGAAGAACTGCTCAGCAGAGCCCAGCCCATATTGCCAAACTATAACCAGATAAATGGTGGTTGTTTTAAGCCACAGAATTTTGGGATGGCTTATTAATATGGCAATAGATACCTGATAAAATCAGCTTCCTGCTTCCTTGATTTCTTCTTCTCCAATGAGAAGGACAGTCCCACCCTAGACCTTGTTGCTACCAATAGCTTCACATACTCTCTAATCTCAGTTTTAAGTATTGTACTTTTCTATTACCAACTCCTATCTTTTCAGCTATGCCCTCTAGTGACTTGGCGCAAACGATTCTACTACTCCACTGGGATCTCTCATAAGGGCCACATTACAACTTTCATGGACCCTAAACACTTCACTTTCACGGGCCTCTTCCTTTATAAGAGAACATTAAAAATTATATTGTATGACTCCATTGTCATAAAGACTAATATAATTCAGGCTGGATTCATTATTATATACTCATTTTTTCTTCTGATTATTTGTTTATTTACTTACTTACTTATTTTGAGACAGAGTCTCACTCTGTTGCCCGGGCTAGAGTGCCATGGCATCAGCCTAGCTCACACCAACCTCAAACTCCTGGGCTCAAGTGATTCTCCTGCCTCAGCCTCAGCCCAGCCAAGTAGCTGGGACTACAGGCATGCATCACCACATCCAGCTAATTTTTTCTATCTTTAGTAGAGGCAGGGTCTCACTCTTGCTCAGGCTGGTCTCAAACTCCCGACCTCAAGTGATCCTCCTGCCTCGGGTCCCCCTTTCTTCCTTATCTGGCTTTGATTCCATGATCCATCATTATAATCAGTCCCTTGCATATACATTGAACTCCCTGGCCCCTCTCTCCTATCATATTCATCTGGCAAAATCCCACTGCTATGACTTCTCCAGCCTTCACCCAAGCAGCTGAATATGGCTGGAGAAAACACACCTCCAGGCTGCCTGGTCTCACTTAAATTCATGACCCTCAAATGCTATTTGTGTTGGCCACCAATACTGTTGCATTTCCTTGGTTCTGTACACTGTCCCACCCACCCTGACAACTATTTTATTCTCTTCTCTCTTCCAACCTCCACCACCTCCTCCTTTTTTTGCTCATTCTGTTGATGGTCTTGCTTTCAACTTCATGGAGAAAATAGAAACAATTTGGGAGAATTTCCACATGCCTGCCCTGCCTACATACACGTGTCTCTATATATTCTTTCATGCCCCTGTTACTATAGATGAGCCTATGTTCTTCCCTAGGTGAACCCCTCCACCTGGGCACTAGTTCCACTAGTTCCCATCCCTTCTCACCTATGCAACTGCAGGGCTCTGCCAGTTCTCCCTGTCTCTTCTGCTTCATCAATTTGCTTGTCTCTATGGGATCATTGTCATCAACCTCTCTCCCATCTTAAAATAAAGAAATAACTTCTCTCAACCCCATATTCTCTTCTAACTACATTTTTCTTCTCCTCTTTGATGAAAACTCTTCAAAAATACTAGTCTATCCTTGATGTAATCTCCTCTCATTTTCTCTTGAACCCACTCTCACCCCAGCACTCCAGAATTACTCTTATAAACCTCACCAATGCCCTCACCATTGACAAATCCATCAATTAGTTCTCAGTCCTCATCCCGTTGGCTCTGCTAACTGACCTTTCCACAGTTCTTTACTGGGCTTCTGGGCTCACCCTCAGTGGCCTCTCTACCTACTGCAATGGCCACCCCTCTTCAGTCTCCTTTGCTTCCTCCTTGTCTTCCCAACTTCTTCCACCGTCCCAAGGCTCAATCCTCAGACCTCTTCTCTTTTCCACCTTCATTCACTTTCTTTGTGATCTCATCCAGCATAATGGCTTTGAATACTAGTTATAAGCTAATGACTCCCAAGTTTATATTTCCAACCAGCGCCAGGCTTTTTTCCTGAAATCCAGACTCATGTGTCTGAGGATGTACAATAGGCAACTCCAACTTAGCATGTCCACATGTAAACTCCTGATTTCCAGCCTCCCTTGCCAGTCCCACCCATCCCAGTCAATAGCTGTTCTGTCTGTCTAGTTGTTTAGGCCAAAATCCTTGGAGTCCTGCTTGACTCCTCTCCTTCTCTTACAATCCAACCCTACAAATGCTGTTAGCTCTGCCTTCAAATTCTTCCAGAATTTGACCACTTTTCACAATCTCACCTTTAACACCCTATCTAGTCCAAGCCACCACTATCTTTTGCCTGGACTACTGTGACAGCTTCCTAATTGGTCTTCTGTTATTACGCAGCAGCCAAGGTGATCCTGATAAAATAGAAGCCAGCTAAATGTGAAGTGCTATCTCAAATTGAATCCTGAAACAGAAAAACCCATTAGTGAAAAAACTGGCAAAGTCTGAATAAAGTCTTTAGTTTACACTAAGGTATAAGCATTGGTTTCTTAGTTTTGACCAAGGTACTATGATAATGAATAATGTTAACACTAAGGGAAATTGGGCAAATGTTATATGGGAACTCTCTTTACTACTTTTGCAACTTTTCAATAAATCCAAAATTATTCAAAAATAAAAAACTTTATTTAAAAAATTGAAGTCAGACTGTCATATCTCTTCCCCAAACCCTCTACTGGCTCCTACTTGACCTTCTCTCCTGCACTCTCCCACCTTGCTCCGGCCTCAGTGCTGATCCTTGAACACATAAGGATCATGTTCCCTGCCTCAGGACCTTTGCATTAGCTATTCCCTCTGCTTGAAATGCTCTAACCCAGATATGTTCATAGCTTACTCCCATATTTCATTAAGCTCTCTGTTCAGATTTCCTGTTAGTAAAGAGGCCATCACTGATCACCCTATATAATAACCCCACCTCCACTACTGGCACATTCCCTACCCTACTTTAATTTTCTCCACAGCACTTTTCATCAGCAGTGATATATATATTAAATATATATTCATACACACATAGTTTAGCATATTTATGTATTGACTGGCTACTACTAGATTATAAGCTTCCCTTACTAGATTATAAACTCCACGAGGGCAGGAACTTTGTTTTGTTTCCTTCTGTAACCCAGCTCTTTTTTCGCATCATATCCTTGTGCTGTTTAGCACTTAATTTGCTCCGTTATTTGTCTTAGTTTCTCTGTCTTTATTGAGACTTGGGTCTGTTTCATGAGCAGGGTGAGGGATTTAGGATGATGGATGATGTATTCACTGCTTTTTACAAACTGGAAGGGGAATAAAACTGATTTTTTTGTGGTCTGGGTCCTTCTACTTAACCCTCACCACAACCCTGCCAGACAGGCATTATTATGATTCCAGTTTTATAGATGAGGAAGGAGAGGATAACAGGAGTTAAGTGACTTTCCCAAGGTCACAGAGCTTGTGAATATCAAAGCCAGGGTTCAGATGGAGACTTGTCTTTCCCCTGGGAGTGCTATTGATCCAGGTAATTGTTCGAGGGTGTAGCAGATTATATTTTCCAAAAACGGCAGCCACAAAAATCTCCCATTCCACATGTTCCTCTTATAATGTGACTTTGACACATTGAGAGGTGGGGGTCTACATTCACTTCTCTTGACTTTAGGCAGCCTTGTGACTATAATGGAAGTGATGCTATGCAACTTCTGAGGGTAGATGACAAAAGATGATACAGGTTTCACGTTATTCTCTTGGGACACTTGCCTTTGGAGAGCTGAGCTGCCATATAATCAGTCTGATTGCCCTGAGGTCACCATGCTACGAGAAAGCCCAAACTATCCCCAGTCCAGAAGCCGCATGGAGAGGACCTGAGATTACAGGAATAAAGAGAATGCTTAGCTGGGCACAATGGCTCACGCCTGTAATCCTAGCACTCTGGGAGGCTGAGGCAGGTGGATTGCTTGAGCTCAGGAGTTCGAGACCAGCCTGAGCAAGAGCAAGACCCCATCTCTACTAAAAATAGAAAAAAATTAGCCGGGCAACTAAAAATAGAAACAAAAAATTAGCTGGGCATGGTGGCTCATGCCTGTAGTCCCAGCTACTCGAGAGGCTGAGGCAGGAGGATCGCTTGAGCCCAGGAGTTTGAGGTTGCTGTGAGCTAGACTGATGGCACGGCACCTGCCCAGGCAACAGAGTGAAACTCTGTCTCAAAAAAAAAAAAAAAAAGGAGAGAGATGCCCAGACAGTCCCCAGCTGCTCCAGCCCCTGCTGTTTCAGCTCCAGGTACTTACTGACTGCAGCTGCATGAAAGATAAAGTCAGAACTGCCCAACTGAGCCCTGCCTGAATCACTGACCCACAGATAATAAAATGATTGTTTTCTTAAGCCACTAAGTTTTGAGGTGATTTGTTATATGCAGCAACAGATAAGCAGAACAAAGGCAGTGGCATGATGTCAGTGGTATTCTGTGGGTCAAGTCCCTTCTTTATGGACCTAAGTTTCCCTTGCAAACAGAGGGAGTTAACTGAATGGTCTCTAAGGGTGTTCCAGCCTTGATGTTTGGTGCTTATCCATGATGTTGCTACATCCATCACTGTCTGTTTTCACTGCCTCCTTAATGCCCCATCATTATCCCACCATTCCATTACTCCCAAAGAGAAAACTAATGCCCTTGGACACCAAGGGATGTCTATGGATCCGCTGAGGAAAAGGAGGTAGGTGCTTCTCACTCCAATCTGCTTGAGCTCTCTTGAAGTGGAAATGTGGTATAATGAAGTAAAATGAATAGGGTTTGGAATCTGGTCACTGATTGGCATTGGCTGTGTGACCCTGAGAAGGTCTTGTAACTGTCTCAGGCCTCAGTTTCTCCATTTGTAAGATGGGGAGAAGAGCACCAGTCCGCAACAGGGTCACTGGGAGGATAGAATGAGAAAGTGAGGCGTGTGCATAGGAGGTGGGAGGGTGGGGCAGACATGGGTGGTTGCTGGGCACTGGGGGATCCCTGGTAAAGTCAGTTTCCTTCCCCACAGTAGGGGAGGGGTTGGCAATAGGAGCAATGATGGGAGGTTGGGCTGGGCTGTTCTGGGCTGTGCTGGGGCTTGCCTCTTAGCAACTGTGTCTGTTCCAGTATCTTTGGAAATCCATCCACTACTAGCCCCTTTACATAAAAGGCATCATTTAGTCCAGGCTTTTGTCTCTGCAAAAATTTTTCTAACACACTCCCCCCCCCATACAAAAATCAGGAATTAGAGCTTGTCTCACTGCTTGGATTTCAAAAAAACAAAACAAAACAAATAAGAACCCTCACAATCGCCTGTCTTTGGCAGAGGCCCCACTATTCTCTGGGTAACCAATGTCAATGGAAAAGAAGACAAATTCTGTAAAATAATTTAGGGAAGTTTATTCTGAGCCAAATTTGAGGACCACAGCCCAGAGTCATGCCCAAGAAGCCTTGAGCAAGTGGACTTGCTGTGGCTGGGTTACAGTTTGGTTTTATACATTTTGGGGAGACAGAAATTACAGTTAAAGTCATAAATTAATACATGGAAGGCATACATTGGTTTGGCCCAAAAAGGTGGGACACCTCAAAGCAGGGACTTACAAGTCATAGGTGGGTTTAGGGATTAAGGCAAGACAATTGGCTGAAAGAGTTAGGCTTTGTCCAAAAGAGGAGGACTCAGCAGAAAGGAATGCTTGAGTTAAGATAAGGGTCTGCTATCTTTTATGTGATGCTATACCAGAATCAGGTTGGGAAGTAAACCACATCATAAAAATGTGTTTACTGAGATTTTATCATTTGTAGGTGTGACTCACCAGGCCCCCTCAGAAAGGAATTTTTTGGGCAAAGGAAAAGATCAGAGTTCAGTCCTCACTGAGGCTTACAACCTTAAGGCCATCCTTGACTCCTCTATCTCCTCTATGCCCTTATTCCACCTGGCCACCAAATTTTGTGGGGTCCTCCGTCTCCCATGGCCCTGGGTCCGTTCTATCCCACTGCCTCAGCCCTTGTCAGCATTGGCCTCACCACACCAGACTCATGACAAGCATTTCTTACCTGTCTCCCTGCCTCCAGGCCCACCCCATTCCATCAGGCACCCATTCTGCAGTGTGCCTGGAGGTCGAACATTCTGGGACACCACTGTTACCATCTGACTCCCCAGATCAGCAGCCTTCAGGCTGTGTGATGTCAAGGCAAGAGCATTAGAAGCTGCTTCAAGTCCTGGCTCTATCGTCTGCAGCTGGATGATCTTCTGGAGTGAGCTCATGTCTCTGAGTCTCAAAGTCCTTGTTGGCAAAATAGATGTACATCCTATGTACTGGGCCCTGGCCTAAGCACTTACATCTGACCCTCAGGATGACCCTGTGAGGTAGGTGCTGTGCCTAACCCCTATTTACAGATGTGAAAACTGAGATACAGAGAATTTCAGTCATTTGCCCAGGTTCACACAGTTTGTGAAGTGACAGAGCTGGGATATGAACCCCGGCCTTCTGCTTCAGAGACCTCGCTCTTACCTGCTGTCCTATCCTGGGAAAAGTGATGGGCACAGTCCCTGGCTGATGCTCATCAACTCTTGGCTCCACTTTCAGCTTCACAGCATGCAACATAGTGGCTGTTCTTTGGAGGATTTTGGAACAGATTGAGCTGGCAGCCCGATGACTGTAGGACCTTCTTAAGCCTGCCTTAATAGTGGCCTCGTTTTTGGGGTGGTCACTAGGTCTCGAACTCCTGACCTCAAGCAATTCTCCTCCCTCAGCCTCCCAGAGTGCTAGGATTACAGGCATGTGAGCCACCGCACCTGGCCTTGTTTCTGGGTGGACCCCAGACCTGAACCATAACTGTACTGCTCTAGAACAACCCAATACCCTAACCCTCAGGATTCCCACTTTGCTGAGCATTTCCTTTCTGAGTACTTGTCGATAAACCCCTCCTCCAGGGCCCCCAGCTACACAGATTTGTCTCTCTTGTCCTCGGGACTCCTCACCTGGGGAGTGAATTCTTAAGTTCCCCTCCTCCCTCCTTAGCCCCCTTTTCACACTAAAAGCTTTGTGCATTACCTAATGAGGGCACAGAGACGAGTGAACAGGGAACAAGGGGAGCCATGCAGTCACTGACCCACCCACAGATATTTCTCCTCTGTTGTCAGAGCCTAGCATGACAGTGAGCACCGTGGGCAGGAGCAGGGAGGGGACCCCAGCTCAGTGCCAGACACTCAGTAAGTATTAGCTGAATAAGTGGATGAATTAATACGAATAAAAAAAGTGCTGGGCCCTGACCTCAAGCAGCTTACAGTCTAGTCGGGTGGACAGACCCACTCACCCCACATACACCCCAATAGACAGGGTCGGCAGACGCACCTGTGGGCCCTGGACCTGATGGAGACCTACGGACATGCAGACTTGGGCCTTGTCCTCAGCAGGTAAGGGGCAATCATCTGCCTGCTTGTGTTGGTCTGTTACTGCCTCTTCAGGCCAGTACGGCCAGTCCAACAAGTGAGGCCCCACTGTGGGAGCTGAGTGAGGCTTATCCAAGTAGTCTACCCTTTGTGGGGCCTTCTGCCAGCGCAGGGGCCTTTGTGTCCTGAAACAAATGTTCTCTCTCTGTGGTTGTTTCCATCCTCCACCCCCATCCCTACCTCACAGCAGGAGTGGGAGCCAGCTGCTCAAGGGCTGAAATCCAAATCCTGCCATTGTTCCCCACCTCTTGGCTACTTGACGCTGTGTGTGTATGTGTGTTGGCAGGACCTATTGTTCGCCTCAGGGGCTACTGTGCCAAGTCTCAGGCCCTGGATGCCATGCTTGGGTAGCTAGAAATACCTGCTCAGGGAAAGGGAGGAAGCTGGGCAGGGGCGGATACTGACTGTGGGCTTTGGGGTGAGTCGAGAGGGGGCAGAGGAGGAAGCTTTGCATGCTGAGTGTGCAGTCACACAGCTCCTGTCCAAAATGTCGAGAGAAGGAACATGTCCGCTATAACCATTAGAGTGTGCAGACACACGTACAGAGGCCTGGGACGACAAGAGGTTCATTCATACCCAGAAGCATGAGTGCAAAGCACAGAGGTACCATGTGCTCACACATGCGTGAGCCCCGCCCAGCCCAAACTACCCTGATGAGGTGGTGGGTGAGGCATCAAAATCAGATGGGCCATGTTCCAGCCCCTCTAGTTGCTAAAGAGTCATCCCTGGAGGTTTACTAGAAGTTTCTGGAACCTGGGCCTCCTCTTTTAGCCTTTCATGTATAGACAATTGCTTAGTCTATGGGACAGCGTATACTTTCAAGGCCAAGTTTCAGGTGTTGACCTCGGAGGGAGGGAAGACTTCCTAATTCAACAAAGAGACTGGAGACTGTAGAACTACCCAGCCCCCACCCAGTCAGGGCAAAGCAGGGCTGAACAAAAAGGCCCCAGTGCAGTCCGGAAGAGAGGGGTAAAGCCACCCCTTCTGCACTTTCTGAGCTTCTGTAGGACTCAAATCACAGGGGAGGCACAGGCTCTCGCCTCAGGGTGCCCAAACTCTGCCCTCAGAGAGTGGGACTTCACCAGAAGCCAGAAAACAAAACTTGGTATCATATAAACATGTATGGAATGTATATTTTAAGGATTTTTTTTTACTGGAAATATTTTTTATTGTGGTAAAATTCATATAACATGACATTTATCATTTTAATCATTTTTAAGTGTACAGTTCAGTGGCATTAAGTACATTTACATTGTTGTGCAACCATCACACTGTCTAGCTACAGAACTTTTTCATCTTCCCAGACAGAAATTCTGTGCCATTAAACACTAATTCCCTATTCTCTTCCTCCCAGGCCTTGGCAACCGCCCTTCTATTTTCTATCTCTGTGAATTTGACTACTCTTAATACCTAAAATAAGTGGACTCACGCAATATTTGTCTTTTTGTGACTGGCTTATTTCACTTTGTCCTTAGGGTTCCTCCATGTTGTAGCATGAACCAGAATTCTTTCTTTTTAAGCCTGAATAATATCCCATTGTATGTATATACTGCATTTTGCTTATCCATTCACCCATTGATGGACATTGGAGTTGTTTCCACCTTTTGGCTATTATAAAATAATGCTGCTATGAACACAGGTGTACAAATATTTATTTGAGTTCGTGCTCTCATTAAGTATCCTTTAAGAGATAAATGGTTCATGTTCTCACTTATAAGTGGGAGTTAAATGATGTGTCCACATGGAAGCAGAGTGTGGAATGATGGACAATGGAGACTTGGAAGGGTGTGGGGGTGGGAAGGGAGTGGATGGTGGGAGGTTGTGTAGTGGGAACCATGTGTGTTGTTGCTGCAGTGAGGAATGCACTGAAGGCCCTGACTTTACCACAATGTAATATATAAATGTAGTAACATAGCACTCGTGCCCCATAAATATACACAAATAAAATTGTTTTTAAAAAAGAGATAAATGGTTTTAAGAATATGAAAAAATGCAAGATCCCACCAAGTTTCATGGTCTTTAAAATTACATTTCTTAGGCTTCCATCAAATTTAACATCCCAAGTTAGGAAAAAGACATTACACATAATAAAAGCTTATCCATCAGGGTGGCAGCTGTGGACTTCTATTAACAGAAGAATTAGGAAATGTGTATAACTTAAATTTAGGGCAGTAGACTAAGTTATCACCTTTTGAAATTTTGAAATCATTGTTATAACAACCATGTATACAGGGTTCAGCATTTCCAATCAGGTCACAAATAAGAATATAGGCAGCCTCTTGTCTTCACACTATTAGTAGACAAAGTCATTTGCAACCAAAAGACTCTATATGGCCCAAGGCCCTTCTACCTGTCACAATGAACAGGTCCAAGGACGTGGGGGCTAGGCCCAGTATGGTTTCAACTCCTTTTCCCCAGCAGTTTCCTCCAATACTTGGAGCTCAAATTGCTATCTTTGTCTAAGACTCACTTCTATTCCAAGGCCGCTTTCTGCCTACATAGAGTCTGTCAGACCAAACACACCAAACACATCCACTCCAGTGGGGAGACTGGTCTACGTAAATGAAATCAGCAGAAAGAACTGCCTTGAACCTAGGTGGATTGTGCCTTGGGATATGCTTGACCCCACATGTGCAAGTGGGCCCGGCCTCACCTGCAGGCCTGTGGACTCCAAGGCACAACCATGTGAAAACCACCATCAAAAGAAAGTGAGCCTGACTCTTCTGCCAATTGGAGCTACTTCTTAAGACCCTGAAAGCTAGAAGAGATCCCTAATTTTCCCCACCTTCCTCATGGTTCTCTCACAGTGATAATGGACAATTATTTAATTGTGGCTTAATGAATATTTAGTTATACAAGTGCGTTTGTACATCCGCAAAGGAGGGAATGATGAGGTAAACCAGCTTCCCCATAGTGAAAAGAACTTTATCTCTCACATCTGAAAAGTTAAAAACTCTAGAGGACTGTGACTTTTTTCTTTTCAAAGATATGTTTATGTTTACTGATAATTCCCTTGCTTTCAAAACATCAACTTGAATCACTTTTCAAATTTATAAACCATAAGTTTGTTTACAAAGGCCGGGCATGGTGGCTCACACCTGTAATCCTAGCACTCCAGGAGTCTGAAGCAAGAGGATTGCTTGAGCTCAAGAGTTAGAGACCAGCCTGAGCAAGAGCAAGACTCCTATCTCTACTAAAAATAGAAAAATTAGCCAGGTGTCGTGGTGTGAGCCTGTAGTCCCAGGTACTTGGGAGGCTGAGGCAGGAGGATCGCTTGAGCCCAGGAATTTGAGGTTGCAGGGAGCTACAATGATGCCACTGCACTCTAGCCAGGGTGACAGAGCATGACTGTCTCAAACAAAAAAAAAAAAAAGAAAGTACAAAGGCCACTCTCCCCCCGTGGACGCCAAAACAATTTCTGGAAAGGTAGAGATGATATCTGGGGGTTGTACCTATTTAGAAAAGAAAACCAGCTTCCCATTTTTCTTCTTTCAGGCAGATTCCTTTAAGTAAACAGCAAAAGCCATTTTTCAAAAAATCTGAGTATGTGGTCTTATATCACAACAAATGTCATATTTTGAAAATGCCGTATGGGCAGTTTAAGAGGGACCATATGGAGATGTATAATGATTGCGAGCCTTTATTTTAAGCTCTGCAAATCCTGTATGATTGATTTATTTAGTACAATTTTATTAAGTTAATTTTTTAAAAAGACATATGGGATAGAAAAGCATAGAGGGGATGGGAAATAAAGATGGCTGACCCCTTTGTCTGGGGATCTGGGAACCTCTGCTGAGGTTTTATTTGTGTGTGTTGATGGGGATGGGTCCTTGAGACCAGTGTCACCAAGGGACAGAGCCAGCTCCCATCTCTAGGCCCAGGGAAATGTGATACCTCTGTGCTCTGAAATGTTGATGAGCTATGGAGGGGAGAGGGACAGGGGAGCAGATGGAATTCCTGGACAATTGTTCCGGCTGTCACCAGAGAGGACAGGCAGGAGGGAGCCCTGGATAATTTATGGAGAGACAGATGCTAAGTCTTCTCCGGAACCATCTGGCCAAGAGAGGCCTGGGCTCAGGGTGGATGTTGTCTTTAGGTCTGAGTAAACTCCTCCGCCTGCAGCCTGACCCATTTCCTCTGCCTGGCCTGCTTGCTATCCTGGGACTTTCCCAGGAGGGCTGTGCTCCCTGAGGACCCAGCTCCAGAATTCCACCTGGTTCTCATCTCACTGTATCCTCTGCTGAGTCTGGGCCTAGCTTTGCTACTATTCTTGATAAGGATAAGTGGGCTCCTGGGGGCATGTAACTTCTTTTTTTTTTTTTTTTTTGGAGACAGAGTCTCACTCTGTTGCCCAGGCTAGAGTGCTGTGGTGTCAGCCTAGCTCACAGCAACCTCAAACTTCTGGGCTAAAGCGATCCTTCTGCCTCAGCCTCCCAAGTAGCTGGGACTACAGGCACGTGCCACCACGCCTGGCTAGTTTTTTCTTTTTTAGTAGAGGCAGGGTCTCACTCTTGCTCAGGCTGGTCTCGAACTCCTGAGCTCAAGCGATTCTCCCACCTCAGCCTCCTGGAGTGCTAGGATTATAGGGGTGAGCCACTGCGCCTGGCCTAGATGGATGTAACCTTCATCTATGTATTTCCTTATTTTATAGTATTTTCAACCCTTCCTCCTCACCACTATATTCCATAATCTGTCATTCATCTCCATGCCATTTATTCATTCAGTAAATATTTATTGAGTATATTGAGTACCCACTATGTCAGACATTGTTTTAGACACCAGGGATACAGTGATGAATGAGAAAAAGTCCCAGACCTCTGGAGTTTGCATTGTGTGAGCAGATAGTCAATAAACAAACAAATATTCAATATTAATGTAATGTCAGATAATGATAAGTGCTATGAAAGAAAACATTAAAGCAGGGTAAGGAAGAATAACTGGGGATGCTGATTTAGATTAAGTGTCCAAGGGATGCTTCTCTGAGGTGGTGATATTTGAGCAGAGACACAAATGGGAGTGAATATCTAAAAAAAGAACAGGGAACAGCAAACGTAAAGACCCAGAGGTAGAAATATGTTTAGTGCATTGGAAGAAACCATGCTTATTAAGCATTTATTTTGTGCCAGGCACCTGCTGGGGAATAGGAAGATGCAATTAGACATAGTTTTTGCCCTGAAGGAGCAGCAGGGCAAAAGTGATACAACATGTAAATAATTTTGGCATGGGATAGCTACAATAACATTATGTGCAAGTTGCTAGAGATGCCCAACAAAAGGAGTACCAAAGGAAGGCTTTCCGGAGGAGATGCATTTGAACTGGGGGTTGAATGAAGGATGAGTAGGAATTGATCACGCAAGGGAGAAGAGAGGCTGGATATCTTAAGGCTGATGGCCTGAAAACACAGGACAATTTGGGAAACTGAAGTCCCAGGGAGGGGTGGAAAATGAGGCTACTGAAGGTGGAAGAGCCTAGGTCATGCGGATCTCCACGTCCCAAGCCGAAAAACTGATTTTATTCTTTGGAAGATAGGGAACCAGTAGCACAACCCTCTTTCCCACTATATTTTTCAGCTGTGTTCCTCTAATCTTGTTTTGTGTGTGTGTGTGTACAAGTCTTTTCCCCCTTCCCGCCATTGCCCTACCCTGACATCTCCCTCCTCCTCCTCCTGTGGCCAGGCCTTCAACCCCTTGCACTCGATAATCCCCATCTTTTCCCATCACCTGGTGCCCCGGTTTCCCAACTCGAGGCCCCGCCCTCGCGGCCCCGCCCCCGATGACGCGCGGCGCCGAGTGCGTGGGGATTCCCGCGGCCCGGGCCGCTACCCGGCCTGCCCCGCGGCAAGATGGCGGTCTGAAGGCGGCTGGCGGCGGCGGAAAGTTTGTTGTGGGATTGGAGTAGTCGGGCGGGAAGGCTAGAGTTGGGGAGAATCTCGGGGACCCTAGCATGCAGTAGGGACGGAGGGGAGACTAGCTCCGGGGTTGAGAAGAGGAGATGGAATGGAGGAAGGTCGGAGGCGGAGAGAAATAAAGGAGATGGGGCGGAGGGGAGGGGGCCTAGGATCCTGTGGCAATCCTAGGGGAGGGAATCTGGGGCGAGAGAACCCCCACGGAGGTGTTGTACAGGCCCTGGAGGAGCAGAGTCACGAATTGGAGGAGCATTTCTTAGCCGAGAGTAAAGAAGCCTGGAGCGTGGGACAGAGGCCTGACTGTACCAGGCCGGTGGGAGGGGAAAGGGATTTTTCTAGTACAGGGGGATCGTGAGAAAGGATGCTGGGCAGATCTACTAAGGTAGGAACTAAAGCCAGTCAAATGACCCTCTTCCAGGCTTAGATCAGGCTTTCCACAGCTCCTATAGCAGCATCTGCCCCAATTTCAGCTGAAGACTCAGGGGCCCCGGGGACTGGAAGAAATCACAGTGCCTACTTGGAAAGAAGAAGAGGTAGCGACTTGCCCCAGCCCACCCCAGAGCGGGTAAGGTGGCCTCCAATGACAGATTTCTGGCTGGCATGCTCCCTGAGAGCAGGATGCATGGGCTTAGAGTGATGCTGAGAATCATTTCATCTGAGAAGGGTGCTCTTGTATAGAGATTGTCTTTTGCCTGTGGTCCCTAAATTAGCGTTTTGCTTAGATTGCAGGCTGAGATTTGAGAACTGGTGTAGAATTGAGCCTGTGTGCCTTCACCTCTGCAAGCCAAATTGGACAAGGGCCTGGAGATTAGGCTGAAAGTATTTTAACGCATCCCTGTCACAAGCAGTTTCCTACGTGATCACTGTTTCTTCAATATCCTCGTCACATCTTCAGTTTGGCATTCTGCCTGGCAGTGGAGATTTGTGGGTGACAGATGTTGGAGAGTCATGAGAAAATAAGTTTCTGATGGTGTTCACTGACCATTTAGGTACCTGCTGCTACTAACTCCTGAATTCATTTTTGCTGCCTGTCTACTTTTGCTCTTTTGGTAAGAAGGGCTCATTAGTGTTCCTCTGGGGATGTGGATTTTGGGGCTTGGGGATATCAGAGGTAAGGGGTATCAAAGGCAGATTGGGATTAGGAAAAAGAAACCCAGATCAGGCTGGGCATGGTGGCTCATGCCTGTAATCCTAGCACTTTGGGAGGCTGAGGTGGGAGGATTGCTTGAGACCAACGTGCTCTAGAGACCCTGTCTCTATAAAAAAAAAAAAATTAGTCAGGTGTCATATCGCACGCCTGTAGTCCTAGCCACTTGGGAGGCTGAGGCAGGAGGATCCCTTTATCCCAGGAGTTTGAGGCTGCAGTGAGCTATGAAGGCACCACTGCACTCTAGCCTGGGCAACAGAGCAAGACTCTGTCTTAAAAAAGAAAAGACCAAGATCAGCTTATGGTAAGAAGTCAAGCTGACTGGTATAAAGCTCTGTGCATGTTTATTACCTCACTCCCTGTCCCTGAGAACCCTGATATTTGAGGGCTGCTTTACAGTTGGACTGTGTGGTGACGGAAGGAAAGGATTATGGGACTTGCCCTTTTATTTTCTGTAGCTTTCTTCCTTTGTATTCTCCTCACCAAAGCACTTAAAAAGAAATCAATTTCACTAGCCAAACTAAACTAAGCATGGCCTGAGTGGTAGTGGACTTGGTATTAGAGAGAAGGGAAGGGGACTGGAACCAGAGAGAACAGTGAATGTGGTCCTCACTTCCTTTAGTGCCCTGTGGTTATTATGCCCAAGCCAGAGTTGGGAGCAGGCTTCTTATTGAAGCCTGTTTCAGGACCAGCATCTGCTTCATGATTGGACTGGGAGGTCTGGTTGTTTGATCTAGAACTCATTAACTATCTGCTCCCTGCCTCCTCCCCACCCTCTAAAAGGCTTACTCCAGATAGAACAACCCAAATCACTGTTACTAGGCTAGCTTCATTACCTTCAGGCAGCTGAAGAACTGATGACATTTATTTAGTGGTGACTCCAATTCTAGAAGGTTGAGCACCTTTTTCTAAGGACAGTTTGTGCCTCCTTGGAAATTGTAATTATAATCACCCAAGGATAGTATGGTGAGCACACGTAGTGGTTAAGAGTACTAACTCTGAAACCAGGCTGCCTATTTCAAATCCTGACTTTGCCGTTTGTAGCTCTGTGACCTTTATTAATTGCATAGCTCTCTATGCCTCAGCTTTCTCATCGATCAAATGGGATGGTGAGAATACCTATTGCAAAGGGTTGTTGTGAGGCTAAATTAGTTAATACACTAATGTGGTTACTTAGTGCCTCACACTCAGTAAGTATCAGTTGTTACATTAATCAGATATCAGCACTAATTTCTGCTTTATAGTTGAACTTGCTGTCTTTTTATGGGGAATCTGTAGTGGTTTGGGCTGCTAGCCTGATGCTAGGAAGATGAAGCACACCCTTAGGATAGTATAGATTTTGTATATAGTGAGCATATCCTCATTAAGCTCTTTAAAGCCATATTAAAATACCAGTGACTTCCTATTTGAAGCTGTGAGGCTGTAGAATTATCTTCTCTGCAGTTGAGTGATGATGATAATAATAATGATGATGATGGTTATTGTGCACATTCTATGTGCCTGGCACTGTTGTAAGCGCTTTACAAATATTAAGTAATTTTTGTAACAGCCATATGAAATAGACACTGTTATTATCCCTATTTTACAGGTGAGAAAATGGAGGCAGAGTGGTTAAGTAATTTGCTAAAGGTCATTCCACTAGTAAATGGCAGAGCTGGGATTTGAACCCAGGCAATCTGGTTTTAGAGATTGAACTTTTTTTTTTTCCTTTTCTTTTTTTGGGATTGTTATGTAGTTAACTTTCAAATATGCCTAGTCCAGTTTGTATCTCTTATTTGTTTGTCATGATGGTTAGATATATACCCATATTATAGTAAATTTTTTTTTAGTTATTTTGAAAATTTTTCGGAGGCTGAGCTCTTTCTTCATCATAGTCTTCTCCTTCCTCTCAGAAATAGTAACTGGTGCAGAGACTGTGGAAAGGGAGCCTGTTGTGCCGTGTTAGGCAAATCTGGGCTTTCTTCGTGATTCAACTTGGTGACATGATTCAACCTTGGGCCTGGGTTGGGTGGACAGATTGACATTGGGATCCACTCTGAGCATACCTTAAAGGGGTGTGTGTGTGTTCTTTAATGTAGGTGTAAATATAAGGCTCATTTCTGACTTTGATCACTGACATGAGCTGTCGAGTAGTATTACATTCATAGACAAACTGGATGTAATCTTTTTAAAATAGCAAACAACACAGAAAAAAAAATAGGTGGCATTTAAAATAGCTCCCGCCCCTCAGCTTGAGGGGAAAATGGAAAACAAATGTGCTGCTAGAGCCTGTGTTGTCTGAAGAAGGCCCTGGCACTGTGCTCAGTTCTGTCTTTAGCCAAGGCAGGAGGCCCAGTGCAGCCTTGGGGCAGAGGTGTGCCCAGAGTTTGATTGACTGGCTTTCCTTTGCCCTGTATTTAAGACTCACTCTTCCCCTCCTTCTGAGTCATGTCCTGTCTATTTAACATACCCTCAGGGCCCATCTTTTTCTTCTGTAAATGACTCTCTACCTTGCCTTCAGTGTAGGCACACGCCTGTGTCTACTGAGATTTTCAGGGAGTTGGGGGCTCAAGACTTTGGGCTTTCCCTAGGAACTCTGACCTGGCCCTGTGATGAACCTTCCTATTTTTTATGGTTTTGAAAGGTAAACAGCATCTGTCAGTTACTCCCCTCCTCCATCAACTTAGGAGCTGTGTATCTCAGGATAGTGTACTTTGTCTTGGTTTGTGTTGCAGTCAGCATGCTAAAACGTGTTATCTCTGTAGAGTAAACCTTTGTGCTTTGGTAGAAGTCCTGAGATTTCTGGATTCAGGTCACATTTTAGGAAATGATTGAATTGCAAGGTGAAAACTGACAGATTTTGAACTAGTTCTTCTCCTTTACCTTTTTCTTTTTGTTGTTTAAATCAATTTCTCCTCATAATGCCCATTATTCAGGTATTATCTTTGAATTCAATCCCTTCACTTCCTTGTCACCACCATATTTAGGGTGCCAAGGACGTCTAGGTAAATGGAGCCTTCATTTCTCACCTGGATTAAGCCTCTTTTTTTTTTTTTTTTTTTTTTTTTGAGACAGAGTCTCGCTTTGTCTCCCTGGGTAGAGTGCAATGGTGTCTTCATAGCTCACTGCAACCTCAAACTCCTGGGCGCTGGGCTCAAGCCATCCTCCTGCCTTACCCTCTCAAGTAGCCGGGACTACAGGCATATGCCATGACACCTGGCTAATTTTTGTATTTTTAGTAGAGATGGGGGGTCCTGCTCTTGCTCAGGCTGGTCTCAAACTCCTGAGCTCAAGCAGTTCTCCCACCTCAGCCTCCCAGAGTGCTAGGATTACAGGGGTGAGCCACAGCGCTCAGCCTAGATTCAGTTTCTTAATAGTTCTCTGAATGTATTCTTTCTAGTCTCTGAGCCTTTGCCCACTTTGGTGCTACTGTCTGGAATGCATTTCCTGACCTTTCCTCCCTCCACTCTTTACCTTTTTGTCCTTCAGGTCTCAGTTTAAATGTCACTTCCTTTAGGACCCCACATTCCTTTAGTGCCCCCCTTCTGAGCATCTGTCTAACACTTATCATGTTGTATCATAATTGCCTATTTACTCATCTGACTCTCACAAGACTAAGGGCCCTGAGAACAGAAACTATGTCTTATATTCACTATTGTATTTCTAGAGTAGTGCTAGGTACACAACAGGTGCTTTATAATGCTGTGGTGCCCGCAGAATGAATGAAAGGTGGTGGACAGTTTCCCCCCACTCCAATCTGTCTCCCATACTGCTGTCAAAATTGTTTTCCCATGAAAGATTCTCCCCTTAGAAATGCCATGGGTTCTTCTTTATTTAAGTTAAAGTCTACACTCTAGCTTGGCATGCAAAAGGCTCCTTATACTGTGGCCCAAACCCAACCCTTTAGCCTGAGTTGTTGCCATTACACCTCATTGATCCGGTGCTTCATTGCTCCTAGATTTCCCACTGCTCCCAAACCTGTTACGGCTATCCACTTATTTTGTTTTTCTTTGCCTATGCACTTCACTTGGTCCATAATGCTCACCTCTGTCTCTGAAACTGCTTGTCCCCTAAGACCCAGCTCCTTTGTCACCTCCAGTGAGAAGCCTCCTCTGCTTTCCGTTCCTCCTCTTGGCCCCCACAGCACTTTGTTTGAACCTCTGTTCTGGCACTTGCCATGTAGTGTGGTGAGGTCTCTGTTTACTTGTCTCCTTTCACTGGGCTGCTGTCCTGTGGAGGAGGGACCCTCCCTGATCATGAGGTGGAGGGGTGTTGGTGGGGATGGTGGTGAGCAATGTGAAAAGAGTCTGATTTTGGAGCTAGGCAGAATTACTCTAAATCCTGACTCTGCCATTTACTACCTGTGCAATTTTGGGCAAGTTTCTTAACCGGTGGGATTCTTGATCTCATTCTCTCTAAAATGAGGGTGACGTTTTTTTTGCAGGAATATTGAGCATTAGTGATAATGAGTTCACAGCACGTAGCATAGTGCCTGCTATAAAGGACACTTGGCAAATATTTGTTGAATGAATGAATCCCGTTTTGGAAAACTCTGTGAATAAGAAAAGGCTTTGTTTTGTTCAGGCTAGAATACACCTTTTGATTTCTGCCAGGTAGCCAGGAGCATTTTTTTTTTTTTTGAGACAGAGTCTCACTTTGTTGCCCGGGCTAGAGTGCCGTGGCGTCAGCCTAGCTCACAGCAACCTCAAACTCCTGGGCTCAAGCAATCCTTCTGCCTCAGCCTCCCGAGCAGCTGGTACTACAGGCATGCACCACCATGCCTGGCTAATTTTTTTTTTCTACATATTTTTAGTTGTCCAGCTAATTTCTTTCTATTTTTTAGTAGAGACGGGGTCTCGCTCTTGCTCAGGCTGGTCTCCAACTCCTGAGCTCAAACCATCTCCCCCCCCCCCCCCCCCTGCCTCGGCCTCCCAGAGTGCTAGGATTACAGGCGTGAGCCACCACACCCGGTTGCCAGGAGCATTTTTGAGGTGGGAGTAAGATTGAGAGTCTCCTTTCTCATCATGAAGCAATAAAAAAGATGAGATTGGGAACATCAGTGAGCAACCTGTGTGCAAAGATTGTTGATGCTTCTCCCCATCTTTTGTGTTGTGGTGACTCCTTTGATGGATTATGATATGCTGGCCTTCTCTAGTCCTGATGAGGTTGGTGGTGACCTTGTGGATACAGTCAGGGGCGGCTAGATGGTGGCTTTGTAATATAATTAAAGCTGGGATAGACAGAAGGCTACATGCAGTGGATGACTGGATGGAGAGTTTCAGGATCTGTGTTCTCCAGTTTTTTAGGACTGAAAAATGTTGAGTGAAACTGATGGAACATCCAGGTATTGAGGAAGCCAGACTTCTTGGCCCGCATTTTCTTAGGGCTTTGATGGTCTTCTTGTGCCACAGAATAGTTTTAACTTGGATGTTCCCCAGAAATAGTGCTGGAAGCTGAGAGTCATGATCCATTCTTTACCTTTGTGTTTCTGGTGTAGTTGATGGGGGGTACTGGTCCTTAGGGTATCAGTTTCCAACAAACACCAAAGGAACTTCTTTCCAGAAGTTTAGACCTCGTAAGTGTATAATGCCAGGTGGTACTCCAGTGTGAACTTACGGTCAGATGAGGAAGATATGTCTGAGTTCTCTGGAGGGCAGCCTTGTCTGTTCCTTAAACCCTTGTCCCAGCCAGGTACCTTTCTGTGTCTCAGAGCACGCACCATGCTGTAGTTTAAGTGGCAGTTAACCTTACTAGGAGTTACTCCTTACTAGGAGTAAGATCTTCTATCTCTGAAGCTTCATAGGGGCAAGATCTTTTACTGAAGGGTAAACATTTAGGCCCTACATAGTAAGTGCTGAACAATCCTGGCTACTATGTGATCCATCCTGGTTCTTCCTCAGTGAGATTAAAGCACATGGAATCTATCTGGCAAAACCTTTTGAGCTCTTAGGAAGAAAGGTCCTGCATAAACAAAAGGTGCTAGTGTTAACAATAACATTACTAATTATTTTCTAGGGTTGAATTCATGTGGTTAAATGATCCTCCAGGTGCTTGGCTTCAGCTGTCTCCCTTTTAGCCTTTGTATATTTTAATAACACTTCCCTAAGCCAGCAGGAAGGGGTTAAAAGAGGAGGTAAAGTACACAACAGTAGCTTTTTTTGCTTAATTAGCATCTCCTAAAAAGTCTTTGGCTGCTGGGATCTTCTTTGTAATTCTTTAAGCTCCTTCCAATGCCCACTACAACCTGCTTGCTTTTCTGGTTATACTGCTAATCCCATCTAGGTGTGCTCTGTGCTCACAGCCAAGACTTACTACAACCTTGTTAATGCCCAGATAAATCAAAAGGATGAAACCAATAGCTAAACATGGAATGAAGGAGTTTTCCCTCGACTCTCCCCCTTATTCCATGGTGTGGGAGTGTGCATTGCATTGTGGCATATCTTTACCGATGGCATCTTGGTGGGAGTGATACACTGCATTGTATGTTAAGCAGGTTTGAGAACAGGTTGGGTGAGCCAGCTGGACTGGATTGTTTGTATACCTTAGCCTTCAAAGGGACTGAGTCTCCTGGACTGGCCATGAGTAGAAGGACGGGACCTCTTCTTTGTTAGTTGATATCTTGTAGGTGCCAACCAACGGTCTGGTAGGTGACAGAATCTATAAAGGGCTGGGTGTGGTGGCTCGTGCCTTCAATCTCAGCTACTCAGGAGGCTGAGGAAGAAGATCACTTGAGACCAGGCGTTTGAGACCAACCTGGGCAACAACATAGTGAGACCCCATCTCTAAAAATAAATGAAAGAAATTAGCCAGGTGTGGTGGTGCGCACCTGTAGTTCTGCTTGATCCCGGGAATTCAAGGCCACAGTGAGCTATGATCATGCCACTGCACTGCAGCGTGGGTGACAGAGCAAGATCCTGCCTCTAAAAAAAAAAAAAGAGAGAGAAAGAGAGTGAGAGAATCTATAAAGGACATGGCCCCCTCTTTGTGTAAGAAGCTTCTATGTGGTGGCAGGGAACTTCGCACCCTGAGGTGAGGGTCTACCTACTGGGAAGTCAGCCTAGACCCAAAAGCCCTGGACTTCCATTCAGCTAACTCATAGGATAGAACTCTGTGTTTATCATTTTGGGTACTGAGCAGTGGCCTCTTTACACCTTCACGGAGAAGCCAAGTAGGGAATTCAATCTCAGAAGTCTTTGAGGGTCTTGATGTCAGGGCAGAATTGTCCTGGTTTTCCTATGGCTCCCTGGAGAAGAGAGCTTTCCTAGCTTTGCAGCTGGGTTCTGTCCCAGTTCTGCCTGTGATCTTGAATAAGTCACTTGTCTTCTCTGAACCTCAGAATGGAAGAACTTCACCTGTTCTTTGTGCCTCACTAGAGTATATGGATCAAAGGAAATATAATGGAAGGGAAAGTGCTTCTAGAATGGTAAAACACAGTATAGATGGAGGGTTTTTGTCTATCTAGGAACTGTTGGTTTCATCATAAACGTAATGTATGTCCCTCGAATAAAATACCATCCATATAGAAAAGTATGCAAAATAAAAAGTGAAAAGATCCACCCTTTCTTCTCCCAGTGTTTCTCTCTAACCCCTTTCCTCAAAGATAGGGAACCACTGTTTATCGTGCACCTTTCTAATCATTTTTGTATACTTCAGGACATTCCTCAACATGTATCAATACTCAGTACTAATGTGTACTGTGCTTTAACTTGCTCTATTCACTTAACAAATTCCCGAGGAGTAGAATAGTCCCTGTTGGATCCTTCCCAGTGTACTGGTTCCTCTGGGGCTGGCTCCCAGGGAGGGATGGAGAAGCTTGACTAGAGGTCCTCGCCACGCAGGCACTCTACCTGTCTCTGCGGGCTTGTTATTTATTCTGAGATGAAATTGTCTGGCACAGTGTCCTTGAGTGGGAATCGGGATGGATACAAGAACCATGTGGGGGCATCAGCACTCCCATCTCATGTGTGTTTCTCCCCTTCACTGTTCTCTTCTTTGGCTGGGAAAAGAGATAAATGATCTGATTTCTCAATTTCCTATTTTAGTGCAGTGACTCCAGATTTCTGAAACCTTGAATTAGCCAGGTCACTTGGTGCTTCACCTTCTAAAAGCAAACCAGACCCAGACCCACTTGGGTTTTGTTTTTGTTTTTGTTTTTTTTTTTTTGAGACAGAGTCTCACTCTGTTGCCTAGGCTAAAGTGCTGTGGTGTCAGCCTAGCTCACAGCAACCTCAAACTCTTGGGCTCAAGCGATCTTCCTGTCTCAGCTTCCTAAGTGGCTGGGACTACAGGTGTGCGCCACCACGCCCCGCTAATTTTTTCTATTTTTTAGTTGCCCGGCAAATCTCTTTCTGTTTTTAGTAGAGACGGGGTCTCAATCTTGCTGAGGCTGGTCTCGAACTGCTGACCTCAAGCAATTCTTCTGCTGCAGTCTCCCAGAGTGCTAGGATTACAGGTGTGAGCCACCATGCCTAGCTGACTTGGTATTTTTTGAGTTTTCTTGTGGGTGAGGATTCTGAAGGTCACCTGTCAGTGGCTTTGTTTTCTTACCAGTCTAGAAAAGGGTCAGGGTCTATTGGAAGAATTGTCTTCTTTCTCTTTTAGACTATTGTCTCATCTTCTCCAGTCAGGCCTTGGTTTTTTTTGAGCTCTGGGGCTGTAGTCAGAGCAATGTGGGGAGCCCAGTGAGAGGCAGTTGGGAAGCCTATTGGAGGCTTTTTCTGTCTGCGTGAATCTTGACCCTAGGTTTGAGAGAAGGCCAGGCCCATATGTGGGGCTAGGGTGGTGACTGTTCTTCCCTTCCTACCTAGAATCATCACAGAGCCTGGGGCTTCCTAGAACAGGAGAGAGAGCCCCTCTGCTGTCTTTTCCCTGCCAACATCTTGCTCTCTGTTTAACATCAGTGGGTGTTTGCAGATATGTGTATTATAATCCTGTCCTGCAGCCTCAGGGGACACATCTTGTGGGGCAGCGGTACCCAACCTTTTTGGCACCAGGGATTGGTTTCATGGAAGACAGTTTTTCCAAGGACTGGGGGTGGAGGGGTTGGTTTTGGGATGATTCAAGTGCATCAGATTTATTGTGCAGTCAAACCTCTCTGCTAGTGATAATCTGTATTTGCCACCGCCCCCCCAGCACTAGCATCACTGCCCCAGCTCCACCTCAGATCATCAGGCATTAGATTCTCATAAGGAGCGCACAACCTAGATGTCTTGCATGCATAGTTCACAGTAGGGTTCAGGCTTCTTTGAGAATCTAATGAGCTGCTGATCTGACAGCAGGCGGAGCTCAGGCTGTGATGTGAGGGATGGGGAGCCACTGTAAATACAGACGAAGCTTCACTCACTTGCCTGCTGCTCACCTCCTGCTGTGTGGCCTGATTCCTAACAGGCCACGGACTGGTAATGGTCTGTGGCCTGGGAGTTGGGGACCACAGTTGTGGGGTGTCTGGGATTCCAGTGCTGTGGTCACATTTGCCTTGTGATCTCTGAGCTGGGAGGTGTCGCTTCCCCCAGGATGGTTCTGAAGGCTTCAGGAAAGAGTTATTTCTGCTGTTCCCTGCTTTGCTCTGATGGGGAAACTAGCCTTTTTCAGCCTTGCTCGTTCCGAGAGGGTGGATGGTCTGGGAAGCCTGGCTGTAGCCTTCATCCTTCAACCCTGCAGGTCCCTCTGGAGCTGACAGCCTGGGAAGTTCCATCCCCTGTCCCTTTCAGAAACTGTAAGGTGGCAGTGTGCCACCCCTACCCTTCACTGGCCTAGCTCTGAGCCGTGCCACACACTGCCCCATTGTACTGTGCTTTCTGATTCAGCTCTTGTCACAGCCTCTGATCCTGGGGCTGGTTCTCTCTCAGCCCCTTTCTTCAGAGCCTGTGGGAGGTGGTGTGATGGACTCCGCTGGTACAAGCATGGGATGGGTGACAGCCGCAGCTGTGGGTGGCTTTGTTCTTACAGCCCAACGTTCGGAGCCCTGGTGCAGACTGGCAGCAGTGTTTGGGAATAGGCAAGGTATGGGAGCTGTGCCCCCTTCCACAACAGCTGTCCTCCCTTTCTGTTGACCAGCCAGAGAGCCTTGTGGCCTGGGGTCAGCAGACTGGCCTTTCTGGTTGGCAGGGGGAGTGCTCCACCTCTACCTGGCATGATTTCTGGAGGGGAGAAAGCCCCCGAGGGTCTGGTGCTAAGTCTGGAGGCACTTGCCCTGTCAGGAGAGTGCAATGTGTCCTCTCAGGCACCATGCAGCTTGGCATTCCTCTGCTCTCTCTTTGCAGCTCCGGAGTTGGGCTGCTCACAAACCAAGCTGTCTGTTTATATGGAGTGCCTGAAGGGCGTCTGCCATGAGTCTGTCGCTAACCGCACTAACCAGGAGAGCTGGCTGGTTGGGGAGAAGACACTATCCCTGTGAGTCTGACCTTGGCCAGCTAACCTGCCCTAGGGTACCACCAGCAGAGCCTCTGTCCTCTGTTCCTCCCCTCAGCCTGGCTGCCTCTTCACCTTAGCTTACATCGTGCCATCTCCTCTGCTTTCTTGTCCTTACTACCGGGTCCCCTCCATTTTCCCAGTCTCCTTGCTGTGGATGGGATGTGCCCCCTTTATGGCCAGGATAGAGAGTTCCTTTGCACAGCTACCTGCCTGTCACCAGCCTGCTGCTGGGCTCCACCACCCCCTTCACCCTCCCCCCAGTCTGCACTGTGCTCCTCAGTTCGCCCTTAAAACGGAATTGGTTGGAGTTTCTGTTTAATCTGTGCTTTTAGTACCACAAAGTTTGAGAAAACCCTCGGTTACCATGCCACTTCTGCTTCTCATGCCTCAGAAGCAGATGGAACTAGAGTGGGAAGGGACTTTTCTTCTAGACCAGATAGTTTCCTCCCGTTATCAAGAGGGGAAGTCTGAATAGCATCGCCGTTACTCTCACCCTGGGATAAGAAGTAGGATCAGCTGCACAGTTCTCTTTGGGCTTTGCGAGGTTGAGGAGAACCTTGGCCCGGCTCTGGGGAGTTCCCTGGGCAAAGAGTGAAGCTACTTAAACTGAATGCTGGAGCCCAGAACCAGGTACCCACCTGAGATGTGCTCCCATTGGCGACCGTTGCCCTGGGAGGTGGATTGGGTGGAGTTTGGCCCCACACCCCCTTCCACGTCTGGAGCTTCAGGTGGACTTTAGCCGAGAAGAGCTGGGAAGGGCGCCTCAGCAAGAGAGGAGCAGGACCTGGCTTTGGATTCCATGTTTGGCCCAGAAAAGGTCCTGGCCTCATATTGGGAGACTGGTGAGTGCAGCTGGGGAATGGAGAAGCTCCCATCTGACTCCCTCCCACCAGGCTTGGAAGGAGAAGGAGGGTCTGGAAATAATGGGAAGGTTGGACGCCTGGTTCTTCCCTCTGTTGTTCACAGGTAACTCCAGACAGACTCTGTGTCTCCAGCCTCTGGAGGCAGTGCAGTCCTGGGTAGGCTAGACAGGGCGTACTTGAGACTGAAGGCCCTCTAAGTGGGTTCTGTTTTCCTTGGGCTGGGAGGGAGAAGACAGGGACCGCCTAACTAACAGCATGGGCTGGATATGTGTAAATGTGAGAGGGTGTAGGTGCCGTAGGGATATTTAAAGACCCTGAATAGGGAGTTAGCAAGCTGGAGGGCGTTTTGGCTTGGTTTGTCCAGGAAAGCAAAAGAAGCCTGGAGTTGAGGCCTAGTTTAGGGCCACTCCTTCACTTTGCCCTTCCTTAGGAGAGGGCATAGGGTCTAATGTGAAATGCAGGCCATGAACTTGGGGACTGTGTGGCGATCTCTCTGTTGAGGGGAAGGGTTGGTTGGCTTGGCTCATCATCACTAGTCTTCGGCCCCCTTGTTCCTGTCAAGTGTTTGCCTGGGTAAGAGGCCAGGTGGTTAGACTTGAGGTATTTACTCAGGTGGGGAGCCAGGTGAGCTCTCACAGGTCACCAGCACTAGTTCTGAGTCCTCATATTACTCTGAGGCAGAATAATTCCCACCCTTTTTGGCTTTCAAAACCCTGTCTATCTGTTCAGAGTAGGCAGGGGGCCAGGCCAGGGCTGCAGGCAGCTTGTCCCAAGAGGGTGAGGTTGTACTTGCCCAGAGGGGTAGCGGGCATAGCTGTTGGAGGGGCAGCAGGGCTGGCATGGGCACAGACTAGTCATCGGCTCATAGCAGAACCTCTGCCCAGGCCCCACTCCGTGAGCTGTTGGCTGCCTGCCTGCCACGCGCCCAAGATTGCTGAGGGCTTTGCTCATGTATCTCAGAAACAGCTGCATGCCGGAAGCTGGGGGCTGGTGACAAGTGGGAGGGGCACCTGGGGGATTGTGTGGGGGAGGCTGAACCCAGTTTTGGTAAGATCAGCTCGCTGTGCTGGGGGACTGTTCTGCTCACAGTTGCCCAAGCAGTCAAGGTAGAGAGGGGCTGCTGTATTGGTGCAGGGGGTTGGGACATTCATGGGCAGTCCCTAGGGCCACTGCTGGGTCACCTGGCCACAGGGCTGTTCCTTGCAGGGTGGTGGTATGTTTCTTGAACATAGTTGGAGGCAGAGACTGGATTTCAGAGCCTCGAGAGGCAGCCAGACTTGGGTTGCAGGGATGTAGCCGACCCCCAGTGGGGCGTAGCTGCCCACAGGCTTGTAGAGTTCAGAGACTCTATATCCAAGGCTTACATCTCAAGACAGTTGCTGATGGGGAGGCCCCAGTCCCTGTGTGATCAGACATTTGTGTTTTAGTGTTTTATTAGGGGCTACAGGAAGGGCCTGTATTTATTGTTATTATTTATTTATATCCTGCTGGCTTCCGAGGGAATTAAAGCAACATACAACACAGCTGGTATATTCTGAAACAGGACTGGGTTTTCCTTTCATTTTAAAAGCAGTAGTGATTACCAACTTCCATTTAACTGTCCTTGAGTGAGTTATAAAGAAGAGCTTTGATGATTTTTGTGGTGGTGTGTGGGCCCTCCCTGATTCAGAGGATTGAGCTAAAGGTCCTTTACTTGCTGGATTCATTGACAGCTGCGAGCAGAAAGGCTTATCAGTAGGTTCGGAAATGATCTGAGCCCAGATAAACTGTTGGGGCCGTATTTCCTTAAAAGGGGTGTTGGTGATGTGGGAGTAGGGAGACAGTTGGTCTCTAGGGCAGGGCAGCTGATCCCGGGTCTGGAGCTGTGTGTGGAGTGAGGTAGTGCAGAACTTGAGGAACTGAAAGGAGACATCTGGTAGGGGAAGGCTGAAGTTGGAAAAGCCGAAGAACCACATCCATTTTGGATTCATTCCTCCCTGTCCTGGGCTAGTGTTGAGGGGTGGCCTCTGAGCCCTCAGCAGGGAGAAAGCTAGATGCATATACTTCCTCTCCTGTTCCTTTGACTTTGCCTTGGCCTTGGACTGATGAGCAAAAAGGAAGGCAGAAAGAAGTGGGAGGGTATCCTCGGCTCTTGGCCTTGAGCCTTTTTGCTGTTGCCCCCCTGTGGGTGTTTCTGGAAGTAGTAGTAAGTATAATGGGTTGGAGAGAATTGGGATTCTGAAGAAGTTTCTCTCTTATCTCACTCTGTCTCCAGCATCAGCAATCTCTGACCATGGTGGAAGCCCCTGGTCAAAATACACATACCCACAAAAGGGAGCAGGTATGAGTCTCATCTGCTGGTTAAAGAGTGATGCTTGGCAATTTTTTTTGTCCTTTGATTAAAGGATACCACTCAGCCAGCTTCTGGTGTAGACTGTACCTTACATCTGTCTCTGTCTACGCTGTTCATTGGCTTCACAGTGCAGCTTCACTGTGAGTGCTGAGTGCCATTTCTAATGAAGGTAGACTTTGTTCTCTGAAGGCAGCTAATCGTGCCCCATGGGCTGTAATCAGGGAGAAGGTATTTAATACAGGGCAGGCGGCAACAGGCGGCCTGCACCGACTGGCAGATTGCAACATGGCAATTAGGAAGCTATCACCCCCTCTCCGCCCCATTAGATATGAAATAGTCTCTCCTCTGAACTGATTTTCAGTAAGTGAAGAATGAGTGCTGTGTAGAAGAGGAAGGGGGCACGGTTAGATGGGTGGGCAGGGTAGGGGTGGTGAGTGGGGAGGAGAGCCCCTTTCCCATTTCACTTCACCTTCATGGGATGGGGAAGGGGTTGCCGCTGCTCTTGGTTTCCCCCTCAGCGGTGCCTGCAGGTCCAGCCCAAGGAGTCCTAGGCCAGGCTGGGTCAGCCAGAGGTTTTAGCTTAGGCCTCAACCTTTCTCCCAGGGCACAGCTGTTCTTGTAGTCCAGACCCAGCACATGACCTGGTAGTCCTTCATCCTGAGTCATCTGCCCCAATTCCTTGAGTCCCGGTAGTTTGGGGTGGGGGCAGGGTGGATTCTTTCCTATTGATTTCCTTCTCCCTCCAGAAGACTATTTTTTTGGAGGTGCCCTGGAGCCAGCTCAGCATCCAGAAGCTAAGAGGCCCCAGAGGCTGTCCTTGGGTGCTGCTTGCTCGTCGTGGCCCATGTCCCATTCTGCATTGTCTAGCTGCCTTCCCTGGTGGCCTCAGCACGGGATTGGGAGTCCTCCTTGGGCTGAAACACTCCAAGGCAATTTGGGAAACCTTTGGGTGAGGGAGATGTGGCCAGGAGAGGCCACGTGCATAGCTGAGTGTTCCTAGAGGGACTGCTCTGGTGCCTTCCAACTCATCTCTTTTCTCTTCTCACAGCTTGTGGGCCCAACTGTCTAGTTGCTCTCGCTTTTTTGTCCACTGCACCTCGCATTGCTTTCCTCCCCGCGTCTGTTCTCACCTTCCCTGCGGTGCTTCTGGTCCTGACAGTGGGCTGCCAGGCCCATTGTGTCCCGGTTCAGTGCTGGAATTACAGGCCCCTCATTGGCTGGATCTGGAGCACTTAGCAGATTTCAGGAGTTAGAATAGGGCCTGGGTGTCCCAACACACCCTTGTGTGTATGGACGTGGGGCAGGGAGTGGCACAGCTGGTGTTGGGGAACACTGCAGGCTTCTCAGTGAATTGTGTCCCCAGTGGGCATTGCCTTCTGCTTCCTTAGTTGGGAGTCCTCTCCCCTCCCTCTGACACTGGTGTGTTTGAAAGAGTAGACTGGCTGAGGGAGAATAACCTCCACCACCCCCATGCCCAGAGAATCTGTGTCTGCATTTCCTACCCATCCCACTGCCAGCCACATCCGCAGTGTCCTCCCTGCTCTGCAAGCCAGGTTATCTCTGGCCTGGGAATAAATAGGTGTTTTAGGGCCATGGAGTGGGGACTTACGGTCAGGGCAAGGCAGGATAAGCAGGATGAGTGTGGCAACCAGAGCGAGGGCTGCGGGGCCTGGAGTGAGCAGCTCTCTTTACAGGTAGAATTACAGACACCTGAGCATGGTGGTGTCCTCCCTGCCTTTCCGCCACGAGTACACGTGTCCTGGTACCTAGAGGGCAGCATGGACCTCGGCAGGAACAGGGATAGGGAAGTAGAGGAGAGGCTGAGAATAGAGGAAGGGCCTGCAGAGAGAAAGGGTTGCTCAGCTGACTGGGGGCAGATGGGTGAAGGGAGTGAGGACCGGGCTTCTCTGTACAGAAGGCGAGAAGCCAGAGGCCAGCTCTCTAGAGCTGCCCCTTGATTTTGTGGAAGCTCTTGATTCCCTGTGTCTCTTACTTCTGTGTCTCTGGCCCTACCCTGTTTTCCAACTCCTGTGCACGCCGCCCCAACACACACCCTCTGAGCGTCAGAACCCAGGTACCCAGGCTGCTTTGGGACTTTCTGGTCCTCTCCCTCAGGCCATAGGAGCTCCCACCCTGGGGCCCTCTGGATGGGCAGCCCCAAGGAACCTGTGGGGTGACTTGTTTGCTCTCCCACACTCCAGGAATGTGCTGTCCTCTCAGCCCCGCCCGGATTCCTGTGCAGGGAGTCAGCCCCACAAAGCATGCTGCTCGTGCCCTGTGGGGACACGTTCTGCCTCCCGTCAAAGGGGCGGGGGCTGGAGGCTCGTGGCTCAAGGCTTATGCTTGTGCTGCCAACGCCCCAGCTTCCCCCAGAACCCTAAGCCACGGACCAGGCTGCCCAGACAGAGGAGGGAGACCACTCCTGCTTCCCCACCCTCCGTCTCCCCTCACCACTCTTCCTGCCCCAGGCCCTGTTGGAATGTGACAGGAGTCATGGCCAGGGCATGTCCCGACGGTAGGAACACATGCTTTAGCCCGCAAGGCTTCCCTCAGCCTCCAGCTCTGTGTAGGTAGATAGGGGCGGGAAGAGATTGTTTTTTTTATGCCCAGAAGGCCAACTGAGGTTTCTGCCTCCACTCATCACTGTGGTGACTGCTGCCCCCATGCTGCGGCCCAGCTTATTACAGGTGGGGCCGTCTGGGAACCCCAAGAACCTGGAGAGGACCTCCCAGGTCACTCAGTCCAGCCACCTCTGTGTAGATGAGGAACAGGCTTATCCAGTGAGGAAGGGAGTTACCAGGGCCCCAGCGTGTCAGAAGCAGCCTGGAACTGAGCCTGGGACCTGTCTCAACTCCCCAGGCTTGGGTTTTCCATACCAGTGTTTTTCAACCTTGGCACTATCGACATTTTGTGCTGGTAATTCTTTGTTGTGGGAGCTGTCCTGTGTGTTGTAGATGACTAACAGCATCCCTGGCCTCTACCCTCTAGATGCCAGTGGCACCTCTCCCCTCTAGGTTTTGACAACCAAATACGTCTCCAGGCCTTTGCTAGATGTCCCTGGGGGAATGAGGTGGGCAAAATTGCCCTGGTTGAGAACAATTGCTCTAAATTTCTGCCTTTTCAGATTTTCTCCCGGGACCTACTCCTGCTCATTGTGAAGTCTGTTGACTCCCATTGTACACAGTAGTCTTTGAGCTCCTTCTGGAAACATTGCTAGGAACTCTCTTTCCAGCATCTTCTCTTCCCATCTTGCATTTCTTCCAGGCTTTTTCCTGGTGTTCTCATTTGTAAACCACGTTCCCCAGATCTCTTGGTTGTTGCCAGACTCTGAAAGGTCTGGGAGATGAAGTGGGTAGGGACAGGACAGAACCAGACCTATTCTAGAATTGGGCATGTGGTAAGTTGAGACCATGAACACACACACAGACACACCCATGTCTCATCTGGGCCTGTGACAGTGCTGTCACCGAGAAAGGCAGGAACCCAGTGCTTTCGGTTGTCTCCTGCCTCCACCGCTTTCCCCTCAGGCCCCCTGCTCCTTGGCCTTCTTGCCTGGCTCTCCCTTGGGGGGACTTCCAGGTCCGAGACCGGGCAGGCAGGCCTGTGACACTGACAGACAGGCGGCTGACACCTGGTTTCCACTTTCTTCCCTTCTCTGGTTTCAGGAGCTGTTGGCTAGAGGAAGTGGAGGGGCCGTGGGATGCAGAGAGCCGAGGGCTAACTCCCGGACAGCGGAACGGAGAGAGCTGCCGACAAACAGACGGTATGTCCCTGCCGAGGCCTGTGCCCCCCGTTTGGCTCCCTTCCGGGGAGGCTACAGGTGAGGAGGCAGGCAAGTGTCCTCTGTTGGTGGGAGCCAGTGAAAAGGGAGTGGTGGAGGCTGGAGGGGCTTGGCCTTCGTGGCTGTGGCCAGACAGCTCTCTTGAGCTTAGAGACTCCCGCTGAGGAGCCTGGGTTAGGTGAATGTTCTCAAACCCTTATTTTTTGGTTATGATTTTTTTAAAGCTAACATTTATTGAACATTTCCTAAGTGCTTTACATAATCGTCACAACCTTGTGAAATTGGTGCTATTCTTATTCCCAATTTAGCGTTGAGAAAACTGATACATACAGAGCAGTTTTCCCTCTGAGGCTCTCGGAGGCCACAAAGGAGAGTGGCAGGCTGCTTTTACTCCCCACGCCACTCTCAGCGGGTCATACACCCCTTCCTGTGCCCAGGCCCTAGGCACTGCTGTTTCCACCTGTCTGTTCCCCGGTGGACCCGTGCCCCACCCTCCGTACTCCCCTGCCCCATGGGGACTGACACACCAAAGTCCAGCCCTTCTAATGACCCCAGCAATGGCCCAGGCCTGTCTGCCTGTGTGGTGGCTCTTACATATGTCCCCTTTTACCATTTTTTTCTCAGTCCAGAAGGCTCTGACCACATCTGAGCCTCTTCTTTCCTTGCTTCCCCTTGGCAGGTGGAGGAGCCCTCACCTCCCAGAATGACAAGTGCAGCCCCTGCTAAGAAACCCTACCGTAAGGCACCACCGGAACATCGGGAGCTGAGGCTGGAAATTTCTGGATCCCGGCTTGAGCAGGAGGTCAGCAAGACTGGTAGCCCTGCCCTGGCTGGCAGGGTCAGGCCCCTGTGGCTAGGTGTCTGCTGACTTCTCCTGCCTGAGCTTCTGGTCCTGAGTGAGAGTGAGAGTACAGCATTGCTGGGGTGGGCTGGGGTCCCATAGCTTCAGCAGTGCTGGTCGGGGCAATGTAGGCTCGTGGGGGACTATCTGTGAGTATATGTCCACACGTCAGGGAACCCCAGAGTCTTCGTAGCTTAGCAGGAGTGATCCTGTACAGTGTTCTCCCTGTGAGAGGCAGCCCCCCAGAGTGAGGGGTCCCAACCTGCTGGAGGCCGGACTCTGGTCCTCCGTAGTGGAGGAGAGTCATTTAACCTGTGGCCCCTCTGGGGGCTACTAGGAGGCAGTGCTCCAGCTGCTTCCCACCAGCCCAGCTGCTCTCCACTGTCCCACCCTTCCTCCAGCTTTGCTTTGTTTGGCTAACATTTGTTAAACACGCACTCGGCCAGGGACTCCAGGGACTGTTAGGTGCAGGCTGTGCTCTTGGGAGGCCTGCAGTCAGCTGCACAACAGACTCCACACTGGCTCTCCTCCCTCACTAAGCTCGCAGGAGGAAACGGGTGCTGCAGAGGTTTGCCCCCCTTGCTGCCGTGTCCCCACCCCGGCGCAGTGCATGGAGCAGATATAAAGAAGACAGTCGAGAGACAGTCAGCAGATATTGAGCATCAGGCACACCGTGGCCCACTTTGGTTAGATTCGGGGCAAAAATGCCATGACTTGCCTACTTCAGGGAACATTAAATAAAAATACCAGCTATTACCGTAGGTGCTACCCAGTGAGCATTTCCCCAGTTTTATAGATGAGAGAACTAAGGCTCAGCAAGGCTAAGGTCATGTAACCAGTATGTGGTAGAACAGGGTCAAATCCAGTTGTCAGTGGCTCCAAAGTCCATGATCTGATCTGGGCCACGTATCTCATTTTCCTGCCCATGACTGTAGTTCTGATGCAGTTAGCTCCATTTGGAGTAGGCCCTGATGCTTCCCGCTTGCCATACGTAGCATGTGCCTGCTCTTCCCTGTGATTGGCTGAGCTCTGACTCTTAGGTCATGAGCAACACAGGGGTTTGGGGAAGGTGGGGCAGGTTAAAAGCCAGATAAGGCACTTCACTCCCCTCGATCAGGATTAGCTCAGAGGCTCTCCTACTTGTTCCTCCTGAGCCTCCAGGAGATCCTGATTCTGCCTTTGTACTACCCCCACGGGGCTGAGAGGGCTTTGTCAGGACTCAGAACTCTTCTGTAGCCCAGCCTGGCTTCTTCACTTCTCTGGAAGATCTCTGCCATGGCTGTGTGGAGACAGCCCACGAGGAGCACAGTGAACAGCTGGGAGGCCCTTTTTATCCCTAGGGAGAGGTAGTACGGGTACCGGAACCCATTTGAAAATGGCTTTAGGATTAAGGGTAAAGCTTGCATGGGGTTCTTGAATCTTCTGGTTGACACAATCTAGGCTTGTCCAGGCATTGCTAGATTGCTTCAATCTTCAGAGGGCCCACAGCTCTCTTCTGCTGTGGGAGTCTTTGGGCTTCAGACCTGGGCCTTTGTATGGCTGGCTGGAGGGTGAGCCAGCCAAGAGGCCAGTGGTCCACAGCGGAGCCTCAAGCTTCTGTTCTTTTTTGTCTAGGAGCCCCTGACTGACACGGAAAGGATGAAGTGAGTATCTGCTGCCTGCCTTGGCTCTGTCCCTCTTAGCTCCAGGCTAGGCTGTTGGTACAGTTGGACTTTTTCTTGATTAGGTAGAAGTAACAGTTGGATGGGTTGTTTTAGGAACTCTAGGAGGAGGTTCCATGTTGTGGATGTTCTTTCTGGAAAAAGGAGTTTTGTTGTTTCATGGGCTCCGAGGGAGCCTGGAACCAGGAGGCGGATGGCACTGAGGGCCCTGCTCTTGCCAGGGAGCCCTTCCCTAGCTCCTGGCTCCAAAGAGAACAGAGTGGCCCTCCTGTGCCAGCTGTTTCCCTAAAGCTCTTTCTGTCAGAGGAGGGCAGTGTGGGCTGGATTTCCAAGGGATGAATAATGGAGAAGCCTGGTAGTGCAGGGGGAAACTGGAGCCAGGGGCTTGGTGGCCAGCTGGCTTGGCTGTAACCAGAGACAGGCTGGGAGCTGTATCCCCCAGTTCTGTCTTATCATTCTCAGTAGTGGGGGGAGGTCGACTGTCCTCCACCATCCCCTTTGCCTCCCCGCACCCTCCAACACAGGCTGTGTTCTCAGGGCCAGCAGTCCTGTGGAATACGCTGCCCTAAACTCAGGCTGCGTCTCCAGGAATCTCCCTGCACCCAGTTGCCTGCCTTCATGTCATCCTGGCTCTCTCCTTCCTGAGCCCAGCCTGGAGCTTCCGGGCTGGCCCTTCTCTTTCTGATGACCTTTTGCCCTTGACCCCCACCTCGCCAGGCTCTTGCAGCAGGAGAATGAAGAGCTTCGCCGGCGCCTGGCCTCCGCCACCAGACGCACTGAGGCCCTGGAGCGTGAGCTGGAAATCGGGCAGGACTGCCTGGAGCTGGAGCTGGGCCAGAGCCGCGAGGAGCTGGACAAGTTTAAGGACAAGTTCCGCAGGTGTGGGAATGTGGGACCAGACGCACACATGCATGCATCTCACCATTCATAGGTTAGCTGGAAGGGGCCTCAGAGGTCATCTGATTCTGATTAGAAAACTGAAGTCCTGGGAGGGGGGAGAACAACTTGCCCCAATATTGAGGAGGGGCTGAGTAGGGCCTGAAGAGGATCTTTGACCCTTTTATCCGTCTACAGGCTGCAGAACAGCTACACGGCTTCCCAGAGGACCAACCAGGAACTGGAAGACAAGCTGCACACACTGGTAATCTGTCCAGGAGGGCAGTTTGGCTGGTACTATGCTCACAGCATATCAGCAGGCTAGGTTTTGCCAGGGGAATGCCATTCTGCCCTGGGGCTTGGGGAGGAGACAGCGGGATGGGACAGTGGTGGGGAGGGGACCTCAGTGTGCTGTGCCAGTCAGAATTGTCTTAATGCTCACGCTGTTTCTCTTCTCTCCTCGTCTTCCCCTCATGCTGCCACCGTTGCTGCCGCACTCTCCTCTCAGGCCTCTCTTAGCCACAGCTGGATTTTTGCAGTTGCGTCTGAGTTTGTGTGTTTTCTCCCTTGCCCTGGCCTCCTCCTCAGCTGAGATATGGGATTGTTACTCCCCTCTGCCCTTTAAGCACACCTGAGTACACCCACTCCTTTCCTCTTCCCTGTGTGAGGCCCATTTAATAGTCAGTGCCTCCCTCCCAGGACAGAGCTGGGAGCTCTAGCAGAGGGACTGATTGATGTCACTACTGAACACTCACAGCTCTCAGCTGCAGTGGCAGCAAACCCCAGCTATGTGCGGGGAGGGGAGGCTGCAGATCCAGTTCCTGAGCTAAAGATCAAAAGGCTACTGTTGAACCTGTCTTCCCTCCCTGCTCAACTAGATAACCTCACAGGTGCCCCTTGCTGCCACCTAGCCTTGTTCCCTTCTCTGTCTTCCTAGCCTGATTCTAGAAACAGCTGCACACATAGGCTCCAGCCCCCTGGTTTGCAGTTACTGCCTCTGAGGTACCAGCTGCCTTGCCTGGTGCTTAGAGCCCCTGGAACCCCCGGAACCCCCCTGAAGGGATGGGCAGCTCCAATACTGCTTTTGTCCTGGGCCCAGATGGCAGGAGGTCACAGTCAGAAAACTCCCCCTCCCTCCTCAGCCAGCCCGGAGAGCAGAAGAGGTTCCTGGTCTCCTTCTGTCTGTCCGTCATTGTCTCTGGTCTGTCTGCCTTGGCTGCCCTAGCACCTGTGGCCTCCTGTGTCTCTGGGCTGGGAGGAGGCAGGGGAGGAAGGGCTGGTTGGGGTGTGGACTGGCTTTACCACAAGTCTGTGCCTCAGATCAAGAAGGCCGAGATGGATAGGAAGACACTGGACTGGGAGATCGTGGAGCTGACCAACAAGCTGCTGGATGCCAAGAACACCATCAACAAGCTGGAGGAGCTCAATGTACGTACACTTCGCCTGCCCGGGCCTTCCTTGCCTGTGGCTGGCTTTGTCCTGGCCCCACCCTGCTCCCTTGGGCAGGGCCAGGCCGAGCTCTGAACCAGGTCTGTATCTATAGGAGCGGTACCGACTGGACTGCAACCTGGCTGTGCAGCTCCTTAAGTGCAACAAGTCCCACTTCCGTAACCACAAGTTCGCTGATGTGAGTAGAACACCCCCCCCCACACTATTGCAGTGATTTTAGGACTCCTCTAACTCCAGTTTCTGCACCTCTCTCCATCCTCCTGCCTTTAACTCCCCCCTTTCCACTGTGCCTTCCTCTTGCCTCCATCTTGCCTCTTAGGCCAGTCAACTCTGCCACTGGTTGGTGTCCTGTATGCTGTGAAGGGCTCATTGCTAGTGCTAGGGGTAACCCATTGGTGTTTCTATAAGAGACAGGGAGAGAGGGACTCAGTTTTAGGATCCCATGCAGGAAGGTCCTGAAGAGGGAATGGCCAGAGCTATGAGCCACAGCATATTGCAAGAGGATTAGGCCCATCTGATGCTGTTCCCCCAAGGGGCACACTCTAGACCCCAGAGCCTCAGGCCCAAGGTTGATGCAGCTTGTAGAAATAAAGGTATTTCTAAGGCCGCTAGTCAGTACAGATTCTCCAAACTTAAGTCTGGTTTGGGTAGAAGCCACTGCTGAGGTGGAGGAAATAGAAGTTTGAGAGCACACAGGTCTCAGCAGCAGCAGCAGGTCTGGGTTCAAATCTTGCCTGTGTTAACCAAAAGCTTCAAGTTATTTTATCCCCACGGTGCCTGTTTATCTGTGAAATGAGGTTATGTATTGGCATGCACTGAGAACACAGTGGTACTTGAACATGGTAGCCATTATTTTTGCTGTGAGTCAAGCTGTCTCCAGCTGCGACCATTTATGTCTCTCCCCTTCTTCTGCTCCTTCACCTCAGCTGCCCTGTGAGCTACAGGACATGGTTCGGAAACATCTGCACAATGGTCAAGAGGCTGCCAGCCCAGGCCCTGCTCCCAGCTTGGCCCCAGGGTCTGTGGTGCCTACCTCAGTCATTGCCCGGGTGTTGGAGAAGCCAGAGTCTCTATTGCTCAATTCAGCACAGTCGGGCAGTGCTGGGCGCCCCTTGGCTGAGGATGTCTTTGTGCACGTGGACATGAGTGGGGGTGCCTCAGGTGATCCAGCCAGTCCCCCGGTCCCTGGCAGCCCCACCCCCCAACCCAATGGGGAGTGCCACTCTCTGGGTACTGCAGGGGGCTCCCCAGAGGAGGAGCTGCCCCTGCCGGCCTTTGAGAAGCTAAGCCCCTACCCCACCCCATCTCCACCGCACCCACTGTATCCTGGCCGCAGGGTAATAGAGTTCTCTGAGGATAAGGTTCGGATCCCCCGCAATAGTCCCCTGCCCAACTGCACTTACGCTACCCGCCAGGCCATTTCGCTGAGCCTGGTGGAGGAGGGGAGTGAGCGGGCCCGCCCCAGCCCAGGGCCCAGTGGCCCTGCCTCAGCCCAGACCTCACCCCACCACCAGCCCAGCCCAGCCCCTCCAACGCTCAGTGCCCCCGCCAGCTCCGCCAGCTCTGAAGAGGACCTGCTGGCCAGCTGGCAGCGAGCATTTGTGGACCGCACTCCGCCACCTGCCGCTGTGGCCCAGCGCACAGCCTTTGGATGTGATGCACTCCCGGAGCTGCAGCGCCACTTTGCTCTTAGCCCCACTGACAGAGATGAGGTGGTTCGGGCACCTTCTTCCGCAGCGGATGAGAGTGGGCTTTTGCTACCAACAGAACCTGACTCTGGCTTTCCCAGGGAGGAGGAGGAGGAGGAAGAGCTGAACCTGCCCGTCAGCCCTGAGGAAGAGCGCCAGAGCCTGCTACCCAGTGATAGTGGCCCAGAAGAGGGGCCTAGCACTTCCCACGCTGAGGGAAGGGCCTGGCCACTCCCCAGCTCCAGCCGCCCCCAGCGCAGCCCCAAGAGAATGGGGGTACACCACCTGCACCGCAAGGACAGCCTGACCCAGGCCCAGGAGCAGGGCAACCTGCTCAACTAGGGCCCCTGCTTGCCTTCCTGCCACTGCTGCACTGGGACTGCAAGGAGGCCCCACACCCTTGCAGCTCAGGGTCCCAGCCCTAGGACTCTTCTCTCTCCAGACTTGCACAGCCCTGTCCCTGTGTGGATTGGGTGAGGTGATGGGCCACGCCAGGCCTTTCAGCTGCGTTGACTGTGACTGGCAACAGTTTGCCTCATGGTTTTTCCCTTTCTTGGAATATTTATTCTCCAAAGGTAACATGCAGTTGGGTCTCAGGCCCTTTCCTCCAATCAGCCTTGCCCAGATTGGGCTGTTCTGGGGAGCTGAGGGGTTTATCAGTGTTCATCTTCCATCCTCCTTTCATAGTCATGAGTTTTGTTTATTTTGCCGGGGGTGGGGGGGTGGTCATTGGGGTCATTAACCTCTAATTCCTGTTTTCTGCCTGTTTCCCTCTCTCCCAACATCCTCTCCCTGAGCTGTTGCCCACAGGGGTGTGGTGCAGCTGGCCCTTGGGGATGAGGGAGAGGACTGACTCAGGGCTCCCTTCAGCTGTTTCCTCCCTCCCTCTGGAAGGGAGGGTGGGGTTTAGGGGCCTCAAGCTGGGCTCTAGGTGAGGCCTGGCTCCCCTCCCAACCTTGGCTCTAGACTGTTACTCCCAGCTTTGGGAAATTTTCACATTGATGACTATTTTAAAATTAAATAAAACTATTTTACTGGTATGGCCTAATGTGTCTTAATGACCTTCCCTCTCCCATACTTCTTCCCATTCTTGAGTATTCCCAGTCCTAGTTTTATCCTAGTCTGATAGTGACTCCCCCTTGCCCCACTCTGCCTGGGGCTTCCTTGGGCACAGAGCATCAGGTCGTGGGAGAGGGGGCACCTCAGTAACCTCAGCAGGGCCCCTGAATCTCGCTTTGGAGGGGGGGCCTGGTCCAGCCCAGCTCTGGAGGTGAACTCTTTAGTTATCTTTACAGGGCTTGTGGAAGGCGTTGCCCCAGACTGGGCCAGTCCTGTTCTGAGAAATTTTGGACCAGTTCACGTAGCCTGGAGCTTGGGCTATGCCTGGGATGGCACTGCCCCCTAGTGGTGTTTGACAGTTCCAATTCCTCCCCTACTGCCAGCCCCAGTGACTACAGCCACACACCAGGTTGTGGAATTCATAAAATCTCTTCCGAGCCAGCGGGTTGCAGCTAGAGCTGCCAACAAGTCCAGAGGCATTGCCCTGGGTTCAAGTGCCCCCCAAGGCTGTTGCCCAGTCACAGCGTCCAGAGCTTCTTTCCCATCAGGCTGCCAGGAGCTGCCAGAGCCCCAGGCAACCCCCACCCCCAACTCCCTCCCAAGGCCCAGGCCCTGATCCTGATATCTGGGGTGAGGTGCTGGAGACATAGACAAATGTAATGATGTGCAGAAGCCCAAGTGGAGAGTCACATCTCGGTCTCAGCCAACAGACTGTCCCCTAGTCCTGACGTCATTAGCACCATCTGAGAGCTGGGATCTGTGGAAGGGCAGAGGGATGTTCAGACCACCATTCATTCCTCCACTGGGGACCACAAATAGGTGAGAGATGGGCTAGGTTTCCATCACCCACTCGCCCTTGTCCCAAGCCTCTTCCAGACCTGGCTGTGATCAACCCTTTGGGTTCTTACCGCTGGGGCACATCCAGGAGGTACTGCCCCTCTGGTGGGCAGCAGGCTCCCGGCCTCTCTCCCATTCCTGGGTGTCGCCAGCCCCTCCTGTGACCTCTTCCTCTTCTTCCCCCTCAGAGAGGAGGTCACAGATCTGCTGCTGCAGCTCTGGGCTAATGCTGTTCTCAGCCAACACCAGGCTCCGCAAAGCTGTGGGATAATTTTCTACCATGTCCAGCAGGGTCTGGGGTGGGAAAGAGTATGGAAAAGGACGAACACCATTAAAGCAGGGTCTCAGACCCCAACCTGCCACCCGTTGGGTATGTCTACAGACACACAGGTTAACCTCCACCCCATCCCCTGGTTTGTCCCCAAACATGATGACTTCTCACCTGAGCTGACTGGTTGGTGAGCCCTGTGCCCTCCAAGTCTAGGACTTCTAAGGTACGGCTGGAGGCCACAGCTACAGCCAGCATCCCTGCCACATGGTCACCTGGAGAGAGAGCACGCACGCACACATTCACCTGTGTTCATAGAGGCCAGCTAACCCTTCCTCCGGAACAGCTTCCCCTTTACCCTAACAACCTTAGATCCCACCTCCCGGCGGGGAAACACTGACAATTGGTGGGTGGCCAGGAGTGGAGCATTGTGATTGGTGGGAGTGAATGGATGAAGCAAGTCAGGCCCAGGGGTGATGACTGGTGCTTTCATCTACCTTTTGGTCATCTGGTCCTTCACACAGGATGGCTCCTTTACCACCTCCTAGACCCCCTAGGAGCTTTCCTTCCTCTTCCCTTCCCCAGAATGGAGGTTACCATGGCAACTGAAGGTCCCAGGCTCTTGGATAGAGCATGGGGCGGTGAGAATCCAAGGGGCATTCTTGAGCCTCACCCAGGGGGTTGTAGTCCAGATTGAGGACGCGGACCTGGGAGCTGTGGGCCACAGCAATGGCAAGGCGGCTCCAGCCCTTAGGGGTGATGCCAGGGTTGGCACTGAGTGTTAGCTCCTTCAAGCCTGGGCAGCATCATAGAGAGAAGCCAGAATGGGGAGGGTTAGACCCTCCTTGAGCCCCTTCCCCACTGTCCCTTTGTCTCTGTGTGTCCCTAGTGGTTGGGAGTCACTCCATCCCCACCACAGAGCTCTGGAGCCACTAAGGACTCAAGCCTCCCCTGCCTGCCCCAGCCTGGATTCCTGAGTCTCCATCCTGCTCAGCCCACCCATCCTCCTTTCTGAGAGGAGTAAGACACATTCTCATCCACACCCTCAGAGCGCTCGGCTCTGGGCCACGCCCCCTTCCCTCTGCGCTTAACTTTTCATCAAGGCCACACCAGCCCATGCCCTCAGCAGGGCCCTGCTCACCAGACTTGGCCCCGTCTGGGGGGAGGAGGCCACAGATGAGGTTGATGGCTTCGTCACCCAGCATGCAGTCCCCCAGGTCCAGAGCCACAAGGGCAGGGTGGAGTGCCAGGGCTGGGTTCAGCAAGGCCAGCCCCGCATCCGTCAAGGGGCTCCCATGCAGGCTAGGGGGTGAGGCAAGAGAGCACAGTTATTGCAGTCATCACTCCTATGTATACAGGGAAGGGGAAGGGGCACCTTCACTTATGTAAGTCCTAGGGGCGGGGAGGGCACTCAGTCACAGCACTTGAGAGGCATGGCAAGGGAGAAAGAACATTCCAGATTCTAAGGGAATACAGGTAGAAGGGGAATTTGGTTTCTTTTCTGGGGCAGGGACTCAGATCCAGGACATTGCACAGGGAGGGGCAGATAATGGGTGTGTGGGTGGACTGGAATTCCGTGGGCAGAACGTAGGGACAGACCTACAGGGGTATTCCCTCTTGGGAACCGAGGAGCTGCTCCAGCGAAGTAAATGCGGGTGACTAGGCGGGGAGGCACGCCGTGCCAGGCCAGGAAGCGGGGTGGGGTCGCGCGCAGAAAGTCTGGAGATGAGGCACGTGTGTGGAGGGTGCTGTGGAGACCGGCCGAGGGATGAAGAGTGTGTGTAGGGCGTGCGGAGGTAGGCTGGTGGAAAGACAGTACCGGACGGTGTGTGGACCAAGAGGAGGTGGCAGGGGGACTGCGTGGAGGTGTGCAGCACCCGGGACCCCCTTGCGAGGGGGCGCACTCACAAGAGGGACTGGATGGAGCGGTTGGTCCGCAGCGCCTCCGCCAGCTGCTTGATGCGGCTGGGGCTGGACACGACGCCCAGGTTAAGGTTGAGCTGCGCCAGGGACGTGGCCCCGGCCAGGGCCCGGCAGATGCGGCCGAAGTCGCGGTCGCAGAGGCGGCAGCCGCGCAGCGAGAGCAGGCGCACGGCGTTGTCTCGCAGGCCGCGGCAGATGTCCCGCACCTCGGCGCCTGACAGCGGTTCTCCCGAAATCTGGATGGAGCTGGGCAGCATCGTGCCCACGGCTGGGCCTCCGGGCCCGGGGCCGGGGCGGAGGTTGGCGGGGCCTCAAGAAGGGCCGGGGTCGGGGTCCCCGCTGGGGTCGCAGACGGAGTGGGGGCGGAGGCTGAGGCAGAGGCTGCGGCGCCGGGGCGGGCCCAGGGTGCGGAGCTTAGAGGTCGCGGGCCGGGCTGAGACGAGCGGCGCTGGGGCGGCGGCGGACTGCGCTGTCCGTGTCCGGGAGGCGGGCTGGGCGCGCGATCTGGGTGTTGGGCCGGCGCTGCTCTGAGCTTGTCCTTGTTCCTCGCGGTTGCGGCGCCGGCGGCTGCTCGGGGTCTTCGGCTTAGGACGCGCGGGACCGGTCCCTGCTCCGGGGCTGCACCCGCCCCCTTCCTGTCTCCCGCTCGGCTCCCTCTGCCGCTAAGGGGGCCTGGCCGCACGGCTCGCCCGGAGAGCCCGAAGCGGGCTGCTGCACTGGCTTCGGCTACTGCGCCCGAGCCGGCGGTGGGTTCCCATGGCAACGGCCGCGTCACCGCCGCGCGCCCCGCCCCCTGCCCGGCCTAGGCCACGCTGGCCCACGAGGTTCGCGCACACGGGGTGGTTCCGGGCAAGGAGCTCGGAGCCGAGGACATTCAGCCCCCGGGTGTGGGGCCACGCAGCAGGCAGAGAGAAGGTAGCAGGGCTGAGGCCTAGGACGGGCGGGGGGTGGGGAGGGGTGATAGGGGGAGTGGAAGCACGTCACGCCGAGATGGCGTTTGACACTGTTACCGGTTCTTTTGCCCATTCTCCCGGCGTTCCCCATTCCTAAGGTCCAGACCCTGAGCGCCTTCGCCGGGCTCCCAGGCACTGCCCCTCCTGTTTGGAAGTCCCTAGGGCCCTGTAATCCGTGCCACGCCCCCGTGACGCGAGGTGCAGCGTGCGTGGGGATTCCGGCCCGCGAGGACTCCCTCCCCCTCCCTGCTAAGATGGCGACCTCACCAGGGTGCTCCAAGGGCGACGGCTGTGTCAAGCCAGCCTGAGGGGCTAGGGACAAGGGAACCCCAAAGGGGTCCCTAGGGCGTGTTAGCCCCAGGTGGATGCAGGGTCCTGCTGCTGTCCCTTCCCCAGATGCGCAGGGCACTGCTGACGCCCTGAGATGGTTCAGTGCCAGCGAGGCTGGGGTGGCCAATATAAAGGGGTGCCAGGATCAGTGGCCTGGGGGCCCGGTGAGGACAGCGTCGGCGGGAGCACACTGCACAGCACAGGCAGTGCTGTTAGAACTCTGTCCACTGGCTAGCGCGGTGCTGGCCTCACCTGCAGGGCACACTGCAAATGAATGGCACCTGTCAGTCCCTTTATTAGAAGGGACAGATGTTGCTGACCCAGATTTACTAAGGTAATGAGAGGATTAAAAAAATATACCAAGTGTAGTGAAGGGAGGTCAAAGGCCCTAAATCCCTCTATTAACCACCTGAATTAACTTGTAAGTGAAGTAGATTAAGGGGGGGGGTAAGGGTTGTTTTTAAGAGAAAACAGCACTCTTGAAGAGGAAGGGCAGAGAAAAACTGAAGGGACCTGGCCCCAGCACAACCAGGGCAAAGCTGTTTGGCTTCAAATGTGAGCCCCATAGGAAAACTATCCCCACCACGCACGGCCCAGGTGCAGAAGGTCCTTGTAACGACATGGGGTTTAAGTCTGGAAGTTTCTGTCCAATTGTCATTGTTCCATTGGCTTCCCAGGAGTGCAACTGAGCCCAGTCTCAAGCTGAGTACACTGTTCCAACAGGCTTATGGCTCCTGTGCTTGAGGCCTCCCTGCTCCTCCATGGGTCAGGTTCTCCTGCCCCCAGGGGCAGGTTCCACATTTAATCACTGCCCTCTATGTAGTCTGGCCTGTCCCATCTTCATCCTGCCTAAGTGAGGGGCTAAAAAGAAGGGAATATGTGACATTACCAAAGCTGACAGAGAACAGGAAAGTGGACAGGAAGGAGGGTGACAGGGAGGACCACTGGATCGGTAGCTGCAGTTCCAGACTTCCATCAACATTTTAATTACATGTCTGTATTTAGCAAGACAATGTGGGAGAGAAAGAGGAAGGAAGGGGTAGGTGGGTAAGGGGGCCTCAGAGGAGCTGACCCACTTTCTGCACTGGCTGCACAGCCTTGCAGTCCTGGCCAGGAGTTCCTGGCCTTGTGCCCTTCAGAAGGCCCGACACACATCAAGGAGGTTCTTAAGCAGCTACAGCTGAGTGGCCGCTGCAGACCCCATCAAAGAGACACATGTCATCAGTACTGTCCTTTAATCTTCCTCCACTCCACAGCTGGGGGAGAGCAGGCTGGCCAAGGATTTCAGATGGTGTCAGTGTGACTGCAAGGTCACCGCAACAGCCTTGGCTGTGGCATTGAGCATGGTGGAGGAAAGCCTAGCAGCAGGGAGCATGGCAGGGATGTCTCTGGGGACTCTCTGTATGGGTGGGATGTTGGGGCCCTCCAGCGTGTCCAAGATCCCTGGAAGAAGGAAGATGGAGGTGAGCAAGAGTTGGCTGGGCCCGACCCACAAGCCATCTCATCCAGCCCCCTGCCCTAGGCAGCTGTTCTCTCCCTCTCCCCAACTCAGCCTTCCTGCCACTTACCCTCTACCACCTTGTGGTAGGCAAAATGCAGATAGAGCAGGAAAAGCATGTGCAGGGCTGCCAGGGTGCCACAGAGGAGCAGCCGCTGTGTGGGGCCCACGGTCCGAGACACCAACACTGCCACCTAGGGCCACAGGAATACAGCTCAGAGGCCCTGGTTCCAAAGTGAGAAGTGGAGAGAAGACACTCCCACCCAGGACAGAACCATCTTTGGGCCCTTCCCTCCCATCTAGAGCCCTTTGGGGGGTGGACAGCTCCAGGCTGTCTTCCCCAATTCCCTGGGAGGACAGCCCACCCCTGGAAACCTCTTGTCCAGCTTACCATGCGCAGGGTGGACAGCCCACCCACCAGCAGCCAGAAGAGGTAGAAGAGGGCATGGAGGTGGATGTTATAGGTGATGAACAGGACAATGCAGTGCCCAAAGAGGCCATAGCCCTGGGAAGGAGGATGGTGGAGAGGAAAATCACTCAGGCTCTGGGCTGGCCTCTGGCCCCCCATGGGGACCCTGGGAATAAATGGTCCACTGGCCTGCTCCTCCCATACCAGGCTCTGGGGCCCTAGGACAGAGGAAGCCCAAGGACTGGCTTCTCTATTTAAGATCACTCTTGCCTACTACCGTGCCTGGCTCCTTACCAGCAGTGCCAACATCTGGAGCATGGTGATCTGGGCGTTGCACAGGTAGGCGAGGAAGTAAATGAAGGACGAGACGCCCAGCCAGTAGCCGAAGCAGGTGCCAATGGCTGTGCCCATCAGGGTGCCCTCCCGCTGTGGGGTGAAGGCTCTGACTTAGTCCTGGGAGGCCTGTGATCTCAGCCTCATCCAGGGCTTTCCCCAGAGGCTGCTCCTGCTTCACTCCACCACCATGTCCTTGGGCAGCTTTCGACCTAGTTCAGCCACCCCCCAAAGTCCTCTGTCCTGCTTACAATAATGGTGTCAGATGTCTTCATCCCATGGAGGAGGATGGCAACCAGGGTGAAGACCAGCATGAGAGGTCCGTAGAGTTCACCTGCGATTTTCTGTCAATATACCAACTCATTCAGGCTGGAGGGTACAATGGCTCTTCTGTCTATGCCTTCCCAGGCTGTGCCTGGTGGCCCCACCCTCTGCCCTGGTGCCTCCCCCAGCTCCAGCCATACCACCTCCTATTCACCTGGGGGAAGTTGACCATCTTGATAGGGATCATGGACTCCAGGAGCCTGGGAGAGGAGAGGAGAGATGAGAGCAGAGGCCACACTAGGCTACAAGGTACTAGAGGGCAAGGCCTGAATCTTACTCATCTCTCTAACTCTAGGGAATGGGGCCTGGCCCAGGGGACATGCTGGATGATAGCGGGAGAAAAGGGTAGTAAAGACAGATAGGGAATGAGGAAATACCTTCCTTACCCCTAAAATTACTTGCAGGAAAGACAACCCTCTGAAACTGAGCTGTCTGAAGCAACACCTATATGGAGCGAGAACTCAGAGAGTCAGGCTGGGCCTTGGGAGAGGGCCTGACCATTTACCTATTTGATCCACTCCCCTTTAAAAGACAGGCAAACCTCAGCAGAGAGTACCCGGAATTCAGGGCTGTGATGGGGAAACCCTGGGAAAGGTTCAGAAGGTGTTACTGAGGGAACTAGTGAATTTATCTCCTGCCTCTTCCCGCTTAACTGTTCCTCCAGGCACCACTGAGCATTTTCTTGAAAAAGATATTTGAAGTAATATGAAAATTCAGTTACTTAGCCGCTCTCTTAAGTGGTTAGCTCCTTGGATTTTAGCTAGATTTTACTTCCTCTGGGAAACCTGTCCTGTCCCACCCACCAACTTACTGTGGTTCAAGTGTCCTTCCTGTGTGCCCCATCATAGCATACGAGTACTATATCGTAACTGTACCCAAGGGCAAGACTCCCATTCACCTTCACCACTAATTAGACACAAATGGCACAGGGCCTGGCAAAGAACAAATGCTTGATAAACACTTGATGAGTAGTCCTGGGTATTTGATAAGCATTGATTAAGGGATGAACAAAAAACCAAGCCAGAATTAAATCCAGTTCTTGAAAAGTCACTCAACAACTATGGCCTGATACTCTGGTTCACACTGTTCTGGTGCTGGGAATGAAAAAATAAATAATAGAACCTGCTTTTGAGGAGCTGTTGGCCTCTGGGGGGACAGATCCAGGAATAAGGAGGTATAGCACTGCTGAAGTGCTATCTATTAGAGGAAAGTGCAGAGTTCTGTAGGAGCACCAGGAAAGAACAAACTGGGAATGGGGTAAAAGGGATATGGAACAAAGGAAGTGACATTTGAGCTAAGTTTTGAAGGAAAAGAGGAGCAAGGCGATGTGTTATCGCCATTTGTATTCAGTGACAGGTGCTGTGATGAGGGGTGATAAAATCATGAAGAAGGGGAGTCCAACAGAGCCCAAAGCTTGAAATCTGGGTGTAGTTTGGAGGAAGGACTAGGTGTTAGGAGGGAAACTTCTTCAGGAGAAGGATCCTCACCTGCTTCGCACCTGGGCAGGTTCCACATCAAAGTAGGGTCTCAGGATGTCGATGTTGGCGTACAAGCTGAAGGCCCTGGAAGCTTGTCTCTTCCCTGCCTGCCACATCTGAAGTAAGGAAGATGGGGATGGGTATTGCACGACTCTTGGCTCTAGACCCTGTTGCCTATTTTCTGTTGGATTTCTACATGGTTCTAACTGGACAATGTGGGGTGAACATCACCAACACCAACTCCATAACATGGGACATGCCTAGGATTACTTTTCCATCTGCTGGGGATTCAATCTTGCTTACCTGGTCAGCCACCTGCCGGCTCAGCTGTCCCTTAAAGCCCTTCATGCCCAGGAACTCCCCATCTTCTTCTTCAGCAGCCGCTGCATCAGCGTCTACTTCTTCCTCCCGCAGGCGCTGATGCAACTCACCCATATCCTCAAAGCTGGAGCCCGAGGTATCATCCATGTTCTCCATGTCAATCACAGCTGAGCCCCCACCCTGTGAAGACAATGGCTCCTAGAGTGCAGGACCTTTCTGTTCCATCCGTTAAGTCCTCCTCTGCTCTTCCCAGGGTTTGGGGCTTTGTTCTTCCACTGCTGAGGATATGGCTTGGAATCACTACAGATCATGCCACTCCATTATCCTTCATTTGTTCCCAGAACCCTCAGTTGCTAGCTTTGGCTGTCTTCTAGCCTTGGAAACCTACTAGTCTTCCATTCTTGTCTTTCTTCTACTTTCCCTATCAAAGCCTCAAAAGGCTGCAAAAGTGCCCCTTTCCTTTCTTTCCCAAGCCCCCCCAAAAACTATCTGCACAGCATACATTAGCAAGTGCAAGTGAATCCCAGCCCGTGTCTCACCATGCCTGACCCCGATCAACCTCCTAACTTGTTCGGAAAGCAAGAGCACGCTCTCCCTAACGCCTCGGGAGGGGCCAAGAAACCCAGACACTCAGGCTGAAGTACTAGTCTGGCTCTTTCAGGTCAGCACTAATCCCCCTGACTTTCGTGTGCACGATGACCCAAAGGAATGAAAGAATGTTGCAAATTAAGCAGATTTCCAAGCCCCGAGGGAGAAGCCCCACGACACTTCAAGACGGCCGCCGGCCTTGGGGTTGCTGGCATCCGGAGCCGTGGGGCTATTACCTGGATGTTTTCTTCGAACCCTCCCCATTCCGGACCAGCCCCGTTTCGGGCGGCGCCGGTCGGCGCAGCCGTAGTTGCCATGTCCCTCGAGGGCTCCCGTCGCTAAAGCCCGCGCTAGCCCCGCGCTCAAAGAAGTGGATGAAATGTGGGCCTCAGGGAGGGAGACGTCCCAGGTGAAGAAAGAGAGGTGGCACCAGCCGGAACATTAAAAAAAGAGAAACCCGGATGTTTGGCCCAAACCAACTTCCGGAAGCTGGGGACGTGACGGAGGCGGGGCAAAGCCCCGCGATATTTAAGATCACAGGAGGCGGTGCGTTGCCGTAGAGACGGAGGAAGGCTGCTAGAACGCACGCGCCAGTTTGAGGCCCTGGTCTCGTGGGCAAGTTGAAGATGGCGGCAGCTCAGGCGGTGGCGGAGATGCGGAATCGCGTGGTTCTAGGGGAATTCGGAGTTCGCAATGTAAGTAAGACTGTGACCTTGAGCTCAAGGGGAGTGAGAGGATGGGTTGGGATATGAATGGAGACTGTTTTGGGCTTGCTGCTGCTTCGTGGACAGACTCGTTTCTCTGCTCTAGGTTCATACCACTGACTTTCCTGGTAACTATTCCGGTTATGATGATGCCTGGGACCAGGACCGCTTCGAGAAGGTGGGTGGGGCTGGAGGTGTCCAGAGAGGGTATGAGGGCCAGACCGTGTGATCTGAGCAGCGTGGGACTCAGAATCTGCTCTTGGGGTTCCCTCCGTTCGTAAAAAGTTCATTGAGCAATGTGCTAGGCCAAGTTAGACACGATTTCTGACCTGTTCTGCGAACAAGATGTTCAGTCTTGCGGGGAGCGGGGAGGGTGGGGGTGGACTGGTACCTACTTGTCTGCTTGCCTTTCTAACTTCTCCTTTATTAAAAGAAAAAAAATATGTTCGGTCTTGTTGTTGAGGAAAACTGTGCATAAACAAGTATTCCCATATAATGTAGTAAAGGTGGTTGATGGCGATAAGGACGGCGGGGGCTGGCATGGGGGGCATCACGCTAAGACTAGGAAGTAGGGCAGAGAGATGTGTATGTAATGTTTCATAAGGAGATGACATCCGAATTGAGCCTTGAACAACAGTGAATGGTGAGGAGGGACTAAGAACAGCTTAATTATAAAGACTTGTGTGAAGCGTGCTCTGAGAATATCCGCACTGCAAGCATGTTAAGTTGGTCGGCACTAGTGGTAGGCAAGATTGGAGTGGGTTTTGGGCACTGCAGGTAATAGAGAGCTTTTGAAGCGTTTTAAACAGGCCGGGGCAGTGGCTCACACCTGTTATCCTAGGCACTGTGGGAGGCTGAGGCGAGAGAATTGCTTGCACTTCAGAGTTTGAGCCTAACTAGCCTGAGCAAGAGTGAGACCCAGTATCTACTAAAAAGAAAAAACCAGCGGGGCATTGTGGCAAACCCTGCAGTCCCAGCTACCCGGGAGGCTGAGGCAGAAGGATGGCTTAGAGCCAGGAGTTGAAGATTGCAGTGAGCTACAATGACGCCACTGCACTCTACTCAGGGCGCAGAGTGAGACTGTCTCAACAACAGCAAAATCCCAAGGAAACTGAAGAGCTCTTAAGCAGATCCGATCAGATTTTCAACCTTGATGGTTGGGAGAGAGTATTTGAGGAGGATCATATCAGGCAGGTAGATCTGTTAGATTGTATAAGTGACCTTATAAGTTCATGCCTTGTATAAGGTCTGAGGCATGAACTAAGACTATAATGGTAGAAATAGAGCAAAAGAGTAATAGAAGGTAAATTTGTGATTGCTTTGATAATGGCTGTGGGGGAGAGTGTAAAATGACCTTTTGGCTTGGGAAACTGCTTTGATGGATGGTGGTGTCATTCACTGATAAGGAGAAATGGGTCTGGGGAACAGGAATGATGATACATTCAGTTTCCTGCATGTGGAGAGATCTAGCAGACTAGTTAATTATATTTGAAATGAGATCAGAAGTGAGATAAAATTTTGGAATTTGTCAGTACAGGTAGTTGCTAAAACCATGAGTGTGGTTGAACTCACCTGGGAGAGAGACAAGAACCTGGCGAATAATAATTAGGGGGTGGGTAGAAGATGTGGAGGAATCATCAGAGAAGACTGGTGCTAAGAAAGCAAGGGAATAGCTTGAAAAGGAGGAATTTTTATCAACAATGCCAAGTATAACAGAGAAGTTTAGTAAGACAAAGATCGAGTATTGTCAACTGGACTAGGCAGTATGGAAGTTTGTTCTTTATAGAATAGCTTCTGTGGATGGTTAGAAGCCATATTGCATAGAGTTTTAATGAATGGAAGGCAAAAATGGAGATTTTTCAATAAACTAAAGAAATCACTGTGGGAAAACAAACATCTAATAGAGGGACTTCTGGGCAAAGGGAGGTTTCTGGGTGAGATTATGCTAATAGTTTAGGGAAATAACCAGTGGGGAAGTGTGAAGAGATATTTGTCACAGAGATTAGTCTTTACTTGATGTTTTTCTTGTCTTTCTAGAATTTTCGTGTGGATGTAGTACACATGGATGAAAACTCATTAGAGTTTGACATGGTGGGAATCGATGCAGCCATTGCCAATGCTTTCCGGAGGATTCTATTAGCTGAGGTATTGGCAGGCATGGTGGCAAGGCTGGAGTTGTGTGGGAAACTGCCTCACTTGTAGAATTAAGTGTCCCAGGCTGTCCTTCCTTATTTTTCCTGGAATTTTGCTGATCATGTCACCACCTCATTCTTTTGTAAACTTTTCATTAAACATTCTAAAAAGAGATAATTGCCCTATCTTGGGAGGTTGGTGGGGAACCTACTGAGTTTTTGTAGATGGGTGATTCTTTTTCCTTGGGCAGGTGCCAACTATGGCTGTGGAGAAGGTCCTGGTATACAACAACACATCCATCGTCCAGGATGAGATCCTTGCTCACCGCCTGGGGCTCATTCCCATTCACGCTGATCCCCGTCTATTTGAATATCGGAACCAAGGTGAGGGTCTAAGAAAATGAAATTTTGAAGGAAATGGACTGCCTGGGTTCAAATCCTGGATTGACTGTGTCCTTAGGCAAGTTACTCATCTTTTGGTACATCAGTGTTTTCATCTGTAAGAACATTAATCCTTGCCTTACGAAGTTTGTCAAGAGGATTAAATGAAAAATGTATGTAAAGCATTCAGCATCGTGCCCGGTGCACAAATGTTCACTCGTTTTAAGAGGTTCCTCCATTTGTGCAGGAGATGAAGAAGGCACAGAGATAGATACTTTGCAGTTTCGTCTGCAAGTCAGGTGTACTCGGAACCCCCACGCTGCTAAAGATTCCTCTGACCCCAATGAACTTTATGTGAACCACAAAGGTGAGTAGTGGTAGGATGAGGAAGAGGGCCAACCTACTGGTGGGTGCTAGTGTTATAGATGGAGGTCCTCTGACATGTTTTTCCTCCAGTGTACACCAGGCACATGACATGGGTCCCCCTGGGGAACCAGGCTGACCTCTTCCCAGAGGGCACTATCCGACCAGTGCACGATGATATCCTCATTGCTCAGCTGCGGCCTGGCCAGGAGATTGACCTGCTCATGCACTGTGTCAAGGGCATTGGTGAGAACCCTGTGGCCTGCCCTGGGCAGGGAGGTAGACTGCAGTGGGTAAGGTGTGACTAGAGAACTCAGTTGACAGGCAGAAAACCATCAGGCTTGTGCTTTTGCTGTTAGTGGCTTAGGAAGTGAAGGGTTTCCTACAGGCTGATAGCCCTTTTCCCTCCAGGCAAAGATCACGCCAAGTTTTCACCAGTGGCAACAGCCAGTTACAGGCTTCTGCCAGACATCACCCTGCTTAAGCCTGTGGAAGGGGAAGCAGCTGAGGAGTTAAGCCGGTGCTTCTCACCTGGTGTTATTGAGGTGCAAGAAATCCAAGGTATGGTATTTGGGATATTGTTCAGGTCAGGTTCTAAAGTATATTTTCTTTGAAGATGACAGAGAATATATAAAAACTCTGAGCTCCAAAAAAACCAAGTATGACATAATTTGTTTTCGTTAGGTAAAAAGGTGGCCAGAATTGCTAATCCCCGGCTAGATACCTTTAGCAGGGAAATTTTCCGGAATGAGAAGCTAAAGAAGGTTGTACAGCTTGCCCGGGTTCGGGATCATTATATCTGTGAGTATGAAGTGGCAGAGTCGGGGGTGAGGGGGTGGGTAGGTGCTCTGTGGTGCTGTGGCTTTCTCTCAGAGTCCACATGTGGAATATAGGGGTCATTTATAACAGAAGCCTTTTCAGTGTAAGCCCTGCCTAGGCTAAAAATGTCTCCTTGATCCCCAGTCTCTGTTGAGTCAACGGGTGTGTTGCCACCAGACGTGCTGGTTTGCGAAGCCATCAAAATACTGATGGGGAAGTGCCGACGGTTCTTGGATGAACTAGAAGCAGTTCAGATGGACTGAGGTTTGCACTGGAGTTATTTGATGGCTGGGCTTGGATGCTCCCGAGCCATGCTGAAGCTTTGGGTTCTGGTCTGCCCTATAGGACTGCTATAGAGAACCCATTGTGACTAGTGGTCCTGAGTTTCCTGGGACAATTCCAATTTTATTTTGAATCAATACATTTTGTTAAATGTGCCTAAAAATGACTCTTATGCCTTTTTGTAAGGCCTTTGATGTAAATAAATAAATTCACATCCTAATTTTTTTTTCAGAGACTTGAGTTTTGGTCTAAAAATAGGGGGCCTCACTTCAGAACCAGTTTGGCATTTAGCAGTTAAGAACACTGGGCTCAGGCCTGGCGTGGTGACGCGAGCCTGTAATCCTAGCACTTTGGGAGGCCGAGGCAGGAGGATCACTTGAGGCCAGGAGATTGAGACAAGCCTGAGCAAGAGCAAGACACTATCTCTATAAAAGTCAAAAAAATCAGCCGGGTATGGTGATGCACACCTATAGACCCAGCTACTGGGTAGTCTGAGGCAGGAGGATCACTTGAGCCCACGAGTTCACGGTTGCAATGAGCTGTGATTACACCACTGCACTGTAGCCTGGGCAGGTGATGGAGTGAGACCTTGCCTCAGATGTCACTGCCGGTTAGGGCCAAGCTAAAAAAATCTCCTGAGGAATGCCAAATTGAGGTGGTTTCTGGGGACATAGCAAACCCTAAAAAAACATCCAAGGTGCCAGAGTGAATGTGCCACTTTGCCCATCTCCTGGATTACCAGGGAAGTTCATGTTGCTATTGACAGCTTTGCAAAGAACAGCAGCAATTCCCTTTGCACATTCCATGGAAATCAGGCCCAGCAGCCACATACGCAAGACACTGAGAATGGCATGGGGTACCTAGTCTAGGGGGTCAGGCATAGAAATCTAACTGGCATACTATTTCAGGGAGCTTGACAGATGAGGTCCATCAGTCACAGTTCCTCCTGTCTAGGCCCCTTAGGATGCTCTTGAGGAAGTAATTCTTGAGTATGTTCCTGCTTTCAAGACTGATTTGAAAAAGGCAGATGGGATCCTTTGTGTATGAAATTGAGATTTTTACTGACATGCAGATGTGCTTTAGAGTTAATGTTTCTACAAAAAGTTTCTATAAACAATAGAAAATATCTAGCATGAAGTCACAGGATGTTAAAAATATTACAACACAATAAATATAACTATACCCTCCACAGCCCCAACCAGAGAGAAGAGTAGGCAGCTATCAAGTTTGGAGGGAAACACTCTTTGAGATCGCTTTCACAATCTACAGAAACCCAAAGCACCACACAGGAAGAGAGCAGGGGCAAGTCTGGGTAGCAGAGCTGCAACACGAGACTCCTAAGGTGTGCTTCCCCAGCTTTGCTTCCTTCGAGCCTTACCCTGCCTGTGGCCTGCACCAGCTAAAAGTTATAGCTTCAGTCCACTCTGGCTCTCACTGAAACCCTCTCGTCAGTGCATCAGAGGGATGACAGACGTGTCTGTGCAGAGTACATGGACATATGCTGTGTGGTCTCTGTATGGATTAATCCTGTCTTATAGCCACCAGTAATGATCTCAGGGCTAGGTCCCAATATCCATGTCCTCTCTGCTTACAGGGCCTTCCAGTGACCTCTAGAATGGACTCAGTACACGTTATGATGGGAAAGCATATTTTCTTTTCTTTTGGAAATGGCCCTTGAGAAAAGTAACCAGGGCCCATTTTGGAAGGCACCTGGACTCAGATAGTCCTAGGAAGAGACCAGTGGCTTTGCTAGCTACTTGTCACAGATACAGCCTAGCTGGTCTGGATTATTCTTTGATGACAATGCTGTCATATGACACTAGATAGGGTACTGTGGCTCTTGTGCCTGAGTGCACCCCAAGGTGGGGCAAATCAGAGAGGGGTCATTGATGGAAGGATAAGATGTGTGAGCTCTAAGGGGGATGTTAGCACTAAAGACTGCCCAGCCCTGGTCCCTGGAGATTCTACACTTGATACCGTGCCCAGAGTTTAGCAGTAGCCCGTACCATGGATCCCATCAGGTGACCAGATTCTTGCCCCAAAGTTGAGGGAACTGGCCAAATTTGCCCCTGGGGAGTGGGGATGGTTCCCTGTTAGCTCTGCAGCAAGGGGGCTCAGTGAGACTTGCAGTGGTTCAGGATGAAGTCTGGCACAAGTAAGTGGAGGCTGAGACCTTGCCACAAGCCCAGTTGTTGCAGTGTTGGGCACAGCACCCCTAGTTACCATTCTGCACAGGTGTGTGGCTGCATGGAGGTGGGAGGGCTTGGGGAGAAGGGTTGCTCTACTGTAGCTTTTTTTGGAAAAGCCAAATCTCCAGGTAGACTGGGAACTACTTGGGACATGAAGACAGAATGGTGTAAGCCCTAACTCCCTCTCTTGATACTTTAGTATTATTACTTCTGGCCCTGCACAGGCCCATTCTCTGCAGCTCCAGACCTGGATCTCTCCAGGCTGACAATGGTGGGAAGTGAGGTGGCAGTGTGAGAAGGGCCTAGAGATTAGCTATGGAGGGGAAGAAGAGATGACAATAAAGGCCGAGGAAGGATGCCCAAAAACTTGATTCAGGGTTCAAAGATGGTGGCCAGGCTGCCCCCGTCGTTGTCCAGCACCTCTGTCTCCAGCATTGGCTTTGTTTTTTTGAAAAGTGATGGAAGATTCTTAATGTGAACTTCTTTTCGGAACTGCTCTCCCAAGGGTTTCTGTAGAAAACAAATGAGAAAGAACTAATGCTGGACCTTGAGTAGTGGGTTAAAGATCATTCCACCATAATGCTCTGTTAACTACAGCTGGTTTCTGGTTTGCCCAAACACATGGGCTAAGAAGGGGTTAGGAGTACTAGTGAAAGTGCTTGACCTACCCCAATGCAACCAGCAATGAGGCGTTTGAATTGGTCCTTCCGGCGTTTGTCAGCCACTTTCTGCTGGGAGGGGTTCAAAAGCTTGCAGTCAAACTGGTCCAGAGAGTCTTTTTGTATTTCAGGAATTTGCTCCATAACGGCTCTTATCTCCAGGTACCTAGGGCGCTGATAAGTGAGGATAAACTTAGTTGATGTAGGTTTGGAAACTGCCATCCTCTCTTCACCCTCCCTATTCCCTGCCACACCCCACCCACCTCTCAGGGGCAGCACTAGCAAATTGGGCAGATGCCTACATCTAGGATAAGGCCCAAGAGACTGGGAGCAAGCGATGCACACTAAAGCCGCAGCCATCCTGCCCCCATGCTGTCCCCACTCACCAGTGCCTCATAGATCTGGAAAGCCAGGTGGACCAGAGAAGCCATGCACCCGTCGTGCTGCCCGTGCGTCTGTAAGCCTTTCAGCACACTGGTGAAAAGCCACGTAACCGCATCTGCGAGCAGTGTCCCTGACAGCACCTGGGGAGACAACTGTGCTCAGGGCCAAAGGGGGCCTCTCTGAAGGCCCCAGCACCCCAATTCTTCCAAATGATTCAGTTAATCTGCATGACCCAAACCTTCCATGAGGGGCGGGGAGAAGGGGTGAATAGCCATACTTGTTTGAGGAGAGGCCAGCAGAGCTGTGTGGTTGTCCTCTGACAGGACAGAGTATCCTTCCAGGCCAAGGAATTGAAGGCTGTAATTAATAGCGCTGTGCAAACATCCTAAACAGGAAAAGGTGAAGGATTACAATGGGAAAACAAACACAATTTTCTCCAACTATTCTTATACATAAGGAGCTGGAATTATAATAGGTAAGCAAGAAAATGATAAAAGCAGCTACTGAAAAGAAGTGAGTTTACTTCTTGTTTTTGCTTATCAGGAAGTCAAAAAGAAGAAAACAATATATAAGAGAAAACCTATGTGTAGACCAGAGACAAAGCTCAGGCCTCAGGGAGGTGCTAACACCGGGATTTGCATCAGTGCGCCCGTGTGTTTCTCTGAGAGCCTATGCCCATGCTGGCATGGGAGACACCATGGCTTTGCTCCTTTTTTTCCTTGTTTTTTTTCCTGGGGGCTTTAGGAACCAGGAACTTACATAAAGGAGTATTTCAAAAACTCTTTTTTTTTTTTTTTTTGAGACAGAGTCTTGCTCTGTTGCCTGGGCTAGAGTGAGTGCCGTGGCGTCAGCCTAGCTCACAGCAACCTCAAACTCCTGGGCTCAAGCAATCCTCCTGCCTCAGCCTCCCGAGTAGCTGGGACTACAGACATGTACCACCATGCCCGGCTAATTTTTTTTTTTCTATATATATTTTTTAGTTGGCCAGATAATTTCTTTCTATCTGTTTTAGTAGAGACGGGGTCTCACTCTTGCTGAGGCTGGTCTCGAACTCCTGACCTTGAGCGATCCACATGCCTCGGCCCCCCAGAGTGCTAGGATTACAGGCATGAGCCACCACACCCGGCCCTCAAAAACTCTTTTGATGATATCCTAGAGTGAGAAAAGTGGAAGCTGGTTCCCCAGCTGGGCAAGGAGAAAAGGCGTCACTTGCCCCCTACACCCACCTCATGTTTCATCAGACATTTGCCCAGATCTGTAAGCTCTGCCATGGCTGAGGGGGTTACCTCTGTGGCCATCATCTCTTCATCTGTAAGTAGAGAGCAGAACGTTAAACTCCATCCTTTCAGAACGGAGAATATCCTATTCTGACACAAGTCTAAAGAGCACAGCAAAGTCGAATATCCTAGGCTGACTGATGCCTGAATCAGTCAGGACATTCTCCCTGCTCACAAAAGGACGTACAGCCCATGCCCATGGCAGATCTGCTAGAGCTGCATCTAGCCACACGTGTGGGAAACAAGGGAGCTGCTGGGCAGTAACTTCAAAAGCTGCAAATGCTGAGGCTCTTTCACCACTGAACAAGTAAGTGAGCACCCACTGCAGCAGGCACTGATTTAGTAACGGGGGATATGAGCCCATTCCCCGATGGGAGCTTACATTCTAAGAGGGAAATAGGTAATGAATACATAAATAAAAACATAATGTCAGAAAGTGATAAGTGCTATGACAAAAAATAAAGCGGAGGAAGAATATATAGAGAGTAGCTGGAGTTGCTATTTTTGATAACTTGGTCATGGAAGACCTTGTAGGAGGTGACACCTGAGCAGAGACCTGAATGAAGCATGGGAACAGGACATGTATATAGTTGGGAGAGAATCATTGTAGATAGAGGAAACAGCAAGTGCAGAGGCTCTGAGGTAGGAGTATGATGGAGGAACACAGCAAGAAGGCCAGCACAGGTAAGACCTGGATGGAGGACATCTCATCAACACCAGACTACTAGGCAAACTGTTTCTATAGCAACTGACCTGGTTCAGAAGGAATAATATTTAGGAGCCTAAGGGTAGACCTCCAAGGGCCAGGCAACAGGCTCACTTACCATCTCCATCTGCAGGGGGAGCAGTACTGTGCTCAGCACCTCTCTTTGAAACACAGCAAACCGCTGAAGCAAGAAACCAGGGTTACTGGGTGAAGGAAGGGTTATATACTACCATGACAGCCACCTCAGGTGGACTCATCCCAAACCATCTCTGGCCAGGTGGGAGGAGGGGAAGGTGTACTGTCCAAGGCACAAAAATCTGCTTCACTAAAAGAAATAGAGGCATTTTGATGACATTGACCAAACTGTGTTTTGGTCTTTCTTCAAATACAATTAACTGGAGAGAAATTACAGAATTCTCTGAGAGTAAGTGACTAGAATGGATGCCTGATACACCCTTGGTCTACTTTGGGTCTCAAACAAATGAAATGACCCAGTACCATTTCCTTCAACATTTCCAAAAACAAAAAAGAAAATTAACCACCTCTATGTCCACAAATTTAAATTTTCCCTATTTTGACAAAACTAGGAAGTTATTCCTAACATGAATCTAAATTCCTCCTGCTATTTTAGACCATTTCTTCATGTTCTGGCCTTGGTAAAAGCTCACAATCCATAAAATGTCCTTAGGTTGACTGAAAGATTACCTAGCTTCTGCCTAGTTATTTCTTATCAATCTGTCAGTATTGCTGCAAACATGAATCTCTGCATCAATCTAACCTTCATGGGGTTGGCTGAATGATCAGCTCTTTTACCAGGAACACTCTTCTATACTACCCCTGGTTCCCACATGGCACTTACTGATTAGGTCCATGACTTCTCGGGTTAACATCCTCACCAGTTGTTCCTCCAGCATCTCTTGAGACTCTGGATTTTCATCTGTAGTCTCATCTTCTCCACTGCAGAACACCAGGGGACCAGGTTCCATGGGAGTGCAGAAAGGGAAGGACAAGGAAAGCAGTGACCCTAACCAGACCCTGTGTGCCAACTTTCTTCTCTGGGTCTGTGTTCCATGCAAAAGTTGGGAATAGACAGCAATGACCCACTGAAGGGCATTATTACTAGTGACTCTGTTCAGTTGGATAGAGTCAAAGTTGTCCAGCTCGATCTCAAAATCCTAAGATAAAGTAATGGTACCCCCTATGAAAGCTTGATTTCAGAGGCTGCCTACGGTCCCAGCCTGTCCAAACAAGCCATCTACCACCTAGACTGAGAATGACTATAACCCACTGCCATTCTAGTCTTGGGACAACAGAATCCCTTCTCCCTTCCCTTCCCCACCCCAGGCCTGCTACCAGCTCGTGCACCAAGGAGAGTGGATATTCCTTACCACAGCAGGCTCCTCTGGTTGATGAGTTGCCATTTCTGGGAAAGCCTCTGTGAAAACACAAAGGAAATAAATGCTAAAGTTGGGGAGAAGACTGGAACACAGGACATCTAAGGTCCACTTCATGATTAGCCAAGGATCATTCCAGGTAACAGCGATAGTAGCCTCAGTAGACCCCACACGTCTAAAAGCCAGATATGGTTTCTATAACCTCTCCCACATCCATGATGAGGGCAGCATATCAAACACCTTTGCTTGGAAAGGATTAACCTCATTTTTAGAATTCCTGGGTATCTACACACATCTGTTCTCTATCCAGTTGGTCCCTCTGCTTAATTCCAGAGTCAAGGAAGCAGACCCAGGGGAAGCATTCCCCTGATCACCTGTCCTCAGTTAACAGAGGTTAAAAGCAGAATCTGCACCTAAAGGTGCTTCATGGCAATCAAATCAGTTTAGTTCTCTGGGGACTGCTCAAATCCACTGCAGCAATGACAGTCTGCTGGAGTGGGAGCTCAGAGCAGCCAGCCTGGCAGGACTAGGGGAAAATACTTCCTGGCTTGCAAGGCTCAAAAATGGCCCCCCATCCCAAGAGTACTCTTCATTCCCCTTTCCTGACCTATCTCTTACCATGTGGAGGTAGGTGAAAAGAGGTCCAAGGATGGGAGATACCAGGGCTTCATAGTGCTCTGGGGGACAGAAGAGCACCAGAGGCTTCACAAAGACCCGTGCTGCGGCAAGTTAAGTAGTTTTAGCACATGAGCACATACCCCTCACCTGCCAGGTGGTGTGGGGCAGAGTCAACCCCTGGGCAGAGTCAACCCCTAAAAGACTTGCAAGAGGCCAAGAACATCCTGTGTTAATAGGGAAAAATCTTCACGTTCTTTTCCTAAAATCCTAAGCCACATCGATACCCTATTCCATTACATTTTTAGTTTAACTGTCCTTTCTACCAGGCTGCACATTTACGGTCACTGGGTTGCCTCAGAAGTAGGGAGGAAAAAAAATAGGAAGTAGGACACCCTTGTAATAAACTCTCCTTCAGCATTCTCCTTATAACTTCAGGGAAGAAGGAGACTCACAAAAACCTTAAGAAAGGGTCAGAATGAGAATGAAGTACAAAAGTATTTCTTCTAAAAGGAGGCACCTGACAAAATATATAAAAGGGATAAAAGCCTTATCTTTCATATTTCCAAGAAGTAGGAAGGTAAAGATTTACCCCTAAGGAAAAACTTACAGAAGCAAAAAGAGCTTTTAAGACCCCCCTGGACTGTCTTCGTGTTTTTCTTGCTATTTATTTCAATCTTCCTATCTTTTTAATGATATTATCATTCACTTAGATACATAATCTCATTTCTTCCTTGCAGGTCTGCCTCCCTCTAGTTCCCGTCTCAAATTTTCTGACCTTTTGGGTTATGTAGGGATTCTTTTTTTTAATTAAAAATTTGTTTGGCTGGGCACAGTGGTTCATGCCTGTAACCCTGGCACTTTGGGAGGCTGAGGCGGGAAGATCGCTTGAAGCCAGGAGGAGTTCAAGACCAGCCTGAGCAAGAGCAAGACCCCGTCTCTACAAAAAATAGAAAAATTAGCATGGTGGCGTGTGCCTATAGTCCTAAGCTACTCATTAGGCTGAGGTAGAAGGATCACTTGAGGCCAGAAGGATCACTTGAGGCCAGGAGTTTGATGTTTCAGTGAGCTATGATGATGACACTGCACTCTAGCCCGGGGACAGAGAGAGAGAGAGAGAGAGAGAGACCCTGTCTCAAAAAAAAAAAAAAAAAAAAAAAAAAAAGTCTTTTTTTTTTCAGCCAAACATTGTCAACCAAAAAATAAAATATGAGATGTGGCCTCGCTACATTGCCCAGGCTGGTCTCAAACTCCTGGGCTCAAGTGATCCTTCCACTTCTGCCTCCTGAGTAGCTGGGATTATAGGCACACACCATCACACTTGGCTATCTAGCGGCTTTTGAAAGGATATGAAGCATGGGTCTGAGTCGGTAGTCAGGAATATTGTTCAAGTTGATGAAGGCTGAGCTGAGCAGCTGGGTAGCAAGGTCCTCCACGGTATAGAAGTCTTGCTGCATGGAAGGGCCTGCCTTCCCTAGGATATGAAAACTGTAAGGGAAAAAAAATCATTGGTAACATCATCCAACATTTGTTATTGCCAGCCCTGACTACCCCAAGAATTTCATTTCTAGTCTACAATAAAATTTTTCAGTTAGAAAAGCAATTGTATTTACTCCTTAAAAAAACTTTTAAGATGTGGACTTAATCTTTTATCAAAACTGAAAATAAAATACTTCTCACCCACTCACTCTATAACTTTTTTTTTTTGTTGTTGTTGTTGTTGTCAGAGACAAGCTCTTGCTCTGTCGCCCAGAGTAGAGTGCAGTGCTGTCATCATAGTTCACTGCAACCTCAAACTCCTGGGCTCAAGCGATGCTCCTGCCGTAGCTTCCCGAGTAGCTGGGACTACAGGCACACACCACCACACCCAGATAATTTTTCTATTTTTTTTGTGGAGATAGGGTCTCACTCTTGCTCAGGCTGGTCTTGAACTCCTGGCCTCAGGTGATCCTCCCACCTTGGCCTCCCAAAGTGGTAGGATTATAGGCGTGAGCCACTGCGCCTGGCCCAAAACTTGATAGCAGATACAGCATCTTTTTAAAGATAGATGTTGGTAGTCAAGATCAATAGTAGCTTTCATTTTTATGTAATGTGGACTTAACGATGGAGGATCTCATTAGTTTGGCTGATCAGAGCACTGGGTTAGTAAGGCCAAAGCCCTGGGTGTTATGCACTAGGGCCAGTTACCTCCCCATCGCACAACCAGGACCTGAAGATAAAATCCTGGCCAGCGCCTCCCACAATCCCAGGAGAAGTAGGCTGCAAGTATTGAGGAGTCTGAGCAAATGCATCCTTACAACTCATCTTCTACTTGGGTCTCATCATTTTATGCACTAGAAACAGACAAGTTAGGCATGAAACATCAAGTCATGGGTAGGACTGTGAGGCTCATAGACCATTATAAAAAACCAAATGCAGGAAAGCATGCTGTTCATTTTGATTTGAATGATAGAATCATTCATTTCCTGTCAAATTCTTGCCTCACCTGCACACTAGAATTCTAGATCGAAAGTCCAACCCCTGGCCATTCCTATACAGTCCATATTTACAAAGGAAGCATGAAGAGGCAGCATTGGTTCCTTACCAGTTTTCATAGAGGGTGGAGAAAAAACGCTGCATTCTTTCCAAGACTGTTTTGTAGACAGGAGCATCATTGAGTTCCAAGAGAGGCTGAGGTAATCCTACAGAGAAATACGAGTCAGGAACATGCTGCTCCACTGTCAGGAGTCTCAACTAGCCATATTCCACAGCAGACGTGGTTTGGGGTCAAAGGTGTGTATGTGTGTGTGCTTTAATTGCAAAACAACTGGCCACGTCTTCTACCAGTTGGAGGCTCTAAGGGCTTTCCTAAAGGTGACTTGTTACACTCTCTCAGTAGGGAAAACTGAAAGCTACTTAAAAACGCAGGACTTCAGGCTGAACCTGAGTACTCCAACTTTTGGCTGGGTTTTTCCAGACAGGACAGGTACTAAAATAAACAGTGACAATTCAAAAGGATCTCTCCATTAAGCTCTGGGGATGACCTTTCCCAACTTAAGTCACGTGAACCTCTTTTTCACACAAAATCTTACATAAATGCCCAAGATGTATAGCAGATAAAATAAAACCCACTTACCTCAGTATTAACAACTGCCTTAAAAAATCTATACCTTTAAGTATAATTAGAGGTTTTATATTCCAAGTCTTACTGTCAGAAGCTGCCAGAGGGAACTGTTTGTCCATTCTAGTACGTCTAGTTGGCCGCTTACTTCTATAGCAGAAGTTCCTGGCTTAATCTGAATAATGGAATGGGGTGTGTGGTGAAGCCACATTAACTTTTTATATTAATGGCAATAGACAAACGGGTGTCTGCAACGCAGACCTTACGTGGATGGTGCCAAAGGAAAAGACCCAGGACCATCTAGGCTGAGACAGGCAGACATTTGGCAGAAAGGCAGATTAACACCTGTGCTTTGGTTAACTTCACAGCTGAGGAATGCTCACTGGATTGCTTGGCCATAGCCAGGCCTAGGCAGAGGGAACAGACAGACACTGTGGGGACTGTGATGGTGAGCCAGCCTGGAGCTTCAGGGCACGAGTTAAACAACTCTGATGTCCCTAAGCTCTAACTTCTAACCACACTCCCAGCCTGGCTCTCTGTGTTCCAGCCACATGAGTCGTCCCTCTTTATTTCTTGGACATACCATGAGCTCTTTCCTGCCTGCCTCATGATCCTGTACCTGCCATTCTGTCTGTCCAGAATGTCCAGCATCTCTTCTTGCTCCCTAGCCTAGCTAGTTCCTACTCATTCTTCTAGTCTTCATTGGGAGGCAAGCTTCTGATTTCTCTCTGAGACTGGGTTAGGTCTTCCAATAAACACTCTCACAGAGCCCTGCCACTTTCCTTCATAGCAAATATCACAATTATGACTGCATAGTTATTTTCATGCTTATTTTCAATGGGAAATGAGTTAAAGCAACATTCTAATCAAGGTAACAATTGGGAAACATGGCATAAAATTGAATCATTTAAAAACTTTTAAAAAGGCAGACAAGTATACCAATATCCTTCAGGTTAAAAGCCATGATGTATTTATAATCTAATGGCTCTCACACCCACCACCACCCGCTACCTAAACTAAGGGAGAGGTTAACAGGGTGTGGGAAGGGGGAAGAAACCACCTCTGAAGACCTTCTAAGGTAATAAGGTATGCACATTTGCTCCTGTAGAGCCTGTAGTAACTCCACAAATGCATTTTTCAACAAATAGGTGGTCAAGGTAGTGCTAGATGGGGAAGAGGCACAAGGTACACTGAGGCTGCAAGCAGCCCATCAGACATAAGGTGAACTTAGAGAAGAAAGGGTTAGATGCCTTACCTAATATAGCAGATTTTTCTGCTTCAAGCATATCCAGAGCTTTCGTGAAAGGCTCTGCCATTTTGCCTAGCATTTCTGGTGCGTATAAAGTATTGTGAGTTCTGAAAGAGACAAGGATGATATGTGAACTTCTCCTAGTCTGTTGCAGAAGCAAAGAGTGGGTTTCACCTTATAATTCAGTGATACTACACTTCCACACAGATCTGCCCATCAACACTACTCCTGGCAGGAGAAAGAAAAGAAGGTATAAGTATCTGAAATGTTCCCCGGAGAAGGGAACAGACTTGAAGCTATTAAGTACAGATATATGGTATATAACACCTAAGATGAATCAATACAAGAAATAAATCCTGCAATAGCAGGACACTATCAGGGCCTGCAGCTAGATGGCAGAATTCTTTAGAGCTGAGATAATGCCTTGGCCCACACAGGAGCTTTCTGACTACCAGTGATATAGGATGAAATGTTAGTGACACTGTGGACTCACAGGTAGGGACACAGAGCAGGTGGTAATATGCCTCATTTTTAAACATTTTGTCTCCATTCCAAGGGCATGGACCTTGCAACAGCTGTTTCAGCCTTCTGAAGGAACATAATTCTCAACCTGCCTGCCTAC